>NW_027507787.1:143610533-144210533 GCF_037356315.1 Lithobates pipiens | reverse complement strand
GGGTGCTCCTCGGATCAAGGAGAAGGGACTGGGGACTCAGGCTGCCTAAAGAACGGGGAGTGCTGGCGTCTTTTTTCCAGGGCCCTCTCCTGAAAGCGAATATCGATCTGGTTACACAAGGTGATGACACTGTCCAGATCAGCAGGAAGGGATCTTCCTGCTAATTCATCCTTCACTCTATCAGAGAGGCCATGTAAAAAGGTTGCAACTAGGGCCTCATTATTCCAGCTCAATTCAGCTGAGAGGATACGGAACTGAAGAGCATACTGTGCCACAGACGTGGACTCTTGATGGAGACGTAAAAGAGCGCTAGCCGCTGAGGAGACGCGACCCGGTTCCTCAAAGATATTCTGAAAAAGTTTCAAGAAATCAGACAGGTTAGAAACCACTGGATCATTCAGTTCCCACAGAGGAGCGGCCCAGGCTAACGCCTCGCCAGACAGGAGGGATATGATATATGCGACTTTTGCCCGATCGGACAGGAAGTTTTGGGGCAGAAGTTCAAAATGAATTGTGCACTGGCTAAGGAACCCTCTGCAAGCCTCGGAGTCCCCAGAGAAACGGACCGGAGCTGGTAGTTGTAATGAATGTGTGGCTGCGACTGATGCAATAGGTGCAGTGGCAGATAGCGGTTAAGGTTGTTGGACCGGGGGTCCTAATGAGGCCTGAACCTGTTCAAAACGGGATGCCAAATCCTGAAGGAATCGCATCACCTGGGTCTGATGCGATTCTTGGGTCTCAAGTCGCCGAACTAAGCTCTGCAATGGATCATCTGCAGGAAGCGGCACGTCAGCCGGGTCCATGGCTGATCAAACTGTCAGGTCACCTTGAGGCGAGGTGACAGGTGCACACCGAAGGATCAGGAGTGCACCGCAAGGTTGTGGACCCTACGGCTGACTGCTGCAGATGGGGGACAGATCCCACTGGGGATAGAGCGTAAGATTCCCCGGGGCACGGAGTCTAAGAGCCAGCAGGTGTTCACCAGAGCCTCCAGTGGTGAGGATGGACTTGGCTGCAACTGGCTCCAGGTCGCGACCCCCAGGGTCCCCCAGCTCACACCCACAGTAGGCAACAGGAGGATAGGGATGAGGGACAAAGCCAAGGTCGGGGCCACAAGCAGACAAGAGAATAGTCGGGTACACGCCAAAAGGTCAGGATCACAGGCAAACAAGGATAGTCGAGACACGCCAAAGTCGGTAGCGTAAAACAGTAGCAGAGCACACGGCAGGAAACAGGAAGCTAACACACAAAGAATACACAATGGTTGATCAGCACTGAGGCCTGCAGTGCACAGGTTTATATAGGGCTCCCTGATAGGGCCTGGGGTGGAGCCATGCTTAGAGGAGAGGTTATAAAAACCACCAGGTGGAAGTAGCTGGCTTCTTAGTCTGAAGACATGAGGGAAGGTAAGCAAACACAGGAAGATCACTGCATAACCATGACACAATACCACTAAAACTCTTAATTTCATCCACAGAATCGCCCAGGACGGGGTCGAGGGCCTCCTGCTGTCAACTGACGCAGAGAAGGCCTTTCGACCGGGTCGCATGGGATTACATGTTCGGAGTTTGCGAGCATGTGGGTTTTGGGCCAAACTTAACGAAATGGATCAAATCAATCTATGCAAACCCAAGCACTAGAATTAAGATAAATGGGACTCTCTCTAACCCAGTAACGATTAAAAACGGAACAAGATAAGGTTGTCCTTTGTCGCCTCTACTTTTTATATTATCCATTGAACCACTGATCAGATCAATTAACTTACAAAAAGCAATTCATGGCTTCGAGGTGGGTGGGCGGAAATTTAAGACAGCTGCATATGCTGATGACTTGCTTTTCTGTATTACCCAACCACACATATCGATTCCCAATCTTATTAAAGCATTCCAAGAATTCCATCATTTATCAAATTTTAAAATCAATCAGAAGAAATGTGAAGCCATGGGACTTCACCTTACACAAAATACAGAACGACTAACCCGCTCCAATTGTCCATTCAAATGGGAACACATATCATTAAGTTACCTGGGGGTACACATCTCATCTAATCTAGATTCTTTATACTCACTCAACTTTCAACCCTTGCTCAAAAAAATTGAGGCGGACATACAAAGCTGGACCAAGGCGAGGTTCTCTTGGTTTGGCAGGGCGGCCATTCTAAAGATGGCCCTATTGCCAAGGCTGCTGTATCTGTTTCACACCCTGCCTATAGACATCCCAGATCCCTTTTTTAAGCGACTAACCATACTACAAAGGAACTTCCTGTGGGCAAACAAGAAACCCGCGCATGCGACTCAATTATCTACACAGACCTAAGCAGAAAAGGTATAGGCCTACCAGACTTCAGGAAGTATTATTAAGCATCGCACATATCTAGAATCTTAGACTGGCATTGTCATGAATCTTGCAAGGACTGGGTTGGCTTAGAGAGAGCAAGTTCAGACCTTAACATCACGCACCTTCCCTGGACCAGTTACACTGCCTTACCATTTAATATAAAAAAACACCCCATTATTAATACAACATTGAAAATCTTTCACAAAATAGCATCCAGACATGGGATATCCGTGACCCCAGGCCTTAAGAATAGAAAAATGTTTAAAACCTATCCTACAGATCCTATCTTGGTCCTTAACTGCATACAAAACAATAGTTTCAAACTATTCTCGGAACTGAGTGGTGAGTCAGAATTGCATTCATTAGATTATTGGTCTTATCTACAGATAAGAAACTTTATTTTACATAACAAAAATAGAGACACCCTCTTTAGGCCTCTAACACACTTTGAACGAATTTGTGCTACTGGAAAGACGCTCAGGAAAACCACATCTCTGATATATAGCTGGTTAAACCGGCCATTGTCAGACACCCCGGATAGATACAAGCTGATTTGGGAAAGAGACCTGGGAGAGCAGATCTCGGAGACACACTGGGAAAAGGCAAATGTTTTTGCCCACAAATGCTCCTTGAGTACTCGCATGCAGGAGACAGCATATAAAATTCGCTCACAATGGTATATCACTCCAACAAGGAAGAGAAATTGGTCATCTGGGGGGTCTGACATATGCTGGAGATGTAGATCGGAGGTTGGTTCCTTTTTACACATATGGTGGAGCTGCCCACAAATTCAATCTTTTTGGTCCCAGGTGAGGCACTGGACACAACACATTACTGGCTACAAAAAAGAGCTCGGAGTTGCATGGTGTCTCCTTCACATAAACAACCTATCATATAGAGCCTACAAAAGATCCCTTATCAGACACTTGCTCAACGCAGCAAAGAGCTTTATCCCTCTTTACTGGAACTCACAGGTAGTTCTGTCAATCAAGGATTGGCTTGCAAAAGTTACATTACATTACATTTACTGTATGGAAGAAATTATTGCTACCAAAGGGGAAAATACTGAACAATTTCAACAAAGGTGGAAGCCTTGGTTTACCTTCATAAACTCAGAAATATTTAAAACATTAAATGTTTAAAGAACAATGGGAGGCTATATAAGTGATTGATCACCTCTCATGGCAAGGTTCAATTCAAAGCTTATTTTACATGAATAAGAGAAATTATAACCCAGTCTACGAACATATAAATTGACATAAAGAGATTTCTAGCTCTAAATATGTTACGATAAATGACTTTGAGTGCATCTTGTATATCATATTTCACTATTTCATTTCTGATAGTTCATGTGGATATATTTTTTGTCTAACAATTTTCAGTGTATGTATCTTAAATACTGAATACTATCGTCCTGTTCTTGTTTCATATTTTCAATAAACCTTATTGTGAAAAAAAAAAGAAAAGAAATTCACTTCACTTTGGAGAGATTTTATATCTTGCAAAACAGATGATCACATTGGGTGATTTATCCTCCCCTTCTGTTTTGGTGACAACTGTAAATTTTGCGTACATTAATGAATACAGCGTTGAATTAATTTGGAGTTCAATTTTAAGGAACACTTGTAATGTTTTTTAAAGATTTGGTATAATTTTCCAGATCTCCCCATTTATGCATGTTAATTTATACAGCTTTTTAAACATCCTAGAACTCCTACACGTATGATTATTTGACAGAAAATAAGTTATTATAATAACATATGAGCATACAGAATAAATGTGCTGGTCCCAGCCAGCAATTTGTACAATGGCAAGGGAAATGTAAGTCATGTTCACAAAGGAAAACACTTTTCTTTAGACACAACTAGTGATGGACGAACTTCCGACGGGACGTTTCGCGAACGCGGACCGCGAACGCGGCCGATAGTTCGCGAACCGGAAACGTTCGCGGCGGGCCCCATTGACTTCAATGGGAGGTGAACTTTTCAAACCTACAGGTCAAATTTGCAGCCACAAAATAATTAATAGCTGTGCAAACATAGTCGAACTACATGGCCAATGACATAACACATGTATGAGGTGAATCTTGGATCGACAACTACAAGCATTCTTTTTTTATATGGGAAAATGTTGTGACAATTCAGGACTGTGGAGCGCATGAAGGCAATGGAGGAGAGGGAAGGTCAGGGTAGGCAAAGAAGAGGGTGCAGGAGATGATCACCAGCAGCGTGACATACAGCAATGACACCTGCACCGTGATAGAGTCATCTGACACCAGCACCGTGACAGAGAGCACTGACATCAGCAGCGTGACATAAAGCACTAACACCAGCACCGTGATATACAGCACTGACAGCAGCACCGTGATAGAGAGCACTGACATCAGCAGCGTGACATACAGCAATGACACCTGCACCGTGATAGAGTGATCTGACAACAGCACCGTGATAGAGAGCACTGACATCAGCAGCGTGACCTAAAGCACTAACACCAGCACCGTGATATACAGCACTGACAGCAGCACCATGATAGAGAGCACTGACATCAGAAGCGTGACATACAGCAATGATACCTGCACCGTGATAGAGTCATCTGACACCAGCACCGTGATAGAGAGCACTGACATCAGCAGCGTGACATAAAGCACTAACACCAGCACCGTGATATACAGCACTGACAGCAGCACAGTGATAGAGAGCACTGACATCAGCAGCGTGACATACAGCAATGACACCTGCACCATGATAGAGTCATCTGACACCAGCACCGTGATAGAGAGCACTGACATCAGCAGCGTGACATAAAGCACTAACACCAGCATCGTGATATACAGCACTGGCAGCAGCACCGTTATAGAGAGTACTGACATCAGCACCATGATAATCAGCACTGACACCTGCACCGTAAGCAGCCCCAGGAGGAAGTCAGCATAGCACAGGGATGGTGGGAGCCCCTCATAATGAGCATAGCACAGGGATGGTGGGAGCCCCTCATAATGAGCATAGCACAGGGATGGTGGGAGCCCCTCATAATATGCACAGCAGAGGTACAGCCCCAGGAGGAAGTCAGCACAGCACAGGGATGGTGGGAGCCCCTCATAATAAGCAGCCCCAGGAGGATGTCAGCATAGCACAGGGATGGTGGGAGCCCCTCATAATAAGCAGCCCCAGGAGGATGTCAGCATAGCACAGGGATGGTGGGAGCCCCTCATAATAAGCAGCCCCAGGAGGAAGTCAGCACAGCACAGGGATGGTGGGAGCCCCTCATAATAGGCAGCCCCAGGAGGAAGTCAGCACAGCACAGGGATGGTGGGAGCCCCTCATAATAAGCATAGCACAGGGATGGTGGGAGCCCCTCATAATATGCACAGCAGAGGTACAGCCCCAGGAGGAAGTCAGCACAGGGATTGTGGGAGCCCCTCATAATAAGCATAGCACAGGGATGGTGGGAGCCCCTCATAATATGCACAGCAGAGGTACAGCCCCAGGAGGAAGTCAGCACAGCACAGGGATGGTGGGAGCCCCTTATAATAAGCAGCCCCAGGAGGAAGTCAGCACAGCACAGGGATGGTGCGAGCCCCTCATATTAAGCTGCCCCAGTAGAAATATGACACCGCTCAACCTCTTCAAAGAGGAGGGTACGGGCATATAGTACGGTGTGCTTTTTTTGGACAAGGAAGTGAGCCAAATGAAGAAAGAAGGTCTGTGTGCTCGATTTAAAAAATTGTTTATAGACATATACATGGTCTACTGGTCACATGTGTTGAATTCCTCCGAGATCCATGCCTCATTCATTTTTAGAAATGTGAGGTAGTTAACACTGTCGTGAGCTAGGCGAGTACGCTTATCGGTCACGATCCCCCCTGCTGCGCTGAACGTCCTTTCGGACAGGACACTGGACGAGGGTAAAGCCAACAGTTCGATTGCAAATTGGGCAAGCTCTGGCCAGAGGTCAAGCCTGCCCACCCAGTAGTCCAGGGGTTCATCACTCCTCAGAGCGTCCACATCGGCCATTAACCCGATGTAGTCGGACACCTGACGGTCTAGGCATTCCCTGATGCTGGATCCGGGTGACACCTGTCGATGGGTCGGCTGAAAGAATGACCTCATATCCGAAGTCACCAACACATCTTCAAACCGGCCTCTTCTTGCAGGCGCTGTTGGATTGGTACCCGCAACTCCTTCTCTGGGAGTGGGAATTGCTCCTCTGCCAGCGCACGCAAAAGCAGAATGCAGCATTTCTCGAAGCAAGGCCTGGAAGTGCTGCATTCTGACAGCCCTCTGTGACGGCGGTAACATTTCTGCCATTTTGTGTTTGTACCGGGGGTCTAAGTACATTGCCACCCAGTACTGGTCCTTAACCCTTATGCTTTTTATACGGGGGTCCCTAAAACACTGGAGCATGAAGGCCCCCATTTGCACTAAACTGAAAGCGGTGTGGTGGCCTGGCTCCTGCTCATCATCCAGGATAATGTCAGCCAGGATAACCTCAACCCTATATTTTGTGGACCTATACCAGTCCTTAAGGAATAGCAGACTGTACCTCACTCAACCCTATGTACTGTAGTACCCTATACCTTACCAGTCCTTATAAGGACCTTTGTGGAACAAGTAGGTTGTGACTGATTAGCAGACTGTACGTCAGTCCCTATACTGATGAAGGACTGCTGCAGTATAGGGCAGCGGTCAGCAGTAGTGCACCTCAACTATATGTATTGTGGACCTATACCAGTCCTTATAGAATAGCAGACTGTACCTCACTCAACCCTATGTACTGTAGCACCCTAGACCAAGTTACCAGTCCTTATAAGGACCTTTGTGGAACAAGTAGGTTGTGTGTGACTGATTAGCAGACTGTACATCAGTCCCTATACTGATGAAGGACTGCTGCAGTATAGGGCAGCAGTCAGCAGTAGTGCACCTCAACCCTATGTATTGTGGACCTATACCAGTCCTTATAGAATAGCAGACTGTACCTCACTCAACCCTATGTACTGTAGCACCCTAGACCAAGTTACCAGTCCTTATAAGGACCTTTGTGGAACAAGTAGGTTGTGACTGATTAGCAGACTGTACGTCAGTCCCTATACTGATGAAGGACTGCTGCAGTATAGGGCAGCGGTCAGCAGTAGTGCACCTCAACTCTATGTATTGTGGACCTATACCAGTCCTTATAGAATAGCAGACTGTACCTCACTCAACCCTATGTACTGTAGCACCCTAGACCAAGTTACCAGTCCTTATAAGGACCTTTGTGGAACAAGTAGGTTGTGACTGATTAGCAGACTGTACGTCAGTCCCTATACTGATGAAGGACTGCTGCAGTATAGGGCAGCGGTCAGCAGTAGTGCACCTCAACCCTATGTATTGTGGACCTATACCAGTCCTTACAGAATAGCAGACTGTACCTCACTCAACCCTATGTACTGTAGCACCCTACACCAGGTTACCAGTCCTTATAAGGACCTTTGTGGAACAAGTAGGTTGTGTGTGACTGATTAGCAGACTGTACGTCAGTCCCTATACTGATGAAGGACTGCTGCAGTATAGGGCAGCGGTCAGCAGTAGTGCATCTCAACCCTATGTATTGTGGACCTATACCAGTCCTTACAGAATAGCAGACTGTACCTCACTCAACCCTATGTACTGTAGCACCCTACACCAGGTTACCAGTCCTTATAAGGACCTTTGTGGAACAAGTAGGTTGTGTGTGACTGATTAGCAGACTGTACGTCAGTCCCTATACTGATGAAGGACTGCTGCAGTATAGGGCAGCGGTCAGCAGTACTGCACCTCAACCCTATGTATTGTGGACCTATACCAGTCCTTACGGAATAGCAGACTTTACCTCACTCAACCCTATGTACTGTAGCACCCTACACCAGGTTACCAGTCCTTATAGGGACCTTTGTGGAACAAGTAGGTTGTGACTGATTAGCAGACTGCAGCAGAAGGGCAGTAGTCAAGTATAATATTCTTTCTATATTTGGAAGAAAGAATATTATACTTGTACAAGCCTATTACCATACCACTGATACCAGTCCTGAAAAGAACCTTTGTGGACCTAATATAGTAACAGCTACTGATTAAACTGACCCTCACTGCCTCACACACTGCTTCCTGCCTGTCCCTATATAAACTGACAAAACAGAGGCTGCTGGAACAATAACTGGAATAGCACTTTTGTGGACCTGATAGTAACAGCTAATGATTAAACTGACTGTCCCTGCAGCACACACTGTCCTGTCCCTTTCTCTACACTGACAAAAGACACTCAGGCTGCTGCAACAATCACTAGCACAGCACTGCCTCAAACCTATATCCTGAACTACACCTAACACCTATACCAGTCCTGAAAAGAACTTTTGTGTACCAAATAGCTAGCGATTTGGGTCACTGCAATCTCTCCCTGCTCCACACAGCAACCTCTCCCTATAGTGACAGAAGAAAGAATGTAAAATGGCCGCCGGATCGGGTGTATTTATAAGTTAGGAGGAATGTCCAAGTGTCCATGTGCTGTAATGTCTCAATTGGCTGTCCTGTACCCCATGATGGATGTGTCATCATAGGTCAAAGTTCTTTTACACAGTAAGCAAGGAAGTCCGCCGGGTGAACGGCGGCAATAGTCCGCCGATCGGGCGGACCGCGAACAGCCGAAATTCGCCGCAAAACGACCGCCGGGCGAACCGTTCTGCCATCACTAGACACAACATTTAATGCAAATACCCTGAATTTATTAATAAGATAGCGGTTAATGCAATCATGATATAATGACTATAGTAACCTAATTAGAACTGACTACACTTAACTTTAAGTTTAAATCAGCTAAAAACATTACAGGAGCATCAAAAACAAAAGGTTTGCAAAATTAGTTTGTTTTCTGTAGAAAGTAGCCACAGCCTTAGTGGGAAAAATCTTGTCCCCTGAAAGCATGCTGCAGGAAAGAAACCTTGCTCTCTGTGTAGACAAGGTTGTCTTTCTGCAGAGGTCCATCATACTTCCTGCTGAGTTAGAGCTAAAGCAAAAGGGCAGGTCTGGCTTTAGAGCGGAGACAAAATTGTCATCTCATCTAAACAATTTTGCTTATTGAAAAAAAACCTTATCTCTGACTTAACAGGTGATGTGTCTGACCCCTGCAGTGGGACCATTGCTCCCACAGTGGGTTCTTCCCTGCAACATGCTGGCAGGGGACAGGATTTTCTACATGTCTGCTTCCTGAAAAAAAAAAAAAATATTGTAAGCCTTCAAACATCTTTTGCAGTTTATGTACCTGAGATGTATTTAGTTAATTTAAAGGGTTAGATTAGCATTACCATAAAGCTACCTATGCAAGTAAGGGGAGTCTGTGGATAAAAACAAACTGTGCAGCTTTGACCAAGGTTGAATAAAGTCTGTGCTATAGGTGTAGGCCATCCACCTACTTCCCAAAGCCTGGCTTTAAAGAATCCCAGAGATGACTCCCTCCTTGTCCTGTCTTGTTGCTAGGATGTTGCTAAGGCACTCCCAACTGTTACTGCTCACCTCACAGGAGTGAGCTCTCAAACCCTATCACTAGACATGCGCAATTCGTTTTGACAAGATTCGACAAATTTGTTAATTTGTAAATATTTGAATTAACAAAAACCCGTTTAACAAATTTTTTTGGAAATTTCATAAATTCGGAAATTCGAAAATCCCAATAGAATGAAAATCCGAAAATTCTAAAGAACGAAAATCTGATTTAATAACTATTACTAACTATTAAATTATAGGTATTGGAATTTTCTTTCAAATTTGGCTGTTAGTGAACAAAACTAATACAAATTTATCCGAAGTTAAGAATTATAAAATAACAAAATGCCGCAATAAAATGAATGGAACATAACAAATTAATAAAAAATAATTAAAATTAGTTATATTTCATTCATTTAGATGCAGAATTTGTCATTTTGGATAATTTGTAACCAAATTAATTTGTATTCGTTACGTTCACTAACAGACAAATTTGAAAGGAAAATCCAATATCTCTAATTTAAACATCAGTTATTTTGAATTTTCGTTCTTATTTTTTTTTTCAATTTTCAGATTTTTTAATTTTCGATCATAACGAATGGCCCAAAAAAGGAAAAAAAATCTGAAATGAAAAATAACGCATTTCTCGGCAGTACACATGTCTACCTTGCACAGTTCACTATCTCCTCCATTGGAGCATTGCTGAGCTCAGAGCTACTGCGAGAGGGAAAAGGGAGTGCATATAAGGGGGTTTGAATCAGAAAAAGAGCCTGCTCCAGTGATGGTGGGGGTGAGCAGTAATGGTTGGAAGTATCTTAGCAACGTCCTAGAAACAAGGCAGGACACATTGATGCCATCTCTGGCAGTTTTCTTTTGCCAGATTTAGGAGGTATGTAGATGGCCTACACCTATGGGAAGGGCATTATTCAACTTTGGTCATATCCATACAGTGTTTGTTACCTACAGGCACCCGTTACCTGCATAGTTAGTTTTTTTTGGTAAAGATGAACTTACCTTTGAAAGTTCAGTTGGAATTTAAATCTGAACTCTGGCCAAACAGCCACACACACACACAGTTGCAAAACATATGTGTGGACTGTCTTGTACAGCAAAGGATTTGTAATTTTGTCCAACTAATTTTACTAATACACCTTAGCTGGACAGCACAACTACCACTTTCTCTGTTAGAGATGCCTGCCTGCTAATTGGACAATGTAGGAGCGGCAAATTGCAGATAAGTGGGGCGTGGCCAAGCAAGGCATGGAGTAAGACGTGCAGCAGCTAGCCTGCATAATCCTGCTCACAGTACCGCCATGCTGCCTCGCCGAGACCCGGGACCGAGGGCATTGCATTCTCATACTTACCGACCATCCCCAGTGGAGGATATTTCCAGACCCACGATGTCTAGGCACAGGCCAGCTCCAGAAATGGCACTGGGCACCCCCGGCCATGATGGCTGCTTGCCCACCCACACAGCAAAAGAGGCAGCGCAACTCCTCTTTGGCAAGAATCTATCCCAAAAGGATCCCCCACCACCCCTGATGCCTGACCTGGATGAAACACTAATGGAGGAAGCCAAGGGATCACTGGATGGGATTCCCCCTCAGCTGGCAGGTACTGCGGCCTCCTCAAACGTGAGTAATCTCCCACATACCACTAATATGGCGGCCATATCACAGCAGCATGACACTGACCCTAAGCCCACACTGAGAGACATTCTTGCTGCAGTTACATCATGCAGCTCCTCCATAGCAGCACTGACTGGGGAAGTGAAGGGCATGAAAGGAGAGATGTCTCTCATATGAAATGACATGCAGAAGCTGCAGAAGCGTACTTCTGCCCTAGAAGGCCAATTAAGTACCTTGGGAGGACGGATGGCAGCCCCTTCAGAGAGATGTCAGGCATGTAAATTCGGTGGCATCCACTAACACAGCCCGTTTAGAGGACACGGAGTATCGCCTGCGCAGAAATAATGTGCGGACAGTGGGCATCCCTGAAAGAGCAGAGGGTAAAAATCCGGTGGCTTTCATTGATGCCTGGCTAATTGACACATTTGGCAATGATGTATTCTCCCCTATGTTCGCGGTGGAAAGGGTGCATCGAGTCCCCTCACGGCCACCATAACAGGGTGACCCACCGTGACCTTTCTTATTCCGCCTGCTGAACTACAAAGACTGGGATGTCATCCTAAGTAAAACTAGGACAGCTCGAACCCTAAAGGTGGACAATGCCAAGGTATCATTATTTCTGGATTTTTCTGCAGGGGTGCAGCAATATCAAGAAAAGGCTGAGGGCCCTTAATGTTCAATATTTCATGCAAAGCTGAAAGTGATTGCCAATGGCACCTCGCATTTCTTTGAAAATGTTTCTGCGGCTATGCATTGGCTGGATAGAGAGGAGAGAGCCCTAGCTCAACGCCCTGTGCAGGCAAAATATTCTGCTTCCTTTACTACACTTTGATTCACTGGTGCCTTGTTGAGATAAAATCTCTTTTCACCATGTAGGGATGGTTTTCCATACTATTCGTTTATCCCCCTGCACATCACCTTTGCACTCCTGTACCCTGACATCAAGGAGATGCTGATGTTCCTTCTACAAGTACAAAGTTTGAAAGGGCTTCATGCCCCAGGGCTACACACGAGCCCTCTGAAAAGAGTCCTGAAAGGACTGAATCCCCCTGTTTGTTGGGGATTACTTTGGTTATGTGCAGCTCAGTTGGCCAGACACTCTGCTAACATTAAGGATACACGTTTTCTTTTTCCTTCTCCAAGTATAACCCTCTTCTTCCTACAGTGGGACATTTATGTGAATACTTACTGATGCTATTACCCGTACTTCCACAAGATGGCATATAGAGCTGGGATTTATATCCAAGATTAAATGGCCAGGCTGGGATCCATACTATGTACAAAGGCTACTATTATATACCTGAAATGACATGATGATAATAGCTTATGTTGGGGCCCCCGGCCCTCTTCTCTACATTTAATATGCATGCAAATGGGGAATAGTGGTGATAAGGAGCTAATGCTCCTCTCCTGGAATATAAGGGGACAAAACCAAGAGTTGTGCAATGTTTAAATATTTTTCTAGGCTGCAACTCCATTTAATCTGTCTCCAGGAGACACACTTATGGCCTGATTCAATCCGTCTGTTGCGGTCACGCAAATATCCCTCGTAATTCCATTCAATGCACTCCTACTCTAGGGGAGTTAGTGTGCTGGTCTCTGGAAGGATCTCTTTTGAGTGCTTGCAACAGAAGATAGGGAAGGCAGATGTGTTTTTATTATGTAAGCTCAACAATTTTTTGTCTATTATTTCTGCCATGCATGTCCCTCCCCCATACTCCTCAGACCCCCTTAAGAAACTGGCCCAGTTCATGGCCCTATACCCCAATGTACCAGCCCTCACTCTGGGGGACTTCAATAATGTTTTAGACCCACGACTGGACAGACTATGCCTAATTCCCAGACCAGTCAGTCACTCCACAAACTTTCGAAAATTGAGGAAGCGTGTCATGAGCAGTTGCTGAAAGGTGGTCCATTCTGCGGATCTGTTCCAATATTTGTAATACCTGTGAAAGGGTGGGTAGAGAGGGAGACAACCATCTTAGGGGTATAGCCTGTTTTGCAGCCAAAAAAATAAAACTAGCCAGTCTGAGTATGCTTGGAGATGCCGGAAAATGGGAGGCCTAGGAGAATTTGAATTGGGTTTATTTTATTTTGTAAGAAAGGACCAAAAAAGTTGAATAGTGGGACATTCCCAAGATATATGAAAATGGGATCCAATGTCCTTCCAGCATCTCCAGCACACCCAAGGAACCTTGGGATCATATTTGTGCAATATCTCTGGGGTTCTGTGCCAAAACATCAGTATTTTATAGGTTCTCCCCCTTTGCTCCATGCAGCATGAAGATTTGGAGGCAGTTTCCCATATCTTTTGCTATTGAGGGACATATATAGACAATCGACAATCCGGGACCATTTTTCCATGTGGGAGTGGTACATGTCAGTGAGTGAGGAGGCTTCATGTAAGTATCGATAGATGTTTTAAATAAGGTGGGTTTGGTACGGGCCCTGAGAACAAAGGAGTTCAAAGGGGTGGGCTTATCCAGGGTGAGTGGGAGATTTGGAGTGGAAGTAGTGTTTGATTTGAAGATAGGAGTCAAATATTTGTTTAGGAATCTGATGTTTTCGCTGAAGTTAATCAAAAGGCAGGAGTGTATGGGTGAGTGGGTGTACAAGGCTTCGGAACTGGAAGATTCCAGCTTGTGTCCAAGGGAGCATTTGGATGTAGGCTAAACTATCCGGCATATCAGGATTAAATAGCACATTTAACAAAGGTGGACATGGGGATGAGAGGGATAATTGTTGAGAGCATTTCCTCCATATTGAAAGAGTGAATATCATAGGGTGTAAGCAAAGGCTCCTACGCTGGGTTATGGAGGTGTTTAGATCTGTCCAAATCATAGAACAGGTGTGGTCCAGACTAGTAATGCTCATTTTAATTTCCAACCAAATGCTGGATGCCATTCTGGAACACCAAACAATGATTGGTTTTAGATGGGTAGGGAAATATTTAATAAGATCTGGGGCTCCCAACCCACCTCTGGACCTAGGTAATAATACAACCAAGCTAGCTATACGATGTGCCTTATAGTGCCAGATAAAGTTAAGGAGAGACCTCTGAGTAGCTTTGAGCTGTGACATTGGGATGGAGATCGGTAAGGTTTCGAAAAGATAAAGGAGTCATAATAGGCATCTTCAGGACATTGATGCGGCCCAGGAGAGAGATGGGATAGGTATCCCACTGTTGCAAGAGAGACGGTCAACGTCACAGAAAAGAGGAGGGAAGTTGGCCTGGTAAAGGGTTGAACATGAGGAGGTTAGATTGATTCCTAGATATTTAAAGGGAATTCAGGCACCAGTGATAGGAGTAGCATAGTATATAGTAGGTGGAGGATTCCATGGTGCAAGGGTTGTATATTGAAGAAAAGACAATATATCAACATATAAAACAGTAGCAGCATTGTGGCATGAGCATAACCATCCATAGGGTGTAGCAACCTCAGGTCAAGAAAAGACCAGAGGAAAAAAAACGGTGTAAAAATAAAAATGCAAATGGGATTGAAAGTAGGGGCACAAATAAAAATAAAAAATATCAAAAAGAAGAAAAAAGTAAAAAGGAGAGTCCAAAAGTCATCCATAGAGAAACCTGGAAGGCCGGGTGCCTCCAGGAAGCCCAGGTCTAAACTTCGGTCTAGGAAGGGGAGCATGAGGACCACCAGATATAGGGGGAGGCGAGGGGCCCCCCACCGTCTTCCGGAATGGAAAGGCCTGAGTGACAAAATTTAGAAACCATACTAAAAAACAGAACTAGCGAACCAGGGTAACTTTAAAGAGCACCAGGCATCGCACCCCATAAGGAAAGTAGGTGCATTAACAGGCCCCCTAAGGGGTAGTTGGCCAAACAGGAACATTAGGAGGCCAAACGAGAGAAGGTAATCAAAGATGTGGCCAGGTGGAGGGGTCTTCAGGTTGGAAATTTGGATAATCTCTGAGGAGTGAAGTTGGACTTGAAAGATTTCTGCCTCACTGGGGTCCAAATACGGCCTGAAGCTGTTGAAGGTTTGGGAGTGGAGGGGAGTGGCACAGGGTCCACATCAGGGAGAGGTGGTAGGCCCAAGTTGCGTAGATAAGACTTCTCGAGAAGCAGAGAGGCGGAAAGGAAACCCCCATTGGTACGTGACTTTGTGCATCTGGAGGTGCAGTGTCAGCGGGAGATGGTTTTTGCGTCTTGCCAGGGTGATAAGCGAGAGGTCGCTGAAAATCTGAATCCTGGCCCCTTTGAAGTCAAGCCTAAATTGATTGCGGGTGGCGATAGTTAAAGCCTCTTTGCTGTCATAGTAGTGAAATCTGACAATTACTTCTCTTGGGTTAGCTTCAGCTGGGGGTTTGGGGACCAAGGATCTGTGAGCCCTGTCTAAGAACCAGTCAATATAAGGGATTTTAAGTGCAATCATATTAAACAGGCTCAGGAGGTAGGAACGGAGGTCTCTGTCTTCTACTGCCTCAGGGATGCCTCTGATCCACAGGTTCTGCCAGCGTTCTCGGTTTTCAAGATCCTCTTGTGCCTGAAGCTGAGTGACGGAGTGTTCAATGGCAGCATTGTCTTCTTCTAGGACTTGGACATATTGCACCTGTCCCCTGTACCGGAGTGTGGGTGAGATCAGTGAGCATATCTGTCTCATGTTCAGAGCGCTCTGGATGGTCCAGCATGCTGTCCCTATCACTCAAGGCCGTGGATGAGGGCCTGTGCAGGAAGCCTGAGGGTTAAAGACTGCTGCGTAGTTCTTCCTCTGGTCTCCAATCTTTCCCATGGGGTGCGCGACCATCTCAGGGGCTTATGGAGGTGACTCCCGTGGCTGGCAAAGCTACGGATTGGTCAGCGGTAGTCCCAGAGAGGCAGCGGGGGAAGGAGCGCCAAGCCTACACATCCGCCATGCTCAGAAGCTGCGCATGCGCCCATCTGTATGGTTTTTGTTGATGCAGCAAATAAAGTTTTTAGGAAAAAAAAAAAGTAGATAAGTCAGCTCTCTTCTGCCATCAGCATCAGCCTCTGCCATCAGTAGAACTACCCCTCCCTTTCCGAGTCTTAGGCCTGATGTGTCGAGCAGAGCAAGAGGCCCATATCAAGACATATGCTAGTTGTCTGTAAAAATCTATTTTATTTAAGGTTGCACCGATACCGAGTATTTTCATGAGCACTTATACTCGTGAAAATGTTTTGATACCCAGAACTGATACCATACAAAATGAATGGGCCCAAATCGCACGTCAAAGAATAGCATTTGAACAGGAAAATGGTGCAATTCCTATCCGAATCGCATGCAGTTTCCTCCACTGCTCATGTGTGAACCCAGGTTTGTCATAGGGATTTAAACACAGGTTCACAAAGAAGCAGTGGGGAAAAATGCATGCGATTCAGACATAAATCGCACCGCATTCCTGTTCATATCGTATGCAATTAAGACCCATTCAATTTGTATGGGCTCAAATCATACCAAAAATGTATCGGTACTCTGTATCAGTGAGTACTTGATAGAAAGTATTGGTACTCGCACTCTGTATCAGTGCAACCCTAATTTTATTATTTTTCAAGAAATATACATGTGGCACCCTGTAGTTTAGACAGGGAGCTCCTCACAAATTTTCTTGCAAGGAGTAGTTATCCTGGTTGATTGATAGAGATCTATTGATTTCTCCCTAAGTTTGGCCTTGTTGCACTTTTAATTTCTACCACTAGGTGGCGAGATACTTGGTGGTACTAGATATGAGAAGGGCAACCCAAGGTCAGGTTATGGGTATATGGGGTATCTCAGCCAATGGGCAGGGGTTTTCTTGAATCCCTTGGCCTGCTGGAAAAAACAATATATTCAGGATATCTATGTTCTGTGCCACCTAGACGGCTGTCTGGGTGGATGTGTGTCATGTGCCCTGGGCTGCTAGGCCGGAGATTGGGCCTCTCCCAGGGGCATCTGGCTGCTAGGCTGTGTGAGGACCTATCCAGAAGTAAGAGAGCAGTGCAGGGTTGGGATTGCGGCTTGCAGTCCAACTAGAAGTGACGGTTCTGCCGGCCAGAGAACCAGTCAGTGGTCGGAGATAGAAGGAAAGCTGTGGCCACAGCTGTCGGGGACCAACCACCTTATTACCAGTGAGTAACTGAAGCAAGTACCAGAGCAACATTCTCACCAAACAGGCACGGTGGAGAATCGAGAAACTTCAGGCAGTGATCAAGTCACTGACCCAACCAGCGGAGGTGAGACGCTTGCAGAACAGCCTTGTATGTCAAGCCAAGGACTGAGTCGGTCAGCAGGGAAACTTGAGAAGTATCTTGTGCCAAGCTAGGGACTCAGCAACGAAGCGGGGGTGACGCTCGAGGGAGATACCACTGCTAGGGATGAGCCGAACACCCCCCGGTTCGGTTCGCACCAGAACTTGCGAACGACCCCCGCGTTCGGTACGAACGTTAGAACCCCATTGAAGTCTATGGGACTCGAACGTTCGAATTGAAAAGTGCTAATTTTAACGGCTAATATGCAAGATAATGTCCTAAAAAGGGTTTGGGGACCTGCCTCCTGCCTCAGGGGACATGGGTCACTGCAAAAAAAAGTTTTAAAAACTACCGTTTTCGCGGGAGCACTGATTTTAATGACGATTAAAGTGAAAAAAAAAAAGTGAAATATTCCTTTAAATATGGTGCCTGGGGGGTGTCTGTAGTATGCCTGTGAAGTGCCACGTGTTTCCCGTGTTTAGAACAGTCCCTGCACAAAATGACATTAAACGGAAATAACACCATTTAAAACTGCTTGCGGTTTTAATGTTATATCTGGTTCCTGCAATATGGTTGAAAATCATTGAGAAACATGGCATGGGTAGCCCTCCCTGCCCATTACCAGCCTATTTGGGTCTTGTACGCATATTAAGGGGAACCCCGCACCCATATTAAAAAAAGGAAATGCGTGTGGCCCCCAGGCCCTATATACTCAGAACAGCAGTATACAGGCGGTGCAAACAAGACAGGGACTGTGTAGGTTTGTTGTGTTAAGTTGAATCTGTTTGTCATTTTCAACCGGTACATTTTTAAAGTGTAGCTCCAGTCAAAAAAACTATCTTTAAGCTTTTTGGAAAACATAGGGAAGGGTTATCACCCCTGTATAATTTGTTTTGTTGTCCATCTTTTTTCATCTCACTTGCTGCTGTCTCCTTGCGTTTGCAAGTAGGAGATGTTTGTAAGTTGGATGTTTGAAAGTAGGGGCCTGCCCTATATTATAGCGGTATGTACTGGGTACAGAGCACGCAGACAGCACGCACTATCTCCTAACACTACTGACTGCAAGCTCTATTATTAACCACTTGTTAGCCCAATGTTTGCATAAAGTGAAAGATAAAGTTATGCTGAGTAAATAGATATCAAACATGTCACTCTTCAAAATTGCACATGCCCGTGGAATGTCGCCAAACGTCGCTACTTAAAAAATCCCCATAGGCGACGCTTTAATTTTTTTTTTACTGGTTACATGTTTTGAGTTGCAGAGGAGGTCTAGGACTAGAATTATTGCTCTCGCTCTAACATTCTCGGCGATACCTCACATGTGTGGCTCATGCGAGCACATGGGGACATGGGCGCTTTAATTTTTATTTTATTTTTTTATTGTTCATTTTACTTTATTTATGTTAGTTTGACATTTTTTTCCCCAAAAATATATTTTTGATCACTTTTATTCCTATTACAAGAAATGTAAACATCCCTTGTAATAGGAATATGGGGTGACAGGTCCTCTTTACAGTGAAATCTGGGGGGTCAATATGACCCCACATCTCACCTCTAGGCTGGGAAGCCTGAAATAAAAAATAAAAAAAAGATTCTGGCTTTGATCGTACTGGCGAGTTGGTAGAAGCACCGGAGGGCGGTGAGGGGTGGGGGGCGTCTATGGCTGGGTATTTCAGGGTATCACCGAGTATGGCTGGGTATCTCTGAGTATGGCTGGGTATGGCAATTTATGGCAGGGTATTACAGAGTATTGGCGGGGTATTGGCGGGGTACTACAGAGTAATAGCAGGGTACTGCAGAGTATTGGGGGGTACTACAGAGTAATGGCAGGGTACTGCAGAGTATTGGGGGTACTGCAGAGTATTGGGGGTACTGCAGAGTAATGGCGGGTACTGCAGAGTAATGGCGGGTACTGCAGAGTATTGGGGGGTACTGCAGAGTAATGGGGGTTACTGCAGAGTAATGGGGGGTACTGCAGAGTAATGGCAGGGTACTGCACTGCAGAGTAATGGCAGGGTACTGCACTGCAGAGTAATGGCGGGGTACTGCAGAGTAATGGCAGGGTACTGCAGAGTATGCACTGGTATTGCAGAGTATTGGCAGGGAATTGAGGGGTTAAATTCGGTGAGCAGCGATGTGGGCACTGCAGATGCAGCCCACATCGCTGCTGACACCGATCTCTTTCCCCTCCGCTGTACCGATCGGTACAGAGAGGGGAGGGAGGAACAGGCGTCATAACATGACGCCGGTTTGTTTCCAAGTGATCACTCCGTCATTTGACGGAGCAATCACGTGGTAAACGGCCACTATGAGCGGCCGTTTACCGTGATCCGCGATGCGACCCGGCGGTCACGGATGCTCTCGAGTGCGCACACCTCGGGGCACACGAGAGCAGAATTCTGGGAGGCCGTTAATTAACGGCCTCTCAGAGTTAAACAACCCCCCTGAAGCCGTTAATCGGCAATGGGCAGTTGTTAAGTGGTTAAAGCTAGATCACTAGCTATATAGGTGAGGTGAATATAGTGGTGTATACTGCAGTCAGGGCACAGACAACAACCACTACACAGCAGCAAGATAGGAAATCAGCCAAAAACTATTGGTGTGTACTGTGTTGAAGGTACACAGAACACCCACTGCTTCAGATGCTAAGTAACACACTACACGAGGCCGCCTCAAAGGCGGCCTTATATAGCGTGGGGCGTGCACTACACAGCCTGAGCTATGATTGGCCACAGGCAGGATGCCTGTGGCCAATCATGGCTCTCCTCGCTGCCGGCGCTGCGATTGGCCAAGCATGCGGGGTCACAGTGCATGCTTGGCCAATCATGGGGCAGCAATGCACTGCGCCACCGCAGTGCATTGTGGTCCGCGCGCGCGTCACTCGAATTTTGACGTGAACGGCCCAAACGTTCGGAATTCGCCGAACGGCCGAACAGCCAATGTTCGAGTCGAACGTACGTTCGACTCGAACACGAAGCTCATCCCTAACCACTGCAAAGATTAGAGGAGCTCAAGGGATTCAGAGTCAGTGAATCAGAGGGTCTAGTAAAAGACCAGTAGCTCAGTGTTAGAGAACTACAACAGGCAGTTGTAGAAGCTGAAGGAACTGTTACGTTTGAGTTAGGAACTGTTAAAGACTGTTGCCATAGTAGACAGCATTTCTGCATGTGCAGATGTGGCACCTTTCCCTGCACAGCTATCTTCCTATTGAAGTTGGAGTCTGCCAATTAAATTTACAACTGCTTAAGGGTGTCCTGGCCCTAACCCTCATTCCTCAAAAAATACAAAAATGACTGTTAAGAGTAGTGATGGACGAACTTCCCACGGGACGTTTTGCGAACGCGGACCACGAACGCGGCCGATAGTTCGCGAACCATAACGTTCGCGGTGGGCCCCATTGACTTCAATGGGAGGCGAACTTTGCAAACCTACAGGTCAAATTTGCAGCCACAAAATAATTAATAGCTGTGCAAACATAGTCCCACCACATGGCCAATGACATAACACATGTATGAGGTGAATCTGGGATTGACAACTACAAACATTTTTTCTTTATATGGGAAATTGTTGTTACAATTCAGGACTGTGGAGCGCATGAAGGCAATGGAGGAGAGGGAAGGTCAGGGTAGGCAAAGAAGAGGGTGATCACCAGCAGCGTGACATACATCAATGACACCTGCACCGTGATAGAGTCATCTGACACCAGCACCGTGATAGAGAGCACTGACATCAGCAGCGTGACATACAGCAATGACACCTGCACCGTGATAGAGTGATCTGACACCAGCACTGTGATAGAGAGCACTGACATCAGCAGCGTGACATAAAGCACTGACACCAGCACCGTGATATACAGCACTGACAGCAGCACCGTGATAGAGAGCACTGACATCAGCAGCGTGACATACAGCAATGACACCTGCACCGTGATAGAGAGCACTGACATCAGCAGCGTGACATAAAGCACTAACACCAGCACCGTGATATACAGCACTGACAGCAGCACCATGATAGAGAGCACTGACATCAGCAGCGTGAAATACAGCAATGACACATGCACCGTGATAGAGAGCACTGACATCAGCAGCGTGACATAAAGCACTAACACCTGCACCGTGATATACAGCACTGACAGCAGCACCGTGATAGAGAGCACTGACATCAGCAGCGTGACATACAGCAATGACACCTGCACCGTGATAGAGTGATCTGACACCAGCACCGTGATAGAGAGCACTGACATCAGCAGCGTGACATAAAGCACTGACACCAGCAATGTGATATACAGCACTGACACCAGCACCGTGATAGAGAGCACTGACATCAGCAGCGTGACATACAGCAATGACACCTGCACCGTGATAGAGTGATCTGACACCAGCACCGTGATAGAGAGCACTGACACCTGCACCGTAAGCAGCCCCAGGAGGAAGTCAGCATAGCACAGGGATGGTGGGAGCCCCTCATAATGAGCATAGCACAGGGATGGTGGGAGCCCCTCATAATATGCACAGCAACGGCACAGCCCCAGGAGGAAGTCAGCACAGCACAGGGATGGTGGGAGCCCCTCATAATAAGCAGCCCCAGGAGGATGTCAGCATAGCACAGGGATGGTGGGAGCCCCTCATAATGAGCATAGCACAGGGATGGTGGGAGCCCCTCATAATGAGCATAGCACAGGGATGGTGGGAGCCCCTCATAATATGCACAGCAGAGGTACCAGCCCCAAGAGGAAGTCAGCACAGCACAGGGATGGTGGGAGCCCCTCATAATAAGCAGCCCCAGGAGGAAGTCAGCACAGCACAGGGATGGTGGGAGCCCCTCATAATATGCACAGCAGAGGTAAAGCCCCAGGAGGAAGTCAGCACAGCACAGGGATGGTGGGAGCCCCTCATAATAAGCAGCCCCAGGAAGATGTCAGCACAGCACAGGGATGGTGGGAGCCCCTCATAATAAGCAGCCCCAGTAGAAATAGGACACCGCTCAACCTCTTCAAACAGGAGGGTACGGGCATATAGTACGGTGTGCTTTTTTTGGACAAGGAAGTGAGCCAAAAGAAGAAAGAAGGTCTGTGTGCTCGATTAAAAACATAGTTTCTAGACATATACATGGTCTACTGGTCACATGTGTTGAATTCCTCCGAGATCCATGCCTCATTCATTTTTAGAAATGTGAGGTAGTTAACACTGTCGTGAGCTAGGCGAGTACGCTTATCGGTCACAATCCCCCCTGCTGCGCTGAACGTCCTTTCGGACAGGACACTGGACAAGGGGCAAGCCAACAGTTCGATTGCAAAATTGGGCAAGCTCTGGCCAGAGGTCAAGCCTGCCCACCCAGTAGTCCAGGGGTTCATCACTCCTCAGAGCATCCACATCGACCGTTAACCCGATGTAGTCGGACACCTGACGGTCTAGGCGTTCCCTGATGCTGGATCCGGATGACACCTGTCGATGGGTCGGCTGAAAGAATGACCTCATATCCGAAGTCACCAACACATCTTCAAACCGGCCTATTCTTGCAGGCGCTGTTGGATTGTTACCCGCAACTCCTTCTCTGGGAGTGGGAATTGCTCCTCTGCCAGCGCACGCAAAAGCAGAATGCAGCATTTCTCGAAGCAAGGCCTGGAAGTGCTCCATTCTGCCAGCCCTCTGTGACGGCGGTAACATTTCCGCCATTTTGTGTTTGTACCGGGGGTCTAAGTACGTTGCCACCCAGTACTGGTCCTTGACCCTTATGCTTTTTATACGGGGGTCCCTATTAAAACACTGGAGCATGAAGGCCCCCATTTGCACTAAACTGGAAGCGGTGTGGTGGCCTGGCTCCTGCTCATCATCCAGGATAATGTCGTCCTCTTCATTCTCCTCTCCCCATCCACGCACAACAACAGGGGTCCCAGAAAGGTTTAAAGCATGCTCTTCTTGCTCCTCCTCATCCGCCCCGGCACCATCCTCCTCTGACTCCTCTTCAGACTCCTGTTGTTGACTTGTCTCAGATAGAGTAGCCCCCCCTGGGAATTCATCCAGCATTGCGACTTCCTCATCTTCCTGCTCCTGCTCCTCCACAGCTTGATCAATGACACGACGCAATGCAAAGGCATAAGGTACCATATCTCTGATGGCGCCATGGCTGCGACTGACCAGTTTGGTGATCTCCTCAAATGGGCGCAGAAGTCTGCATGCGTCGCGCATGAGCAGCCATTGGCGCAGTGAAAAAAATCCCAGCTCCCCAGAACCTGTTCTGCCGCAGAGTTCATACAGGTAGACGTTAACTGCACGTTTCTGCTGGAGCAGCCTATCAAGCATATAGAAGGTTGAGTTCCATCGCGTCGGGCAATCGCAAATAAGACGTCTGACCGGCAGATTGTGTCGCTGCTGAATGTCAGCAAGGCGAGCAAAGGGCCGTGTAAGATCTTCTGAAATGGGCCGAGATTTTCCTTGCCTGCCGCAAGATGTCCTGGACCCCAGGGTATTTGACAATGAATCGCTGCACGACCAAGTTTAAGACGTGTGCCATGCATGGCACGTGCATGATTTTGCCCTGTTTCAATGCGCTAAGCAGATTGGCACCGTTGTCACACACCACTTTACCAACTGTCAAATTGAGCGGTGTTAGCCACTGATCTGCCTGTGAACGCAAAGCTGAAAGGAATGCCGGGCCAGTGTGGTTCTTGGCTTCAAGGCACAACAGACGCAGCACGGCATGGAAACGTCTCACCTGGCATGTCGAATAGGTTCTGGGGAGCTTGGGCGGCGCAGCGGAAGAGACGCTAGCAGCGGAAAAGGAGGAGTCAGCCGAGGAGGAGAGGGAGGAGGATGGAGTAGGAGGAGGAGGAGGAGAAGAAGAGCCAGGCCTGCATTCAATCCGTGGCGGTAAAACCAAATCTACACGGTTGCCATGGGTTACATGCTTGACGGCCGTCAGAAGGTTCACCCAGTGGGCAGTAAAAGTGATATACCTTCCCTGCCCGTGTTTGCTAGACCACGTGTCTGTGGTCAGATGTATCTTGGCACCGACACTGTGTGCCAGAGATACATTCACTTGCCGCTGAACATGGCCATATAGCTCTGGGATGCCCTTCTCTGAGAAATACTTCCTTCCTGGAACCTTCCATTGTGGTGTTCCAATGGCCACAAATTTTCGAAAGGCCTCTGAGTCCACCAGTTTATATGGCAGTAGTTGGCGGGCTATCAGTTCTGACGTCCAGCCGTCAACCGTTGGGCAAGAGGGTTATCCGGCGTCATCATTTTTTTACGCTCGAACATTAGACCCACGGAAGCCTGCCTTTTTGCAGAAAAACGTGAGCTTGGCGTGATGGAAGGTGGAGTGGAGGACAATTGTGAGGAGAGAGGAGAAGGAGAAGTAGAAGACGAGGCTGGACGGTGAGAGCCTGGAGTGTGGCTTTGTGTGTTCCGTTGCTCCCGCTGGGCTCGGTGATGGCTGCTCATGTGCCTTCTTAAGGCAGTCGTCCCTAGGTGAGTGTTGGGCTTAACGCGACTAATGCGTTGACTGCAAAGATTGCAGATGGCAACGCTATTGTCAGCAGCGGACACGTTAAAAAAAGCCCACACTGCGGAGCCATGTGCCGGTGTCCTGGGAGCACCAGATGTGACCGTACATGGTCGATGACTCGCTCCTGATACATTTGCAGTCTGCTTTGTCCCTCCTGTGCAATGTAAGTTATTCCTGCGTCTCCTCACTATCTGCTGGTCCATATCTCCCTCTGAACTCCCCTCCTCTTCCTCTCTTGTGGGCACCCACGTGA
Organism: Lithobates pipiens; assembly: GCF_037356315.1. Taxonomy (NCBI): domain Eukaryota; kingdom Metazoa; phylum Chordata; class Amphibia; order Anura; family Ranidae; genus Lithobates; species Lithobates pipiens. The sequence goes on along the minus strand of NW_027507787.1, from coordinate 144,185,111 downwards.
CATCACTAGACACGTCATCATCGACGTCACCTTCCCCACCGCTATAAGTAGAGATCTCGGAGTAGGCAGCAACACCGGGGACCAACCTCCTCCTTGGGCCGATCTGGGTACTGTCGTCAGACTGCTGAGTAGCGGTTGTTGCTACCTCCTCTTCCTGATCCAATACCAAAAGTGGCTGCGCATCAGAAATGTCTTGATATGGATCGGAAAATAATTCCTGTGACTCAAGCGGAAGGTATGTGGTGGTGGTGGCGGTGGTGGTGTTGTTGGTGGTGGTGTTGGTGTTGTTGGTGGTAGTGTCTTTGGGGGTGCACATAGCAGTGAGTGAAGAAGAGGGTGCAGATCGAGAGGATGAGGAGGGTGCAGAAGAGTAAGGCTGAGTGAGCCACTCAACCAAGTCTGGTGCGTCCTTTAAAGTAATTGAACGCACCTTCTGCAACTTCCCACTTTGGCTCAAGCCTGTTGCTCCTGCCCTACCCCTACCACCCCTGCGGAAGGGCATGCCTCTTCCTCTGCCTGTCATTTTTTAAATGACCCCGTGACAAAACTCTCAGTCCCTATACTGATAAAGGACTGCTGCAGTATAGGGCAGCAGTCAGACTCAAATGTAGTGCGCCTCAACCCTATGTATTGTGGACCTATACCAGTCCTTAAGGAATAGCAGACTGTACCTCACTCAACTCTATATACTGTAGCACCCTAGACCTTACCAGTCCTTATAAGGACCTTTGTGGAACAAGTAGGTTGTGAATGATTAGCAGACTGTACCTCAGTCCCTATACTCATAAAGGACTGCTGCAGTATAGGGCAGCAGTCAGACTCAGCAGTAGTGCACCTCAACCCTATGTGTTGTGGACCTATACCAGTCCTTAAGGAATAGCAGACTGTACCTCACTCAACCCTATGTACTGTAGCACCCTAGACCTTACCAGTCCTTATAAAGACCTTTTTTGTACAAGTAGGTTGTGAATGATTAGCAGACTGTACCTCAGTCCCTATACTCATAAAGGACTGCTGCAGTATAGGGCAGCAGTCAGACTCAGTAGTAGTGCACCTCAACCCTATGTGTTGTGGACCTATACCAGTCCTTAAGGAATAGCAGACTGTACCTCACTCAACCCTATGTACTGTAGCACCCTAGACCTTACCAGTCCTTATAAGGACCTTTGTGGAACAAGTAGATTGTGAATGATTAGAAGACTGTACCTCAGTCCCTATACTCATAAAGGACTGCTGCAGTATAGGGCAGCAGCCATGGGCGTCCACAGAACTTTTTTCGGGGGGGGCATAATTTTAGGGTCACCCATGCGCCGCCCCTTTTCGACAATGTCATTATCAGATTATCATGGTCAGAGACTGCAGACTTAGAACAATCCCTAGGATAGGTAATGGATAATGGCCAACAGGCCCTCTTACCAGACCCAGCGAAACAACACCAGTGATCCCCCCGGCTGGAAGATCGCTCACGCGCCCCGGTGGCGACTCTGGTCAGTAGTGTAGCATGTATGTACCCTGGCAGTGACTCAGTCTTTCTCTCTCTGGTGGTGCTGGGCAGCATGGCTCTCTCTGGTGGTGCTGGACAGCATGGCTCTCTCTGGTGGCATGGGGCAGTGTAGTTCTCTCTCTGGTGGTGCTGGGCAGCGTGGCTCTCTCTCTCTGGCTTCTGCCCAGCACAATCCTTGTTCTTTTTCCTGTAGCACCCTCTCCCTCAGCTTTTTTCCCAGGCTAGAGTCTCTCAATCTCTCGATCAAGCTGTATCCTCCTCCCTGTGGAAAATGGGGCCACCAATCTTTGGGACTACATGTCCTATGATTCTTTCCTCTCCTAGTCTCTTTTGATTGGCCCTCAGTTATGGCCAATAGGGAAGGAACAGAGCGGGCAGGAACAGTTATGGCCAATAGGGAAGGAACAGAGCGGGCAGGAACCTGGGCGAGGAACCTGGTGAGAGCCGTCGTCTCTTCTCCCTGACAGGAGAAAGGAGGGGGTGACCAGGGTAAACCTGATAGCACCGCTGCTGAGTTCTCTGCTGGACTGAGCATGGAAAAGAGCCTGCAGTCACGCTACACTGATAGGGGGGCTTGACAGAACCTTGATGGTGTCACCCCACTGGCGGGTTGCACATGGGTGTGGGCTGCCCGCACCCCGATAGGGATGGAACTGTGTTGAATTTAAGATCTCATCCCTGATTCCGGGGGGGGGGGCACTTGACCCCCCTTGCCCCTACCTGCGGACGCCCATGGACTCAGCAGTAGTGCACCTCAACCCTATGTATTGTGGACCTATACCAGTCCTTAAGGAATAGCAGACTGTACCTCACTCAACCCTATGTACTGTAGCACCCTAGACCTTACCAGTCCTTATAAGGACCTTTCTGGAACAAGTAGGTTGTGAATGATTAGCAGACTGTACCTCAGTCCCTATACTCATAAAGGACTACTGCAGCAGAAGGGCAGCAGTCAAGTATAATATTTTTTCTATATTTGGAAGAAAGAATTTTATACGTGTACAAGCCTATTACCATACCAGTCCTGAAAAGAATCTTTGTGGACCTAATAGTAACAGCTACTGATTAAACAGACTGTCCCTCACTGCCTCACACACAGCTTCCTGCCTGTCCCTATTTAAACTGACAAAACAGAGGCTGCTGGAACAATAACTTGAATAGCACTTTTGTGGACCTAATAGTAACAGCTAATGATTAAACTGACTGTCCCTGCAGCACACAGCGTCCTGTCCCTTTCTCTACACTGACAAGAGACAGGCTGCTGCAACAATCAGTAGCACAGCAGTGCCTCAAACCTATATCCTGAGCTACACCTAACACCTATACCAGTCCTGAAAAGAACTTTTGTGGGCCAAATAGCTAGCGATTTGGGTCACTGCAATCTCTCCCTGCTCCACACAGCAACCTCTCCCTATAGTGACAGAAGAAAGGATGTAAAATGGCCGCCGGATCGGGTCTATTTATAAGTTAGGGGGAATGTCCAAGTGTCCATGTGCTGTAATGTCTCAATTGGCTGTCCTGTACCCCATGATGAATGTGTCATCATAGGTCAAAGTTCTTTTACACAGTAAACACGGAAGTCCGCCGGGCGAACGGCGGCAATAGTCCGCCGATCGGGCGGATGGCGAACAGCCGAAATTCGCCACGAAATGACCGCCGGGCGAACTGTTCGGCCATCCCTAGTTAAGAGAAATAAAACCTCTTTTATATCCAAGTAGTGTCTGGCACCCAATAACTTTGTCCACCTTGCACCCACTATACCTTACAACCCACGACATACAGAAGGATGTCAGCTATCTAAAGTTCTCATTAGACTGAAGGAGGCCAGAGACCTTGCTACATACAATTTCATTAAATTGTGTTGTCATGTCTGTTCATCTTAAAGAGGAAGTAAACCCTTCCAAACAACTTGGACCTATAGGTAAGCCTAAATTAAGGCTTACCTGTAGGTCCAAGCAATATCTCCTAAACCTATATGGTTTAGGAGATATTTGCCCGAAAATGGGCACCGCTGTCTACGGCGCATGCGCCGTAGACAGCGGCGCGCATGCGCACTAAATGCGGCAAATCCAAGAATGGATTTGCCAAATTTGTCGACTCCCGTGCGCATGCGCGGGAGTGACGTCATCGCGGCTTCGCTGTATGACAGCGGCGGAGCTGCGAGGCGCGACTCCCGTGCGCATGCGCGGGAGTGACGTCATCGCGGTTGCGCCGCTGTGATTCGTCGGAGCTGCGAGACGCCACAAGCAACATGGATGCGGCGGACTACAGGGGACAGCGGCGACTTCGCTGGCTCCTGTGTCAGGTAAGTGACACATAATGAGCTACTATGCGATGCATAGTAGTCCATTATGCTTTACCTTTGCAGGGAAAAAAAGAGGAAGTAAACCCATCAGGGTTTACATCCTCTTTAAAGTGTTACAAAACCCAGGACCCTGCATTCACTATATCTGGTCTCCCACGGTATGCAGAACATACAATTATTTTAGTAAATAAACGTCGAAATGCCTTTTCTCTCATCAACAGCATATAGCAGTTTTATGACTTCCATCAGTGCCTGGTTAAAGCTTGTAGAAGGATTTTTCATTCTCCTCTGACTGTTCTATGAAGCTGCAGGACCCCTGACCCTCTGTCTAGACAGTGCTGATCACATGCACACTCCCCAAAAAACAAAAACAAAACAAAAACCTCTTTCGCAATACACACTATACTGAGCATGTGCAGAATGCCTCCGAGGTTCTATACTAGCAGCAGATGGATTGGGGACAGTAAAAGAAGGGGAGGATCAGAGAAGACATGATCAAATAGCCTTTTTTTAACACAAGGCAGAAAATTAACCCCTTAGGTTCCACAGTGAGTATAACAAGCATGCTTTACTGCATATACAGGCTGATTTTAATGTTGTGGGTTTAGTAACACTTTAATACTAAGTACACTAATTTGTAAAATAAGAACTTCTTTTAAAAGTATAATAGTAACTAGAAAAGCTACAATTTCTGGGGAAATTGTGTGAAGTGTTGTTGCCTCCACCTACTGGAGTTGGCGGAGTAACTGGGGGGGTGGGGGTCATAATGTTTTGGCTGATCATGGGGTTGTCAACTTTTGTCACCTCCCACTCTAGTTTTGAACATTTCGCCATAAATTCATATGGGACAAATTTAAAAAAACGACGATATTTCGTGAACCATTCGGCAAAACGTTCCTCAAAGTAATAGCACACCAATCGGGAACAATCCGCACGTTTTGGTATATTACCTTCTATGTAGTGTAAAAGCTTTGGACGTCGTCGTCATCATCATCATCATCAGTTACTTGAAAGACAAACTGACCCTCTCCAACAAATTCACCACTTATGGGTTAGATGAAAGTCTGACACACGAACGCGCACACAAACGCATGCACACGCACGCGCTCGCACACACACACAAAAATATCCCATTTGAGGCTGAAGCTGCAACCACATATGCCTGCCGATGGCAAGCAGATTCAGTTCACAACAAAAAACATTTATCAAGGCAGCGCTACATACACAGATTCCAGCTATCCCAGGTATGTTAAGATAGAACACATATAAGAGTAAAGTCCACAGAATAATAGTTGCAACTATGTTAACATACCCGGGATAGCACAAATCTGTTTGTGTAAGTAGCGCTGCCTTGATAAATGTTTGTCTGTTGTAAAAGTAATCTTTTTCTTTTAGACTTAAAGCGGAGGTCCACCCTAAAGTGGACCTTCCGCTCATTGGAATCCTCCCCCCTCCGGTGCCACAATTGGCACCTTTCAGGGGGGAGGGGGTGCAGGTACCTGTACAGTACAGGTATCTGCACCCACTTCCGGCGTAGATTCTGCAGAAGATACGCCCCTTTCCGCAGAATCTACGCCCCTTTCCGAAAGTCCCCCGCTGCCTGCTGGTAAACACATGGATCCCAGAGACAGCGGGGACCATCCTTATTGCGCAGCGCGAATCGCACATGCGCAGTAGGGAATCGGGAAATGAAGCCGAAAGGCTCCACTTCCTGATTCCCATACCCAAGATAGGGGCGGCAGCACCCGAGAGACGATCGAGAGACACAGACGCGCTGGGCGGGTAAGTGTCATTATTTTAAAAGTCAGCAGCTGCAGTATTTGTAGCTGCTGACTTTAAAAAAAAAAAAAAAACGGCGGAACTCCCGGCAGACTCCCACTTTAATCTTAAATCTTTCATCTTTAATCTTAAATTAAAGATTACATTTAATCTTTTAGACTATTCAGAATACAAATGCAAGATAGTAAATACACATTTCATTTGTATTTTACAGATCATTTCTTACATCAATGAACTATTAAAACATTAGAAAAGCATACAGATTAACACTTACTTGCAGCATTGAGTGTTGCTTGGAAGTAAATAAGTGCAATAGAAATAATGACTATGCTCTGCATGGTGTCTGCTCAACCTGTTCGCAGCTTCAGTATAAACATAACTTGACCAGAAACAGCTAATGATTTATATAAAAGGATTACGCAAGTCCATTGTATGTCAGCTGACTGCCCTGTGCTGCACATCTCAGGAAAGTGATAGTTTTTTGTGGAATCTTTAAAGCGGAACTTCAGCCTTACTTTCACTCTTGCACAGTTGTACATGCTCTCTCCTCTACTTACACTGATTTCACTGCACACTGTGAGCTTTTCATAGCCATGGATTTCTGGATCTTTTAACTGCTTTTGGACTGCCCCACGTACCTATATATATATATATATATATATATATATATATATATAGATACATATAAATACCTATATGTAATTTCCTTTTCCGGGTCTGGGATGCTGGCTAGCGACCCACACCCACTGCGATGGACACAGCAAGAGCCAATCAAAGGGTCAGAAGGACCCAATGTTTGCCGGGACCCCGCAGTCGTTCCCGAGAGAGGCAGAACGGCAGGCTGTCAGAGGGGAAGATGGAGATCCTGTGTTTCTGCTAAGCAGGAACACGGATCTCTGTCTTCCCCATGTCAAAGCCCACTCACAGTTAGTAAGCACTCCCAGGAACACATTTCACCCCTTGATCGCCCCCTGAGGTTAACCCCTTCCCTGCCAGTGTCATTAGCACAATGATAGTGCATAATTTTTAGCACTGATCACAGTATTAATGTCACTGGTTCCCAAAAAAAGTGTTCTATAGTTTCACTGAATGTCCGATTTGTGCTGGTATCTTTACTTCTGATTACTTTTATATATGCTCCACCTAAGCTCTCCCTTTCCTCCCTCTTGGTTATGTTTAAATAATTAACGTTTCACTTGACCAAATAAGTGTAATCCCGTTTCACTTTATATACAATTCTTCACTTGGATTTTTCCAATATCAAATTCTAAAACATTTTTACTATGCTTTTCCACACAGTTCAGGGGATACCTAGAGTATCTACCACCATACGCCTCTCGGCCACCCACATATACTAATACCTACCAAAATCGTATGTTTGAAGCCCTAGGGCTCAGCACAATGTGAAGTGATCCCACCAACTTTAAACCTACATTTTTATTTATTTTTTAATTTTTACCTTCTTTTGGAAAAAATTACCTTTTGAAACTTCGTCAACCTTCCTGCTTTTTTCTGTGGCTTGGTTTCCCCGCCTGGGACACACTAACGAAGGAATGTAAGTAATTGCATACGAACAATAGAAGAAACAAAATAAGAATGTTATATCCGTTCCCACACTGTGTTCCTCCCATTACGTGTGGGTTTTTTTTTTTTTCCCCCTCTTTCCCTCTCCCTCCAACCCTATGAAACACCTTAGCATTTTGACAGGTGGCAGAACGAAATATGTAATGTTTACCTAGATATATATAATTTATGTTTTTGTCTTTTAGTATTGCATATATATACATATATCTTTTCCTTTTGTTTTCTCCTTACAATATAGAATACTGTTATCAGCTCCTGAAGAAGCGTTAGGGTCCTTTCACACGGGGCGGATCAGTTCTGATCTGCCCCGTGGATATCCGCTTGCTCAGCGGGGATCACTCCGCCGATCCCCGCTGAGCAGGGAGATGACAGGTCTGTCTCTGCACACTGCGCAAGGACGGACCTGTCACAGCGCCGCTCTCCCCTATGGGAGATCGGATGACGACGGACCGCAGTGCCCGTCGTCACCCGATCCGATCCGCAGATGGATGGAAAAATAGCTTTTTCCTCCGTTACACTTTTTCGGATCGGAGCGGGTCGGATGTCAGCGGACATGTCACCGCTGACATCCGACGCTCCATAGAGCTCTATGGAGCACCCGTTCAGGTCCGCCTGAAAAACTGACAGGCGGGCCTGAACGGGACGTCAGTGTGAAAGGGGCCTTACTCAATAAACGCGAAACATGTAGAGCACCAGAACATATTTAAGTTTCGACTGTATACCTGATATCCTCTACTTTATATTTATATAAATGTGTATTTCTTTTTTCCTTTTTGGAAATTTTAAGTGGATTATACTATCTTTGATAGGATATCAATTAGGACTTAAATGTGCCTTTATAAGGGGAAAAAACTTTTTTGTTTGTATTTTAAATTTTGATTGTTTATATTTTATACATAATCTGTTTTGATAATAAATAGAGATAATTTCTCTTGAATATATCGGTTGTCTCTACAACTCCTTTTATGCCTAAAAAGTCCAATTGAACCCACATTTTTTCTTTTGAGGTCTTTTATGTGAAGGTTCTCTTATTTGCATTTTTTGTTTTTTATCCCCAATTCCCTATTTCCTAAAAAGTGTTTATATCTGTAAAGTGATAACCAGGACGTGGCATTTGATTAATTTTTTTAGTGTATCCACAGACACCACCCTGTGATAGATACACACCTCTATTCATTTAAACACTAAATGGGTACAGTTTTCAAGCAAAAACACAGCCTTCTTAGGAATGCCCAGTCCTTCAGATTGGTATGTATCCAATCAGGGAAATCAGATATTTACTTAAACCTTCCAAAGAGTCAGCCCACAACTTGTATTAGGGCTGAGGACTCTTGAGAGGAGTAATGAGGCAAAGTGCTGCTGTGATGATTTCAGGAAGACATTTGGACAGCACCCTGTTGGCCCCTTCTACCAGCCTTGGTCTGCCCACATTGCATAGAAAAGCACAGAGACCCATTGATGACATCATTAGGTTCAAATAAGGTGTGTATTGAATACACAAAGGTTGTATTTAAAAAGTGTATTAGCATTTTATTAGATAGTGAAGGTGAAGAGGAACCAGAAAAGGCAAAATGTAAGAAAATTAAACTTCTATCTTAACAAAGCAAACAGAGAAGGTAATAGACCAGGGGAGGACTTGGACATTTGGCCCAGAGGGCAAACACAATCAGCTGACCCATGGAAGGAACAGTTTCCGGTGGTCTGAAAAAAGTGTGCCATTGTGCCACAGTGATTGGTGGCTATGGTGAAAGGTGGGTGTCTCATTGAAGAACATGGTTTATTATAACACATATATATTTTATAAGAGGGATTGTAAGACATTAATTGTACAGTAAAAGAGAGTCCTTTATAATCTGGACAAGGCTACTGCTGCTGTGAGAAAATTAAATAAACGAATTCAGGGTTAGGTAACCTTTGAGAGATGGAGATCTACTTGAACAACACTGATGAAGTCAAAGCTCACCGGGCACAGTGTCCTATTGTTAGGGACGGTTCACACCAGAACACGGTGCCAGAAAGGCATGTTCTGTGTGTTTCCTACACCATGTTCAAAACGCACTGCCTTTGTGATCTACTGTGGGTGATAATACATTGTTAACCTCAAACATAGATTGCAAAATCAGTGTATTTGTGGACACAAGATCGCATGGTTTTGCACTATCATGCAGTTTGGCACAGTGCCTTTTTTAAAGTAGTGCACGCACTGTCTGCTGTGATTTGCAGGCAGGGCCAGATTTACATCTCAGGAGACTATAGGCAGGGAATTTCTTTTCTAGATAAAATATTTTTACTCAGAACAAAAATAAAATAAGTATTACAAGAGAGTGCAGGGTTTCGGAGTGCATTATGCAGAGAATGCAGGGATCAGGAGTGTTTTGTGCTCAGAATGCAAGGATCAGGAGTGCAATTCTCTCAGAATGCAGGGTTTAGGAGTGCGTTGCACTCAGGATGCAGTGTTCAGGAGTGCGTTGTGCTCAGCATGCAGGGTTCAGGAGTGTGCTATGTTCAGAATGCAGGGATCAGGAGTGCATTAGGCTCAGAATGCTAGGTTAAGGTGCGCGTTAGGCTCAGAATGCAGGGTTCAGGGGGGTGGGGGGTGATGTGAAGGGTGGTAGAGGACACTGCTATGGGGGTGACTCTGCCCATAACAGTGTCCTCTGCCCCCTTCAAATCACCCCACCCACACACACACACACAGTGGTGTCCTCTGCCCCCCTTTCCCCTATAGCAGTAACCCCGGCCCCCTTCCCTCCCATAGTAGTGCCCCACCTGTGTAGACAGCAGAGTCCGGGAAGCAGCACATTTCTGAACAGAGGGCAGCAGCGGGAGCGGGCAGAGTGACTTCTCATATTAGCAAGCTGTGATTGGTTGCTTAAGACCGCCCTGTGTCCTAGCAACCAATCTCCTGTGGTTTAACATAAAAACTTAATTTGGCCAGCTCCTCCACCCACCCTCCATCCTGAGCTGTGCCATCTCCTGGTCTCCACTATTCACTGATGACAGGAGTGGAGGGGGCTAGAGGGAGAGAGAAAGAACAGGACATAGATGGCATGACAGAGGAGGCTGGAGGCTGGGTGGAGAGAAAAGGACTGGCACCTAGAAGGCGGGATCGGCGGCGCAGGAATCTGTTGGTGGTCTACCTGTCACCTGCCCATGGTCAACATGTAGACCGCGATCAATAAGTTGCTGCCCCCTAAACGAATCTATCTACAATACTAAATAAAATACCATGCTATTATCACAAAGTCATTAGGAATAGAAATGTAAATTGTACTTACCATTGACCACATGCCACACAGCTCCCTGATAGTAAGTACTACTTCCTGACTTAAAGTAGAAGTCCACTCAAATACTAACTGTACTTAAACCTGCTCTCACCCCCAGTCTAAACCTATTCTAACTACCCTGTAAAGCTAAGATATCTATATTTACCTATTCTGAGGGTGCTCTGGTCTGGTCATGTGATCTTTCCAGAGGTCAGTTTCAGTGAAGAGGGGAGATCACCGGCAATGGCTAAATGGGGGTGGGAGCGGGTTTAAGTATTGTTAGTATATGACTGGACTTCCACTTTATCCACTTTCTAGATGGACAAGACATGTCTATTATTCTTACCTGGAGTGAGGGGTGCTGTGGGTCAATGTTTCACTGCAGCACCTATCTGCAAAAGGCACTGAAGGTTGTAAAAAGAACATCCTGCCCTAATTGAAGCCTGAGTGGCACCAGGACAATATGCCAGACACCAATTAAACAACTCCCTATGGACTTTGCAGGTGATAGGATTGCTTTATGATGGATAGTGTATGGTGTGCTAAGGATTGCTGTCAGTTATTTCTCAGTTTAGCGTACGGACACTAGAAGTATATTTGTAAAGCAGGTAGTCTGACATTCACTGCAGGTGGCACATCCAGATGCATGTGTTGTAAATGGCAGTGATTAAGCCACTGCCAGTTAATGTGTGGTGAAAGTCACATTCACAACTTTAAAGAAAGGGAGCCACGGAATGATCCGACCCCCAAGGGGAGGGGTAATGAGGGGCGGGCATGACCTGGTGCCTAGGAGCCAACAGAAGCAAGGGAGTTTGGAATTAACTGAGAGAAGCGAGGGGGCGGAGCCATATAAAAAGGGGGCGGAGCTTAGACTGGGCCAGTACACGTGGAGAGTTCACAGGAGGAGGCAGCTTTTCTCACTGCTCCTCCACACTCAAAATGGCGGCGATCGAGGCGGCGCTGGCGAGATTGAGGGCGCAGGCAGCAGTGAGGGGACCGGAATGGCTGACCAGGCAGGTGCAGGAGCTGCTGGGGGATAGTGCTGAGGCGGGGGCGGCGGAGGGACTGTACAGCGGGCCCGGCGGTCTCGGCCGCCGGTGCGATTTTCGCCAGGCCCCGCCCCTCGGCCACCTCGTGACCGGCGGAGCCCGGGGAGGGACGGCTCGGTCCCCCCGGCGAAGAAGAGACAACAGGAGTGTCGGGGCTCAGGGCGGTCGACACGCCGCCGGCCCGCCCCGGGGAGCGGGGCCACAGGCAGTACCTGCGCTGGTTCCCCGTCTCGCAGCCCGGCAACCAGTCGCGTGGGGGAGCTCGGGGGGGGCCCCAGCACGAGCGGAGTTCGGGTGGAAGAGGTGCCAGGGGCGGAAGACGGCGTCAGGAGTGTCGCGAGGAAGCTGGAGACAGGGGGGAAGGGACGCAGACCGGCGGATGGCCAAGCGGGGAGCCGCGGGGGACACGTGGAGGCGAAGGGCGGTACGGGGGGGCACCCCAGGTCCGGTCCTCACCGCCGGTCTCAGAGTGCGCACCCTGTGGAGACACACCTTTCCAGCCGCCGGAGTGATGCGGCCTCTGGGGGGAGATCGCCCAGGGGGCTCCCTTCGCAAGCAGAAGCGGACGTGGCGGAGCGGTCAGAAGGAGAGCTGTCCACGGAAGACGAGGTGGCAGATCCGGCGGTGGAGAGCGGCAGTGCGGCTGTGGGAGCTGTTCCTGGTCGGCCCGGTAAGTCCATGCATAATGTTTTGACTGATGCTTTGCAGGGGTTGCTGGGGGTGGTTCAAGGGGTGCCAACGGGGTCTCCGGCACCGATGGTGCCGGTGGGGGGGGAGCAGCGGGGGGTGGGGCCTGGCTCGGCTATGCCGGCGCCCGCACCGCAGCTGCAGGGGCTTCTGGACGGCCTGCGGGCATTGGTGGAGAGGTTTGGGGGGGCTCCGGGCACGCCTGCTCTGGCGGCACCGTGGGGGTCGGGTGCGATTCCGGGGGCGGCCGCGGCCATGCCTGCGGCGGTGGTTGAACCCGCGGTACCCGGGGTGGAGGGGCCGGCATCGAGTGGGGGGGCCAGTGGTGACAAGGTCGCGGAGGTGGCGACGGGTCGGTCGGACGTGGCCAGAATTTGGGATGCGGCACGGTGCGAGGTGTACGTCTGCTTCGAGGGCCCGCTTGGAGCGCACCTGAAGCCGGAGGTCCGGGAGAAGATTACAAAAGGTGAGTACGTGGAGATATTCTCGCTGCTCCCGTTAGAGAAGTTCAATTTGGATCGGGTCAAGCCTAATGACACCAAGAAGGATGACGAGGAAAAGAGGCGTTACCGGTTGATACCGCGGACGTTTGCAAATTGGTTGCAGGCATTCGCGATATTGGCGAGCGTCATTGGGGAAAAGAACCCCGAGCACTGCTCGGCGTTGTCTTGCTACATGGACGCCATCGGAGAGGCCCACAGGGTGTACGGGGGTGTTGCGTGGCTGCGGTATGATGAACAGTTCCGGCAGCGAAAGGCGGTGCGTCAGGAACTGCGGTGGGATCACAAGGACATCAGCCTCTGGATGCGGCTGATGTCCTCGGCCCGGGCCCCGCCTTCGTTTTTTCAGGGGGGGGCCGGGGGTACAACCTCCTCAGGACTGTCGGCCGGAAAGAAGTGGGGAGTTTGCTGGCAGTTCAACGAGGGTGCGTGCAAGTTCAGGGATGCCTGCAGATTCAAGCACGAATTTTCTGGTTGCGAGGGGGCCCACGCGTTGTCTCGGTGCTTTAAGAAAGGAAAACGCGCCGGAGATGCTTCTAACAAGAGGGAGGACGCCGGTGAAGGTGGAAAGGATGCTTCCTTTCCTAAATAAGTATCCGGACGGGGAGGCGGCGCGTCTGCTGGCAGGGGGTTTCCGAGTGGGTTTCCGGATTCCTTGTGACCTGCAGGTGGTGCCGCCGTTGGCACGGAACCTCAAGTCGGCCCTACTGCATCTGTCGGTAGTGGATGACAAGTTGGGTAAGGAGGTTGCGCTGGGTCGCATGGGGGGTCCTTTTGAGAAAAAACCTTGGGGGTGTCTTGTGGTGTCTCCACTGGGGGTTGTCCCCAAGAAGGAGCCGAACAAGTTCCGGCTCATTCACCACTTGTCCTTCCCGAAGGGGGGTTCAGTCAATGACTTCATTGATCCGGAGTTCTGCACGGTGTCTTATACGTCATTTGACGCGGCGGTCCGGTGGGTGCGGAAGTACGGCCGGGGGGGCGCTTATGGCGAAGGCGGACGTCGAGTCGGCGTTCCGGTTGCTTCCGGTGCACCCGGACAGTTTTCCACTGTTGGGTTGTCATTGGAGGGAGCAGTTTTACGTGGACAAGTGTTTGCCCATGGGCTGCTCCGTTTCGTGTGCGGTGTTCGAACAGTTTAGCTCGTTTTTGGAATGGGTGGTGAGGGATGTCTCTGGCCTCAAATCGATCATTCATTATTTGAACGATTTTCTCTGCATTGGCCCCCGGGCTTCGGCTGTGTGTGCGATTCTTCTTTCCACGTTGCAGCACATCGCGAGCATTTTTGGGGTGCCTTTGGCGGCTGAAAAAACGGAGGGTCCTGTGCAGGTGTTGAGCTTTTTGGGCATAGTGATCGATTCGGAGGCCATGGAATGCAGGCTGCCATTGGACAAACTAGAGGGCCTGCAGAGGGAGATTCGGGAGGTTCAGGGTCGCCGGAAAGTGCAGTTGAAGAGCTTGCAGTCCTTGCTTGGAAAACTGAATTTTGCGTGCCATATTATCCCTATGGGGAGGGTGTTTTGCCGACGGCTGTCGGCTGCGACGGCCGGGGCAAAAGCACCGACGCACTTCATTCGATTGACGAAGGAACACAGGGACGATTTGGGCGCGTGGCATGACTTCCTGTCCTCTTACAATGGCCGGGCAGTCTGGATGGCCGGGCCGGTGAGCAATTTCGACCTGGAGTTGGTCACCGACGCGGCCAGGTCAACGGGTTATGGTGCGTTTTTTCGGGGCGAATGGAGCGCGGCACCTTGGCCGAGCTCCTGGAAGGAGGCAGGTTTCCTGGGCAATTTGGTGTTACTGGAACTCTTCCCGATAGTGCTCGCATTGGAGCTGTGGGGGGAGAGGTGCAGGGATTTGAAATTGCGAATTAACTGTGATAACATGGGGGTGGTGCAGGTGGTAAATCGCATGTCGGCGTCTTCCCCCCCGGTTATTCGAGTTTTGCGTCATTTAGTCTTTCGGTGCCTGCGTTTAAACGTGTTCATATATGCCGTTCACATCCCAGGGGTGGATAATTCCTTGGCTGACTCACTGTCTCGTTTCCAGTGGGACAAGTTCAGGGAACTGGCGCCTGGAGCGGCGGTGGACGGACTCCCTTGCCCAGAGTGGATGTGGGCGCTGCCCTTGGAATCGCCGCGGGATGGATACGGCGGTCCGTGAGTGGGACTACCTGGTCAGCATACGAAAGGGTATGGCGGGAATGGCAAGGGTTGGTGGAGGAGGTGTCCTCGGACGGGGATGCCGGAGACTGGCGTTTACTGGTGCTGTAGTTTGTGGTCCGGAATATGGAGGGCGGGCGCTCAGCGGCCGCGATTGACAAGAAAATGGCAGGTTTGTCGTTTCTTTTTAAACTGTTGGGTTCGGAGGATTGGACTAAAGACTTTTGGGTGCGACAGATGCTGCGGTGTTTTCGTAAACAGATTAAGCGGGGGGACGGACGGCGTCCGGTGACGTTCAACCTTTTGGTGGCCATATGCGCGGAATTGGGGTCGGTTTGTACGTCTAGTTTTGAGGTGCGACTGTTTACTGCGGCTTTTTCGTTAGCGTTTTACAGGGCGTTTAGGGTGGGTGAGTTGGTCAGCCCATCCAAAAAACTACCGGGAGGGCTGTTGGATCAGGACGTGCAGGTGGCAAGGGATAAGGTTTGTTTGCTTATCCGACGATCGAAAACTGACCAGCGGGGTCGGGGTGTGGAGGTTTCGTTGTTTCAGTTACCTGGGTCCCCGGTTTGCCCGGTTGCTGCTGTTCAGGGGTATCTGGGGGTCAGGCCGGGCTGGGAGGGCCCGTTCCTTATGCACGAGGATGGGTCCTTCTTGTCGAGGTTCCAGTTTGTGTCGGTTTTTCGGCGGTGTTTGCGGAATCGAGGTTTAGTGGAGGCGGAGTATGCTTCACACTCCTTCCGCATCGGGGCGGCCACGGAAGCGGCCCGGTGCGGGTTGGACGAAGCATCTGTGCGCAAGATAGGTCGGTGGGAGTCACGTAGGTTCAGGTCCTACATTAGGCCGCAGTTGGCGGTAGGGTGATAGCGGTGGGGTGGTTGGTTTGGCGTGGGGTTCCCCATACAGGGAGCGGATAACAGCTAAATAAAAAAAAAAGGGTAAAACGACAACTTGGTTACAGAGGGATTGGTGTCTTGTGGGACGGCACGGTTGGGTGGTTGATGTGTTTTGTTTTGTTTTCTCTCCGTTTCAGTGTCCGTGTGTGTGGTTTTTCGTTTCAGATGGAGGTGCACCACGCCTCGTTTGGATCGTGGGCCATTCTTATGTATGTTGGGGGGCCAGGAGAGGTGACATGAGGCTGGATGGGAGGCAGCTGGGGATTTCCAGGAGAGCAGCGGAGTTGCATTGGTTGGGAATCCCGGGCATGCAGTGGGACGGGGTGATGGGTGTGGTGGACAGGTATGTGCTTTTAGACGGGCCCCCGGATGTGTTGGTGCTCCATGCTGGGGGGAATGACCTGGGGTTGCGTAAGGTCCGGGACCTGCTCGTGGACATAAAGGCGGATTTTCTGCGGCTCCGAGAGAGGTTCCCGAACACGATTTTGCTCTGGTCAGACATTGTGGCCCGGACGAAGTGGAGGTGGGCTAGATCGGTGGCAAGTATCCAGAAGACACGGATCAGGGTGAATAAGGTGGTGGGAAGGTTCGTGGTCAAGAATGGAGGGTTGGTGATTAGACACAGGGAGCTGGAGTCTAATGTGGGCTTATATTTGAAACGGGATGGGTACATCTCACGGATGTCGGCATCGACTTATGGTCCCTGGGTTTGCAAGGGGGCATTCAAACTGCTTTGAGGGTGTGGGGTTGCCCTCAAGGGTAAGGGGGGTCACCCTTTCAGGCTGTGGCGTTATCTTTCTGGTGGTCTTTGACGGTGGCGGTAAATGGAGGTGATCTAAAAGGGGTGGGGGGCTCATCAGTAATATGGGGCCCCTCCGGGGTATTCCCGAACGTTGGACGGAATACTGGGTGTTTTTCACTGCAGGAATTGGTTGTCTCCGGGCGGTCACAGCTGGAGGCCTGGTTATGTTAATGGTACCGCAGTGAGGTTGGTTTTTGGTTATAAAGTGGGTCACCGTCAGAGATCACCAGACTGGACTTTGGTTTAAAATGTTGTTTATGGTTGTATATATATATTTATATATTTATATATTTATATACAGTGGCGTAACTAGAACCTTCAGGGCCCCGATGCAAGAAACCATGAAGGGCCCCCCTGAACCCCAGCCAGGGCCCTTCCCTCCGAGCCCGGCGATGGAACTCCAGGGCGTGGTCACAGGTATGACCTTTGTGAGCCCTGTAGTTCCACCACTGGTATCAGTAGTTTATTTTTTATTTTTAGGTGCCCCATTGGGGGACTGTCCCTAGGCAGGATGGGGTCCCCGTCCCCAGAAGAGATGAGGTCCTTTTCTCCAGGGCAGATGAAGTTACTGCCCCAGGTGAGAAGGGGTCCCTGTCCCCAGGGGAGGTGGGGGTCCCTGTCTCCACATGAGAAGGGGTCCCTGTCCCCAGGGGGAGATGGAGGGGGTATGTAATGGTGTGTGGGGGATGGGGTCCTCTCACTCACCATGACCATGCTGTAGGCCGCACACTCATCCATGTTGGCCTGGGCTCCATCCAGTGTGCTGGACGGGCAATCAGCATATCTCCCAGAAAGACCTTCATCATCTGTGCATGACGGGGGAGGAGGAGGGCTGGCAGACAAGCCTGCAGTGTCTTCCGGCAAGCCGGCTCTCATAGGGCTGCACTGCATCTGTGTGCTTAAAGTTTGTTTACCCAGGAGAAGTATGCAGTGCAGAGTGGGCCGGACTCGGGGGGGGACAGGGACTCTGGCTGGGGAGAACAGACATTGGATTGAGCGGCAATGCATGGAGCAGGAGAGGGGTACTCTGAGGAGCCGGCCGAGGACACAGGTCATGCGCGGAATGCACAACTAAAGAGCAGCCAGTGCGATGGTCGAGCATGGAGCTCTGCTAGTCACCCTCCACCTCCAGCCACCCATGTGCATGATGCACTGGTACCCCTAGCTGCCTATGCTGCATGGGCCCCCTGCATCACAGGGCCCGGTTGCGGTCGCGACTGCTGCACCCCCTATAGTTACGCCCCTGTTTATATACATATCTTTGGAGTGAGTTAAAATTTCGGTGTGTTAATAAAAGGCTGTTGTGGCCAGTTTACTCCAAAGAGAAGGTGTGGTCTCATTATTATTATTAAAGGTTGATAAGGGGCTAGAGGTGTTATGGGGTTAACAATAAGAAAGGGGACATTGGGCTACGCAGGTCATGTCCCTAAATAAACAAAACTATGTTGAAATTGAGAAATTGCCTTTTCATTTACTCAATCTGCATGTTTACTGTTCTGCAAATTTCCCAATAAAGTTCAACCACTTTCGGTGCAAACTCTTGACCCATTTCTACTGCATTAAGGAGGTAGTAATGATTAACAAAAATGACTAATGAATGTAAAACTAAATCTGCACTATTTTCAGTGATATCTTTTACTGATAAAATAAAATACTAGATGTAGATCTAGATACTTAACATTTATGTAGTATTTCTTTGCAGCCAGGGTCAGACTGGAGGACCAGAGTATTCTTTGGATTGGTACTAATTCTGTGGTAAGACCCAAGTGAAGAAAAAAGAAGGATAATTAGAATTTGTGCTTTTTAAGCCAATTGGACCATTTTTAATACATTTTATTGAGTATTTTAGACAGGTGGATACAAGTAGCATAAAGTACCACTGCTGATGTACAGAAAATGTTGGTTTTTAATTTTTTTTAAATTGTATTTTTATTGAAATATATTTCAAAAGAGAATATACAAAGGGAAGTATAACATCAAACAATTGTCAGTGTCAGCAAAGTTACAGACAAAAGCCTAAAAACAAGAGAAAAGACAAAAACAAAAATGCAGTGGTCAGGCAATATCTGGTCACAAACACACCCAATGTACTGATTCACCCAACATGTTTAAAGGGGGTCGGGGGGAAGCTGCAGGAGGGGGGTGGGGAAGGGTCCAGTGCGCGGGTAAGCCAAACATATGGGCAGTCCACATAAGAAGCATAGCCAACCACTGGATCTGGGACACGCTCATTCCCCGAGGAGCCTATACCAGACTGAGGCATCCTCGGGGTGAAACACACATAGGTGGAGGGGTGAGGGAGAATACCAAAGGTTCCTGAGCGGGCTATAGGTAGGGGGCAGTGGAACTACCCCACCACACTTCTGTTCAAGGGGGTGCGCATTGCCAGGGGGGGGGGGGGGCGTAGGAAGTCCTGGATTAAGATGTGAATGGTCCCACAAGTCCCAAACTCGGAAGAACCTAGGCAGTGTGTCGTGAATAATAGCGGTAAGGTGCTCCATTCTACGAATCTGTTCCAGAGTTTGTAATACCTGTGGGAGCGTGGGTGGAGATTGCGATAGCCATCAGACTGGTATGGCTCGCTTCGCTGCCAGTAGAATAAAACCTATTAGTTTCTGAGAGGTTGCGGGTAGGTCAGGGAAGGGCAAGCCTAGCAGAAAATGGATTGGGGTTAACGGGAGGGAGGTGTTGAAAAGGTTTTGCAGATATGTATGGATAGAGGACCAAAAAGGTTGAATGACAGAACATTCCCAGAAGATGTGAAAAAGAGAGCCAGTAGCCTTCCGACATCTCCAGCAAAGTGGGGAGACCCCAGGATCGTATTTATGTAGGATCTCCGGAGTCCTATACCAAAACATTCAAATTTTATAGATGGTCTCCTTTTGTTCTACACATCGAGATGATTTAGAGGCTACTTGGGAGTAGTAATGGTTCGGCCAAGAAGCCGGGACCACTTGTGCATATAGAGGTGACTGGGGTCAGGGAGAGAGGGAGTGGCCTGTAGGTATTTGTAAATCTCGGAGATGAGAGGGGTTTGGTATGGGCCTTGGGAACATAGAAGGGGGTAGGTTTGTTCAGGGTAAGGGTGGGATTTTTGGAGCTAAAATAGTGTCTACTTTGAAGATAGGAGTAAAATAGACCTTTGGGGACTTGAAGTTTGCGTTGGATGTCTGCGAAAGACAGAAGCAAATGAGTAAGTGGGTGTACCAAATTACAGAGTTGGAAGATACCAGCCTGCGTCCAGGGGAGCATACGAGAGTAAGATAGGCTGTCTGGAATGTCAGGATTAAACAGTACATTTAATAATGGTGAACATGGGGAGGCCAGGGAGAAACGCTGAGCACATTTCTTCCATATGGAAAGAGTAAAGAGCATGGGACGTAGGCATAGATTCCTAAGCTGATGTATGGAAGTCTCCAACTCTGCCCAGATCATCGAGCAGGGGTGTACCGGGGTTGTAATACTCATTTCAATGTCAGACCATACACTGGACGACATCCTGTGTGACCACACTATGATCGGTTTCAAATGCGTAGCAAAATAGTATTTAAGAAGGTCAGGGGCCCCCAGTCCACCTCCAGCTCTGGGAGCGAGCACAACTGAGCTAGCTATCCTATGGGCTTTATGGTGCCAGATAAAATTAAGGAAGGACCTCTGTGTCGCTTTAAGTTGGGACATGGGAACGGGGACAGACATCTTCGAAACATTGATTCGACCCAAGAGAGAAATGGGATAAGGGTCCCATTGTCGCAAGAGTCGGTCAATGTCCCAGAAGAGTGGTGGGAAATTAGCTTGATAAAGACTAGAGTAGGAAGATGTAAGGTTAACCCCTAGGTATTTAAGGGAGTCAGTACACCAATGGTAAGTGTAGTTACGCTGCAAAATAGCAAGATCTGAGGGGGGAATAAGAATAGGTAAAGCTTCCGTCTTGTTGGTGTTGATTTTATATCCAGAGAGGGAGCTAAATCGTAGCAGCAAGGCATGTAAAGTGGGAAGGGAGGTGTGAGGCCTGGCCAAGGTCAGCAGAATATCGTCAGCATATAGAGACAATTTATACTCTGTTTGGCGTAATGTCACCCCTCGAATATCAGGATGATTACGAATAGCAGCTACCAATGGTTCCAAACAGAGAATAAAGAGCAAGGGGGACAATGGGCAGCCCTGCCTAGTGCCATTACTGAGAGAAAAGGAAGGTGATAAATAGGAGGATAGCTGGACCTGCGAAGAGGGTCTGGAATACAGGGCACGTAAGGCATTAATAAAGGGACCTGCAATGCCAAAGTGAGAGAGCGTGGCAAACATAAATGGCCAGCTGAGTCTATCGAACGCTTTTTGAGCGTCAAGGCTCAGTATAAGGGCTGGGTGGTTGGTTTTATTTAGTAAATCAATCAAATCTACGGTACGTCTGGTATTGTTACCCGCATGTGTAGCCAAAACAAAACCCACTTGGTCCTTGTGGATGAGCTGTGGTATTAAACGGGATAACCTATTCGCCAAGATCTTGGTGAAGATTTTGTAATCAGAATTTAGCAGCGCAATGGGCCTGTAGTTATCCGGGAGGGAGGGGTCTTTACCTGGTTTCGGAATCACAGAGACGTGGGCATGGAGAAACTGGGGGTCGGGTATGGTCCAGTAAGGAGGAGAATAGGGAGAGTAAGTGTGGGCTCAGAATCGGAAGAAAGGTTTTGTAGTAGGAGTATGGTAGACCATCAGCGCCAGGGGCTTTTTGAGTAGGAAGATTCTCCACCACCTCCGCCAATTCCTCAGGGGAGATTGCGGAGTTCAGGGATGGAAGATGGTCAGGAGAGAGTTTGGGAAGGGGCAACGATTCCATGAAGGAATTACATTTCTCCTGGGTAAAAGCGTAATGGTCATCAGTAAGCAGGCAGTTGTACAACTTATGGTAGAATTGGCCAAATATTTTGGACATCATGAGAGGGCAATAAGAGGGGGTACCATCATGTTGTTTAAGGGAGTCTGTATAAGCTTGGAAGTGCCTAGGTTTGAGTTTGTTTACCAGTATCCTGTGGGGCTTGTTAGAGTACTCGTAAAATTTCTGTTCAGACCATAGGAGGGATTTATCTATTTTCTGCATATCAAGTGATCTAAGGTGGTTGCGTAAGTAGACAACATCTCTGAGCCCAGACACCGTGGGAGAAGAGAACAAACAGTCCTCGGCTTTGCAAAGCCTGAGAAGAGCCAAGGCTCGCTGGTGTGTGGCATCTCTTTTGAGTCGGGAGCTTGTAGCAATACAATGCCCCCTGAACACAGGTTTATGTGCCCCCCACAGGGTGGAGGGCCCAGAGACGGTGCCAGTGTTAAGCTTAAAATAATCAAAAAGGCAGTCGGACAATCGAGCTTTAGTCTCAGGGTTACGCAGAAGAGTCTCATTGAGCCGCCAAAGACAGGTTCGGGGGGAGGCCGAGGATAGGGAGAGTTCCAAATTCACGGAAGAATGATCCGACCAGGGGACGGGGTTAATTTCCGAGGAAACCGCAGCTGTTAAGAGGGGCGAGGAGATGAAGAAATGGTCTAATCTAGAGAAAAGTTTATGAGGGTGGGAGTAGAAGGTGTACTGTTTTTGAGTGGGGTGTTTAATCCTCCATATATCTAAGAAACGTCGGGCTCTGACAAGTCTGCGGAACGCTTTGGAGAGGGAGTCCGAATTGGAGGGGGTTTTGGAGGGGAACAAGACACGCTTATCTTTACCAGGGGACATGATCATATTAAAATCTCCACCAATCACTATAAAAGGGTGTGCAAACTTATCTAACATGTCAAAAACAGCAGTAAGGAAGCAAACCTGACCAGAATTGGGAGTGTATATGTTAAGGATCGTGAGAGATTGAGACTGAAATGTACAATCCAGAATAATAAATCTGCCCTGGGGGTCCAGGTATGAAGACTTAACTTGCAACGGACAGGAGCGACCAATCAGGACCGCCACACCTGCCTTATCCGAAGCCAAAAAAGAGGTCGGAAAATTTTGCTGCCGAATTTAAGGGAACCCCCAGGACGGAAGTGCGTCTCCTGGATCATTATCACGTCAGCCCTAGAAGCTTTAAACTCTTTCAGAGCCAACCACCTCTTCCGAACAGAGTTTAAACCTTTCACATTACTTGTAAAAAATTTCAGCAACATAACAAATTAAACTGGTGATAGGGCATATGAAGAATTACAGAACATTCAGTGGGTATGGGATCCCATGTTGTAGGGAATAAGAAGCAAGGAGAGGAAAAAAAAACAAATAAGAAAGAGAAAGAAAGCCTGACACTCTGGAGATCATCCGTATAATGGCAATACAGACATTGACAATCATCAAAAAAATTGCGGCTATTGGTCACCAAGAAAAAAAAAAAAAAGACCAAGGCCATAACAAAATAAACTTCCCTAAAAGACAAAATGTAAAGTTGAGTAGAGTCATAGGGATATGAGAAGCACTGAAGAAAAGCTTTAGGTAAAAAAACAAAAAGGCAAAAAAAAAGGCAAAAAAAAACAGTCTATGGAGGGACTGTATGGACAACAAAAAAAACAACAAAAATGTAGATGACATCTGAAGAGAAACCTGGAGAAAAATAACCTCCAGGAAGCCCAGGTCTCAGCCTAGGGCCAGAGCAGGGGTCACGAAGACCACCTAGTATGGGAGAGGGGGGCCCAGAGGCCACACCCCGTCTTCCGTAGCCAAAAAGTCTAATTCAGCCAGCCTACAAAAAGAACCAAGCAGCTGTATAGGAAGAAAAAATAACAGTCAGTATGCAACATAGTAGAACTGTAAACAGGGAACAATGAACAGTGCACCCCGTGGGTGTCGGGGAATAGGTAGGGGGAATCCACCATGGTATTACGGCCAAAAACTGCGCAATGGAAGATCCAACAAAGCCCCAGCAGAGGGGGTAGGTAAACTCAGTTGTGTTCCGATGCAGTGCCCCTCAAGTTGGGGGTCTGAAGGACGGTCTCCGTTGTGGGGTGAGGTTGGATCTAGGAGGCTTTGGTCGAACTGGGGTCCAAATCCGGGCTGGAAGTGCAGACGGCCGAGGAGTAGAGGGAAGCAGAGTAGGCTCCTCATCTGGAAGAGGAGGTAGGCCAAGGCTGCGCAGGAAGGCATCGCTTTTATGTAGATCTCGAAGAGAGAATTGCGTGCCTTCTCGGGTCACTGAGAGGCGAAAGGGGAAACCCCATCTGTACGGGATCTTGTGGGTTTGGAGATGAAGCGTCAGTGGACGGAGGTTCCTTCGTCTCGCTAAAGTGATGGGCGAGAGATCATTAAATATTTGGATCTTGGCTCCTTTAAAGTCTAGCCTGGGTTGGTTACGAGTGGCGAGCGTAAGAGCTTCCTTGCTATCAAAGTAGTGGAACCGAACCACCACGTCCCTTGGGTTGGCTCCCGCCGGGGGTTTGGGCACCAGCGATCTGTGAGCCCTGTCTAATCGCCAATCGATATCCGGGACACGAGGGGCTACCACGTTAAACAAGCTCAGAAGGTAGGGACGCAGATCCCTGTCCTCTACCGCTTCAGGGATGCCTCTGATACATAGGTTTTGTCTGCGTTCACGATTTTCGAGGTCTTCCTGTTGTGTTTGGAGTTGGGAAACAGAGTGCTTAACAGCGGCATTGTCTTCCTCCAAAACTTGGACGTACTGAACCAGTTCATCAAATTTAGTCTCTAGGGTGTCCGTTTGACTGCCTAATTAGTCAATCTCACCTCTCAGCTCCTTGGCAAGTTTCCCAACCTCCTGAGTTATGGAGTGAGTGATAGATTTGAGTAGGGATTGGAGTTTAGCGTCTAGGACATCTGCTGTCAACAAGGAGGGTGAACCCTGGTCTAGAGTGGGCGAGAGAGCGTCCGGAGTGTTCAAATCTGGTTCATGGCGAGTGTGAGGGTCTGATGCAGGGTCTCCCTCAAATTGGGAGGATGGGACGGGTTTGTGTAGATAGCGGTCCATGGTGGATGAAGATTGGGGGAGAAGTGCGTAAGCGTAGGACTTTCTTTGGTCTCCTATTTTCCCCATGGGGTGCACGGCTGAGCTGAGTGGTTGAGGATGTGACTCCCGGAGGTAATAAAGCTGCAAAATGTTGAACAGGAGTCTTGGGAAGGCGGGAGTGAGGGCATAGCCCCAGAATCACATGGTTGTCATGGTAGGGAGATTCTCACATTTTCTGATAGTCAATAGGCCTGGCCAGCCTGGCACAGGAGTGGGAGGGGGGGCAGGAGAGGCACGGGCAGTATAAGGAGGGATGGGGGCAGAGCAGCCAGCCCAGGTAAACGTTGGGAGAGGCCAGGGACACAGGGAAGATAAGGGGAGGTGGAAGCAGGAGAGTACCTGGTTACAAGGCAGGAGCACTGTGCTGGAGACTGATGAATCCGGGCAGGGAGTCAAGCGCAGCAGGGAAAAATGGTCCGGAATCCTCCAGGGCCCTTTGACAGGCTTCACCATAGGTGGAGTGCGGCGATGTGTGTGAACCGCCGCAACAGGGGCTTCCAGCACCTCCGCTGGCCGAGTAGGCTGGACAGGCCTGGGGCCTAAAGATGGTGGCCGGCCGCGGGTGTGTGGGGCTCCGCAGTAGGCCTCAGCGCGGTCCGGATCGTCCGTAGGTACTCCGGATCACCTCCGGAGGTGGGCCTCTTCCCCGTCGGCTGTAGGGAGGCGTCAGCCGCGCCGCAGAACACAGGGGGCAGCGCGGAGGTCCGGGGAAGCAGTAGGCCCCAAGATGGCGACGGGCTCCGGCCATGTTGGTTTTTAATAGGGATGAGTAGAACACCCCTGGTTCGGTTCGCACCAGAACCTTTGAACGGACCTAAAATTCGTACGAACTTTAGAACCCTATTAAAGTCTATGGGACTCGAACGTTTCGAAATCAAAAGTGCTCATTTAAAAGGCTAATATGCAAGATATGCAACAGACAACACCAGCAATAAGGAGTATCTTCAGGTGTATACTGTGCTGAAGGCACACAACACCCACTTTAACTCCTGCAGATGCCTGTATTAGAGAACACCAGCAATAAAGTGTAGATACAGGTGTATATTGTGCTGGAGGCACACAACACCCACTAACTCCTGCAGAAGCCTTTATTATAAAACACCAGCAATAAAGGGTAGATACAGGTGTATACTGTGCTGGAGGCACACAACACCCACTAACTCCTGCAGATGCCTTAATTAGAGAAAAACAGCAATAAAGGGTAGATACAGGTGTATACTGTGCTGGAGGCACACAACACTACTTTAACTTTAAGATGCCTGAGGAAAGAACACACTGTCCCTGCCTATCTAGCTCTTTCCCTGCACGCCGGAACACACTACACAGGGCCGCCGCGCTGGCAGCCTTATATAGTGTGGGGTGTGTACTAAACCCCCTGAGCTATAATTGGCCACAGGCATCCTGCCAGTGGCCAATTATGGCTCTCCTCGCTGACGGCGCTGTGATTGGCAATGCATGCGGGGTCACAGTGCATGCTTGGCCAATCATGAGCCAGCAATGCACTGCGAAGGTGTAGTGCATTGTGGGCTGTTCATGCCGCACGAATTTGGTGCGAAAGGTCCACAAAGTTCTGAATTCGCTGAACAGACAAACGGCCAATGTTCGAGCCGAACATGCGTTCAAATACATAGCTCATCCCTAGTTTTTAAGCTATACAGGCATGGGGTATACGTAAAAGAAATGTCAGCAGTAAGAAAAGCAATATATTGGTATACCATTGAAGTAAAGGTGGGGGGAAAGCAATATTTTTCCTCTAAAAAAACAGGGGAAGAAAAATAATGCATAGTGATATAAGTACCTTGTTGGTTCATACATTCCGTGGGGAAGATTTTTTCAGTTTTTAGAGCTAGCAAATTAGAATTAAAAGCAGTAGGTGGAGAGGAAAGAAACAGGGAATTAGTGAGTTTTTAAGATATAAACAGTGGTGGCCCATGCACTGTGGTCGCTCGGGTGCCACCCCCCCCCCCCCCACCATGTGCCCGGCCCCTTTCAGGACACCGAGCGCATGGATTCCTATGGCAGGGGTCGGAGGGGGTGGTATTTTTTGAAGCACCTGATTAGAGCCAGAGCCCCTAATAGGCTTCAAAATAGGGTTGGCTCGGGGAGCAGAGAGTGCGCCCTGATCCCACCCAATTGTGTGACGATAGCAAATTCATTTTCGCTATTTTCACACTAACCTTCCTCCCCACCAATCAGGAGGCAGGGCGTCATACATGTTTCCTTATTGGCCAAAGCGGCAGGCCACCCTATTGAATGCCCGATGCTTAGGAAGAGGCACGGAGGAGAGACATGCACTGGAGAGGAGCTGCTGCCTGGTAAGTAAGGGGGGTCTGCCAGAGCCACGCCGGGGGGGTGGATGCAGTGCCAGATGCCAGAGCCATGCGTGGGGGTTGGATGCACTGCTAGAGCCGCAAGTGCAGGGGCACAAGAGGCTACTTATGATGGGCACAGTGGCTGCTTATGATGGGCACATGTGGCTGCATATACTGGGCACAAGTAGCTGCATATGATGGGCACAAGTGTCTGCATATGATAGGCACAAATGGCTGCATATGATGGGCATAGTGGCTGCATATGATGGGCACAAGTGGCTGAATATGATGGGCACAATGGCTGCATTTGATGGGCACAAGTGGCTGCATTTGACGGGCACAAGTGGCTGCATATGATGTGCATAAGCGGCTGCGTTTGATGGGCACAATAGCTGCATATGATGGGCACAGTGGCTGTGTTTGCCCATCAATTGCAGCCATTGTGCCCATCAAACACAGCCACTGTGCCCATCATATTCAGCTATTGTGCCCATCAAACGCAGCCACTTGTGCACATCATATGCAGCCACTTGTGCCCATCAAATGCAGCCATTGTGCCCATCACATGCAGCCACTTGTGCCCATCACAGTGTCTGCATTTGATGGGCACAGTGAGAATGCAATTGATGGGGAGGGGTTCAGTATTTTTCAGTTTGTTTGTGCCCCCCAAAAACTTTGAGCACCAAAGCTGCCACTGGATATAGATAGAGATACCACCAGTCTAGAGAGTGGTACATAGCAGAAGGGTAAGGTAGGAAAGGTGGGGCTTGGAAGCTGAAGGGTTCTGCAAAGCCATAAACTATATTTCATTGGATAGTAAAGCTGGATGTAGGAATTTCTAGATGGATGTAAGATATACACGCCTACCAGAATTTTAGAAATTTCTCATGAGTTTCTGACAAGATGCTGGTCAACTTCTTGTTATCAAACAGTTTTAAAGTCATCATTTAGTTGCTTTATAAGCAACAAAATGTGATGTCCATGATTTGCTATGGCTGCTAAAAAGATGCATTTAAGCAATAGGGCAATCCAGGCATTCTGTTTGAAATGCCCATGGAATAAGGAAGAGATTAGTCTTTACATTGTAGACCAGAGGGCACTGAATTTTGGGCAGAACCAACATATATGTAGCATATGACCAATGCAAAAAAAGTTTTAAAAACTGCAGTTTTTTCGGAAGCACTGATTTTAATGATGCTTAAAGAGAAAAAAAGTGAAATATTCCTTTAAATATCGTGCCTGGGGGGTGTCTATAGTATGTGTCTATAGTATGCCTGTGAAGTGGCACGTGTTTCTCGTGTTTAGAACAGTCCCTGCACAAAATGACATTTCTAACGGAAAAAAAGTAATTTAAAACTGCTTGCGGTTTTAATGTAATGTCTGGTCCCGGCAATATGGATGAAAATCATTGATAAAAATGCCATGGGTACCCCCCTGCCCATTACCAGCCCCTTTGGGTCTTGTATGTATGTTAAGGGGAAACCGTACCCAAATTAAAAAAAGGAAAGGTGTGGGGCCCCTGGGTTATATACTCAGAACAGCAGTATACAGGCGGTGCATACAAGACAGGGACTTTGTTGTTAAGTAGAATCTATTTGTAATTTAGAACTGGTACATTTTTAAAGTTTAGCTCCAGTCAAAAAATCTATCTTTAAGCTTTTTGGAGAACATAGGGAAGGCTTATCACCCATATAAAAAATGGTTTGCTGTCTGTGCACCTCTTCAGAAGATTTCACCTCACTTTATGTCCCAATGACAAATGCTTTTTGAAAATTTGGGGTTTTTAGTAAAACAAAGATTGGGATAAAGCATCAGTGGAGAGGAGACACGTTTTTTCCCATATCAACTCTTACAGGAGAGAATTTCCCTTCCTGGGGTAGATTTCATCTCACTTCCTGTTGTCTCCTTCCGTTTGCAAGTAGGAGACGTTTGTAAGTTGGATGTTTGAAAGTAGGGGCCTGCCCTATATGCTCTGCAGAAATTTGGGCCTACGGTGTTGCCACAACACTGTAAGCCCCCAAAGTGCTGTGAACTATTAAATCAAGAATTGTAATTACAAGCCATTGTTGAACAGTAGTAGAAAAATTGGGCCTTTGGTGGTGGTGGTGCCATAACACTGTAAGTCCTCACAGTTACTCTTGGTGGGCACTGGAACGGGTCCTGCTGTGAAATATTACATCAAGAATTGTAATTACATGCACCTGTTGAACAGGCCTTAGCCCTTAGGCACTGGTGCCACAACACTGCAACACCTCACAGAAACTCTATTTGGAGAGCAGGAATGAGCCCTGCTGCAAAGTATTGGATTAAAAATTGTAATTACATGCCCCTGTGGGCCTTAGGCACTGGTGCTGGTGCCACAACACTGCAACCACTCACAAATATTGTATTTGAGCACAGCAACGAACCCTCCTGCAAAATATTGTATCAAAAATTGTAATTACACGCCACTGTTAAACAGGGGCTGAAAAATTGGGCCTTAGCAATAGCCACTGGTGGCATCGTCCAGAACCAAAAATGTTCTTCCAAGGTATCAGTATAATCATTGAGGAGGAAGAGGATAGTCACTCAGCATAACAGGATAGTCAGTCGGTGGACAGGCGCACCCTGTGATTGGTTGCAAAGCCTCCAGCAGCACTGAATGTGCGTTCTTAAAGAATGCTGGATGCAGGACAGGCCAGTAGCACAATTGCTTGCTGTGCAAGCTCTGGCCAGTGATCCATCCTCAAGACCCAGTTACCCAGAGGATTTTCAGTGGGAAAGTCTGATCTTGCCCCTAGGTATTCCTGCGATACTAAAAAATTGTATGAACACATCGGTCAGAAGCCCACCTTCTCCACTGCTCCTTCTGTGACTGACCAAAGCCCCAGCAACACGTTGTCCAGGACCAGGAATTTGTAACCTCTCAGTCTCTGGGAATGTGTTGCACAGACCTTTCTGCAAGGCTTCCCGAAGATGTTTCATCCTCTGCTCCCTCTCCGACAGCAAGATAGGGTCCGCAACCTTACCCTTGTAGCGTGGATCAAGGAGGGTTGCCAGCCAGTAATGATCCCTCTCCTTGATCCGATGAATACGAGGATCTTTCCGCAGGCTTTGCAGGATCAGGGAGGCCATGCAGCGTAAGTTAGCTGAGGCATTCGGTCCAGAGTTCTCTGGGTCACTAAGGACGACATGATCCGTAGCCACCTCCTCCCAGCCATGTATAAGTCCATGGGTTTCTTGGGACTGTAAATGATCCCTAAAAGACTGCTGCTGATGCTGAGTGCCAGGCTCCACCTCCATGCTGACACATTCCTCCTCCTCCTCTTCCTGTGTGATTGGCGGGCCAGCAGGAACACTGTCTGGATAAAGGGCCTTGAGAGGTAAGGAAGTCCTCCTCATCCTGCCTCTGTTCTGCCTCAAGTGCCCTGTCCATTATTCCATGCAGCATGTGTTCCAACAGGTGGACAAGAGGGACAGTGTCACTGATGCATGCACTGTCACTGCTTACCATCCTCATGGCCTCCTCAAATGGTGACAGGACAGTGCATGCATCCCTGATCATGGCCCACTGGCGTGGGGAAAAAAACAAGCTCCCTTGACCCTGTCCTGGTGCCGTAGTCGCACAAGTACTCATAGATGGCCCTCTGCTGCATGTGCAGCTGCTGGCATGTCACAGATTAGGCGGTTCTTGGGCAAGTTCAATTCCTTTTGGAGGTCAGCCAGCCGAGCACTGGCATTATATGACCAGCAGAAATGCACACAGACTTTCCTGGCCTGCCTTTAGGACATCCTGTAAGCCTGCGTACCTGCCCAAGAACCACTGCACCACCAAGTTAAGGATGTGAGCCAGACAGGGCACATGTGTCAGTTGTCCCTGTCGGAGGGCGGAGAGGAAGTTGGTGCCATTGATGCAAACCACCATTCCTGGCTTAAGCTGGAGTGGCATCAACCACCTCTCAGCCTGCCCCTGCAGAGCTGACAGAATCTCTGCCCCAGTGTGGCTCCTGTCCCCCAAGCACACCAAGCACGGCATGGCATCTTTTTGCCTGCGTACTTGCATAGCCCCTTGAATGCCTACGGAGCACCACTGGTTCTGAGGACAAAGCACAGGAAGAGGCCATAGAGGAGGAAGAGGGGGGGTGGAGGAGAGAGGTGTGTCAGAATCACCAGTAGTAGAATTTTGGATGCGTGGTGGCGGAACAACCTCCAACACTACTGCACCTTGTCCTGCATCCTTAGCAGCTGCCAGAAGAGTCACCCAATGCGCCGTGAAAGATAGGTAACTTCCCTGTCCATGCCTGCTGGACCATGAGTCAGTGGTAATATGCACCTTACCACTGACCGCCCTGTCCAGCGGGGCCAAGACATTGCCTTCCACATGCCTGTAGAGAGCCAGAATCGCCTTCCGTGAGAAAAAGTGGCGTTTGGGAACCTGCCACTGAGGAACCGCACATTGCACAAACTCACGGAAGGGGGCAGAGTCTACCAACGGAAAAGGCATAAGTTGAAGTGCTAGCAATTTAGCCAAGCTAGCATTCAACCGCTGGGCACGTGAATGGCTGGGAGTGAACTTCTTTGTGCAGCAGCTGCTGGGGCAGGGAAATTTGCCTGGTACAATCGGATGTCAGAGTACCGATAGCAGATTGCCAGCAAGTATTGGCTGGGACACACCTAATTCTACACCTTCATTGCTCTCAGTGCAGGTTTCAGAGAGGACTGAAGGTCTAGTGGGGTTGGAGATCCCAGCTGATGAGGAGCAAGGAGAGGTCCGCTTTGTTCTTTGGTGTGGGTCTTTTAGGTACGCTTGCCAATGAACTGCATGGCAGGTCAACATATGTCTGGTCAAGCATGTGGTGCCCAAGTGGCTGATGTTTTGGCCACGCGAGATACGCTTGAGACATATGTTGCAAATAGCAGCGCTGCGATCTGATGCACTCATCTAAAAAAAAAAGCCCACACCAAAGAACTTTTGGAATAACGCACATGCGGAGCTCTGAGGTGTGATGCAGTCGGTGTGCTGCCCTTAAGCAAGCCCCTGGAGGGCATCCTGCCTCATTTGAGATGTGCCTCCTTCTCCTCCTCCTCTCTCCTATCAGGCACCCATGTGGAGTCGGTGACCTTATCATCCCCTCCCTCCTCATCATTGGAGCAAACCTGGCAGTATGCTGCAGCTGGGGGAACATGACTGCCAGATTGCTGTCCTTCTTGGGCATCCCCTCTCTCTGGGCTCACGTTACTGGCTTCCTCTAGCTGGGTATTATCATCAGAGCCTTCAAAAATGCTGGGCATCCTCCTGGAGCATGTACCCAACACTGTGCTCAAATAGTTCGGGGGACTCCTCAGGAGGACATGGTGGGGCTAGGGAAGGAGTGACTGATGCCATTGAGCCGAGGGAAGAGGCTGCATTGGCAGCTGCTTTACCAGTACCCTGAGCCTGGGTGAGAGAGGATGAGGAGGATGAGGACAGCTTGGTCATCCACCCTACCAAGTCTTTGGCTCAACACGTCCAGCTGCCGAAAATAAGGACATGCGTGTCCCATGGTCACATGCTGATGAGGATGCACCATGTCCATGACCAGCACTGTTGCCTCTAGCATCAGACCCTGCTTGCCCTCTTTTATTGGCTTGTGACTGTCTACCTCTCCTTGTTGGCCTTCAATACATACGAATGGCTTGCAGGGAGATGTAGCTGCACAAAGCTGGGACGTATATACTGATATACTGCAGCTAGCAGAATCAACTGCCTGCCTGTAGTATTATTAGTATGAGAACACCAGCAATTGGGGTAGCTTTATGTGCACACTGTGCGGAGTATATAGTACACCAAGTGTAATTACTGCAACTGCCTGCGGTATAGGATCAGCAGAACACCAGCAATTGGTGTAGCTTTAGGTGCACACTGTGCAGATGGCACAATACACCAACTGTAATTGCTACAGCTGCCTGCGGATAGGATCAGCAGAACACCAGCAATTGGGGTAGCTTTAGATGTACACTGTGCAGATGGCACAGTACACCAACTGTAATTACTACAGCTGCCTGATATGACTCGCCAAACTGTTATGGAATAATTTCTGATTGGGACTCTAAAACAAAAGTTAATATTGCAGCTGCAGGAACAGATTCATAGGACGCAATGACTGAGTTTAAAACATCCGTTCAGTGTCAAAATGTATTATTACATGTTATTTTATACATAGATAAGAAGAGTAGTGTGAGATGTTATTAAAAGCTAACAAATATAAATATATTATTAAAAGCTTGCGAATAGAACAAGAGAGAGAGAGCTTCTCGCAGAAGATGTGTCTGTGTGTTAGGTGAAAGTTACAGAACACATTTCAACAGTGAGAAAATGGAGTCTCTTGTACTTAAATTAACAATGCAGTGAATGTCCATATCAGTAGGAACCCTGTAACTGGGCATTGCTAAACACATCACTGTATACATCCAGGTCTGGGTGCACTGGCCTTGAGGATGTTTCCCCTTCACCCTCCTCAGTCAGGAACTGCGTGGAGAGTTCCTCATCATCCTCATCCCAGCATAACCTGTAATGGGGAGACTGCCCCCCCCCCCCCAGAGGTCAACTCGGTTTTGAGACCTGAAACAGGAACATTATCACCCAAATTTACTTTCTCTGCAATGTCATTATCAAAGACAGGTATCTCCACATTAGGGTGGTGTGTTGTGGGGGTTCAGGCTCGGACCCCTCAGATTCTGTCCCTTCCAGGCCCAGTGTCCCCAGCCCTCTTGGCTGTCTTGGCAGTCCACTCTGTACCTAGTTTCATAGTTCAAGAAACAGTGGACAGTTCTGCCCCACTATGATGTCATATATCAGACTTCTTATAAACCCAACTTGTTATGTCACGAGGTACAGCCATAGGAAACAGTCACTGGCAACAGGAGGTACTCCCTGCTGTCCCCATGGAT
The DNA here is from genome assembly GCF_037356315.1 of Lithobates pipiens. Taxonomy (NCBI): domain Eukaryota; kingdom Metazoa; phylum Chordata; class Amphibia; order Anura; family Ranidae; genus Lithobates; species Lithobates pipiens. The sequence continues at coordinate 144,151,374 of NW_027507787.1, read as the reverse complement.
ACACACTACCCATAGAGTCTTACTTTGTGCTCAGTTGAGAGGTCAAAATAGGCCTTTTGCGGGTCACTGGTAAGGAAAGGGGAGATAATGCCAGCCCATTGGTCATGGGGTCATCCCTCTCTCTCTCTCTGCTATCCTCTCAAAGGTAGTGAGAAAGGCCTCTACATCATTTCTGGGTGTTAGATTTTGCAAGAAAGGGCTGGCCCTCATGGATACTTGGTTGCCAGCGGCAACGACAGCTTGCTCTCGTTCTTGAGCCAGACACTGTACTGCCTCCTGCAAGGAATCCATCTGTACTTAAGTGGACTCCTGCTGGGCAGTAAACTGGGTGGCTAGGGTGCCAGGGCCTGCTGCTGCTAAACCATCGCTTCCTCATGGCAACAGTTTGTCTCTGCTGAGGCTTGCTGCTGGGTCACGGTGGCTTGCGGCAATGCCCTGATGACCTCCTCCATGCCTTTTCCTGTTGTTTGCAGTGTCTGAGCTGACTTCACCCAAGACATGCCATAGGTACACAGTCTCTTTAAATGTCAGTTTTTAGTATTAAAGACGTTTGCGGCTGCAAATACACTCTGCCTGCATTCTCCACCAGTTGTAATGTTTGGGGGGATTGTAGCTCCACAGGACCGAGTGAAAAGCCAGTAAAACTTTAAACAAAATGTTTTTTTTTTTTCAACAGGGAAATCAAAATAAGGCTTCCAGCAGTACACAAGCACAAAACTACAAAGTAAAGTCTGCTTATCATAGCTGCTTCCTGAAGGCTCTTAACCCTGTGTGTGCTGGAATCCCTGTAGTCAGGGGTGGAGGCTCTTTCCCACCCGAATATCACTCCAGAGCCTCCAATATTCTGGGTCCCAAATGTCTCTCAATTAACACAGAGAGAACTGTGAGTCAGTCCTCTCCTGATTAAAGTGGTTGTAAAGATTAAGGCTTACCTGTAGGTCCAAGAAATATCTCCTAAACCTACACGGTTTAGGAAATATTTGCAGAAAAACAGGCATCACTGTCTGCGGCGTGCAGGCGCACTGAGCGTGACACTGTCAACAACGAAGATGCCGTGCGTGGCGGCTCCCGTGCGCATGCGTGGGAGTGACGTCATCGCGGCTTCGCCGAATGACAGCGGCGGAGCAGCGAGACCCACCGAGAGGATGGATGCGCCGGACTACAGGGGACAGCGGTGACTTCGCTGGCTCCTGTGTCAGGTAAGTGACACATAATGGACTACTATGCGATGCATAGTAGTCCATTATGCTTTACCTTTGCAGGGAATGAAAGAGGAAGTAAACTCATCAGGGTTTACTTCCTCTTTAAGGCTATTCCCAGGAATCCTTCACCCATCCTGCGTGACCCCCTGAATACTACCACACTTCCCTTAAAGGGACCATAACCCAAATATCGGTGCTTTATAGCACCCATCCAGGACCCAACCTTGGCGTCCTGTACATCACACATAGGGCAGCTGATTAATTTTCAATGAGCTGCCCTACACACAATAAATATGGCAAAGAAGCTCAAATATCTTTTTGAATTGTGAGTTTTTAGCCACTCATTTTGCTGTGTTTAGTGCACACTGTTTTCATGTGCAAAACTACAAACTTTTCTTGCCATTAACAATCAGTGCAATTTTGCACACATTCACACACGAGTGTAAATGCAGCCCAGCAATGAACAATGATCATTGCTACTTTTTGCAAAAAATATCTGTTGGTCATGTTAGAAATTCAGAGTCATCCTGTGTCCTGTGAACGCTTCCTATGGAGTCTAATTAGCCCTCCTAGTTTTTATATTTGTGAACGCTTCCTATGGAGTCTAATTAGCCCTCCTAGTTTTTATATTTGTGAACGCTTCCTATGGAGTCTAATTATCCCTCCTAGTTTTTATATTTGAATTACACAATACTTAATAACAATATTGCTGGGATAGGAAAATGGAAGTGTTTGTGTTGTTTAGCAAAAAGACAGTTAGGCAGTGCTAAAAAATATTGTGTTGTCAGCCCACAACAGGGCTTAGGATCTGAGTGCATTTCCAGCAGATCAACAAGTATTTTATGTACTGGAAGGGTCTTTACAAGGATAAAACATGTGGAAATGTGCATTTACTGCAGAAACATACTGTATTTATTTATTTTTTTGCCCTGAAATAAACTTTAAATGTATCTTGCAGGACATCTAGTGGAGACAAAATAAGTTGCAGTCAAAATAAAACACTAATAACGTGCACTTAAATTTACAAATAGCCTACAAAATTCAGTATATGGTATATGTTTAAATTCTGATCTATAGAATGTAGGTTCCTTCTCATCTGTTCAAACCTCTTATCTGTTCCTCAAGAACATTATCACATGCATAGTGTAGGCTGTTAATTCTTTTTAAAGAAAATGTATCTTTTATAAAAAAAAAATCAAAAAAAAATCTATACATTGCAAATATTATAGCAAACTGTGCAATCCCCAACAAAAGCACCAACAATGCAAATGTAACAAACAAAAACATTAATTAAACTAATGAGAAAAAAGCTTCCATTCATGTTGTCCTATCTCTCCCTGTGCACCTTGCAAATAAAAGTCCAGGCATAAGCAAAATGCAGTTGTAGAATATTTTGTGTACGCCCCCATAGCATTCAGTTGTCCCTCACTTGAATCCAAATTATTATTATTATTATACAGGATTTATATACAGTTTACAGTTTATGCAGCGCTTTACAATGTAAAAGGGGAGTACACTTACAATAGAATAAAATACAAGAAGGTTAAGAGAGCCCTGCTCAGAAGAGCTTACAATCTAATAGGGTGGGGCAAGTGGTACAAAAAGGTTGTAACTGTCTGAAAATTAGCTGATGGAAGTGATGGAAGATTAGTTCTTAAGAGGAGCGAAGTTGACGATTTTGGTGATAGTTGGAGATATTTTGAGATAAGATTGGTGATGTAGCTTGGGGCAGAGTTGTGAAGAGCGATGGTAAGCCAGTGTAGGGATTGGCAGAGAGGAGTGGCAGACACTGCACGGTTGGTAAGATTAATCTGTCAGTAGCATTCTTGGTAGACTGAAGAGGGGATTGCCTATGGAGAGGTACTGTAGACCTATGAGGAGTGAGTTGCAATAGTAAAGGTGAGAGATAACATGGGAGTGAATGAGTAGCTTGGTGGTTTCATTAATTAAAAAGGGGCACATTACATTTTAGAGATGTTATGGAGGTGAAGTCTACAAGCTTTTGACAATGATTGGATTTGGGGCTGGAAGGACAGTCTAGGATTACACCTAGTACCCTGGTATGAGGGGAGGGATTGATAGTTGCATTATTGACCATGATGGGAAAGTCATGGAGCTGGGCAGGGGGGAATATTAGCAGCTTGGTTTTAGAGAGATTTAGCTTAAGGAAGTGGTGTGACATCCATGCTGATATGTCAGTTAGTAATAAGTGAGACTGAAGGAGTGAGGTGAGGAGTAGAGAGATAGATTTGGGTGTCATCAGTGTAGAGAGGGTATTGGAAGCCATGGGAGGTCATTAAGTAACCAAAGGAGGTGGTGTAGATGGAGAAGAGAAGGGGTCCATGAACAGAGCCTTGGGATACTCCTGCAGAAAGAGGAAATGGAGAGGAGGAGACAGAGTTGTAGGTAACACTGAAGGAGCTCTGTGAGAAGTAGGAGGAGAACCAGGATAGAGCAGAATCGTAAAAGCCAAGGGAACAAAGTTTATTGAAAAGGAGCGAATGGTCAACAGTAGGGATGAGCCCGGTGTTCGATTCGAACCCATGTTCGAATCGAACATCGGCTGTTCGTCCGTTCATCGAAAACAGAACTTTGTGGGCCGTTCGCATCAAATTCGTGTGATACGAACGGCCCACAATGCACTGCGCCAGTTGCAGTGCATTGATGGCTGATGATTGGCCGAGCATGCACTGTGACCCCGCATGCTTGGCCAATCACAGCGCCGGCAGCGAGGAGAGCCATAATTGGCCACAGGTTTGATGCCTGTGGCCAATTATAGCTCAGGGGGTTTAGTACACGCCCCACACTATATAAGGCCACCAGCTCGGCGGCCTTGTGTAGTGTGTTGCGGCATTCATAGAGAGAAGGATAGGCAGGGACAGTGTCAGCTGTGCTTACTTCTTTAGATAGCGCTGTTACAGTGAGTGTAGTGTTCAGGGGGAGAGCAGGATAGGCAGGGACAGTGTCAGCTTTGCTTTGCTTCTTTAGACACCACTGTTACAGTGAGTGTAGTGTTCAGGGAGAGAGCAGGATAGGCAGGGACAGTGTCAGCTTTGAGCTTTGCTTTGCTTCCTAACCTAGCGCTGTTACAGTGGGTGTATTGTGCCTCCTGCACAGCATACACCTGAATCTACCCCCCCTCATTGCTGGTGTTGTGTAGTTGATTTGTGCAACACAGGCATCTGCCTAATATTCAGTCAGTGTAGTGTGCCTCCTGCACAGCATACACCTGAATCTATCCCCTCGTTGCTGGTGTTGTGTAGTTCATTTGTGCAACACAGGCATCTGCCTAACATTAACATAACATATTTTGGGTGCAGGGTTCCCCTTAATATCCATACAAGACCGAAATGGGCTGGGGTAGGGGGTGATGGGGTAGCCATTGGACATGTGCATTCGTTTTCGTCCGAATGCATTTTCGTCCGAATTTCAGCTATTTTAATTTTTGTTTTGACAAACAACATAAATATCCGACATAAATAATGATGTAACGGAAACCTGCCTGTGTTACATCAGAGGGGTGCGGGGTCACCCATACGTCACGGGGAACCACGGGTTTCCCCTTGCGTCAGAGGGGGCGGGGTCAGGTGACGGTGGCCCTGCCCTCCGCATATAACAAACGTCAGGCCGCCGGAATCCCTGCAGTGTCTCCTCCGTGGAGACAGAAGATGGATGGATTCGCTGCGCTGATTCAGATAAAACATCGCTGGACCCCGGAGAGATGATCGTCCGTCGCTGGATAGCAATTTTATTTTTAATAAAGGAATTTTTCAAAAGTGTGTTTGTCTTATTTAACTATTTTTTACACTTTCTTTGTGAAATGGTAGGGGTACTTTTGTACCCCCTTACCATTTCAAACAGGGGGGGCAGGATCTGGGGGTCCCCTTGTTAAAGGGGGCTTCCAGATTCTGATAAGCCCCCCGCCCGTAGACCCCCACAACCACTGGCCAGGGTTGTGGGGATGAGGCCCTTCTCCGCATCAACATGGGGACAAGGTGCTTTGAGGGGTCACAGACCCCCCAAAGCATCCTCCCAATGTTGAGGGCATGTGGCCTGGTACAATTCAGGTGGGAGGGGGGCCGCTCTCTCGTCCCCCCTCTTTTCCTGCGGCCTGCCAGGTTGCGTGCACGGATAAAGGGTCTGGTATGGATATTTAGGGGGAACCCCACGTAAAAAATTTTTTTAATTTAAAGCAGGGATCCCCTTAATATCCATACCAGACCTGAAGGGCCTGGTAATTGAATTTGGGGGACCCCCACGCTTTTTTTTTTTTTTTATCAATGACATTCAATTAGTGTTCTCTGTATTACGGAGCCGACAATTCATAATAGCTGCGAGTGATTTTAAAGGACTTTTTTTCCTGCATAAACGACACTTTGTGCAGGGACAGTTCTAAGCACCAGAAACATGCGCCCCTTCACAGGCATACTATAGACATCCCTCCCCCCCCTGTACGAAATTTAAAGGAATATTACATTTTTATTGTTTCACTTTAATCATTATTAAAACCACTGCTCCCGAAAAAACGGCCGTTTTTAAAACTTGAACAAAATTGATACATGTCCCCTGGGGCAGGGCCCGAGTCCCCAAAAACTTTTTAGGACAGTAACTTGCAAATTAGCCTTTAAAATTAGCACTTTAGATTTTGAACGTTTGGAGTCCCATAGACTTTAATAGGGTTCTAAAGTTCACACGAAGTATGCTATATACTAGCTCCGTCGACAGGATGTGGACGCTCTGAGGAGCGATGAACCCCTGGACTACTGGGTGGGCAGGCTTGACCTCTGGCCAGAGCTTGCCCAATTTGCAATGGAACTGTTGGCTTGCCTCTCATACAGTGTCCTGTCCGAAAGGACGTTCATCGCAGCAGGGGGGATCGTGACCGATGAGCCTAGCTCAAGACAGTGTTGACTACCTCACATTTCTGAAAATGAATGAGGCATAGATCTCGGAGGAATTCAACACATGTGACCAGTAGACCATGTATATCTCTATAAACAATTTATTTAATCAAGCACACAGACCTTTTTTCTACATTTGGCTCACTTCCTTGTACAAAAAAAGCACACCGTACTATATGCTCGTACCCTCCTGTTTGAAGAGGCTGAGCGGTGTCATATTTTTGGGGCCCAGCAGCAAGTTGCTGGTATCAGTGCTGCTGTCAGTGCTCTCTATCTCAGTGCTGGTGTCAGTGCTCTATATCACGGTGCTGGTGTCAGTGCTCTATATCACGGTGCTGGTGTCAGTGCTCTATATATAACGGTGATGGTGTCAGTGCACTCTATCACGGTGCTGGTATCAGTGCACTCTATCACGGTGCTGGTGTCAGTGCACTCTATCACGGTGCTGGTGTCAGTGCTCTCTATCACGGTGCTGGTGTCAGTGCACTCTATCTCGGTGCTGGTGTCAGTGCTCTCTATCACAGTGCTGGTGTCAGTGCTCTCTATCACGGTGCTGGTGTGGTGTCAGTGCACTCTATCATGGTGCTGGTGTCAGTGCTCTATATCACAGTGCTGGTGTCAGTGCTCTATATCACGGTGCTGGTGTCAGTGCTCTATATCACGGTGCTGGTGTCAGTGCTCTATATCACGGTGCTGGTGTCAGTGCACTCCATCACGGTGCTGGTGTCAGTGCTATATATCACGGTGCTGGTGTCAGTGCTATATATCACGGTGCTGGTGTCAGTGCTCTATATCATGGTGCTGGTGTCAGTGCTCTATATCACGGTGCTAATGTCAGTGCTCTATATATCACGGTGCTGGTGTCAGTGCACTCTATATCACGGTGCTGGTGTCAGTGCACTCTATCACAGTGCTGGTGTCAGTGCACTCTATCACAGTGCTGGTGTCAGTGCTCTCTATCACGGTGCTGGTGTCAGTGCACTATATCACGGTGCTGGTGTCAATGCACTCTATCACGGTGCTGGTGTCAGTGCTCTATATCACAGTGCTGGTGATCATCTCCTGCACCCTCGTCATAGCCTACCCTGACCTTTCCTCTCCTCCATTGCCTTCATGCGCTCCTAAATCCTGAATTGTCAAAACTTCACATATAAAAAAAGAATGCTTGTAGTTGTCGAACCCAGATTCACTTCATACATGTGTTATGTCAGTGGCCATGTGGTGGGACGTGTGCACAGCTAGTAATTATTTTGTGGCTGGAAATATGACCTGTAGGTTTTTAAAGTTCGCCTGCCATTGAAGTCAATGGGGCCCGCCGCGAACTTTGCGGTTCGTGAACTTTCGGCCGCGTTTGCGGTTCGCATTCGCGAAACGTCCTGTCGGAAGTTCATCCATCTCTATTCTCAGTGGCTTTGTGTGTTATTAATAGGGCTTTGAATTTTATGTGTGGGGAAATGGGAAGCCAGTAGAGGGACCGGCAGAGAAAGGTGGCAGACACTGAACAGTTGGTAAGGTGGATGAGTCTGGTAGCAGCATTCTTGATAGACTGAGGGGAGGATTGTCTACAAAGAGGTAGGCTAATAAGGAGGGAGTCAGGAGGTACCCTTGATCTTGTTTTCTCTTATCTTTGCACTCCCTACAACCTCACCAATCCATGTTACCACTAGCTCAGATGCTGAAATTCCTTTAATCAAGCGTGCCTTGTGAAAAGATTCACCCAGAGAGGGTGACGTATGTGTGTTTATACTTACGTCCTAGTTATCACCATGTGTATTGTGTACGTTTCCAATTGCCTACTTAAAAAAAGTTTTTAATGACCACTATACTCCGATGCGCCCGCTACTGTCCAGAACAGTAGATCATGCTTGTGCTAGCAGGTGCAGTTAGCTTGCTTGCCACTAGATGACTCTGTTCCCATATAGTCTTGTACACGTAAAGTAGTAACTGGATGTTAGGCCCCTTTTAGAGAAAACCTTCCACTCATTATGTAATGGGAGAAGTTAGAGCTCATATAAATGCCTAGAGAGTTGAGGCATGGGATCCAAACACCTGGATGTAGTCAGCTACTGTCCTAGGGCCCTTTACAGGTCTCCAACACTAGCTGAGGTAGTTCACTACCCAGAACAACAACAGCAGTTGCAGTCACCCTTACTTTTTTACGGTTGTCTGTGGGGCTATAAGCAGGATGAAGTGAGTACTAGTATGCCTGGGAGTAATTGTGTCATCTGAGAGCATGTGTGGCTGGGCAGAGCTGTGAATGGGACATTGAGAGTCTAGTATTCTTGGTTATACTATGTGATGGAAGCTGAGCGCTGTGGACTTAGTTTACATGAGGGAAGCAGCCCCAACTCTGTCGTGCTCCCTAAGAGAGTAGGTGTAAGGGAAGAAATCTTACAGATTATGTACTGGCATTCTTTGGCTAAATGTCTGCTCCTGCTCCAACTTTTGAAATTGCAATTACATGCTAGTACCTGGTATGGCCCTTCCCACCTTGGATCTGACAATTGCTTTCTCTTGATTATTTTTATCCAAACCCAATCCCTTGGTTGGACTAGCGTGTCCTGTTTTGTTGATGTATCTTGACCTGTAAGAGTGTTTGGAGACAAAACCTCCTTAAACATTAATAGTTTTCTCATATAGTTTGCAAATTCACAATCCATCTTCCCTAGCAAATGGCTTAAGCTGTGGAATATAGTATGGTTTCCCACATAGTATCTCATAAGGTGTCAATCCTTTTGCTGTGGGGGTTATTCTCATGCTCAGCAAAGCTATTGGCAGACATTAAAACCCATTTTTTTCAGTTTCCTCTATTAGCTTCCTCAGTTTACTTTTTATAGTACCATCATGCCTTTCCACAGTACCTGCAGACTGTGGGTGGTACACACAATGGTTCTTTAAGTCAATATTTATTCTATTTAACGATCTGCTGTATTGTCTGGTTTACGAAATGCAAATCATTGTCACTGTAGATGAGGGAAGGAATCCCAAATCTCTGAACCATGTCTTTTATAATTGCCTTGGCAACTGACTTCCCATCAGGGTGAGTCAGAGGGAAAGCTTCTACCCATTTAGTGTGTAAATTGACAATTATCAGGCAATACTTCTTATTTTCACATTTGTTTAGTTCAATGAAATCCATACATATCATTTGAAAGGGCTAGAGAGGCTTAGGAAATTGGCCTCTCAGAGGTCTCAGCGCCCCTTACACATGATATTCATTACAGGTCATACAGGTCAGACAAAAATGTTTTGAGTAATTTGTAAATCCATACATTGTGAACACTTTATTAATCATCTGTACCATCCTCCTTTTGAGACATGGGCCTGCTCATGACTCAATAAAACAACATATCTAAACAATGAGGTAGACAATATAGGTTTACCATCTATGCTTATATAAATACCTTCTATCTGTACTGCCCCATTTGACAACCATTTTTGTTTCCCATCCTTGGGTGCTGATTTTTGCATTTCTATTAACCATGTTTCATCTATCACGCTCTGCATTTTTGCTGGTTTCGCAAGATAGGAATGTACTTATATCAATAACAGCAAATACCTTGTTCTCAGGCTGGAGGTCATTCAGGAAGACATGGGGGTCAGGCACTACTGCCACATCTTTATGTATTGCTTGTAAGTCTTAAACAAGTCTTCAGCCTCCTGGGAGTGTTACGTTTCTTTTTTTTTTTTTTTTTGTTTTAATAGATTTTTATTGTTATAAAAACAGCAGATTACAAAACATAGAGATAAAGAAATGCAGCAGGGCAAGACGCCCCCGTGAAGTCGGATACAGCACGCTGGAAAAAAAACAAACAATTGTTGCAATATAGAAGGCAAAAGGATAACCCAAACCACACTGAGGTTGAGAGCGTGTGGTAACTGCAGTATAATCAAGAAAAGGGTCAACAGGCCCCCCCAACTCGTGGGGACCCAGAGGCCCTTCCTTAGAACCCTCCGCCTGGGGCCGGGATGGACCCAGGGAAGAACGCCCAGCTGCCCCAAATGGGAGCACACTGCGACTGGGCAACTCCCCCCAGCCCCCCCCACCCCCCAGCAATAGGGTTGGGTCAGCTACCCACGCTGTTCATGAATCTGAAGTATAACAGGTGAGAACTAGGAAGCATGTAACTGGGTGCAGCCCAGGTGATATGCACACGCTATCTGAAAGGAATAACAAGAAAGAACACAGTAAAACAAATGAAGATTTCCTTTCAGTGTATAGACCAAAAAACCCAGCAAGTGTAACATGAACCCTGAGGGGTTTAATTGTCAAAAGGGAGCGCCCCCTACAGGAGGGGGAAGAAGAGAAAGGGAAAAAAAAGGGAGAGGCAAAAAAGGAAAGCAAATAGGAGGAAAGAGAAAAGTGGTGTAAAGGAGAGGAAAATAAGGTAGAAGGAAGGTAGAGAAGGTCATCCGGAGAGGTGAGTGGCAGTCAGGAGTATAAACGAGATCAGTGTGGAAGGGTGATTCCAACAAAAGAGGCCCAAGGTTCCCAAGTATGATAGAATTTCTCGGAGCGGTCCAAGATTACACCGGCCATTTTTTCTTGATTCATGATCCAAGAAATGTTTTTCTTAGCTAATCTGGGTGACACCGAAGGTGTCTTCCAGGCTTTTGCTAGAGTGAGTTTGGCACCCAGTAAAATAAAGTGGATGAGGCGTTGTGTAATCTTGGACGCTCCCGTGATTGGGAAATTGAGGAGTGCAATGAGGGGAGATGGTAGAATAGGCCGTGAGGTGATTATGAGAAAATTTTACGCCAAAAGTGACGGATCCTGGGACAGGACCACCAAACATGAAACATGTCACCCCTAAGGTTACAGCCCCTAAAACAGAGAGGAGATGCTGATGGAAAGATGTTAGCTAGTTTTGTGGGTACTAAGTACCATCTGGTAAAAACTTTTATGCTTGCTTCTATGAGACCGGTATTCAGGATGCCCTTGTATGAGCAGGAAAAATTCTGTTGCCAAGTCTGCAGGTTCCAAGATTGGGCTAAATCATCTTCCCAGGCCAGCATGTATGAGGTTTTGGACTGTTTGCCTGAAAGTGCCCTGTAAATCAGTGAGATCCCACCCCTCTGCTCGATGCCCTGCCCACACCATTGTTTATAAGGGGTAATTTGCGGGCCATCCGGGAGGGATCTGCATTTTTTGTGAAGGAACGCAGAAATCTGTGTGAATCTAAAGAATTCAGACCTGGGCATATCCAGTTTACTCACGCAAAATGCTTTCGTTAGAGGGCCTAAAGGTCTGAGAAAGTGTCCTATTCTGTAGAGCCCTTTGTCTAGCCACCACTGGAATGCTCTGATGTCTAGGCCTGGATAAAAGTCTGGGTTGTGAAATAAGTGTTTCAAGGGTTCTAAGGGGGAGATTAGGTGTGTGTTACCTCTTAGGGAGTCCCACAAAGTAAATGAGTGGAACAGCGTCGGCGACATAATTGGGGGTCTGGATCTTCTGGGGCTCCATAGGAGGAAGTCCAGGGTATGAAGTGGGACTGTCAGTCTTTCAATGTGTACCCAGTCAGGGTGTTCCCAGCGTGAGTAGATCCTGGAGAGCTGTGAAAGTTGTGCTGCTTGGAAGTGCCAGAGCAAATTTGGCAAACCCAGTCCCCCCTCTGTCCTAGATCTATACAAGACAGACTTGGCTAATCTACGACCCCCCTTCCCCCAAATAAATTTGATGACTCTGGCTTTGAAGTGCCCAAGGTGACTTTTGTTTATTGGGATCGGAAGGGTTCTAAAATAATAAAGTATACGCAGGAGTAGGGTCATTTTGATTGCATTGATCTTTCCTAGCCAGGACATAGGAAGCCCTGACCACCTTAAGAGGTCTCCCTCTAGTTTTTTGTATAGCGGTGGATAATTAGCTTGGTAGAGGAGATCCACTCTTGGAGTCAGTTTTATCCCCAGGTATGTGATGAACGAGTCATTCCAGGAAAACCTGAAGTTCTCTCGGAGCCTAGAGAGGAGAGAGTCCATAAGATTAATGTTAAGTGCTTGAGATTTGTTGTAGTTAACCTTGAGACCAGATACCAAGCCAAAGTCATCTAGGAGGCGACAAATGTTAGGGAGAGATGTGAGGGGAGAGGAGACAAAAAGTAAGATGTCATCCGCAAATAATGCGCATTTGTGAGTTTGTGAGCCGCAGGATATGCCCTGGATATTAGGATCGTTCCTAATAGAAATTGCTAAAGATTCAATTGCTATGGCGAAAATAAGTGGGGATAGGGGACATCCTTGTCTTGTCCCCCGCAAAATGGGGAAAGATTCCGAGTAAAATCTCTGCAGACGCACCTGGGCTGAGGGAGTTGAGTAGAGAGCCCGCAGAACATTGCGAAAAGGTTCTCCAAACCCCCAACGCTGTAAAGTTGAAAAAATTAATGGCCAGTGAATGGAGTCAAACGCCTTTTGCAGGTCCAGAGAAAGAAGGCAGCCTTGTCTAGGAACTTCTTTACCCCAGTTAGAGTTTAGTATAGAAATCAGGTCAATGGCTCTACGTGTCTGGTCAGAACCTTGTCGACCTGGTATAAAGCCAACCTGATCTTTATGGATGTACAAACTAATGAAAGAGGCCGGGCGATCTGCAAGGATTTTAGTCAGAATCTTTAGATCATTATTGATGAGGGAAATTGGTCTATAGTTGGAAACTGCGCTAGGGTCTTTATCTGGTTTAGGGATAACCGTTACATAGGCCATATTAGAGGAAGCTTCTAAGGGACCCCCTCTCCTGAGTTCATTGAAGAAACGAGCCAGGTATGGGGCTAGAGTGGTGGAGAAGGATCTGTAATAGGGTATAGAGAAACCATCCAGGCCAGGAGCAGAGTGGGGCTGTCAGGAACTTACCAGCGATGGACAGGCATGGCTGCATGCACACAGGCGTCGGCGCGTGTTTCCAGCGCGTTCGCGTACGCGTTCGCGTGCGCGTTCGTTTGCGCGTTAGTGTGCACGTTCGTGTGGGCGTTCGTGTGCGCGCTCGTTTGCGTGGTCGTGAGTGGTGTGCGTGCGCTACTTGCCGCCACTGAACACTTAAAGGTTCTCCAAGTGCGCTGGTGCGGCGCTGTTTCGTCTCAGCTCCTGTGTACCTGAATACCTGATCCTGAACCTGATTACCTGCTACCGCTACCGACCCGGCTTCGCTTGACTACTCTGCCTTCTCCAAACCCGACCCGGCCTGCCTGACCTCGCTACCTCTCCTGCCTGTGATTCCGTTGCCGACCTCTGCCAGTTCTACCGACTCCTCTTTTGTCTACTGTTACCACCTGTCTGCTTGCCTACTGACCCGGACCGTCTGACCCTGCTCCAGCCTGCTGCCTGTTCAGTCCTTGGCTTCTGCAGCTGCTACTTGCATTTCTCAGCCTTCTAGCAACCTCAAGTCGCTCAGCCTTCCAGAGGAACCTCTGCTCTGCTATCAGTCCCAGCGGCCCTATCCAGCAGGCACTCCTACCCACTGTGCTCTCGAGACCGCTGTTCCCATTCCAGCGGCTCCTGAACCAGCGTTGTAAGAGAGGTCTCCTCCTACAAGTCGGGCTTCAACACCAGGACCCTAACAGGGGCTTTAATCTTTTGATCACTGCACAGACTTCTTCCTGCGAGATAGGAGCATCTAAAATCTGGTGGTGTGAAGTTTTCAAGATTGGGTTTTGTACCGTGTTGAGGAACTGACCGACCTGCGCTTGCGTCGGGCAGTCCTTATTACTATAGAGGGATTGGTAGAAGGAATGGAATTGTTCCATTTTGCGTTGGGGGTTTTGGGAGAGGGTACTACCGTTTATTTTGATTTTGGGAAGTGCAGTGTGTTTGCTTTTTGGGGAAAGTCTATGTGCTAAAAACGTGCCTATCCTATCACCCTTGCAGTAAAATCGGGATTGATTCCAGCGGACCCATTTTTCAGCTCTAGTAGAGAGTGCCAAGTTTAGGGAAGTACGAGCTACATCCAGGTCTGAGATGGGAACTTCAGAGGGGTGAGCCTTATGCCTTTTGGATAGAGCTGCAAATTTCTGCTCCAATCTGGCAATTTCGGATTTTTGTCCTCTGAGAACCGCCTTATGAGCAGCCCAAAGGCATGAGGGTCCAACCTCCGAGGTGTCGTTAATTTAAAATTAGTTTTAAGTTTGAGGTCAATCTCCGCTTTTCTACTAGGATTGCTCAAAATAGATTCATTGAGGCACCATCTCCTACTGGGTTGAACAACTCCAGGGCGTTAGAAGGTCAATACCACCATAGAGTGGTCTGACCAGACTGCGTCTTTAATGAAAGCTCTGTTCGTTAACGGAATGGTAGGGGAAGTGACCAGGATGTGATCTATTCTCGAGAAAGATTGGTGGGGACTGGAGAAATGGGTGAAGTCCCTCAGGGATGGATTCATTTCTCTCCAGATATCAATCAGCCCATGTTGAGAGATTAGTTTGGCTATATGCAGACTTTGTTTAGTGGGTCGAACAAGGCGTTTACCCGGGAGGGCGTGCCTTGTCTATACCCATGTCAAAGGCCGTATTCGAGTCACCCCCAAAAACTACAGTTCCCTCTAATAAAGGTGATACGGTGTCCAGCAGAAGCTTAAAGAAGGCATATTGTCCCCTGTTGGGAGCATAATATGAAACAAATGAATAAAGGTGTCCATCCAGCTCTCCAATCACTAGAATAAATCTACCTTCTGGGTCTTTAAGTTCTGACTTGAGAGAGAATTTACATCTATTGGAAAAAAATATACCCACCCCCTTTGTTTTATCATCTGCACTAGCCAGCGAGAAAAAAGGGAATTTGGAATGAATAAAGGAAGGATGGAAGCGTTTAGGGAAATGGGTTTCTTGCAGAAGTGCTACATCAACTTTTTGGGGTGTTACGTTTCTGACACGTGCAGGAAATAAAACTAAAAAAGTTTTATGGATGGGTTTACTTCCACTTTAAATGTTACAAAGATTATAACAGAATATGTAAAAAGTTAATCAAGGCTACAAAAATTCAAAACGAGCAAAAGATTGCAAAAGATAGTAGGACAAATCCCCAAAAAATCTTTAAATATATTAATAGCAAAAAGGTCAGGGCTGAGCATGCAGGCCCTTTACAAAATAATCTGGGGGGGGGGGGGGGGGGGTGATGCACATTTATTAAATGTCTTTAGCTCTGTGTATACAAAGGAGCATGGGGGAGCTCATGTTTATAATGAGGATGGTATTGACAGAGCCCCAAATGATTCATAATGGCTCAAAATTGACAGACAGAATAAAGGTGAATAAGGCACCTGGAACAGCTGGCATATACCCACTGATCCTAAAATAATTGAGCTCTGTCATTTTCAAGCCATTGTTTCTTATTATTAGGGACTCTTTAATGACTGGAAGGCCTTGGCGTAAGGTCCATGTGGTGCCTATATTTAAAAAGGATCAAAATGGTCTAGGGAGTTGGGGTTTGAGGTATCCGCTGAAGATTGGCACACTGCGTTTCTTTTTATTCATAAATCCTCTTCTTCAGGTTATGCCCAAAATTACAAGTTATTGTCCAGATGGTGTCACTGTTCATCGGATCTTCCCAACCTCTACGGACATATGCTGGTGCTGTCATTTAGAGAGAGGAACGTACCTACACATCTGGTGGGGATGTGATCTCATCTGCTCTTTCTGGTCCCATATATTTCAGGTATATGCAAAGGTTTATAGCGAGCCCCTTACCCCTTCCCCCTCCATAGCCTTATAATCCATCCTCCTGGCTACAGTAAAATCTCAAAAAGCTAGCCTGCTTAGACTTTTTCTTTCTGCGGCTAGATGGTTAATTTCTAGACACTGGAGGAGCACGCTGACTCCAACATTATCGTCGTGGGTAAATGAAATCAACGACATTATGCTTATGGAGGTGTAACAGGCCAGAGAATTTGATAAATGGGAGAAATTTACCACCCTTTGGTAAATCTGGTTGTACTACTCTTCTTTGAATAAACTCAGTAATAGGCTCACACCATTAAATATCATTTTTTGTGTTTATTTTAATTTTTTTCTTTCAGACATCAAAGTAAGGGCTCCTCCACAGGGACGTGTGCCCGTGTCTGCTCAGCGGGGGATAGCTCCGTGGATCCCCACTGAGCAGGCAGTCCGTTATCACCCGATCCGATCTGCAGACGGATGGAAAAATAGGTTTTTCCTCCATTACACTTTTTTGGATTGTATCGGTCAGATGTCAGCAGACATGTCACCGCTGACATCCGCCCCTCCATAGACCTCTAAGGAGTGTCCACTCAGGTCCGCCTAAAAAACTGACAGGCAGACCTGAACGGTCCGTCCGTGTGAAAGGGGCCTAACTCATATTTGTATTTAGGTCTTATTCTCTCTCTTTCTTATTTTCTCCTTCTTTTGTTCTGTCGCTTTTCTCTCTCTCAGTACCGTACTTTCTGTCTCTATCGATGAATATTTTTACGCACCTTCTAATTTTTTCTGGGTTATTTACTATTGCACTGACTACATACGTGTTACAGACCGCCCTAAGGCCATTGTTTCCTAAATGTACGTTCTTTCCTAAATGTACATAATATAACTGGATACTAACATTTATAGGTAAAGTTGACCAGGGAATGTCTGGGGATCAGGAAGAAATTTTTCCCCCACTGGAGAAAATAGGATCATCATGATTTGCTGGGGCTTTTTGCCTTCCTCTGGTTCAACTGTAGGTAGAGGATTGTATATTTTTCCCCCTTTTATTGGTTTAACTAGATGGACTTGTGTCTTTTTTCTGCTGGACTATGTAACTATGTAACACAGACTCGCCAACATTATGGCTATTGGGTTATTCAGCTGCCTTCAAGTGATTGGCTAGTGACAAACAAAGGCGTGAGGACAGTCCTATATAACCCCACCCACACCCAGCAAAGCCACGCCAGCAATAATATGAGTGGACCAAAAACAGAGGGGAGGGGGCCTGTGTCCGGTAATGTACTTCAAGAAAAAAGATTTTACTGGTAAACCAAAAATCCTACATTAAAGGATAAAGACTTTACAAGTCTTAGACCATTCAGATGTCCAGAAGCAGTTCAACTGAGGGGTGGGCAGCACAACAAACAAATGACAACAGGCCCATGTAACAAGTGAAGGCTCAAATAAACTTTGAACTTAGAATGGCTTAAAGCACCTTCTTGCCAAAACTGGCATCAGAAGAGGCCTGAACACCTACCTGTCAAAACTTAACAAATTTGTGAACAGAAGACCAGGTGGTCATATTGCAAATCTGGGAAACAGTTGCCTGATGCTGAAAAGCCCATGAAACACTTATGTCACATACACACGATCGGAATTTCAGCCCACAAAAGACAGATGAAAGTTTTTTGTCGGAAAAGGTATGCTCCATCCGTCTTTTGCTGGCGGAATTCCAGCCAGCAAAAGATTGAGAGCATGCTCTCAATTTTTCGGTCGGGAAAAGTTCCTATCTGAAAATGCAATCGTCTGTGGCAATTCCGACGTGCAAAATTCCTACGCATGCTTGGAAACAGTTTGCCGCATGCTCGGAAGCATTGAATTTCATTTTCTCGGCTCGTCGTAGTGTTGTACGTCACCACATTCTTGACGGACGTAATTTCAGCGAATTTTTGCGTGACCGTGTGTATGCAAGGAAAACTTGAGTGGAATCCCGTCGGAAAAGCCGTCAAGAAATCCGATCGTGTGTATGCGCCATAAGAGACATGGTGTGCTCTGACAGGAATAGTTTGAACCCTATTCTTTAAACCATAGGCTCTAATTAATATAACTGGAAACAGTGAAGTAAAAGGCAGGGTGCACTGAGAAAGCACACAGGATTTCTACCCAGGTCAGGTGTTATCAATTGTAAGCTCCTTCCATAGGGAGAAAGAATTTCACTGCATCAGGATGAAAATCCACCATACCAGGGAAATCCTGATCTTGCTGGTCATTTGCATTGGTTGATCCAGAGACTTAACCTGCTTGTCCCATGCTGCCAAGATGTTGAGCTGAAATGATCTGGAGTTTGCCTCAGAGGAGGCTATTATCAGCCCAAAAACTCTTATGCAAAGCAAATAATTAGGCAAGATCTGAACTGCAAGTGGAGAGAAAGGAGTGAATCCAGGGAGAGGAAACCTTGGACAGAGCCATATTCAAGGTTAGGCCCAGATATTTCAGGTGAAGCATTGGGTCCATCACTGAATTTCTGAAGATTTAGGATCCATGTGAATCTCCATAGAGTCTGCACTATCCAGGTGACACTAAAAGACAGAACCTAAGCTGACTGTTCCCTCACCAGAACATCATCAAGATATTCCACAATGGGGATGATCTGAGAGCAAAGCAGATTGAGAACAAGGGCTAGCAATAGCTGAAGATGTGAGGTACAGTGGGCAGGTCAAAGGGAAGGGCAACAAATTGGTAATAGTGTGAACCCACAACAAAATACACGCAGTGTTCATGGGGAGTTTGCAAAAAAGTGTTCTTTATGTTTACAGAGGCCAGGGAATCGCTGGATAATGGGTGGGAGGCACTGGCAGACTGGACAGATTCCATAAGGAATTGTTGCATCCTTAGGAATTTATTGAGATAGTGCGTTGCTGACTGTGAACAGGTTTAATTAGAAACCCTGGGACCTTACCTGTTCTGGGATGAAGCTAATAGCTCATTGAAAGAGAAGTAGCTTGAGAACAGTGTAAAGATCTGCGTAACTTTGTGAGGAAGCTGACAACGCAGGCAAGTTCAAAAGCATGAAGCGGGGTGGAGACAAAGTAAAATACTTTATTTTTAGCCCCTTGATATGACACTTTTCACCCAAGCGTCTGAAATACCTGGAATCAGATGAGCGGGAAAGCTAACTGACATCCTCTGTCTTTGTAAAGTCATTAAGAGGAGGACTTGCGTCCCCGTGGGTTTGGTGGTCCAGTTTCTGCTGTGAGGAATCTGGATTTGGGCAAACAGCCATATTAGTGCACATGTAGTGTAGCCGTATTAGTGAACTTGTAACAAAAACAGTTGTGTTCTATCCCTGATACTTTTTTTTTATTTGCATTAGCATCCAAATTTTCAGGACAAGGTTTCAGGTTGTGCTACTACCTTCTTCAAGGTCATATACAGAAAAAGGACCTTTGATATTACAGCATCATACAGCAGTATCCCCAGTAATGTTGTGTATCTCATCCAATGCAAAAAATTCAACTATCATCTTACATTGACAAAACAGGACAGAACTCCAAATAATGAATTTATACAGACATACTATTAAAAGAGAAGTATGGGAATCAGTTTTTTGTTGTAGAATCATACTTACCTAGTTGGATGCAGCATTGGTCCGATGCTGCATCACTTCCCCTGCCGGCTCTAACACTGAGAACCGAGCGATCAAACAGCACCCATTGCTCAGTTCTCAGGGCTCCCTGAGCAGAGAGCTGGTGACTGTCAGTCATTGGCTCTCTGCTCTGCCACCCCCCCAGACTCATTGGAGCCCTGGGATGTGGAGGGGATGGGAGTGGCCGGCTCAGGCTCTCAGTGGCTCGTTTTCACAAATCCTTTGTGAAATCTGCCCCGCCCTGCAATTTAAACAAGAACGTGAGCCCCGCTAGCTTGCGGTCCATGGCTGACACGGACACCCCTCGTTTCAAATTCCTGGAGACAAAATAATAAACCAGTAACCTTACCTCAATGGAGTCCTGCTCCACTCTGGCCTGCCTGACAAATTCCTACCATTCCTGCCATACCTTCTCGTAAGCAGCCCATGTGGACATACTCACAACCTCTTTATCCAACCTGTGAGGACACCAAGGTGATCTCCCACAGCCATTGGGGATACAGCACCCCTTGTCGGTCTAGGAACTTGTCCCACTGAAAGCGAGATAAAGCATCAGCCAAAGTGTTATCAAGCCCCGGGAGATGCACCTCATACAGAAAAATGTTCAACTGTAGGCACCGCAGCACCAGGTGGTGTAACAGCCGTATTACCAGCTGTGGCGATGCTGAGACATTGAACCACTCCCAGGTTGTCACAGTTTAACCTAACCTTCAAATTCCTGAAAGACTCACCTCATACTTCCATGGCCAGAACCACTGGAAACAGCTCCAGGAGCACCATATTTTTCTGTAACCCTGAATCCACCCATGCCACCGGCCAAGGACCAGCACTCCAATGACCCCCGTAACCTGTTGCCACCACAGCATCCATAAAGAGCTTCAAGTCCCAGTTACTCACCAGACCTGACACCCAGACCGATCTGTCATTGTATTCTGTCAAGAAGGTATCCCACACCCTCAAATCCTTGCAATGCTCCATGGTAGTCTGAATGAAATGAGTGGGGGACCAGACCTCTGCAGTGGATGCAGACAGCCATTGGCAAAACACCCTATCCAAGGGAAAAATGAGGCATGCAAAGCTCAACTCTCCTAATAAAGATTGCAGCTGCCTTAACTGAATTTTCTATAGCCCTAGAATCCCTTGAATCTCCAACCTCGGTGCACACAACTTCCCCTCCAGTAATCGACACTCCATAGCTTCCTAGTCAATGACAATGCCCAAAAAGCTAAGAGCAGTGGTTGGGCCCCCTCTGTCTTGTCCTCTGTCAATGGGATCCCGAATGCGTCTGCCATGTGTTTCAGTGTGGATAACAACACTGCACATGTGGTAGATGACCGCAGACCTACACAAAGAAAGTCATCCAGGTAATGAATTATGGAAACATCCCTAACCACTCATTCTACAAAGAAGCTGAATGTTTCAAACAATGCGCACAAAATGGAGCAACCCATGGGCAAGCACCGATCAATGTAAAATTCCCCTTGCCAACAGCACCCCAACAGCCAAAAACTGTCCAGATGAACCAGGAGCAAGCAGAAAGCCAATTCAATATCAGCTTTTGCCATCAGGGCCCCCTTTCCACAGCGGAAAACCCAGCCCACTGCCGAATCGAAGGAAGTGTACAAAACTATCATGAGTCAGGGTCAATCGCATCGTTGACCGATCCCCCCTTTGGAAAAAACAGGTGGTGTATCAGCCTACACTTGTTCGGCTCCTTTTTGGGCACCACTCCCAGAGGGGAATCACCAAATCTGCCATAGGCCTTTCACTGAAAGGCCCTGCTATGCTGCCTAACGCCACTTCCTTACCCAATTTATCCCCCACTGTCCCAGGGTGTAGCAACACAGATCGCAAATTCTTAACTGCCGTCGGAACGAATTGCACAGGAGTGGCATGAATTGCACAGGAGTCCTGTGCATTTTCTAGTCCGCTTCAGGTCTAAATCCAGCCAAAAATTAGGGCTGAAATCGGACCTGAAACCATGAATGGCGACACATCAGACTCCTGCTGTGAGACGCTCCGTTCCTCAGTGTGAACCCAGCCTAAAACTGTATTATGTAAAGTAAAATAAACTGAATAAAAAAAGATGAAAAACAAAATGGTTAAAAATACTGTTTTATTGCTATTCAAACATTTATTGCAAGATATATTTAACACCACAAATGTGGTTAAAAAAATGCTTGCAGATACAAATTAATTGTACAAACTTGTACATCCCGTTTTCTTCTAAATTGAAGATTATTACAGGCTAAATTGATAAACTAGCAGCATTGTAACCTGTCTTGGAGGATAATTACAAAACAATTTGTTGCAGATTTGTATTACATGTATGAAAACAAATTCCAATACACAGCGACAGCTGGTTTTTTAGGTCATTACTGACAAAACGTGGCTGAATATATAAAAAACTGAGTTTTACCTTGAAAGCACAAAAAAGTTCAATACAGAAAAGCTAATGATTCCTTTGCAAGTACATGAATGGCGACATTCCGAATATTTTATCTAGCAAACACATTTTTGCACTTTAGTACTAAAGTAATGTTTGTTACAGATAAAATAAACAGTTTTCAAAGCAAACTGAACCTTTGGCAAACCAAGTTTTGCAATGCTCTCTAGTTATACATTTTAACTCTTTGACTTAAGGTGTCCATACACTAGAAAGGGAATTTATGGCTGTTGTGAGTGCCTTTATGGTGGCCTCAAAATCATGGAAATGTGTTTTGATAGAACTCAAATTCTGGCCTTTTTTTTTTCTTTTCCAGTTTTGAATACCTGTGCATAGGACATTTTTAAACTCCACCACAACAATGAAATAAAAATCCAGTAGAAGTCACAGCAATGGATGTGCCTGGTAGACATTTTACTATCAATCTTTATTTAATAGTCTTACTTCCACACATTTGCTGCATTATACACAAGCATCAAAGCATATAATACATAATATTTTTAATATCATAGCATTGTTTAATTTATTAATGCCATTAAATTAAAATTTCCCCTTGCGTTTAGTTAGTTTACGAGTCATGTTAAGTGTTAGGTCTATGAAATATTTCACGATTAAGGGATTAGGTTTAGGGTTATTGTTGAGTTTATGGGTTAGTATGCGGTTACCGCTTCTGTATAACCTAATCTGATGCTGCAGAGAATTCCTCACCTCTTGTTGTGTTTAATGGGGACAGGAAGAACAGAGAATACATCCCAAAGGGAAACAGGAACATAAAAGGTGCATTTGCCAACTCATGATCTTTATGTTACAGGAGATCTCCATTGGACCTTTTATGAGTCGCCATTCCTGGCCAGCTTTACAGCTTGACGGCTCGTATGACCCCTAGACTGAAAAGCTAGGGGTCCATTTCATCCGGTGAGTGGGGGTGCCACATCACGGAGTGGAAGTTTGGAGCACTACTGCACTTTATGTGGATTGAAGCACTTAAGCACCTTTTTTTGGGACTTTTGCAATATTTCAACATGATTGCTTGATATTTTTCATTTGTATTGTTATTTTTGGAAGTTTTTTCAATGGAATGATCCATGCACTTTTGTGAGGGCTGTAATTATTTTATTATATAGTATGCGGCTATTGATTTTCGGATGTGATAAAATTAATGGAAAAAGGACTATTGTAGCAAAATTTTGCACAGTAGTAGTAGCTGAGTCTGGACAAGGATACCTCGTAAGTAAAAATAAAGAGATACCACGTAAATGTTAAAAAAATTAAAAAAATGTATGAAAAGGTAAGCTACGGCAAAAAATGTATAGGATAGCATACATAACTTAAATATTCTTTGTAAGATGCCGTGCTAACCCAAATAAAGTTAAACATAGATATAGATGTGCAACTAGTGATTATCATAAATAACAAAAAAAAAGTGAATACATTTCATAATCAAATAACAGAGGAAGTGAAAAGTTCATATATCATATAGAATAAATGAATATAATGTTTGTGCCAACCAAGGAAGTCCAACACCAAATGGGATAATTCAGGATTAATTCCTGGAAACAGCAACACAAGTATTCACATCAGTGGATCCCAACTCTGAAATCCAAAGATAGGAAAAACACCACGTGTCCTTCAAATCCACATGTGAATATGCTTACCAAAGCCAACGTGACTCTGTGCAGAAAAGTCAGGAAACACTTGGATGAGTAAGCCCTTACTATTCTAGCCAGGATCCTCCGGTTAGACTTGTGCACAACGGAAAATTTCGTTTAGTTTTGGTTTGTTGTCATTCGTAAAAAAATACATAATTTCGTTCTGTTATATTCGTTATGTTACGGTAATAATTTTTTGGATAATTCGTTATTATTTGTAGAGTGTCGAATTCATTCGTTCGTATTAGTTGAAATTCGCTATTTATGTATGTATATACATTCGTGATAATGATTCGTAGTTTGGAAAGTCATTTGTTTATTGAATATTTTAACACACACAATGACAACGTCTCTTCTCCTCAGCTCAAATACAATACAACACCCTTCTAACTCAGTTCTCAGGAATGCACTTTGCCAGTAATCCATCCTCCGGCACAAAATTAATTAGCTGATTGGACTATAAGATTTACTTGGAGCTGACCTTTTGTTTCATTAGATCTTTAAAGAATTACCAAACCATGTCGAAATCATTCGAATTCGTTCGTTATATTTCTTCCGTATTCGCTGCTATTTGTTATTTTTTTATTCGGACATTCGGATGCATCCGAATGTCCGAAAGATGCAAAATTCGGCTGAATTTCGATTCATTACGAAACGAATTGCACAAGCCTACCTCCAGTCAGTCTCCACGGGCAGATGTTCCTCCGTTTCAGAAGCTAGCCTCCAGCAGCTGCCCTGTGTGAAGTTGGAGGGCTCCTCTTCTTCTTCCCTGGCTCATCAGAACTGTGTGTTTACAAGTGTCTCCTCTATTCTGACGTGTCACCACAGCTGATACAGTTTCCTGACTTCTCTGTACAGAGAGTCATATTGGCTTTTGTAAGCATATTCACATGTGGATTTGAAGGGCACATTTTGTTTTTCCTACCTTTTGGTAGTTTGGTGTTGAACTTCCTTAGTTTGCACAAACTTTATATTAATTTATTCTATATGATTTATGGACTTTTCACTTCTTATGTTATTTGATTATGAATTATTTTCACTTTTTTGTTATTTATGATAATCACTGTTTTCTGCAATGAGATCTTGTCACTGTTTCAGCACCTATAGTTCAAATGATTCATTAAAGTGTATCTAAACCCCAGAGCAAAAATGTAATGTAGTGCAGTGTACCAATCCTTAAATTAGGTTGCTGCAGTTGTTTTCATTTTTGGGGTGACTTTTTTCCTTCATTTGTACCTGGTGATCCAGCCAGTAAATTTTTTTTTCAACTTCTTTTGACAGACCAAGCTGACCAGCAAAAATGCCAGTTAGAGGGTTGAAACAAACCAATTAACACTAACAGGGGTGCCTGTAATGGTCAGATTTTATTCATTTATCTAAAACATTTATCCTTTTATGCTGTTGCAACTGCTTAAAAAGTGTTAGCTGGAGTTAGGCTTTACTTTGTTAGTCAAGTCCATTCAAATTTGCTAGTCTATCTAAAACTGCTCTCTCCACAGGCTGAAAAAGCTGCTGCCCAAGGTATACTCTGTTGCTCCTCCATAGAGCGGGCCCACTTTAATGCCCTGTACACACGGTCTGACTTTCTGACAACAAAATCCGTTTGATTTTTTCCGACGGATTTTGCCCCAAACATGTCTAGCATACACACGGTTGCACAAAGTTGTTGGAAAATCTGATCATTCTGAACGCAGTGACGTAGAACACGTACAATGGGACTATAAATGGTCCAGTAGCCAATAGCACATGCATGGCACTTTTTCCATCGGAATTGTCTACATCCGATCTGAATTAAAATGATCGGATTTTGTTGTCGGAAAATTTTTGATCCAGCTCTCAAACTTTGTGTCGGAAATTCAGACGGAGAAAGTCAGATGGAGCCCATACACGATCAGATTTTCCAACAACACGATCCAATCGCACATTTTCCGTCGGAAAGTCCGACTGTGTGTACAGGTCATAAAACAAAAAAAGGCAAATAAAGTAAATGAATGTAGCCACCACATTTCAGGATTGTAAGCTACAATATAATACATTTTGTTTAAAATATGCTTTAAGTTTGGCTTTTTAGGGCCTAATTAATGCTTTGGATTAGGTAAAGGGTTTGGCTGGTTTAGGGTTGGGGATTTTAGGTTAAGGATTAAGGTTAGGGTTTATTTCCATATTCAGTGATGGGTTAGATGGTATTCAATTTAAGGGTTTAAGAAAGATCGATGGCAAGTTTAAATGTTAGGGTCAAGTGTTTAGGGTTCATTTTAAAGGTATAAAGGTTGGTGTTTTTTTACATGGAAGCCATGCTCTGAGCAACAACAATTTAAGTATTTACCCCAGCCTGCTTATAGAACAACTAGCTTACAATTTTACAGCTGCTCTTTTGTAGAGTACATGAGAGGCAGTACTAGATCTTGTTGGTGATGAGTAGGCACGTGGCAGCTTAACTCATTGAGGATCCTCAAAGTGAGTTCCTTCAAAAAGTATGTAAACATTGCAGAGGAAGGTAATTAGCACCATGCATGAATAGAAAGTGTTGGAAACTTCAGCTGGTTGAAGTACACTGATCACTTTACTCTATAGGTATATGACATAAAATATACACAATTCATTATACCTCTTCAGGGTTTGGATGTGTTGTTAGATCTGTTGGTTGTGGGCACTGTGTCCTGTTGTGATAAGTGTTCCAGAGTATCTGCTGTGCCTGCACTCATCACCCACCTCCACAACAGTACCTTGACAGTTAAAAAGAGAAATCCATAGGAGTTTACTATATTGAATGCTCCCAGTGCATTGTGGTTATTATCCAATAAGATTTTGAAAGACTATTTGCTGTTTCTATGTTGGCATATTAGTTGGCCAATCTAACAAAAGCACTGCTTTTTTTCGCAATTTTTTTATTTTATTTTTTGTTACTTTTGGTTAAGTACATCATACAAGTGCTCTACTTCACTTGCAAGTTTTAAGGCATCCTCAAGCATGTTTTTTTAAAGGGATTGTGTATTTTAAATGTTACTCTTTAAGCAGCATTAAAATACTCATTCCCTGCTGATTGGTCATTTATGTTTCAATAATTTGCATTAAAGGTTTACAATGCAGAAAGAAAAAACAAAGGTCTCAACTTTTCGTTATTAGTACAACAAAAAGCACTGCTTTTTATACCTACATTGTGATCCTATGGATAATTACATCCAAGATGATTATAGTGGAAGATGCTTCTTGGTAGAACATGTTCTTAGAATTGGTCTTACTGTGCCTATGTGTGTGTTACTATTAAGGCAGAGATGTCAAGCTTTGCTGGGGACATGTACAGATATGAGGCATTTCATCTACTCTGTATAGTGTTTGAGAATTTGTTAATATATGTGCATGTAATTTAATAAACATTATAGTAATACCTAGAGTAAATGACAAACAATCCTGTTGCCAAATAGATTTTATTTTTGTGGGGGGGGGGGGGTTGATGTTTATGCACATGTGTGTTAAAGAGTATCTCCACTCTTATTGAGAAAAAAAACAATCCTCTCTGAGTGATCTATGTACATTGCAAGAATTTTAAATTTTTTTCCCAATGTGCAGAGTAAATCTGAATGGGAGAGACATTTTCATAATTAATCAGCTGAGGCACTTGCAGTGCTCTAAAAGGGACCAGTCTTTCCCTTTAGAAGTAACTAACCCTTTGGGATAATCTCACCAAAATGAAAATTCCTATTGCATAGGATGCCTAAAGTCTCATTTGTAGTGCTAAGTGTTACTTCTGGGAAAATCAGTGAGCCAATCACACAAGCAGGAAATGACGCATCTGGGGAAGTTTTGTACACTTATATACACACTTTGGGTTCTAGATGCCATATTGCATTGAAATTTATAGAAAAGTACAGAGCTGCAGATTGAAAAGGGAAGGTCTTTTTTTATTAAAACTCAATTACAATATGGCTTCTGTAGCAATTCTAAATTATGTTATTATTTTTATTTGCTTTTTTACCACAAAAGTGGAGTTTCCCTTTAAATATACTGATACATATTACAAAATAATTACCAGTCTGGCACAGCATTGAGTGAGACTGTTTACAAGTCAACCAAATGCCAATGACTACTGTGATACCCAGTGGCAGCTGTCATTGCAAATGAATGAAAGAACACAATTTTTTCGGAGGCTTCATTCTGTCTAAAGTTTTCTGTGTCTGTTCTGATTGTGTGTACATATTTAATTTTGCTTTCTCATTGTAGAGGTTTAGGTTACAATGCAGGCACACCTGCCCTTAATCTATCTAATTGCTATATACAGTACGTGTTCCAATTTGGGAGACTCTCAAAATTGTAGCTAGGACTGCAGTAAACTGGGAGACCTTGATGTGGTCACTGTGGCTTACACATATGTGACTAAACCCCTTGTTTTCAATGAGAACCGTTAGGGTCAACTTGGTTTGTTGCAGGCTAGCTGGTAATTGAGCTGGGAATTTTAGTTGTTTTCAATGTGCTCCTTGCTGCGGAGGCAGTTACATGTTGAGGTGGTTGCCATTTGTTAGTACGCACGGGATACCTTCAGCTGCCATTGTGCTCTTGCGGGGTGTCCCATGCGTCCCTATGCCTTTAAGGAGGGGTCAGTTCCTTCCAGACACACCTGCCCTTAATCTATCCAACTGCTATATATGTGCCCCAATTTGGGAGACTCTCAAAATTAGAGTAAGGGTCACAGTAAACTGGGGTGCCTTGACATGGCCACTGCAGGTTACACATATGTTTGCAAATGCGTGCAAATAAATCCCTTGTTTTTAACATGAACAGTTAGACAAGGTCAATTTGGTTTTGTTGCAGTCTGGCTGGTAAGTGAGCAGGGAATTTTTTTGTTTCTGATTATTAGTTTACAATGCACTCAATTATTCCAATGAGAAATTAGCATTTTGTATAAAATATGAGACGGGTTATCGACTTTGCTGTTAGACTATACTCTGCAATTCCTCAGAATTCTTTAATGTTACAGGTGTGCCCACCTATCATGGTTGCAATTACTTCCTGCTTTCATTTCGTGGTGCCAGCTCTGTAAATTCCTGTGCTAATGTCAATTAATGGAAATTATTTTAGGTTTGCTGTTATCCAAATGGAGGAAAAAAATAATAATTTTTCAGCATGCTGAAAAGGAATTGTGAAGTAGATAAAGTGTTAGGTTTGACTTGAAGTTATTTACTTCCAGAGCTACACATTTGTATTCATTTCTATTTTCAGCCAATTCAATCAACTGTACATACAACAATATGGAATTCCTGAATGAGAATGGTCCTATTAGTTCCTATAGCATTGGTTAAAAGACCAGCTCCTTTGGCACTTCCCATGGAAAATCTTCTCTGCCAAAATGACCATAACATGCAGTATTTTGATATATAGGCTTCTTCAGGTCTAGATCCCTGAAAAATAAAAACAAATATAAACTCAATAATATAATGTACATGCGATGTGAGCATACAGGTTTTTACAAAAGGAGACCTCTTCTGTGGAGAAACTGATATGAATGGATCTAGGTACAGTACAAAATAAGATGCTGCAGAATAATCAATAAAAAAAAATTTGAAAAAAATTCCAAGCATCCTGTGACTTTGACCTTACACATGTCCCCCACATATAGGGGTCCATATAATTGGGAACTTACTTTAAATATGTAGAAGACCCATGGGCTTTTGGGACTTGTAGTTTGAATTGTATTTATTCTCATAATTTTTTAGTTAACTTTTTTTAATGATATTTACTAATTGTCGGGTTCATTCCTGTGTTAAGGTTTAGCATTGGGAGTCCCAATATGGCGCCTATATGATAACAAGGCTAGGTTTGTAAAATGGGAGTCTCAACATGGCGCCTGGATGAAAGAGAGGCTTGGTCAGGGCCTGAATGTATTTAAGTGATGGCTCAACATATCACCTGTGCTCCAGGAGGATGCAAGGTATTACGAAACATGTCGGGCGTAATATATAGATACCATCACGCTTCATGTGACCCTTATGTATGGGTGTTATATGTTTTCTATAGCTTGATTTTATTATTTAACCATTTTTTTATAATGCTTTTCTTGCGCAATATTATTATGTATTGTGGCCGTTAGTGGGCAAAACCCCTATTCCTTTTTTTTTACACATTAAAATTTACTCTTTGACCTTAACGGTAATTCACTATTGGAGCCCGTTTTTTTTTCTCCCCCTTTCTACCCACACTCGTGGCCAGCCGGTCCAAGTGTGTGGTTCTTTTTGCCTTTTAGATAAGCTGATTCATCAGCTGATAAGCTGCCACTTGTTCGGCTGAGGAACCTTGGATCTCTTCTTGGAGAATCACGCTGTATTACAGTGGCGATTGGTGAGTTCGCATGTCAATCTACCAGTGCACCGCCCACCACTGTTCGTGTCCCCTCGCTTACTTCCGGATTTCGTCAGCGGAGTTTGTGTACACAGAAGGTCCAGTTGTCCTCGCAGAGGGCTGTGTCTGCCTGCTTAGCTGACTCCGCTCATACGGTAGTCCCACCGATCCGGTAAGGACCCTTAGATCCCATCACTGGAAAGATTTGTTTTCTGCTGAACAACATTGCCGGGGTTCATCTGAATATTTTTCTCATCCGCAGTATTTTTATCAAGGACACTAGTATTATTTTGTGTTTTATTACATTTTGAACCAGAAAGGACAATTTATTTGATGGGTCTAATCTGATTTTTTTTATTGTGAGGGTTTTTTTCATTGTTCATTGTGATCATCACTATCATTTCACATTTTGCAGCGCAACTTTATTTTTATATTATATCCCCCACATGTGTAAGGTCAAAGTCACAGGATGCTTGGAATTTTTAATTTATATTTTTTTTTAATTGATTATTCTGCAGCACCTTATTGTGTACTGTACCTAGATCCATTCATATGAGTTTCTCCCCAGAAGAGAATTTCTCTGTCATAGCAAGTGCTAAAACATTTTTTTTTTTTTTTTTTACCTTAGTGCAAGGAATATATTAAGGTAAAAAAATATTTAAATTTTAGAACCACTTTAACTTTTATATAAGCCAATTCCATACTGGTGTCTATTGATATGTTAGAGAAGTCTTGAAGTTTCATTACTTCAAATTTAAAACTTTAAATTACATGAAATATTCTTGTGGGTTATAATTATTCATTATCAAATATTTCACTGCCTTGCGTCAACAGACTTTTATGAACATGGCTAAATGAAGCAAAACCTACTTTAAAGCAGGAATATCTAAATGCAGGAAAGGGTATCTGGTATGCACAAAAGTTGTTTATAGTTTAAACTTCTCGGATCACTTCTCCTCCATTTAAAAAAGCTAAATGCAGGAGGACCAATGTGAATGAGGCATAAAGGTTTTTGGTAGCTGACTGCACTTTTAGCCGATACTACTAACTGTGGAAGGAATTTCCACATTTTCATTGCTCTGACAGTACCCCTTACAAACTTTAGGATTAAAACGCCTTTTGTTTAACTTCATGCTGTGGCCATGTGTCTTCTTCAGTGTCCATAGATTAAACAGCTCATTCCTAATACTGTAGTCACCATTTAAAAATGTATATAGTATTTCAACCATATCCACTCCTAAGTGCCTCTTCTTCAAGGAGAATAAGTTTAATATCTGTAACCTTTGCTAAAAAAAAGTAGGTCCTTCACTTCTCATACAAATTTTGTTGCAGGTCTCCGAACTCTCTATAGTTCAATGACATCTTTCCTTAGGATCGATGACCAAAACTGAACCGCATATTCAAAATGAAACTGAACCAGTGTTTAACCGCTTCAGATTGTGCTATAGCCAAATGCCGGTTACAGTGCAGACCTACTTTGCAGGGCAGGCGAGGCACGCTCTGTGATCAGCGAGTCCATAAGACTCGTTGGATCACAGATCGGAGTAAAGGGTCGATCCCGACCCCTTACCATGTGATCAGTTGTCAGCCAATGACAGCTGCTCGTGTGATGTAAACAGAGCCGGTAATTTTTTTCTCCTCATGCTGATAGGGTAAGGTGAAAAAAAAAAGCCGATCACCGCCGGCTGTTAGAGGGACACTGCTGCCGATAAAGGAGAGCAGCTGCCAGGTCATCTGTGCCCACCTGTGCCACCTACCAGTGCACAAAAGTGCCGCCTACCAGTGCCCACCAGCACCACCTACCAGTACCCACAGTGCCCCCTATTAGTGCTCACAGTGCCACCTATCAATGTCACCAATCAGTGCCTCATCAACAGTGCTGCCCATCAGTGTCACCTACCAGTGCCCATCAGTGTCACCTACCAATTTCCATCAGTGACCATCAGTGCCTCCTATCAGTGGCCATCAGTGCCATCTTATCAGTGGCCTTAGGTGCTGCCTTATCTGTCCCCATCAGTGCCACCTTATCTGTGCCTTTCAGTGCCACCTTATCTGTGCCTATTGGTGCCCATCGGGATAGAGAGATCCCCTGACAGGAAGATCACAGTAACCCCATGTACAGCGGGATTTTTAAGGCAGACCAAAATATGAAAATGTAAAAAATATATTACAAATTTATTCACAAAGTTCAACTGCCCAGATGCCACATGTGGAGACAGGGTGCTCCTCCAGCGGGTTCGATGCGGGCCATCTATGGGTCTCTGGCATTTTTGGTTGTGCATTTCCGTGTGGTGACTCATCAATAATTCTTGCAGACAACAATTTTGATATACATTTTATATATATTTACACACAGCTAATAAACTCTTGGTGTGAGACTCACTCTTACTACTTTTGTTCATATATAAATAGATGATTACAGCTATTTGTTCTCCTTAGATATGCCTCTGAAGAAGGCAATGTTTTCCTGAAACATGTCAGGCATTTTGGAGTTCACATATAAGACCATAAAAAATGTTGGTTATGTGTATGATTTCACGCATTGATATATATATGGATTTTTATACTTTTTGGTCAAATAATTTTTTGTATTGTCTTAGTGAATACATTTGTAATATTTTTTGCCCATATTTTGGTCTGCCTTAAAAGTCCCGCTGTACTGGGGGGGTACTGTGATCTTTCTGTCAGGGGATCTCTCTATCCATATATTTTGGGATGTTGGCGGCAATGACATTGGAGAGCTTGATGTTCTCCTTGATGGCTCATTTTCTATGCAATTATCAGTGCCCATCAGTGCCCACCAGTGCAGGCCATCAGTGCCGCCTCATCAGTGCATATCAATGAAGGAGAAAAATTTTCACAATTTTATATCAAACTATGTATTTTTTTGTTTGTTTAGCAAAAAATAAAAACCCCAGTGGTTATTAAATACCACCATAAGGCCTCATGCACACGAGACGCAGTTAAACGCGCGTTCAGATGCAGTTGGACAGTTTTTTCAACTGCCCCTGAACTCATTCAATGTTATCCTATGTGTCCATGCACACAGTCTCGTTTTTTTCAGTTTTTATGCAGTTGCATTTAATCTCGTTTTTCCAGAAGCAAAAAAATGCGTTCAGAAGCAAAAATTTCCACGTTTCAGACGCAAAACGCGGCAAAACGCGGCAAAACGCCGCTGCCGCGTTTTGCCGCGTTTGCGTTTATATGCGTTTTTAAAGGTGACCTTTTTTTTACATTAAAAATCTCAAAAATGATTGCAAATGATGAAAAACCATTAGAAAAATATTTTAAACAATTGCAATTGCAAGTGGACAATCCACAACTTGTGGCAAGTGACATGGCAGGTGTCAAGTGACGTGGCAAGTGGACAATCCACAACTTGTGGCAAGTGACATGGCAGGTGGCAAGTGATGTGGCAAGTGGACAATCCACAACTTGTGGCAAGTGACGTGGCAGGTGAAGTGGCAAGTGACGTGGAAAGTGGACAATCCACAACTTGTGGCAGGTGACGTGGCAAGTGACCTGGCAGGTGACGCGGCAAGTGACCTGGCAGGTGATGTGGCAAGTGGAAAATCAACAACTTGTGGCAGGTGACTGGCATGTGACGTGGCAAGTGGACAATCCATAACTTGTGGCAAGTGACGTGGCAAGTGGACAATCCACTTGTGGCAGGGGACGCGGCAAGTGATGTGGCAAGTGGACAATCCACTTGTGGCAGGGGATGTGGCAAGTGACGTGGCGAGTGGACAATCCACTTGTGGCAGGGGACGTGGCAAGTGACGTGGCAAGTGGACAATCCACTTGTGGCAGGGGATGTGGCAAGTGACGTGGCGAGTGGACAATCCACAACTTGTGTCAGGTGACGTGGCAAGTGGACAATCCACAACTTCTGGCAGGTGATGTGGCAAGTGATGTGGCAAGTGGACAATCCACTTGTGGCAGGGGACGTGGCAAGGGACGTGGCAAGTGGACAATCCACAACTTGTGGCAGGTGACGTGGCAGGTGACGTGGAAAGTGATGTGGCAAGTGGACAATCCACAACTTGTGGCAGGTGATGTGGCTAGTGACGTGGCAAGTGGACAATCCACATCTTGTGGCAGGTGACGTGGCAGGTGACGTGGAAAGTGGTGTGGCAAGTGGACAATCCACAACTTGTAGCAGGTGATGTGGCTGGTGACGTGGCAAGTGGACAATCCACAACTTGTGGCAGGTGGCATGGCAGGTGACGTGGAAAGTG
Organism: Lithobates pipiens; assembly: GCF_037356315.1. Taxonomy (NCBI): domain Eukaryota; kingdom Metazoa; phylum Chordata; class Amphibia; order Anura; family Ranidae; genus Lithobates; species Lithobates pipiens. Next base: position 144,117,342 of record NW_027507787.1, on the reverse strand, counting down.
GACAATCCACATCTTGTGGCAAGTGACGTGGCAGGTGATGTGGCAAGTGACGTGGCAAGTGGACAATCCACAACTTGTGGCAGGTGACGTGGCAGGTGATGTGGCAAGTGATGTGGCAGGTGATGTGACAAGTGGACAATCCACATCTTGTGGCAAGTGATGTGGCAGCTGATGTGGCAAGTGACGTGGCAAGTGGACAATCCACAACTTGTGGCAAGTGACATGGCAGGTGGCAAGTGATGTGGCAAGTGGACAATCCACAACTTGTGGCAAGTGACGTGGCAGGTGAAGTGGCAAGTGACGTGGAAAGTGGACAATCCACAACTTGTGGCAGGTGACGTGGCAAGTGACCTGGCAGGTGACGCGGCAAGTGACCTGGCAGGTGATGTGGCAAGTGGAAAATCAACAACTTGTGGCAGGTGACTGGCATGTGACGTGGCAAGTGGACAATCCATAACTTGTGGCAAGTGACGTGGCAAGTGGACAATCCACTTGTGGCAGGGGACGCGGCAAGTGATGTGGCAAGTGGACAATCCACTTGTGGCAGGGGATGTGGCAAGTGACGTGGCGAGTGGACAATCCACAACTTGTGTCAGGTGACGTGGCAAGTGGACAATCCACAACTTCTGGCAGGTGATGTGGCAAGTGATGTGGCAAGTGGACAATCCACTTGTGGCAGGGGACGTGGCAAGGGACGTGGCAAGTGGACAATCCACAACTTGTGGCAGGTGACGTGGCAGGTGACGTGGAAAGTGATGTGGCAAGTGGACAATCCACAACTTGTGGCAGGTGATGTGGCTAGTGACGTGGCAAGTGGACAATCCACATCTTGTGGCAGGTGACGTGGCAGGTGACGTGGAAAGTGGTGTGGCAAGTGGACAATCCACAACTTGTAGCAGGTGATGTGGCTGGTGACGTGGCAAGTGGACAATCCACAACTTGTGGCAGGTGGCATGGCAGGTGACGTGGAAAGTGGACAATCCACATCTTGTGGCAAGTGACGTGGCAGGTGATGTGGCAAGTGACGTGGCAAGTGGACAATCCACAACTTGTGGCAGGTGACGTGGCAGGTGATGTGGCAAGTGATGTGGCAGGTGATGTGACAAGTGGACAATCCACATCTTGTGGCAAGTGATGTGGCAGCTGATGTGGCAAGTGACGTGGCAAGTGGACAATCCAAAACTTGTGGCAGGTGACGTGGCAAGTGACGTGGCAGGTGACGTGGCAAGTGACGTGGCAGGTGATGTGGCAAGTGACGTGGCAAGTGGACAATCCACATCTCGTGGCAAGTGATGTGGCAGGTGATGTGGCAAGTGACGTGGCAAGTGGACAATCCACAACTTGTGGCAGGTGACGTGGCAGGTGATGTGGCAAGTGATGTGGCAGGTGATGTGACAAGTGGACAATCCACATCTTGTGGCAAGTGACGTGGCAGCTGACGTGGCAAGTGACGTGGCAAGTGGACAATCCAAAACTTGTGGCAGGTGACGTGGCAAGTGACGTGGCAGGTGACGTGGCAAGTGACGTGGCAAGTGGACAATCCACATCTCGTGGCAAGTGACGTGGCAGGTGATGTGGCAAGTGATGTGGCAAGTGGACAATCCACAACTTGTGGCAGGTGACGTGGCAGGTGATGTGGCAAGTGATGTGGCAGGTGATGTGACAAGTGGACAATCCACATCTTGTGGCAAGTGACGTGGCAGCTGACGTGGCAAGTGACGTGGCAAGTGGACAATCCAAAACTTGTGGCAGGTGACGTGGCAAGTGACGTGGCAGGTGACGTGGCAAGTGACGTGGCAAGTGGACAATCCACAGCTTGTGGCAAGTGACATGGCAGGTGGCAAGTGATGTGGCAAGTGGACAATCCACAACTTGTGACAGGTGACGTGGCAGGTGATGTGGCAAGTGGACAATCCCCAACTTGTGGCAAGTGACGTGGCAAGTGGACAATCCAAAACTTGTGGCAGGTGATGTGGCAAGTCACGTGGCAAGTGGACAATCCACAACTTGTGGCAGGTGACGTGGCAGTTGGACAATCCACAACTTGTGGCAGATGACATGGCAAGTGATGTGGCAGGTGATGTGGCAAGTCACGTGGCAAGTGGACAATCCACAACTTGTGGCAGGTGCCGTGGCAAGTGACACGCTAAATACAAGTACACTGCAGCTCTCACAGCTGCTGCTACTCACTCTGGTCTCACAAAATTGCTGAAATAGTTAATTTTTGAGCTGGGGAGGGTCTATGATGTTAGCTTAACTAAACGCTTCTAGACGCAAACGCGGTAAAACGTGGTAAAACGCCGCTAAATCGCGGTAAAAATCGCGGCAAAACGTGCGTTTCTAAACGCCGGTTTCAACATGTGTCCAGCAGCGTTTGCATCTGCGTCTCGTGTGCATGAAGCCTAAGAAAGCTATATTTGTGTGAAAAAAAATGATAAAAATTTAATTTGGTAGTGTTGCATGACCGCGCAATTGCCATTCAAAGAGTGACAGTGCTGAAAGCTGAAAATTGGTCTGGGCAGGAGGGGTGTTTAACCTCCCTGGCAGTATGATTATTTCAGATTTTAGGTGCTGAAAGCGGTACAATTATTTTGCATGAAAATTTGATGTTTTATATTGTAGTCCTGTAATTCTTAGGAATAACTTGCTTAAATCTGTCCAAACCAGAGTCTAGTAGACATCCCGGGTATGATAAAGTTTGAAAAATGAAATCATAAATTATAATATAATAAATACCGTATATACTCGAGTATAAGCCGAGATTTTCAGCCTCTTTTTTGAGGCTGAAAGTGCCCCCTCGGCTTATACTCGAGTCACCGCTGTCTGACTGCTCGATCAGCGTATCGAGCAGACAGACGGCGGACATTAAAATTCAAAAGCCGCGCCTCCTTCTCCGCCTCCGCCTGTGATAGGCGGAACACTGAATTTCCCAGCAGTCAGTGTTCCGCCTATCACGGACATCCGTTCATTCTCATACTACGGACGAGTATGAGAGGATGTCCGTGATAGGCGGAACACAGGCTGCTGGGAAATTGAGTGTTCCGCCTATCACAGGCGGAGGACGGAGGCGCGGCTTTTGAATTGTAGAATGGCCGCCGAGAAGAGCGGCGATCCTGGAGCGGCGATCCATCGGCACGACACGGGACGGAGGAGGCACGGGACGGAGGAGGCACGGGACAGAGGAGGCACGGGACAGAGGAGGCACGGGACAGAGGAGGCACGGGACAGAGGAGGCACGGGACAGAGGAGGCACGGGACAGAGGAGGCTCGGGACGACGGCGGCTCGGGACGGAGGCTTGGGACACAGGTAGGCTGGACACACACACAAGGCTGCACGGACACACACACACACACACACACACACACACACACACACACACACACACACACACACACACACGGATGGATGGATACACACACACACACACACACACAGGGATGGATGAATACACACACACACACACACACACACACAGGGATGGATGGATGGATGGATACACACACAGGGATGGATGGACGGACACACACACAGGGATGGATGGATGGATGGATGGATGGACACACACACAGGGATGGATGGACGGACACACACACAGGGATGGACGGACACACAGGGATGGACAGCCATGTCTCACCCTCGGCTTATACACGAGTCAATAAGTTTTCCAGTTTTTTGGGGGTAAATTGGGGGCCTCGGCTTATATTCGGGTCGGCCTATACTCGAGTATATACGGTAGCTATAAATAATTATACCAAATAATAATATAACAATAATAAACAATATTCAATAATGTATTCAAATCAAAAACACTGAAATTTGCTCAGTTGCAGAATTGTCACTGTCATTACTTTTCAGTATTTGATGACGGATCTCCCCACAAATCGCTATCGCTCAATTCTGATTCCAATTTATTATCGCTGTTTCCAGGCATAAAGAACATTTTTTATATCATAAAACTGCATGCAGGACACTGAGCAGACCACTAGGGACAAAGGGGATGTGAAATAATTACATACAGCAATGTAATCTGTAAGATTACATTATACTGTATGTATGCTGTGTGTTTCACTTTTTGAATTTGGCGCCGTTCTCAGTCTCCGTGCGTCGCAACTCTCGCAGGGAACGGAGCCCGGCGATGTGATAGATCGAGCGGGGGACAGCTCGCTCGCACTGCGGGGGGACATCGCTGGATGGTCGCTGATCCAGGGGACAAGGTAAGTAACCTCTTCCTGGATTCAGCGATGCGATCCCGAGTCTGGCTCGAGGTTACCGCTAATGGTACTAAATTTTCACCCTGAGCCAGACTCGGGAATACTGCCAGGCGGGTTAAGTGCCCAGTAAGCAAGTGGTTAATAAAGAAGTAAAATTATAGATTCATCTCATGAGTAAATGTTTAATGCAGCATAGTAGTCTGCTGCCTTTGCTGGCTGCGGTATGGAAATGCATGCTACTACTAAGGCTGTGGTCTACAAGGACCCACAAATCTCTTTTCATCCCTGATTTCCCCAGTGGAGCACCTCATAATGAGTAGCTTTCATGCATAAGTGCATAACTTTATATTTTACAGTAATAAACCTCATCTGCCCACCCATTAAGGTCTTCTTGTAGAGATTCAATATCCTGCTATTAAAGTATTGCATTATATACTGTAGTTTGGTATCATCAGAAAATGTTGAGATTGAGTTACTTATTCTAACCTCTATATCATTTATAGATAAACAGAATTGGTTCCAGGGCCAAACCCTGGAGCTCTCTCCTCACAACCTTAGACCATCTAAAAAAAAGGTCATGTATCATTACCCTCTGGACGTATCCCTGTAACCAGTTTTCTATCCAGATTAATAAAAATCTCTCAATGTCAATAGACCTAAAAGTGTTACTAAACCCAGGACTCTGCATTCACTATATCTGATCTCCCACGGTATACAGAACATGGATATGCAATAGTTTTAGTAAATATAAACTGCTAAATACCTTTTCTCATCAGAAGTTAGAGCAGTCTTGTGGCTTCTATCAGTGTCTTTGTAAAACTTGTAGAAGGAGTTTTCCTTCTACTCTGATTATTCTATGAGGATGCAGGACTCCTGACCCTCTGTCTGGACAGTGCTGATTGGCCCTAAGCTGATCACATGCATTCTCCCAAGAAAAAAAAACCTATGTAGCAATACACACCAAACTGAGCATGAGCAGCTTGCCCCTAAAGGCTCTGTTCTATCAGGAAATGGTTTGGGCACTAAGGAAGAAGGGGAAGAACAGCAAAGACAGGATCAAACAGCCTTTTTACACAATGCAGAGGATTAACCCCTTAGGTTCCACAGTATAACAAGCATGCTTTACTGCATATACAGTTTGATTTTACTGTTGTGAGTTTAGTAACACTTTAACTTGTAACTTTTGTTTGTGGGCCTTCCTCTACCTAAATTACTGCTCACTATTTTATAGAATGTAATAGTTTGGTCTGACAAGAGTAGTCCTTCATAAAACCATGGTGGCTGTTACGTATTCAACCATTTTAACAGGCAAATTCTTGAGTATAATCCCTGTATCCTTACCATTCATTCCCATATCTTGCATACTATTGATGTAAGGTTGACTGGTCTGTAATTACCTGGAATACTCCTTGACCCTTTTTTGAATATCGGTAGCATATTTGCTTTTCATCAATCAGTGGTTACCATTCCAGTCAGTAAGGTGGCTCTTAAAATTTGGAACAATGGCCTGGCTATAACTTGGCTAGGCTCTTTGAGGACTCATGGGTGTAAGCCATCTGGTCATGAAGATTTATTTGCATTAAGTTTCTCTAGCTTTTTTGCACCTGGATTCCTGTCAGCCACAGAGACATTTTATCTAGTCATGGTTTATTCATTGTTACCTGACAATGACTCCAGGTCTCAGATCGAAGTTCTTATTGACAACGTCCAGTAGCTCCTTCTCGTGTTTTTCAGAGGTCCCATAGGTGAAAAGAGAAACGGATAATGGACGGGCCACACCAATTGCATAAGACACCTTGTAAATAAATACGAATAGTTATAAGATTTATTCTGCCACCATATATAAGACCACATAATATTCATAATATCACTCATAATATCACTTACTTACTGGTATATATAATGAGGACCAGAAAGCCATATCATCATATATTTAATTATTCTAAATAGGATGAACTTTTGAATAGTTAACTTGGTTGCTTTTTATTACAGTACTTTTCACTTCATCATTACCTTGCACCGCCCTCGTAAATAAGCCCAGGGGACAATATTAAGAACGCATTAATGAGGTAACCCATGTCTAAAATTTGGTTTTCTTTAACACTAATAGGAAAAGTAATATCTGTTGAATATAATGTGATGATGGGGTTTTTACATAATAACTACCCTTATTGTTAGTCAAGTTTATAAATCTCTATCAGGGATGAATTCCTGCATAGCCAACATAAGCTATGGAAGAGGACATTAGGGCTGCCAGGATTTCACATATAGCCTCCCATGTATCATGTTGCTGACAGTAACACACTCATGCATGTAATAAAAGGTTCCCCACTGGTTTGCTGACTGTTATGCCGCATACACACGATCGGAATTCTCGTCGGAAGAAGCTCTGATGGTTTTTCTGACGGAATTCCGCTCAAGATGTCTTGCCTCCACACGGTCACACCAAAATCCGACCGCCAAGAACGCAGTGATGTACACCACGTACTACAGGACTAGAAAAAGGAAGTTCAATAGCCAGTAGCCAATAGCTTCTGTCTCGTAGTTGAATCTGAGCATGTGTGATTTTTGGCATGTCGGAATTGCATACACACGATCGGAATTACCGATTGAAAGTTTTTCCGTCTGGAAAATTGAGAACATGCTATAAATTTTTGGCTGGCGAAAATTCGGACAGCTAAATTCCGATGGAGCATACACACGGTCGCATTTTCCGGTGAAAAGCTCTCATCTGTCTTTTTCTGGCCGAAATTCCGACCGTGTGTACACAGCATTAGAGCTATCCTACTTAATTCTCAATGGTTCTGCCCCTGCATCTTTATTGCAGGTGTGAATTAATAGGTCAAACAAAATCTCCTGTGCTCAACAGTGGTGTAATGGCAATGGAAGAAGTGTGGAATTTCTATGGCTCGCAGTACATGCGCAGGCCTTGCTGGCCTCCAAGGGTCAAGGGTAATGATGAGCCGAAAACTCCCCCGGTTTTTGGTTTGCACCAGAACATGCAAACAGGCAAAAAAATTCAGACAAACACGCAAACACCTTTAAAGTGTATAGGACACAAACATGAAAAATCAAAAGTGCTAATTTTAAAGGCTTATATTCGACTTGAACATTGCCTGTTTGCCTGTTCACCGAACTGCAAACAATTTGGGGTGTTCGCAGCAAATTCAAAAAGCCGCGGAACACCCTGTACAAGTCTATGGGAGAAATCTAAAGTGCTAATTTTAAAGGCTTATATGCAAGTTATTGTCATAAAAAGTGTTTGGGGACCTGGGTCCTGCCCCAGGGGACATGTTTCAATGCAAAAAAAGTTTTAAAAACTGCAGTTTTTTCAGGATCAGTGATTTTAATAGAGAAACAATAAAAATTACATATTCTTTTAAATATCATGCCTGGGGGGTGTTATAGTATGCCTGTAACATGGCGCAGTTTTCCTGTGTTTATAACAGCAAAATTACATTTCTAAAGGAAAAAAGTCATTTAAAACTGATTGCGGCTGTAATGAATTGTTGAGTCTCGGCAATATAGATAAAACGAATTTAAAATTTACCATTACCATTACCGGGCCCTTTGGGTCTGATATGAATATTAAGGGGAACCCCGAACCAAACATTTTTAAAAAAAAATTGTGTGGGGGTCCCCCCAAAATCCATACCAGGCCCTTCAGGTCTGGCATGGATATTAAGGGGAACCCTGCACAAATTTTAAGAAAATGGCATAGGGGTCCCCCCAAAATCCATACCAGACCCTTATCCAAGCAAGCAACCTGGCAGGCTGCAGGAAAAGGGTGCGGGACGAGAGAGCGCCCCCCCTCCTGAACCGTACCAGGTCACATGCCCTCAACATGGGGAGGGTGCTTTGGAGTAGCCCCCCCAAAGCACTTTGTCCCCATGTTGAAATTCCGATAAGCCCCCCACCCGCATGAGGACAAGGGCCTCATCCCCACAACCCCAGCCCGGTGTTTGTGGGGGTCTGTGGGTGGGGGGGCTTATCGGAATCTGATAAATTAAAAAGATGGAAATATACACACAAAAAAAGTGGGTGAGTATGTTTCCATCTTTTGAATTTTAATAAACATCCCTTGGGTAATGCGCAAGGTTGGTATACCCTCTTTACATTCTTGTTTGTACACCTAGAGCAAAACTGCTAACAGGTCAGTCTTCCCTAGACTTCTAGTCGCCTGCTTTGGTGTCCTGACTCCAAGCTAATTTTTTTTAAGCTGCTCTTACCCCACCCTACATATACCCCAAAGGTATGATACTTTGAATCACTAGTTTAATAGTGTAAGAAGTGGGTTTGCATTAGAGTAGGAAGCGTAAATATGACTGTAAAAAGAGACATCCATACCTGAACAAGGACACGATGACAGAGCTTAGCATGTACCAAGGATTTAGCCACCCAACGGGCGGCATAGGCAGCGGAGCGATCCACTTTAGTATAGTCTTTCCCTGAAAATGCTCCACCACCATGTGCACCCCATCCTCCATATGTGTCCACTATAATCTTCCGACCAGTGACTCCAGCATCGCCCTGCAATGCCATACATTGTACCAGTGAGAACAATACCAGTTATTGCAAGATTATTTACATTTATGAGTATTGACATTTCATGTCATGACATTTTACTTTTTTTTTTTATTGCATTGCTAAAAAAGACAGCAAATATGTATAAATTCAGGCTAACCAATGGAAATTAAAACAGAGTTCCACCCAGAAATGGAACTTACGCTTTAAGTGTAGGTGACCCCCTGACATGCTACATTTGGCATGTAATTTTTTGGGGGGTAGAGCGGGTACCCTGTTTTTATGGGCACCCAGCTCCCACTTCCTCCCTGGCACCGCGGCACCAGAAGGAAGATCACCTCTCCCACAGGTCCCAGAAGATCGCCCGGCCAATCACAGCTAGCAGCGGAGCTTGCGCATATGCGGTGCGCACCCACAATAACAATGCTGGCGATGCAGAGAGGCGGGGGAAAGGAGCAGGGCTTTGTGCACCCGCATCGCTGAATCGTGAAACAGGTGAGTGTCTGATTATTAAAATTCAGCAGCTACACTTTTTGTAGCTACTGACTTTTAAATAGGTGGAACTCCACTTTAATTGTTTCAACTTGCAGATTGGTAGGAGAGTTTTATTTGAGGCAAAAAAAAAAAAAGCAATATGACTGGGTGATATCCATGTGTCATACCAAAGTGAAGGTCGACTTCATATGCAGCATATCTAAATTCCAGAATGTAAATTGAATATACATTATATTACTAAAATATTTTGAGACCCCTGCCTTTATACGCACATGAACTTTAATGGCATCCCAGTCTTAGTCTAGAGGGTTCAGTATTGAGTTGGCCCACTCTTTGCAGCTATAACAGCTTCAATCCTTCTGGGAAGGCTGTCCACAAGGTTTAGGGGTGTATCTATGGGAATGTTTTACCATTCTTCCAGAAGCGCATTTGTGAGGTCAGGCACTGATATTGGAGAGAAGGCCTAGCTCACAGTCTCTGCTCCAATTCATCCCAAAGGTGTTCTATCGGGTTGAGGTCAGGACTCTGTGCACGCCAGTCAAGTTCCTCCACCCTGCTTTGTACACTGGTCCAAATTGGTCATTTGGTGGAGGGGGCATTATGGTGTGGGGTTGTTTTTCAGGGGTTCTGCTTGGCCACTTACTTCCAGTAAAGTAAACAGAACATTTTCGACAATTTCATACCCCCAACTTTGTGGGAACAGTTTGAGGATGGCCCCTTCCTGTTCCAACATGACTGTGTACCAGTGCACAAAGCAAGGTCTATAAAGACATGAATGAGTGAGTTTGGAGTAGAGGAACTTTACTGACCTGCACCTCAACCCGGTAGAACACCTTTGGAATAAATTAGAGTGGAGACTATGAACCAAGCCTTTTCACCCAACATCAATGCCTGACCTCACAAATGCACTTCTGGAAGAATGATCAAACATTCCCATAGACACACTCCTAAACCTTGTGGACAGCGTCCCCAGAATAGAATAGTGTGAAGTAGGGATTAGGTAGAGCTTGGTAACTCTTATGCCGCGTACACACGACCAGACTTTTCGACGGACTAGGTCTGGCGGACAATCTGACGGACTTTGCAGCTGAAATACACTGGACTTTCAAATGAACGGACTTGACCACACACGATCACTCCAAAAATCCGACGGATTCGATTGTGATGATGTAGAATAAGGAAGTTCATAGCCAGTAGCCAATAGCTGCCCTAGCGCCAGTTTTAGTCCGTCGGACTAGCACACAGACGACCGGATTTTTCGACCGGACTCAAGTCCGTCGGAAAGATTTGACACAAGTTTTATTTCTAGGTCCGTCTGACTTTTGGGAAGAAAAAGTCCATTGGAGCCCACACATAATCTAATTGTCCGACGGATTCCAGTCCGCTGGACCAAGTCCTTTGAAAAGTCCGGTCATGTGTACGCGGCATTAGATTATATATAGGAGGTAGATTGGGAAAAGTAGTTTTACTTAGAAGAGGGATGTCTTCATGTTTCCTCAAGTCTCTAGCCTTCTTTTTGGAGAGAGGAAATATGATATACCGTATATGGTTGTAGAGATACGTTTCCAGAGGGTGCACCTTTCCTTATATATTTGTAATTATATTTTTTCATTGTGTTGTCTTTGGAAACCCATATGTTTTTCTATTGTTCTTCTTTTGATTATTTTTTGAATGGTGTCTTGGTTTTAAATTGTATTGTATTGTCAGTGTTACTCTTTAATTGACTGAATAAAAAGAATTTAAACACAAAGGTCATATCACCTGAGGGCCCCCAATGACAAAACGTCCACTGGGCTGTAGGTGGTATATAGTCTTCTCATCAAGGTACTTGGCAGGGACCACCACCTTTATAACTTTCTCCTTTAAGGCCTCCCTCATTTCATTCAGAGAGATGGTTTCATCGTGCTGTACGGAAATTACAATAGTGTGTACACGGATAGGGATAACAGCTCCATTCTTCTGGATATACTTTACTGTCACCTAGAACACAAACACAATTTTTGGAATGACTAGTGAATATATATATACTATATAGCAGGGATCTGCAATTAGCGGACCTCCAGCTGTTGCAAAACTACAAGTCCCATCATGCCTCTGCCTCTGGGTGTCATGCATGTGGCTGTCAGGGTCTTGCTATGTCTCATGGGACTTGCAGTTCTGCAAAAGCTGGAGGTCCGCTAATTGTATATCCCTGCTGTATAGTATAGTGTATATACACTGAATATGTTGTTTCTTTCTTACAATATTATTTAACATTCTTGTTGTCCATTTTTGAAAAACAACTTTTTCCACTTTATAAAGCCATATTAATTTCACCGATGTTCAGTGCTGTAAATAATGGAAAAAATATGATGAAACAACTAAACTATACATTACCTCACCATATCGTATCTTCTTAAAAAAGCTGCACCACTTGCAAAATGTTGTTGATTATGAACTAATGTAGCACCCTCCTAGATAGATGCTAGGAATTGGATAAATAGACTTAGTGTGTGTGTTTTTGATAGGCAAATTTAGTCGACACACTGTAGTCAGTGTGGCTGTTAATGTTTGTTAGGTAAATGCATAGTTTGCTCACTGTACTCAGTAAATCAGTGATCAGTTAGTAATGTCTGCTCAGCGTGCTCAACTGCTGCCAGTGTGCTTGATAGCTTCCTCTGTATCCAGGGAACTTGAGAAGTTTCTGGATGATAGGTGTTGAGCAATGCAGATGGCAGCATGAATATGGATACAGCCTTGGCCAATCCCATAGAGGCAGGCTCTGATGGTATGCTGGGAGACTGTATATATTCTGTGAGCACACTGAGATCAGTGTCTTTTGCTGGAGAAAATTAGTCCAGCATGAGGGCACACTGCCCTCCCAGGCACTGCTGCTATGTCTGCTGTCATGAGTTCTCAGGTGGGTGCCCTGGATGCTGAGACCCTGGAGCTAAAGAGAGCTGAGTGAGGGGGGCTGTCCACAGAAGATCTAGTCTGGTATCAGCGGCATAAGGTATCATTCGGTAGTTGGAAGGAGGCAACCAGCTGTTCCTTGTGTGGGTACAGATGCTACTACTGCCTTAAAGCTGACATCTACTGTTTGTTTCAAGCACAGACTTTAATATAGCATGTCCTGAAGAATACCTCAAGTAAAGTCCTCAAATGTACAAAGTTCTTGTTTTAGGAGTATCCCAACTATTATCCTCATCTCTATCCAAATTTTACAAACATTCCTAGACTGGCCATTGAAGTAGTGTGTGAATGAGCTTGTGTGCCTGGCTGCGGGGCATCCTGTGGGGAAGACCTGGACAGTAACCATATGGCTCCTTCGGGAGTAGCGTTACACGAAATAATTCACAACGCACACCTTAGATGTTAAAGCGGAGGTCCACCCTAAAGTGGACCTCCGCTCATCGGAACCCTCCCCCCCTCCGGCGCCACAATTGGCACCTTTCAGGGGGGAGGGGGGTGCAGATACCTGTACAGTACAGGTATTCTGCACCCACTTCCGGGATAGCTCTCTGCGGAAAGGGGCGTAGATTATGCCCCTTTCCGCAAGTGCCCGCCCCTTTCCGCAAGTGCCCCGCTGCCTGCTGGGAAACACACAGATCCCAGAGGCAGCGGGGACCATCCTTATTGCGCAGCGCGATTCGCGCATGCGCAGTAGGGAACCGGGAAATGAAGCCGAAAGGCTCCATTTCCTGATTCCCATACCCAAGATGGCGGCGGCAGCACCCGACAAGACGATCTAGAGATCGGCTTCGGGTGCCAACATCGCGGGCGCGCTGGACAGGTAAGTGTCACTATTTTAAAAGTCAGCAGCTGCAGTATTTGTAGCTGCTGGCTTTTAAAAAAAAAAAAAAAAATGCGGAGTCCCGGCGGACTCCCGCTTTAAAGCTGAATTTTTTCCTCTTCAGCTTTAGTTACATTACTCACCTGTAATGAAGTATGTCCCACATTTTGTAGGTTGCTGGAACTTTTGAGAACATTTCTTCCACTGTAATCACTGCCTGTGCCATAACCTGTGAATGGGGGAGAGAATTTTGTGACTGATGAGACTCTACCCCATCCACAGATCATGTTACAGGTGAAAGACCTTTTCTCAATGGAGGGGAGGACAAAAGGAAGGTGTGTCCCCAATAGATTAGCATTAGTACAACTAAGCCCTTGAGTCTCCAAGTTGTAAACCCCCACAGTGTCGAAGGTTCAGCAGCAGGAAGAGGACAGGGCAGCCCTGCAGTAAAGATTTCTACTGAATCCAGCAGCCTGCAAAATGTGCAACTTCATTACAAGAAAGAAATGTAACAAAAACTGTAGAGAAAAAATGTGTTAACTAAACTTCAGCTTTAAAACATATCGGAACAGACAATACTCACAATATAGTACTTACTTGTAAATCTCTGATCAGGGACTGGGTCTGATATGATCTAGATCATGATGGCGTTATATTACTGTACCACTTAAAATAATAAATCACAATCATTGCAAAATAAATTAAATCATGCAAGAAATAAATCACTGAAATGTCTATACAGTCAGTATTCATACAGTTCTTCAAAAATATGATGCAGACCGTAAAGCAGCCAATAAAGAGACTGTAATCAATTGTATTAAAACTCCACACATATCGTGGCTTTGCCGCTTCCCTAGGAGCCGCCCTATTTTATCACTGCCTTGTGAAATGGAGAGGTCGTGCCAAAATACATGTGGCGCTTACCCCAAACCCCTGAATAATTGAGTAACTCAAAAAGAATGCATGATAACCAGGCAGCTAGCATTTTCAGACAGAGAAGTAAGAAAAAGTAGCCTTCATCTTTTTCTTAATGCATGTTTACTTTGAACAGCAACTGAATTAAAGCACTCTCTTTGATTTGCATGTTTTAAAGATCGAAATGCAAAAGCATAGTCTCAGTACAAAAGCATAAGCAATCATGATGTGCAAAGATCTGCAAACCCTGGCAAACAAATATCATTGTACTGAAATTAGTTTACAAAGCCATAAATAGGTTCATTGTTCTACACTTTGCACATTGTTCTGTGCTTCACCAAACAAGTCCTTTCATTTGGGAGGTATGTTTTAAAGCATTGCAAATATCACTGAAGAACACGTTTCACTATCTTGAACACGTCATGCAAAGTTGGATGAGTTCTACAGTGCCATGCTGCATTTAGTCATGCCTGAAGTTATGTGGAACAGCTGAATGGTGTATGCTTACTTACTGTTCAAGAAAACAAAAATATTCACTGTAGTAACAGATGTATGTAGTATACAGACAGAGCACACACTGTTCATGGCAGCTATACAGTGGTGTGAAAAAGTGTTTGCCCCCTTCCTCATTTCCTGTTCCTTTGCATGTTTGTCACACTTAAGTGTTTCGGAACATCAAACCAATTTAAACAATAGTCAAGGACAACACAAGTAAACACAAAATGCAATTTGTAAATGAAGGTGTTTATTATTAAAGGTGAAAAAAAATCCAAACCATCATGGCCCTGTGTGAAAAAGTGATTGCCCCCTAAACCTAATAACTGGTTGGGCCACCCTTAGCAGCAACAACTGCAACCAAGCGTTTGCGATAACGTGCAATGAGGCTTTTACAGCGTCCTGGAGGAATTTTGGCCCACTCATCTTTGCAGAATTGTCCTAATTCAGTTACATTAGAGGGTTTTCGAGCATGAACGACCTTTTTAAGGTCATACCACAACATCTCAATAGGATTCAGGTCAGGACTTTGGCTAGGCCACTCCAAAGTCTTCATTTTGTTTTTCTTCAGCCATTCGGTGATGGACTTGCTGGTGTGTTTAGGATCATTGTCCTGCTGCAGAACCCAAGTTCGTTTCAGCTTGAGTACACGAACAGATGGTCGGACATTCTCCTTCAGGATCTCTTGGTAGACAGCAGAATTCATAGTTCCTTTTATCACGGCAAGTCTTCCAGGTCCTGAAGCAGCAAAACAGCCCCAGACCATCACACTACCACCACCATATTTTACTGTTGGTATAATGTTCTTTTTATGAAATGCAGTGTTCCTTCTACGCCAGATATACTTGGACACACACCTTCCAAAGAGTTCCACTTTTGTCTCATCGGTCCACAGAATGTTGTCCCAAAAGTCTTGGGGATCATCAAGATGTGTTGTGGAGAAATTGAGACGAGCTTTGATGTTCTTTTTGCTCAGCAGTGGTTTTCTCCTTGGAACTCTGCCATGCAGGCCATTTTTGCCCAGTCTTTTCCTGATGGTGGAGGCATGAACGCTGACCTTAACTGAGGCAAGTGAGGCCTGCAGTTCCTTAGACGTTGTTGTGGGGTCTTTTGTGACCTCTTGGATGAGTCGTCGCTGCGCTCTTGGGGTAATTTTGGGCGGCCGGCCACTCCTGGGAAGGTTCACCACTGTTCCATGTCTTCGCCATTTGTGGATAATGGCTCTCACTGTGGTTCGCTGGATTCCCAAAGCTTTGGAAATGGCTTTATAACCCTTTCCAGACTGATAGATCTCAATTACTTTCTTTCTCAATTGTTCCTGTCTCGGCATGATGTGTAGCTTTTAAGGATCTTCTGGTGGACCTTACTGTGTCAAGCAGCTCCTATTTAAGTGATGCCTTGATTGTGAACAGGTGTGGCAATAATCAGGCCTGGGTGTGGCTAGAGAAATTGAACTCAGGTGTGGACAACCACAGTTATAGTATGTTTTAACAAGGGGGGCAATCACTTTTTCACACAGGGCCATGATGGTTTGGATTTTTTTTCACCTTTAATAATAAACACCTTCATTTACAAATTGCATTTTGTGTTTACTTGTGTTGTCCTTGACTATTGTTTAAATTGGTTTGATGTTCCGAAACACTTAAGTGTGACAAACATGCAAAGGAACAGGAAATGAGGAAGGGGGTAAACACTTTTTCACACCACTGTAGCTGTCAGATTTCATAGGGAATTTACACACAACCATTACTGCAGATAAACTGACACTCACAGATGGTGGTAGTAATGTGTGTGTTTTGGATAACCAAACAATATGCACCACTAAATCTATGAAAAGGTGAACAAGAATGCACACTAAAAATATGCAGAATATACATTTTTGTAATCTGTATCTAAAAGATGAAACAATACTGGGAACATTGAGGTCAATTTTCAAAAGCATGTAGTATGTGAAATTTGTATTACTTTGCGTTATTTGTAACTTTTAATCGGATATTCAATTCACAAAAACTGTAATTGTTTACAGTTTTATTGGGGGTAATTTACTAAGAGTCCCGGGAAGTACTGGGCCCTCATCATGTAATAGCTCCCATTTCAGGCAATTAAGAGTTCAACTAGGTGAACATGTGAAAGAAAAATTGCGTTATTGACAGCAAACATGCCTTAGTAAATTCGGAATTGGTGCTAAGTGGTGAGTCCACAGATCTGCAAGTGCCAATTGCTACCAAGTTATTATACAGCACTGCACTGCAACCATGATCCATAAATGTGAATAAAATATTTTTATGTGAGATGTGCTCTACCTCGTGTGCATCTATTTATGTGTATTCCAATTAGTGTTCCTTGTTTGTTTTCTTATTTTGATAACGAATGCAGTAATGAATGAATATTGCAGAGTAATGTCTGCTATTCTGTAAAGTTACATGTATTGAACATTTACGATGCATATCTATTGTATGTTTTTTTTATTTATTTAGGCGACTATAAAGCAGTAATTATTTATGTCCATTCTTTAATCATACTAAACTATTATGCAGGTTTCATTGTACTTGGTGGTCAGATTTTCTGCTGATTTTTTCCTTTTGGTTTACCAAAACCATGCAGTGCAAGGGCCTGCCTGATTGCATATAAATTGAAACTGCAATTGAATCTGAAGGAAAAACTCAGTAGAAAAACTGATGGTGTGTATGGGGCTTTATGTGTTCAAATCTACCACCCATTTAAGGCAGCTGTGTTTATTTTTCTAGTGCACAAGCAAATTGAAATAAACAAACAAAAAAATATAAATTGCCCGTTAACTAGTGTGTAATGTTTGGAATTCCACACCATAATATTATTGAATACTTACATACCATTGCATGCATTTAAATAGTTAATATAATAGAATCAACAAAACTAAAGTGCATTGGCTAATTGGCCTTTGCCTATTTTCAACATATGGAGGTGAGTCCAATGCAATCTTTTATTAGGTGATACCCTCTGTGGGAGTCTGTCAAGGTAGCAGTGCTACCCACTAGCCTGTTGAGCTGAGCACAAGCATACATAGTAAAGACATTTACTATTGTTTGATGTTTTTAATTCTATACAATAATGTTTTGCAAATGAGCCATTAAAATTATGGAAACAACCTTGCTCATTGTGATGTGGCATTGGCTATTAGGAAAAAAAATTGGAAAAAACTGCGTGGGGTCCCCCCCCAGTCCATACCAAGCTCTTCGGTCTGGTATGGATTTTAAGGGGGACTCAGTGTCAACATTTAAAAAAAAATTGGTGTAGGATCCCCCCAAAATCCATACCAGGCCTTTTGGGTCTGGCATAGATTTTAAGGGGAACCTGCCGTGGAGTCCCCCCCAAAGTCCATACAAGACCCTTATCGAGCATGTAGCCTGGAGGTCAGGATGACGAGCAACCCCCCATCCTGAACCATACCAGTCCCCATTCCCTCAACATGGGGAGGGTGCTTTGGGGTGCCCCCAAAGCACCTTGTCCCCTTATTGATGGGGGCAAGGGCCTCTTCCCGACAACCCTGGCTGGTGGTTGTCAGGGTCTGCGATCAGGGGGCTTATTGGAATCTGGAAAAAAACTTCAAAAAATACAAACCACAAGAGACAGTTTCTGACAAATCTTTTATAAAAAAAAAAATGAAAAAAAAAAAGAGTACCGCAATGTACATCCATCGTCAATCAAGGTGCCCGACGGATCCAAAAAATCAAAACGCTCAGCCTCGATGGGGGGGCTCCCACCGTATGCTCTCTGTGTGCATTTATAGTTCTTCTATAGGCAAGAGCGGGCCACCCAGTTATGTCAACCGGTGGCTCCCATCCCCACTGATGTCACATGACATCATGTGATGTCAGAAGGGTCAAGGTCACCGGTTATGTCACTGGGTGGCCCCGCCCTTGCCAATATAACACCTGTCAAAGCGAAGAGACAGCAGTTGGCAGAGCTCTCCCATCAAGGCACAGTGTTTTTTTGGGTTTTTTTTTCAGGTCCGTTGGGTGTCGTGATTGACAAAAGATGTACATGTATTTTTCTTCTTTTTATTTTTTTAATAAAAGATTTGTCAAAAACTGTCTCTTGTGGTTTGTATTTTTTTGGTGAATGGGTCGGGGCACAATGTACCATTCACATCCCCATGTTTAGGGCATGTGGCCTGGTATGGTTCAGGAGGGGAGTGCTCTCACTCGTCCTCCCCATCCTGACCTCCAGGCTGCATGCTCGGATAAGGGTCTGCTATGGATTTTGAGGGGAGCCCCACAGCCAATTTTTTTTTAATTTTGGCGTGGAGTTCACCTTAAAATCTATGCCAGACCCAAAGGGCCTGGTATCGATTTTGGGGCGACTCCGCTCCAAATTTTGTTAAAAAAATTGTTTGTTTCTTTTTTGGGTGCTTAGAGAGATATCACATTTAGCTGACATATATTATGGTTTACTTAGTCCACAAAATAATTAATAGAGCCCTGAAATTAAGCATTATTTAATACAGATTTGAAGGGGTATGAATAGTTTGCACTTAGAAAATATCTATTTATAGTCTGCCAACATCAAACAAAGCAAAAAAATAACTTTTTTATTTAAACATTAGTATAAACATTTGGTGCATTAATGTACTTGGGCCAAAAAACATAAAAGGCATAGAAATGATGCTCCAGCATTTGACATAGTTAGAAGGGCCCTGTTCAAAAGAGCTTACAATCTACTAGGGTAGGACACTAAAAATTAGACACATTAAAAAAATCACATTAGAAAACTTTTATGGTGATCAAAAGTCTTTGCCCCAAACCCCAAAAAATGGCATGGCAGGATTATCATAAGCAAAAATGGACAAAATTATTACAAAGCCAAAAAGGCAGCTCACAAACTACATTGACAAACACAGCAGGAATGAATTAGCAGGAACCTTCCTTTTCATCTAAACCATTACATAGCAGTTGTAAGTCTAATGCCGCGTACACACGACCGGACTTTTCGATGGACTAGGTCCGACGGTCTTCCCGACAGACTTTCGGCGGAGTTTCGACTGACTTTCCGAACAAACAAGACTTGGCCACACACAAGCACACCAAAGTCCGACGGATTCCAACGTGATGACGTACGACCGGACTAGAATAAGGAAGTTCATAGCCAGTAGCCAATAGCTGCCCTAGCGTCGGTTTTCGTTCGGTCAGACTAGCATACAGACCAACAGATTTTTCGACCGGACTCAAGTCCGTCGGAAAGATTTGAAACATATTTTAAATCTAAAGTCCATCTGATTTTTAGACAGCAAAGGTCCAATGAAGCCCACACATGATCGAATTGTCCGGCAAATTCGTTCAGTCGGACCTAGTCCGTCAAAAAGTCCGGTCGCGTGTATGCGGCATTAGTCTAAGTCTAAGCCGCGTACAGACGATCAGACATTCCGACAACAAATGTTCAATGTGAGCTTGTTGTTGTAAAATCCGACCATGTGTATGCTCCATTGGATATTTGCTGTCTGAATTTCCAACAACAAATTTTGATCGTGTGTACACAAGTCCAATGCACAAAATTCCACGCAGGCTCAGAATCATCAAAAGAGCTGCACTGGCTATTGAACTTAATTTTTCTCAGCTCGTCGTACGTGTTGTATGACACCACATTCATGACGTTTGGAATTTCCGACAACATTTGTGTGACCAACCGTGTGTATGCAAGACAAGTTTGAGCCAACATCCCTCTGAAAAAATCCACGGTTTTGTTGACAGAATGTGTGTACGTAGCATAACGTGTGAGATTTAGACGCAATCATCAAACCACAGCCTTAGTGGGGTGTGGGTCAGGAATTATGCATGCCCCACCTCCCCAAAAAACCCCCACAAAAAACATACCTATTTGTAACCCAATATACATACTGCAAAGAAAGATTCAGGCCTGTTCTTAGGCCAAACACCCGACACAAATGCAGGCCTTTAAATAACCTAGCTATGTTTGCTAGCATACCCACCTACACCCACCCAGTAAAGGACACACCCACCAGTGTAATTGTTTCTGTCTCTTCATGTATGCCTCAAGTGCTCACACCTGTTCATCAGGAATACACACTCTTGTGTATACACAAGGCATCCTTGTGGCGCTGCAATGCTGGCGGAGTGTCATCTCCAGGCAAACACAGTGGAGGGATGGTCAGATGCTAATCGCCGGACAGCTGAGCCCCCCAGGTGAAAGCATTCCTCCTTCCTTTGTTGGGTGTGCCAGCAATTTTGGTATTTTACCTATTTATGAAGGGCTCTCTGGCCATCCAAGTTTCAACTATATTATACATTGTATATATTTGTATTCACTGTCATTTATGTCTTTACTATATACAAATATCTATTGGACAATGGTTTATTATGTATTTTATGTTTAATTGATTTGAGATTTGTTGTGCAGCGGCTTGATGCCCAAAGTATTTTTATAGGTTTAATGCCCAAAATATTTTACAATGGATTATGAATTGTATAATATAAATAAACATAACTTCCCAGTCACTTGGCCTACTCTCTTACTGCTGTGTGCTTCATTTAAAGTCCCACTTCTCTCTCTCCCCTTTGTAAACCAATGTTTGGGATGGAGGCGGGCATCCCTTTGGTGTTTGCCCAATTTAAAGTCCCAAATCCACTTTTCTTTGTTTGTTGATTACTGGTAATATTTTCAGCACAGTCCAATTTCAGTTTATGTACTGTAATTTTTATCCCCCCATTTTCTACTCTGAGGTATATCAAACACAGCTAGTATTGGGAATAATTCCACCTACTCAGCTGGAAGGCAAAAACATATGCCTAAGTACAATATATCCCACTCAAATTGGCCCAGCACAAAAATGGTCAGGGTTTAAAGGTTTTGGGGTTCTTTCTTCCAGGCTATATCTAGGAGGTGGCAATAACGAAGCCTGGACACGTCATTTTAAATTTTCGTTTAACTCTTCTAGTACTGAAAGGTCAATCCAGCAAACATGGATATTTTAGTAATTGATTGATGATGTAGAACTAATCTACCTAGCAATTTCCTATATACAGTATCTCAAGGACTCAGGCAACAAGTGCATCGTACTTGTGTTAACAGGTATGCACACTTGACACATGGCATAGTCAGGTTAAAAAAAAAGCACAAGTGCACTAAGTCCAACCAATAGAAAAAAACAATTGTGTGACCCCTAATGAATGGATCCCACTCTTCCTATTGAGTCCTCAAGTTTATTTTATGGAGAATGGTAACTACAACAAGATTTTGTTACTCTAAATTAAAATACAGCAATTGACTTGCTGCACCATATTTAAAGTGGTTGTATACCCACATTTTTAACTTTTACCTACAGGAAAGCCTATAATAAGGCTTACCTGTAGGTAAAAAAAATATCTCCTAAACCTGTACGGTTTAGGAGATATTCCCCTCGGTATGCGCCGCTGACTGCAGCGGCGCATGTGCACAAGGGGTTTCTCGCCGTCAAAATCCGGCAGCAGCCGAGCGGCTGGACTGAGATCTCCCGCGCGCATGCGCGGGAGTGACGATATCGCGGCTCCGGCCACTCACAGAGCCGGAGCCGCGATACCCGGAAGAAACGCCGAGGGAGCATGTCAGCTCCCTCAGGGTGGATCGGGCCAGATGTCGGGGCCTCGTTCTAAGGTAAGTATTCCATAATGAGCTAGTATGCGGTGCATACTAGCTCATTATGCCTTTTGCTTTGCAGGTTTTAAAAAAAAAAAAATGTGCGAGTTTACCACCGCTTTAATAAAATATTAGATTTGGGGCACATGCGCGGCGCGATGAGAGATGGATGCAGCTAGAATGTGCTCTGGTGGATACGGAGATTAAAAACCCTCCCACGGGGCTATTAGCACTATTTTCAGACACATTTTACCCTGCACCCCTGTGGGAACACTGGTGCATGCCGTCCTGCAAAAAACTGAAGAACCACAAGCCGCAGTGGTGGTCCCTTACCACATTCCTCCTGCGCACAGCAGAACAAGCAGACATAGCTATAGATGGTGCCCAGGCCCAATAAGGCTCTCTGTGTCCAGCGGCTTCTCCTGTGACTTCCGCTCCGCAACGAGATGACACTGAGTACCCCACACTGCTTACAAAAGCTGATCTTGAAGACAGTCTATCCTCCATGTATGAAAAGCTAGCAGGGGAATTTCAGACAGAGCTGCATAAAGCCATCAACTCAGTGTCATTGGAAATCACTGCTCTGGGCAGCCACACAGATCTCCTAGAGACTAAACACAATGAACTGGCACTGGCTCATGCTCATCTCCATAAGAACTACGATCTCTTGGCTGAAAATGTCCAGTTTGTACAGTCTCAGGTCGAAAAAACTTGACAACCATAACCACAGGGCATCAGCTAACAAGCTATTTCACACACTCCTTCCTTCTGCTCCATCCACAGCTTTTGTGTGTAACTGGATTCATAGGGCCCTGCGCCATGAGCCTCCTGCTGATAAACCCCCACGGGATGTTATACTCTGCCTGAAAGATTACCTAATCAAGGAAGATATTCAAAGTGCTACCAGAAACACTGCCTCCATAGAATTAGATGGAGTGAAAATTCTAATCTTCCCAGACATCTCGCATGCCACATTGGACCTTAGGCACAAGATGAAAGAGGTCACGTCTGTGCTCCAATCAGCTTACATCCGATACCTCTGGGGTTTTCCTTTTAAGTTCATGGTACCTCACAATGGCTCCATACAATGTCGCCGAGGGGAAGGAGCTGTTGCCATGAGGTGCCATGTTGAACTTCCAGTGACCAGTATGAGAGAGTGAGAGAGATAACACCAAATGTAACACACCTGCTCCCCATTCACACCTGAGACCTTGTAACACTAACAAGTCACATGACACATGACACAGGGGGGGGTGGGGTGGTGGCTAATTGGGCCCAATTTGGCCATTTTTACTCAGGGGTATACTCACTTTTGTTGCCAGCAGTTTAGACATTAATGGCTGTGTGTTGAGTATTTTATTATATATTATATATTTATTACTCACTACTTTACATTGTAGCAAAGTGTAATTTCTTCAGTGTTGTTACATGAAAAGATATAATAAAATATTTACAAAAATGTGAGGGGTGTACTCAATTTGTGAGATACTGTTTATAGTTTGAGCTAGAGGTGAAATGATCATATTAATAATTATTCTAAATAGTCACATTGCTGATAGCTGATACATCTTTTAAACTTCTTTGATTGACAGAAACACATAACAGTATTCTATAAAAACCCTGTAGTGTTAACCTTCTGCTAAATGGCCACTTTTTGTAATGGATACATTCTTTAACAGAAATTCAGTTCTCTAACAAAACTTACAAATACATAATAAGCTATAATTGAATACAAATACATAATAAGCTATAATTTAATAAATATATATACATTAGTAACCTGGGATGTCGCTAATCTATACACAGCAATCCCACATTCTTTGGTATTGAAAGCCTGTAAACGATTGTTGGTTGGTTCCAGATTGTATGACACACCGCAAGTGTCATTGCTCCTGGAATTACTTTCAATTGTTTTGGAAGATAATTTTTTCTTGTTTAAAGACACTTATTATTTGCAGCGCACTTGGAGTGCAATGGGTTCTAATGTCACCCCCCCCCCCCCCCCCCCCCCCCTGTATGCAAATGTGTTTATGGACATGCTTGAGAATGCATTCATATATCGCTGCAGACTGTTTGTAGACAATTGTGTCGCTTGGTTTGGATTCATTGATGACGCAATTTGCATATGGGCGGGCGACCGCGAATCATTGTTGTTGTTTAATTTTTATTTGAATATTCTAGTGTCGGGTTTAAAATGTAATATGTCCATTTCTGACACTACTACACCCTTCTTAGACACATTGTTGTATATACGGGAGGGTCATATTGTTAGCGACTTGTATCGCAAACCTACAGATCGCAACCAATTGTTGCATTACTCCAGTTTTCATCCGCCTGGGGTATTCAAGTCCAGGAGTCAACTGAAGAGAGTATCTAGAATTGTTAGTGAACAGGATATCAAGGAAGAACGGCTGAGTGAGACAGACTGTGCCAGGGAGGGTATCCAAAGAGTATCATACACCAGGAACGCATTAATGTGCATTGTGATAGAAAAAGAGATGCAGCGCACAGAATGCCCTTCATCTCACAGTTTCACCCGTTCTCTAATCGCATTAATAAAATAATTAGGAAACATTGGTCTATATTGAAAAAAAAAATTCCAACTGTCCCAGAATTCTATCAGCCTCCACTACCCTCTTATCGCAGAGGGAGATTGTTACATGACAGATTGGTAAAATCAGATCAATATATCAATATAGGACTTCTGTTCCCATGTAACATTTTTAGGTCCTCCTAATTTTAGATCTTTCCCGTGTCTTTCTTGTACTCAGTGTACGAGTATGATTAAGGGAAAAAGTTTTTGCCATCCACATAAAGGATACAACATCAATATTAAAGACCATTTTACCTGTCAGTCATCCTACGTTATCTATATCATTAAATGTCCATGTGGATTGATTTATGTGGGGGAAACAACTCAAAAAGTAAAAGACAGGATTGAAAGACACAAATCATTACCATTATCGAGGCATTTTTTGGAGAACAAACACACTGTATCTTAATTAAGATATATGGTTATTGATGGAGTATCCGTAAATAGGCGAGTAGGAGACAGGGAATTGATTTAAAAAAAACAAGAAGTTTATTGGATCGATCGTTTGGACATGCTTCAGCTGTAAGGGTTAAACACAGATTTTTACCTGTACCTGTTTCTTTAATGAGTGCATGTCAAAATGAATAGTTAGCATATGTTAAGATGGTGCTGATATCTATGGTGGTTAATTGATTGCTTATTTTACTGACTTATGATTGTGATCGAGCATTCGATCAATTAATAATGTATTCTTTTTTATCTAGTGAGAAATCAGGTGTACCCATGACCTACAAAATCGCTCCGATACCACTTGAAAGTGATTAATATGAAGAAATATAGAGTTAAATGTGGTTTAACTGATTCCAGCTGAATTATTATTGTGATTAAGGCGTCTGTGATTCTGATAAATGTTATGTGAAGTGTGTTACCAGTTGCAGACATGAGATTGTGAGAAAGGGCGCTAGCTTCATAGCCCGAAACGTCAACTGCCAGTTGTACCTGGTACTTTTTTGATATTTTTATCTGATGTAATCCTTTTTGGAAATAAAATAATTTTGTGCAGCAATCCGCATCATTGTTTCTATATATATATTTCACACAAATTCTAACTAGCTAACTAATTAAGTAACTAAAATAACTAACTATATTATGGATGATCTATGAGTTACTTTATAAAAGATCTTTTCAAGCATTCTTGCTCAATTCTATGACACATTACTCTATGTGTATTCTTATGTGTTAAACCACTGACCTACTGACCTTAAGTCATAAACTCTGGACATGGAGAACAACTGGTACAAAAATGATGTTCACACAACTATTTCAAGATCTATGTTATGCTGTGCTAAGTGAGCTTTTTCCATGTCAAAACTTAAAAGGGAACATGTCAAAGCTTGAAGACGGCATGAATACAGATCTTGATTATAAAGCCAAATTATAATGCCAAATGAATACAATTATTCTACACACGCCCCTTCTACAGATTTTCCTTGGCTAGCTTTTGAAACATGCTCTATTCTCCCTTTCCTTTTATCTGGATTATTATGGTCCAGATCTATAAAAGTGAGTTGAATTATATCACTGAATACAATTGTATACCAATCTTTATACCTATGGTCCCTATACGGCAGGAAATTCAAATAAATCTCTCTCCTTTGCCTCCATGCTCCTTTCTAGGAGACCCAGATTTCCCCCCAGCCTTCAACAACAAAAATCACTTCCTCCAATGGTGCATGGCTGAGGTAACAATATTTCAATCTTTCAAAGCAAGCTCTCACTTTAAAATTTCCCCTAAACTCCAATTAGGACTCAATTGACCCCCCTCTGAGCAATTACGATACACGTAAATCTAGCACTTTTTCCATAGCAAGGGCACCTTGGAATCTTGAACACATAGTACCCAATATGAACACTTATGTGCATGCTCTTCTGGAGACGAAGGGGTTATATCTAAAATCTATAGCTTTCTCAATGAGTTTGCTCTACAGGAAAAAACGAAACCAATGCTTAGCTGGGAGAGAGAGATCACACTTTTGAGCCTCCCCGAATGGGAAGAGATGCTCACAAACATGTTGAAGAATACAAGGTCGCATTCAATCCATGAGACAGCTGTCAAACTTCACACCAGGTGGTATATGACGCCCACAAAACTCCATTCTATATACCCCATGGTATCTCCGCATTGTTTTGGCTGCTGTCCTGATTTGGGATCATTAACCCATATCTATTGGAGTTGTAAATTCCTTAAGCCCATTTGGCAGCAAGCAGATACAAAGACATCCACTATTGCAGGTCACTTAATCACTCTCACCATACAAATGTGCCTATGCCTCGGGCTGCATCTGATCTAGGCATCACGCTTCACAGGACCTCATTGATGGTGTCTCCAACTAGGGATCCTAACAAACAGGGTACTTCCTGGGGGCCACATTTGTGGTTCAGATCCATGTTGGTGGGGAGTTTTACTTTACTCCCTACAATTGACTGGGAGGTGATTCTTAACTTAGAATTCACATCAGCCTGTATACTTTGTGGAGGGGCGCATTAAAGTCATCATTAGGGATCGTGTCCTTGGGACCCAGCTGCAGCTGCATTTCATATGTCCACATTCTATTGAGGATTGGTTCTATCATGAGCTTTAATTACACTGCATCTCATCTTACTCTCTACCCCTGATGAAAGTTTTCAAGCAAAACTGGAAACACGATGGGTTTTGGGGTGTCCTACCCTCATGAGAGCACAAGTGTTGTTGTGATGTTCCATTAACATTTTTGCTTGCATTGTACTGTGTATTTGTTCAGATGCTAGTCGTCTGTTTTAACTTTTTTGTATGAATAAAACATTATATTTTAACAGTTTCATTGTATGTGTCGGTGGTCTGCCAAAGTCCCACATAGCGTTTTTTTCTTGTTCTATGCTTCACTTCTATCCCTGATTCATGCGAAAGACTGATCCATATACTTTTTCGTGGCCATCCACTGGGTCACAGCACTAAATTGGCATACCTCAGCTCTTTCCTGGTCACAGGTACTAGCTATAATGGAAGCAATTAAACTTTCTGAGCGCATTCACCACACTTTATTTGATACAATGCATATTTATAATAAGAAATGGAAATATTGGGGTACCCCTCTGTTATGACCCTGTAATATACCTGTAATATGTGTATATACGTATGATGTATAAACTGCGAAGACTGCTATATAATGTATACAAAAAGTATTCTATGTTGATTCTCTTTAACTCAACTTCAATGTGTCTGGTAGGCACTAAGTTTTATATAAAATGAATGACTTCGTCTGATATACTACATATAGGTTCATGATCTTTCAATAAAATTGCTTGTAATAAAAAAAAATTGTTTTGGATGGACTAACACTTTCTTTTTAAGTTATGGATTAAAAATGGCTTGTCATATTAAATGTATTCAACAGGTATTAGGCTTTAGATTCTTTTGAATAATTGGTACTGTCAGGGTGCTACTGGTGTGAGCCCACAGGTAAGCAGGTGAGATGGGAACCCCCAGGGCATTGAATCTAAGGGCCAGCCAGTATTCTGCCAGGGACCCCCTCACAGGAGTTTAAACTTAGCTGTGTGCTGACCCCAGGTTCACCCTGCTCATGAAGAAAGTACCCGAAGAGACAGTGCAGTAACGGATGGATAAATAGATGAAGAAAAAGGAGAGCCAGATAATGAGCTAAGATCAAGGCGGGCAGTGGACAAACATAATCAGGAGAACTAGCTGAGTCAATACACAAGAGATAAGTCCATGAGAAGTCAGGTAAGGAATGATTGCAAGGAAGGGGTTCAGGAACAAGTGTTGCTCAAGCAATCAGAAACTGGTCTGAGTGGAATTTAAATAGGGAGACACATGGGAGGCTGGACATGAAGTAGCAAGAAGGAAGGTATAGTAACCATCAGGTGAAACCAGGAACACCCATAGCTGCTAAGTCAGTGCAGCAAGAACAGAGCACAAGCCAGAAGACCAAGAAGCAAAAGGTAAAAAACGTATGCAACCAGTAAGACACAGTTCATCCTCGCAGCTGATCTTTGAGAGGTACTGTAATGTCCCGGTTCTTGCCTATTTTTTTTTAAATAAATGAACATGAAATGGAGGGGCTTGGTTACTAAAAACAGAAACATCTGGGTTTAACCATTAAAATGTCACAAATGCATTTATGTTACATATTGATTTCAGTTACCTGCGTTTTCGAATCTGGTCTAAGCCATGGCAGCTCCCCATTGCGCCTTGATTCTGCCAGCTTTGCATTTAGCTTGTGGGCGAGGACAATAGTCAGTGGCATGCACTCTTCTGTTTCATCTGTTGCATAGCCGAACATCAAACCCTACAGAACAAAGTGAAAGACAAAATGCAAAATTCAAAGATTACTGATAATGAAGGTGGTGTGGCGAATGCTTACTTGCATCTCAGTGAGTGACTCGACAATGACTCTGCAAACACATACTGTACATGGCATCAAAATGGTGCCACCCCTTGGAGGTGCAAATTATAATAAAAAAAACTTCATTCACCTTATAACAGCCACTTCTAATATTCATTGGGAATACTTACAATTTTCTCAATGAATGCAAAGTGTTCTCTGTTTGGACGAGGAGGAGATTGTGACTTCACCACCCACCCTGCCTCTCCACTTTTTACAATGAGAAGGAGTTCTTTATATTCATTGAGAAAATGCAAGTTTTCCTTGAATGAGTACTGTGCACAAGACCAGAAATCTAGCAGTAATTACTGTAGTAGCTGCCTATTACAGTGATTTCCGGTTTGCACAGTGAGTATGGTGCATACATCCTTAAACTTGTCCAAGATGGACCAATGTAACTATGCACAAATTGCAATACAGGTACTCCTCACTTAATGACCGGGTTCTGTTCCAACGACCAGGTCATTAACCACTTGACCACTGGGCACTTAAACACCCTTAATAACCAGACCAATTTTCAGCTTTTGGTGCTCTCACATTTTGAATGACAATTACTCAGTCATGCAACACTGTACCCATATGAAATTTTTGACCTTTTTTTCACACAAATAGAGCTTTCTTTTGGTGGTATTTAATCACCTCTCAGTTTTTTATTTTTTGTGCTATAAAAGTAAAAAGAAAAAAAATGATTTTTTCTTCGTTTCTGTTATAAAATTTAGCAGATTGGTAATTTTTCTTCATAAAATTTGGCCAAAATTTATACCACCACATATCTTTGGTAAAAATAAGTACAAATTGGTGGATATTATTTGGTCTTTGTGAAAGTTATAGAGTCCACAAGCTATGGTGCCAATATCTGAAAATTGATCACACCTGAAGTACTGACGGCCTATTTCAATTCTTGAGACCCTAACAGGGCTGGACTGGGACAGAAATTTGGCCCTGGACTTCATCCAGACCAGCCCACTTACATTTTGAGTGTCCCATCAGCAGCCCCTTTACATCAGAGTGTCCCATCAGCCCCCTTACATCAGAGTGTCCCATCAGCAGCCCTCTTACATCAGAGTGTCCCATCACCAGCCCCCTTACATCAGAGTGTCCCATCAGCAGCCCCCTTACATCAGAGAGTCCCATCAGCAGCCCCCTTACATCAGAGTGTCCCATAACCAGCCCCCTTTCATCAGAGCGGCCCACTGAGCCATCGGCCCACCGGGAAACTCCCGGTTGTCCCAATGGCCAGTACATGCCTGGACCCTAACATGCCATAAAATTACAAATACCTCCCAAATGACCCCTTTTTGGAAAGAAGACATTCCAAGGTATTTAGTAAGAGGCATGATGAGTTTTTTGAAGTTGTCATTTTTTCCCACAATTCTTTGCAAAATCAAGATTTGTTTTCCTTTTCTTTTTTTTTTCCACAAAATTGTCATATTATCAGTTTATTTCTCACACACAGCATATGAATACCACAAATTACACCCCAAAACACATTCTGCTATTACTCCCGAGTATGGCGATACCACATGTGTGAGATTTTTACACAGCCTGGCCACATACAGAGGCCCAACATGCAGGGAGCGCCATCAGGTGTTCTGGAGCACCCAGGACAATTCTGACATTTCTCTTCTACATGTAAAAATCATCATTTATTTGCTAGAAAATTACATAGAACCCCAAAACATTATATATGTTTTTTTAGAAAACACCCTGGAGAATACAATGGTGGTCGTTGCAATTTTTCGAACACTTTTTTGGGGGGAAAAACAGTTTTGTGCTTAAAAAAAAAACAGTAAAGTTAGCCCAATTTTTGCATAAAGTGAAAGATGAAGTTATGCTGAGTAAATAGATATGGAACATGTCAGTCTTCAAAATTGCACATGCCCGTGGAATGGTGCCAAACGTTGCTACTTAAAAATCCCCATAGGCGACGCATTAATTTTTTTTTACTGGTTACATGTTTTGAGTTACAGAGGAGGTTTAGGGCTAGAATTATTGCTCTAACGTTCACGGCGATACCTCACATGTGTGGTTTGAACACCATTTTCATATGCGTTCGCTTCTGCATGCAAGCACATGGGGACAGGGGCGCTTTAAAAAAATCTTTTTATTGTTCATTTTACTTTATTTATTTTAGTTTGACATTTTTTTCCCCAAAAATAAATTTTTGATCACTTTTATTCCTATTACAAGGAATGTAAACATCCCTTGTAATAGGAATATGTGATGACAGGTCCTCTTTACAGTGAGATCTGGGGGTCAATAAGACCCCACATCTCACCTCTAGGCTGGGAAGCCTGAAATAAAAATAAAAAATAAAATTAAAAGATTCTGGCTTTGATCGTATTGGCGAGTTGGTAGAAGCACCGGAGGGTGGTGAGGGGGGGGGGCATCTATGGCTGGGTATTGCAGGGTATCCCCGAGTATGGCTGGGTATCTCTGAGTATGGCTGGGTATTGCAGGGTATCTCCAAGTATGGCTGGGTATTGCAGAGTATTGGCGGGTATTGGAGAGTATTGGCGGGTATTGGAGAGTATTGGCGGGTATTGGAGAGTATTGGCGGGCTATTGCAGAGTATTGGCGGTTATTGGAAAGTATTGGCGGGTATTGGAGAGTATTGGGGGGTATTGCAGAGTATTGGGGGGTATTGCAGAGTATTGGCGGGTATTGGAGAGTATTGGCGGGTATTGGAGAGTATTGGGGGGGTATTGCAGAGTATTAGCTGGTATTACAGAGTATTGCCAGGGTATGGAGGGGTTAAATTCGCTGAGCAGCGATGTGAGCACTGCAGATGCAGCCCACAGCGCTGCTGACACCGATCTCTTTACCCTCCGCTGTAACGATTGGTACAGAGAAGGGGAGGGAGGAACCGGCGTCATAACATGTATAACAAGTAGTGATGGACGAACTTCCGACGGGACGTTTCGCGAACGCGAAACGCGAACGGACACAAACGTTCGCGAAAACGACCGTTCGCCGCGGGCTCCATTGACTTCAATGGGAGGCGAATTTCGCAAACCTTTAGGTCGAATTTGCGGCCACGGGGTAATTATTAGGGGGTAGCACGTAGTCCCACCACCTGGACAATAGCATAATACATGTATGAGGTGAATTTGGGATCGATAACTACAAGCATTTTTTTTTTATTTGGGAAATTGTTCTGACAATTCAGGACTATGGAGCTAATGAAGGCAATGGAGGAGAGGGAAGGTCAGGGACCAGGGTAGGCAAACAAGAGGGTGCAGGAGATACAGAGCACTGACAGCAGCACCGTAATACAGAGCACTGACATCAGCACCGTGACATACAGCGCTGACAGCAGCTCCGTGACATACAGCGCTGACAGCAGCTCCGTGACATACAGCGCTGACAGCAGCTCCGTGACATACAGCGCTGACAGCAGCTCCGTGACATACAGCGCTGACAGCAGCTCCGTGACATACAGCGCTGACAGCAGCACCGTGACATACAGCGCTGACAGCAGCTCCGTGACATACAGCGCTGACAGCAGCTCCGTGACATACAGCGCTGACAGCAGCTCCGTGACATACAGCACTGACAGCAGCTCCGTGACATACAGCGCTGACAGCAGCTCCGTGACATACAGCGCTGACAGCAGCACCGTGACATACAGCGCTGACAGCAGCTCCGTGACATACAGCGCTGACAGCAGCTCCGTGACATACAGCGCTGACAGCAGCTCCGTGACATACAGCGCTGACAGCAGCTCCGTGACATACAGCGCTGACAGCAGCTCCGTGACATACAGCGCTGACAGCAGCACCGTGACATACAGCGCTGACAGCAGCTCCGTGACATACAGCGCTGACAGCAGCTCCGTGACATACAGCGCTGACAGCAGCTCCGTGACATACAGCACTGACAGCAGCTCCGTGACATACAGCGCTGACAGCAGCTCCGTGACATACAGCGCTGACAGCAGCACCGTGACATACAGCGCTGACAGCAGCTCCGTGACATACAGCGCTGACAGCAGCTCCGTGACATACAGCGCTGACAGCAGCTCCGTGACATACAGCGCTGACAGCAGCTCCGTGACATACAGCGCTGACAGCAGCTCCGTGACATACAGCGCTGACAGCAGCTCCGTGACATACAGCGCTGACAGCAGCTCCGTGACATACAGCGCTGACAGCAGCTCCGTGACATACAGCGCTGACAGCAGCTCCGTGACATACAGCGCTGACAGCAGCTCCGTGACATACAGCGCTGACAGCAGCTCCGTGACATACAGCGCTGACAGCAGCACCGTAAGCAGCCCCAGGAGGAAGTCAGCACAGCACAGGGATGGTGTGATCCCCTCATAATAAGAACCCCCAGGAGGAAGTCAGCACAGCACAGGGATGGTGGGAGCCCCTCATAATAAGAACACCCAGGAGGAAGTCAGCACAGCACAGGGATGGTGGGAACCCCTCATAATAAGCAGC
This sequence comes from Lithobates pipiens, assembly GCF_037356315.1. Classification (NCBI taxonomy): domain Eukaryota; kingdom Metazoa; phylum Chordata; class Amphibia; order Anura; family Ranidae; genus Lithobates; species Lithobates pipiens. Next base: position 144,083,901 of record NW_027507787.1, on the reverse strand, counting down.
CCCAGTAGAAATATGACACCGCTCAACCTCTTCAAAGAGGAGGGTAGGGGCATATAGTACGGTGTGCTTTTTTGGGTCAGGGAAGTGAGCCAAATGAATTAAGAAGGTCTGTGTGCTTGATTCCAAAAATTGTTTATAGACATATACATGGTCTACTGATCACATGTGTTGAATTCCTCCGAGATCCATGCCTCATTCATTTTTAGAAATGTGAGGTAGTTAACACTGTGGTGAGCTAGGCGAGTACGCTTATCGGTCACAATCCCCCCTGCTGCGCTGAACGTCCTTTCGGACAGGACACTGGATGAGGGGCAAGCCAACAGTTCGATTGCAAATTGGGCAAGCTCTGGCCAGAGGTCAAGCCTGCCCACCCAGTAGTCTAGGGGTTCATCACTCCTCAGAGCGTCCACATCGGCCGTTAACCCAATGTAGTCGGACACCTGACGGTCTAGGCGTTCCCTGATGCTGGATCCGGATGACACCTGTCGATGGGTCGGCTGAAAGAATGACCTCATATCCGAAGTCACCAACACATCTTCAAACCGGCCTCTTCTTGCAGGCGCTGTTGGATTGGTACCCGCAAATCCTTCTCTGGGAGTGGGAATTGCTCCTCTGCCAGCGCACGCAAAAGCAGAATGCAGCATTTCTCGAAGCAAGGCCTGGAAGTGCTGCATTCTGACAGCCCTCTGCGACGGCGGTAACATTTCCGCCATTTTGTGTTTGTACCGGGGGTCTAAGTACGTTGCCACCCAGTACTGGTCCTTGACCCTCATGCTTTTTATACGGGGGTCCCTATTAAAACACTGGAGCATGAAGGCCCCCATTTGCACTAAAGTGGAAGCGGTGTGGTGGCCTGGCTCCTGCTCATCATCCAGGATAATGTCGTCCTCTTCATTCTCCTCTCCCCATCCTCGCACAACAGGGATCCCAGAAAGGTTTAAAGCATGCTCTTCTTGCTCCTGCTCATCCGCCCCGGCACCATCCTCCTCTGACTCCTCATCAGACTCCTGTTGTTGACTTGTCTCAGATAGAGTAGCCCCCCCTGGGAATTCATCCAGCATTGCGACTTCCTCATCTTCCCGCTCCTGCTCCTCCACAGCCTGATCAATGACACGACGCAATGCACGCTCCAGAAAGAAGGCATAAGGTACCATGTCACTGATGGCGCCATGGCTGCGACTGACCAGTTTGGTGATCTCCTCAAATGGCCGCAGAAGTCTGCATGTGTCGCGCATGAGCAGCCACTGGCGCGGTGAAAAAAAACCCAGCTCCCCAGAACCGTTTCTTTCGCAGAGTTCATACAGGTAGACGTTAACTGCACGTTTCTGCTGGAGCAGCCTATCAAGCATATAGAAGGTTGAGTTCCATCGCGTCGGGCAATCGCAAATAAGACGTCTGACCGGCAGATGGTGTCGCCGCTGAATGTCAGCAAGGCGAGCCATGGCCGTGTAAGATCTTCTGAAATGGGCCGAGATTTTCCTTGCCTGCCGCAAGATGTCCTGGACCCCAGGGTATTTGACAAGGAATCGCTGCACGACCAAGTTTAAGACGTGTGCCATGCACGGCACGTGCGTGATTTTGCCCTGTTTCAATGCGCTAAGCAGATTGGCACCGTTGTCACACACCACTTTACCAACTGTCAAATTGAGCGGTGTTAGCCACTCATCTGCCTGTGAACGCAAAGCTGAAAGGAGTGCCGGGCCAGTGTGGCTCTTTGCTTCCAGGCACAACAGACGCAGCACGGCATGGCAACGTCTCACCTGGCATGTGGAATAGGTTCTGGGGAGCTTGGGCGGTGCAGTGGAAGAGACGCTAGCAGCGGAAAAGGAGGAGGCAGCTGAGGAGGAGAGGGAGGAGGATGGAGTAGGAGGAGGAGAAGAAGAGTCAGGCCTGCATGCAATCCGTGGCGGTAAAACCAAATCTACACGGGTGCCACGGGTTACATGCTTGACGGCCGTCAGAAGGTTCACCCAGTGGGCAGTAAAACTGATATACCTTCCCTGCCCGTGTTTGCTAGACCACGTGTCTGTGGTCAGATGTATCTTGGCACCGACACTGTGTGCCAGAGATACATTCACTTGCCGCTGAACATGGCCATATAGCTCTGGGATGCCCTTCTCTGAGAAATACTTCCTTCCTGGGACCTTCCATTGTGGTGTTCCAATGGCCACAAATTTGCGAAAGGCCTCCGAGTCCACCAGTTTATATGGCAGTAGTTGGCGGGCTATGAGTTCTGACAAGCCAGCCGCCAACCGTTGGGCAAGAGGGTTATCCGGCGTCATCATTTTTTTACGCTCAAACATTAGGCCCACGGAAGCCTGCCTTTTTGCAGAAAAATGTGAGCTTGGCGTGATGGAAGGTGGAGTGGAGGACAATTGTGAGGAGAGAGGAGAAGGAGAAGTAGAAGACGAGGCTGGACGGTGAGAGCCTGCAGTGTGGCTTTGTGTGTTCCGTTGCTCCCACTGGGCTCGGTGATGGCTGCTCATGTGCCTTCTTAAGGCGGTCGTCCCTAGGTGAGTATTGGGCTTACCGCGACTAACGCGTTGACTGCAAAGATTGCAGATGGCAACGCTATTGTCAGCAGCGGACACGTTAAAAAAAGCCCACACTGCGGAGCCATGTGCCGGTGTCCTGGGAGCGCCAGATGTGACCGTACATGGTCGATGACTCGCTCCTGATACATTTGCAGTCTGCTTTGTCCCTGCTGTGCAATGTAAGTCATTGCTGCTTCTCCTCCCTATCTGCTGGTCCATATCTCCCTCTGAACTCCCCTCCTCTTCCTCTCTTGTGGGCACCCACGTGACATCACTAGACACGTCATCATCAACGTCACCTTCCCCACCGCTATAAGTAGAGTAGGCAGCAACACCGGGGACCAACCTCCTCCTTGGGCTGATCTGGGTACTGGCGTCAGACTGCTGAGTAGCGCTTGTTGCTACCTCCTCTTCCTGATCCAATACCAAGAGTGGCTGCGCATCAGAAATGTCCTCTTGATATGGATCGGAAAATAATTCCAGTGACTCAAGCGGAAGGTATGTGGTGGTGGTGGTGGTGGTCGTGTTGTTGGTGGTAGTGTCTTTGGGGGTGCACATAGCAGAGAGTGAAGAAGAGGGTGCAGATCGAGAGGATGAGGAGGGTGCAGAAGAGTAAGGCTGAGCGAGCCACTCAACCAAGTCTGGTGCATCCTTTAAAGTAATTGAACGCACCTTCTGCAACTTCCCACTTTGGCTCAAGCCTGTTGCTCCTGCCCTACCCCTACCACCCCTGCGGAAGGGCCTGCCTCTTCCTCTGCATGTCATTTTTTAAATGACCCTGTGACAAAACTCTTAGTCCCTATACCGCTGAAGGACTGCTGCAGTATAGGTGAGCGGTCAGCAGTGGTGCACGTCAACCCTATCTATTGTGGACCTATAGCGGTCCTTACAGAACAGCAGACTGTACCGCACTCAAGCCTATGTACCGTAGCACCCTATACCAAGTTACCAGTCCTTATAAGAACTTTTGTGGACCAAGCAGGTTGTGTATTAGTGTTTAGCAGACTGTACGTCAGTCCCTATACCGCTGAAGGACTGCTGCAGTATAGGGCAGCGGTCAGCAGTGGTGCACGTCAACCCTATCTATTGTGGACCGATAGCGGTCCTTACAGAACAGCAGACTGTACCGCACTCAAGCCTATGTACCGTAGCACCCTATACCAAGTTACCAGTCCTTATAAGAACTTTTGTGGACCAAGCAGGTTGTGTATTAGTGTTTAGCAGACTGTACGTCAGTCCCTATACCGCTGAAGGACTGCTGCAGTATAGGGCAGCGGTCAGCAGTGGTGCACGTCAACCCTATCTATTGTGGACCGATAGCGGTCCTTACAGAACAGCAGACTGTACCGCACTCAAGCCTATGTACCGTAGCACCCTATACCAAGTTACCAGTCCTTATAAGAACTTTTGTGGAACAAGCAGGTTGTGTGTTAGTGATTAGCAGACTGTACGTCAGTCCCTATACCAATGAAGGACTGCTGCAGTATAGGGCAGCGGTCAGCAGTAGTGCACGGCAACCCTATGTATTGTGGACCGATAGCGGTCCTTACAGAACAGCAGACTGTACCGCACTCAAGCCTATGTACCGTAGCACCCTATACCAAGTTACCAGTCCTTATAAGAACTTTTGTGGACCAAGCAGGTTGTGTATTAGTGTTTAGCAGACTGTACGTCAGTCCCTATACCGCTGAAGGACTGCTGCAGTATAGGGCAGCGGTCAGCAGTGGTGCACGTCAACCCTATCTATTGTGGACCGATAGCGGTCCTTACAGAACAGCAGACTGTACCGCACTCAAGCCTATGTACCGTAGCACCCTATACCAAGTTACCAGTCCTTATAAGAACTTTTGTGGACCAAGCAGGTTGTGTATTAGTGTTTAGCAGACTGTACGTCAGTCCCTATACCGCTGAAGGACTGCTGCAGTATAGGGCAGCGGTCAGCAGTGGTGCACGTCAACCCTATCTATTGTGGACCGATAGCGGTCCTTACAGAACAGCAGACTGTACCGCACTCAAGCCTATGTACCGTAGCACCCTATACCAAGTTACCAGTCCTTATAAGAACTTTTGTGGAACAAGCAGGTTGTGTGTTAGTGATTAGCAGACTGTACGTCAGTCCCTATACCAATGAAGGACTGCTGCAGTATAGGGCAGCGGTCAGCAGTAGTGCACGGCAACCCTATGTATTGTGGACCGATAGCGGTCCTTACAGAACAGCAGACTGTACCGCACTCAAGCCTATGTACCGTAGCACCCTATACCAAGTTACCAGTCCTTATAAGAACTTTTGTGGACCAAGCAGGTTGTGTATTAGTGTTTAGCAGACTGTACGTCAGTCCCTATACCGCTGAAGGACTGCTGCAGTATAGGGCAGCGGTCAGCAGTGGTGCACGTCAACCCTATGTATTGTGGACCGATAGCGGTCCTTACAGAACAGCAGACTGTAACGCACTCAGGCCTATGTACCGTAGCACCCTATACCAAGTTACCAGTCCTTATAAGAACTTTTGTGGACCAAGCAGGTTGTGTGTTAGTGATTAGCAGACTGTACGTCAGTCCCTATACCAATGAAGGACTGCTGCAGTATAGGGCAGCGGTCAGCAGTAGTGCACGGCAACCCTATGTATTGTGGACCGATAGCGGTCCTTACAGAACAGCAGACTGTAACGCACTCAGGCCTATGTACCGTAGCACCCTATACCAAGTTACCAGTCCTTATAAAAACTTTTGTGGACCAAGCAGGTTGTGTGTTAGTGTTTAGCAGACTGTGCGTCAGTCCCTATACCGCTGAAGGACTGCTGCAGTATAGGGCAGCGGTCAGCAGTGGTGCACGTCAACCCTATCTATTGTGGACCGATAGCGGTCCTTACAGAACAGCAGACTGTACCGCACTCAAGCCTATGTACCGTAGCACCCTATACCAAGTTACCAGTCCTTATAAGAACTTTTGTGGACCAAGCAGGTTGTGTATTAGTGTTTAGCAGACTGTACGTCAGTCCCTATACCGCTGAAGGACTGCTGCAGTATAGGGCAGCGGTCAGCAGTGGTGCACGTCAACCCTATGTATTGTGGACCGATAGCGGTCCTTACAGAACAGCAGACTGTAACGCACTCAGGCCTATGTACCGTAGCACCCTATACCAAGTTACCAGTCCTTATAAGAACTTTTGTGGACCAAGCAGGTTGTGTGTTAGTGATTAGCAGACTGTACGTCAGTCCCTATACCAATGAAGGACTGCTGCAGTATAGGGCAGCGGTCAGCAGTAGTGCACGGCAACCCTATGTATTGTGGACCGATAGCGGTCCTTACAGAACAGCAGACTGTACTGCACTCAGGCCTATGTACCGTAGCACCCTATACCAAGTTACCAGTCCTTATAAAAACTTTTGTGGACCAAGCAGGTTGTGTGTTAGTGTTTAGCAGACTGTGCGTCAGTCCCTATACCGCTGAAGGACTGCTGCAGTATAGGGCAGCGGTCAGCAGTAGTGCACGGCAACCCTATGTATTGTGGACCGATAGCGGTCCTTACAGAACAGCAGACTGTAACGCACTCAGGCCTATGTACCGTAGCACCCTATACCAAGTTACCAGTCCTTATAAGAACTTTTGTGGACCAAGCAGGTTGTGTGTTAGTGATTAGCAGACTGTACGTCAGTCCCTATACCAATGAAGGACTGCTGCAGTATAGGGCAGCGGTCAGCAGTAGTGCACGGCAACCCTATGTATTGTGGACCGATAGCGGTCCTTACAGAACAGCAGACTGTACCGCACCCAAGCCTATGTACCGTAGCACCCTAGACAGACCAAGTTACCAGTCCTGATAAAGAGCTTTGTGGAACAAGTGAGTTGTGAATGATTAGCAGACTGCAGCAGAAGGGCAGCAGTCAAGTATAATATTCTTTCTATATTTGGAAGAAAGAATATTATACGTGTACAAGCCTATTACCGTACCACTGATACCAGTCCTGAAAAGAACCTTTGTGGAACTAATAGTAACAGCAAGTCTTTAAAATTATCCTCACTGCCTGACACACTGCTTCCTGCCTGTCCCTATACAAATTGGCAAAAAAGAGTAGGCTGGAACGATTAGCTGGAACAGCTCTTTTGTGGACCTGATAGTAACAGCTAATGATGATGATGATGATGATGATGAAGAAAGACTAATCTGGCTGAGCTGTCCCTAAAATAGCAGCATACAGCGCTCTGTCCCTTTATCTAAACTGACAAAAGAAACTCAGGCTGCTGACCTAACACCTATACCAGTCCTGAAAAGAACTTTTGTGTACCAAATAGCTAGCGTTTTCTCTGTCCCTACTCCACACAGGATCCTTTCCCTACAGTGACAGAAGAAAGAATGTAAAATGGCCACCGGATCGGGTGTATTTATAGGTTAGGGGGAATGTCCAAGTGTCCATGAGCTGTCATGTCTCAATTGGTTGTCCTGTAACACATGATAAACGTGTCACGAAAGGTTAAAGTTCTTGTATACATTAAACACGTAAGTCCGCCGGGGCGAACGACGGAAAAAGGCGTTCGAACCCGCGGACGGCGAAAGTCGGAAATTCGCCGCGAAACGACCGCCGGGCGAACCGTTCGGCCATCACTAATAACAAGTACTCACTCCGTCATTTGACGGAGCGATCACATGGTAAACGGCCGCGATGAGCAGTCACGGATGCTCTCGTGTGCGCGCCCCAGGGGGCGCGCGAGAGCAGAATTCTGGGAGGCCGTTAATTAACGGCCTCTCACAGTTAAACAACTGTCCTGAAGCTGTTAATCGGCAATGGGCGGTTGTTAAGTGGTTAAACAAATTGGTTCTTAAATGAGGAGTCACAAGTAATCAATTAATCAATATTTTAAGCATTCAACTACTGTACTGTACTGTGAAAAAAGGTCTAAAACACAAAACCCCAGCTAAATAACGTTGTTATAATTTGCATAAGTACAGAAAACAAACAAATTCTGTACTGTACTGTACAATACAATGATGCATAGCACATCATTTGGGTGGGGAGAACTGGTCATAAGTCAGAGTGGTCGTTAAACAGGTAAGTATCTGTACCTGGATTTGGTCTTTAAAGAAGATTCCTTTTTTGATTTAGAGGAAAGCAAGACAAAGTGAAAATAAGACAAAGCAATATTGAAAATATTGTAATGTAGTGTCAAATAATGTACAAAGTTATGCAAAGAATGATATAGTTAACCATGTCTTTAGCTTAGGACTGATTGAAGAAATGAATACACTATAGTACCTGATCACCAGCTCCAATATCTTCTTCTCTACGATCTAAATGTACACCTTGAGCAATATCTGGAGACTGTTGTTCTAGAGCTACAAGCACATTGCACGTCTTATAATCAAAACCTACATAAATGAAACAAAATATCATTAAGTGCTTTTGCCATTTATACAGTAAATCAAAAAAAAAAAGAAAGTGTCTGTATTAATGAAGAATAAATATTTGTGTACCAAGAAATATATTGCTTTCTAACCTTTTTCAGAGTCATCGTATCCAATGTATTTGATGGTGTCTCGAACTACCTTCTGGTAATCTACAACAGCTCGGGATGTGATTTCACCGCAGAGCAAAACCATTCCAGTTTTGCATACTGTCTCTGAAATATAACAAGTCACATTTAATGAATTCGGGTTGGTTATTATTTGTGGTGTATATATATATATATATATATATATATATATACACACTGCCTTGCAAAAGTATTCACTCCCTTGGCATTTTTCGTGTTTTGTTGCCTCACAACCTGAAAACCTGAAATTAACATGGATTGTTTGAGGATTTGCATTATTTAATTTACAAAACACGCCCACAACTTTGAAGTTTTTTTTATTTTTTATTGTGAAGCAAACAAGAAATAGGACAAAGTAACAGGAAAGGTCAATGCGCATAACTATTCACTCCCCTAAATTTTTTTACTTTGTAGCGACATCTTTTGCAGCTATCACAGCTCCAAGTCACTTTGGATAAGTCTCTATGAGCTTGCCCCTTCTTACCACTGGGATTTTTGCCCATTCTTCCTTGCAAAACTGTTCCAGCTCCTTCAATTTGTATGGTTTGCGCTTGTGAACAACAATTTTTAAGTCTGACCACAGATTTTCTATTGGATTGAGGTCTGGGCTTTGACTAGTCCATTACAACACATTTACATGTTTCCCCTTAAACCACTCAAGTGTTGCTTTAGCAGTGTGTTTGGGGTCATTGTCCTTCTGGAAGGTGAACCTCCATCCTAGCCTCAAATCACACACAGAGTGGTACAGGTTTTGCTCAAGAATATCCCTGTATTTAGCACCATTCACCTTTCCCTCAACTCTGACCAGTTTCCCAGTCAAAACTTCTGAAAAACATTACCACAGCATGATGCTGCCACCACCATGTTTCACTGTGGGGATGGTGTTCTTTGGGTGATGGGATGTTTTGGGTTTGTGCCAGACATAGCGTTTTCTTTGATGACCAAAAAGTTAAATTTTAGTCTCGTCAGAACAGAGCACCTTCCTCCATACATGTTGGGAGTCTTCCATGTGCTTTTTTTCGCAAACTCAAAACGTGTCATTTTGATTTTTGCTGAAAGTAATGGCTTTCTTTTGGCCACCCTGCCATAAAGCCCAACTCTATGGAGCGTACGGCTTATTGTCATCCTATGTACAGATAGTCCAGTCTCTGCAGTTCTCCAGAGTTACCTTAGGTCTCTGTGCTACCTCTCTGATTAATGCCCTTCTTGCCCGGTCTGGGAGTTTTGGTGTACGGCCGTCTCTTGGCAGGTTTGTTGTTGTGCCATGTTCTTTCCATTTGGTTATGATAGATTTGATGGTGCTCCTAGGGATCATCAAAGATTTGTATTTTTTTATAACCTAACCCTGACTTGTACTTCTCAACAACATTGTCCCTTACTTGTTTGGAGAGTTCCTTGGTCTTCATGGCAGTGTTTGGTGAGTGGTGCCTCTTGCTTAGGTGTTGCAGCCTCTGGGGCCTTTCAAAAAGGTGTGTATATGTAACTAATGACAGATCATGTCACACTTAGATTGCACACAGGTGGACATCACTTCACTAATTATGTGACTTCTGAACATAATTGGTTGCACCAGAGCTTTTTATGGGCTTCATAGCAAAGGGGGTGAATACATACGCACATGGAAATTATCAGTTTTTTTTATTTCTGAAAAATAGTTTTATGCATATATTTTTCTAATTTTACTTCACCAACTTAGAATATTGTGTTCTGATCCATCACATATAATTCAGATTTAAAAAAAAACATTGAACTAAAGGCTATAATGTAACAAAATGGGTAAAAAGCAAAGGGGGGATGAATACTTTTGCAAGGCACTATATATATATATATATATATATATATATATATATATATATATCACCAAAAAACTAAAGGTATATTTTAATGCCGGCCTATCGTATACCTCTCAGCGCCAAACTGGGACCTTCACCCACCTCCCAAAATTATATATATATATATATATATATATATGCACACACCTATATGGTACAAATACCCACGTACATACAAAATGTTCTTCTATATGAAGATAACTGCATATATAATAATAATAATAGAACCAACACAAATCCAAATAAGATGATAACTGCTGAGTGTATTAACACCCAGCAATGTGGACAGAAATAGCAGCCGTTAAAAAAAAAATATATATAAAAAAAGGTAATACTAGCAATTCATCAATATATATCTGAGAATATTCGCATTACAACAGCGCTTTATAAAGAGTCCTTAACAGAAGCAGCAATGTATAGTGATGGCCGAACGGTTCGCCCGGCGGTCGTTTCGCGGCGAATTTCCGACTTTCGCCGTCCGCGGGTTCGAACGCCTTTTTCCGTCGTTCGCCCCGGCGGACTTACGTGTTTAATGTATACAAGAACTTTAACCTTTCGTGACACGTTTATCATGTGTTACAGGACAACCAATTGAGACATGACAGCTCATGGACACTTGGACATTCCCCCTAACCTATAAATACACCCGATCCGGTGGCCATTTTACATTCTTTCTTCTGTCACTGTAGGGAAAGGATCCTGTGTGGAGTAGGGACAGAGAAAACGCTAGCTATTTGGTACACAAAAGTTCTTTTCAGGACTGGTATAGGTGTTAGGTCAGCAGCCTGAGTTTCTTTTGTCAGTTTAGATAAAGGGACAGAGCGCTGTATGCTGCTATTTTAGGGACAGCTCAGCCAGATTAGTCTTTCTTCATCATCATCATCATCATCATCATTAGCTGTTACTATCAGGTCCACAAAAGAGCTGTTCCAGCTAATCGTTCCAGCCTACTCTTTTTTGCCAATTTGTATAGGGACAGGCAGGAAGCAGTGTGTCAGGCAGTGAGGATAATTTTAAAGACTTGCTGTTACTATTAGTTCCACAAAGGTTCTTTTCAGGACTGGTATCAGTGGTACGGTAATAGGCTTGTACACGTATAATATTCTTTCTTCCAAATATAGAAAGAATATTATACTTGACTGCTGCCCTTCTGCTGCAGTCTGCTAATCATTCACAACTCACTTGTTCCACAAAAGTTCTTATAAGGACTGGTAACTTGGTCTGTCTAGGGTGCTACGGTACATAGGCTTGGGTGCGGTACAGTCTGCTGTTCTGTAAGGACCGCTATCGGTCCACAATAGATAGGGTTGCCGTGCACTACTGCTGACCGCTGCCCTATACTGCAGCAGTCCTTCAGCGGTATAGGGACTGACGCACAGTCTGCTAAACACTAATACACAACCTGCTTGGTCCACAAAAGTTCTTATAAGGACTGGTAACTTGGTATAGGGTGCTACGGTACATAGGCCTGAGTGCGTTACAGTCTGCTGTTCTGTAAGGACCGCTATCGGTCCACAATACATAGGGTTGCCGTGCACTACTGCTGACCGCTGCCCTATACTGCAGCAGTCCTTCATTGGTATAGGGACTGACGTACAGTCTGCTAATCACTAACACACAACCTGCTTGGTCCACAAAAGTTTTTATAAGGACTGGTAACTTGGTATAGGGTGCTACGGTACATAGGCCTGAGTGCAGTACAGTCTGCTGTTCTGTAAGGACCGCTATCGGTCCACAATACATAGGGTTGACGTGCACTACTGCTGACCGCTGCCCTATACTGCAGCAGTCCTTCATTGGTATAGGGACTGACGTACAGTCTGCTAATCACTAACACACAACCTGCTTGGTCCACAAAAGTTCTTATAAGGACTGGTAACTTGGTATAGGGTGCTACGGTACATAGGCCTGAGTGCGTTACAGTCTGCTGTTCTGTAAGGACCGCTATCGGTCCACAATACATAGGGTTGCCGTGCACTACTGCTGACCGCTGCCCTATACTGCAGCAGTCCTTCATTGGTATAGGGACTGACGTACAGTCTGCTAATCACTAACACACAACCTGCTTGGTCCACAAAAGTTCTTATAAGGACTGGTAACTTGGTATAGGGTGCTACGGTACATAGGCCTGAGTGCGTTACAGTCTGCTGTTCTGTAAGGACCGCTATCGGTCCACAATACATAGGGTTGCCGTGCACTACTGCTGACCGCTGCCCTATACTGCAGCAGTCCTTCATTGGTATAGGGACTGACGTACAGTCTGCTAATCACTAACACACAACCTGCTTGGTCCACAAAAGTTCTTATAAGGACTGGTAACTTGGTATAGGGTGCTACGGTACATAGGCCTGAGTGCAGTACAGTCTGCTGTTCTGTAAGGACCGCTATCGGTCCACAATACATAGGGTTGACGTGCACTACTGCTGACCGCTGCCCTATACTGCAGCAGTCCTTCATTGGTATAGGGACTGACGTACAGTCTGCTAATCACTAACACACAACCTGCTTGGTCCACAAAAGTTCTTATAAGGACTGGTAACTTGGTATAGGGTGCTACGGTACATAGGCCTGAGTGCAGTACAGTCTGCTGTTCTGTAAGGACCGCTATCGGTCCACAATACATAGGGTTGCCGTGCACTACTGCTGACCGCTGCCCTATACTGCAGCAGTCCTTCAGCGGTATAGGGACTGACGCACAGTCTGCTAAACACTAACACACAACCTGCTTGGTCCACAAAAGTTCTTATAAGGACTGGTAACTTGGTATAGGGTGCTACGGTACATAGGCCTGAGTGCGTTACAGTCTGCTGTTCTGTAAGGACCGCTATCGGTCCACAATACATAGGGTTGCCGTGCACTACTGCTGACCGCTGCCCTATACTGCAGCAGTCCTTCATTGGTATAGGGACTGACGTACAGTCTGCTAATCACTAACACACAACCTGCTTGGTCCACAAAAGTTCTTATAAGGACTGGTAACTTGGTATAGGGTGCTACGGTACATAGGCCTGAGTGCGTTACAGTCTGCTGTTCTGTAAGGACCGCTATCGGTCCACAATACATAGGGTTGCCGTGCACTACTGCTGACCGCTGCCCTATACTGCAGCAGTCCTTCATTGGTATAGGGACTGACGTACAGTCTGCTAATCACTAACACACAACCTGCTTGGTCCACAAAAGTTCTTATAAGGACTGGTAACTTGGTATAGGGTGCTACGGTACATAGGCCTGAGTGCGTTACAGTCTGCTGTTCTGTAAGGACCGCTATCGGTCCACAATACATAGGGTTGCCGTGCACTACTGCTGACCGCTGCCCTATACTGCAGCAGTCCTTCATTGGTATAGGGACTGACGTACAGTCTGCTAATCACTAACACACAACCTGCTTGGTCCACAAAAGTTTTTATAAGGACTGGTAACTTGGTATAGGGTGCTACGGTACATAGGCCTGAGTGCAGTACAGTCTGCTGTTCTGTAAGGACCGCTATCGGTCCACAATACATAGGGTTGACGTGCACTACTGCTGACCGCTGCCCTATACTGCAGCAGTCCTTCATTGGTATAGGGACTGACGTACAGTCTGCTAATCACTAACACACAACCTGCTTGGTCCACAAAAGTTCTTATAAGGACTGGTAACTTGGTATAGGGTGCTACGGTACATAGGCCTGAGTGCGTTACAGTCTGCTGTTCTGTAAGGACCGCTATCGGTCCACAATACATAGGGTTGCCGTGCACTACTGCTGACCGCTGCCCTATACTGCAGCAGTCCTTCATTGGTATAGGGACTGACGTACAGTCTGCTAATCACTAACACACAACCTGCTTGGTCCACAAAAGTTCTTATAAGGACTGGTAACTTGGTATAGGGTGCTACGGTACATAGGCCTGAGTGCGTTACAGTCTGCTGTTCTGTAAGGACCGCTATCGGTCCACAATACATAGGGTTGCCGTGCACTACTGCTGACCGCTGCCCTATACTGCAGCAGTCCTTCATTGGTATAGGGACTGACGTACAGTCTGCTAATCACTAACACACAACCTGCTTGGTCCACAAAAGTTCTTATAAGGACTGGTAACTTGGTATAGGGTGCTACGGTACATAGGCCTGAGTGCAGTACAGTCTGCTGTTCTGTAAGGACCGCTATCGGTCCACAATACATAGGGTTGACGTGCACTACTGCTGACCGCTGCCCTATACTGCAGCAGTCCTTCATTGGTATAGGGACTGACGTACAGTCTGCTAATCACTAACACACAACCTGCTTGGTCCACAAAAGTTCTTATAAGGACTGGTAACTTGGTATAGGGTGCTACGGTACATAGGCCTGAGTGCAGTACAGTCTGCTGTTCTGTAAGGACCGCTATCGGTCCACAATACATAGGGTTGCCGTGCACTACTGCTGACCGCTGCCCTATACTGCAGCAGTCCTTCATTGGTATAGGGACTGACGTACAGTCTGCTAATCACTAACACACAACCTGCTTGGTCCACAAAAGTTCTTATAAGGACTGGTAACTTGGTATAGGGTGCTACGGTACATAGGCCTGAGTGCGTTACAGTCTGCTGTTCTGTAAGGACCGCTATCGGTCCACAATACATAGGGTTGCCGTGCACTACTGCTGACCGCTGCCCTATACTGCAGCAGTCCTTCATTGGTATAGGGACTGACGTACAGTCTGCTAATCACTAACACACAACCTGCTTGGTCCACAAAAGTTCTTATAAGGACTGGTAACTTGGTATAGGGTGCTACGGTACATAGGCCTGAGTGCGTTACAGTCTGCTGTTCTGTAAGGACCGCTATCGGTCCACAATACATAGGGTTGCCGTGCACTACTGCTGACCGCTGCCCTATACTGCAGCAGTCCTTCATTGGTATAGGGACTGACGTACAGTCTGCTAATCACTAACACACAACCTGCTTGGTCCACAAAAGTTCTTATAAGGACTGGTAACTTGGTATAGGGTGCTACGGTACATAGGCCTGAGTGCAGTACAGTCTGCTGTTCTGTAAGGACCGCTATCGGTCCACAATACATAGGGTTGCCGTGCACTACTGCTGACCGCTGCCCTATACTGCAGCAGTCCTTCATTGGTATAGGGACTGACGTACAGTCTGCTAATCACTAACACACAACCTGCTTGGTCCACAAAAGTTCTTATAAGGACTGGTAACTTGGTATAGGGTGCTACGGTACATAGGCCTGAGTGCAGTACAGTCTGCTGTTCTGTAAGGACCGCTATCGGTCCACAATACATAGGGTTGACGTGCACTACTGCTGACCGCTGCCCTATACTGCAGCAGTCCTTCATTGGTATAGGGACTGACGTACAGTCTGCTAATCACTAACACACAACCTGCTTGGTCCACAAAAGTTCTTATAAGGACTGGTAACTTGGTATAGGGTGCTACGGTACATAGGCCTGAGTGCAGTACAGTCTGCTGTTCTGTAAGGACCGCTATCGGTCCACAATACATAGGGTTGCCGTGCACTACTGCTGACCGCTGCCCTATACTGCAGCAGTCCTTCAGCGGTATAGGGACTGACGCACAGTCTGCTAAACACTAACACACAACCTGCTTGGTCCACAAAAGTTCTTATAAGGACTGGTAACTTGGTATAGGGTGCTACGGTACATAGGCCTGAGTGCAGTACAGTCTGCTGTTCTGTAAGGACCGCTATCGGTCCACAATACATAGGGTTGCCGTGCACTACTGCTGACCGCTGCCCTATACTGCAGCAGTCCTTCATTGGTATAGGGACTGACGTACAGTCTGCTAATCACTAACACACAACCTGCTTGGTCCACAAAAGTTTTTATAAGGACTGGTAACTTGGTATAGGGTGCTACGGTACATAGGCCTGAGTGCAGTACAGTCTGCTGTTCTGTAAGGACCGCTATCGGTCCACAATACATAGGGTTGACGTGCACTACTGCTGACCGCTGCCCTATACTGCAGCAGTCCTTCAGCGGTATAGGGACTAAGAGTTTTGTCACAGGGTGATTTAAAAAATGACAGGCAGAGGAAGAGGCAGGCCCTTCCGCAGGGGTGGTAGGGGTAGGGCAGGAGCAACAGCCTTGAGCCAAAGTGGGAAGTTGCAGAAGGTGCGTTCAATTACTTTAAAGGACGCACCAGACTTGGTTGAGTGGCTCACTCAGCCTTATTCTTCTGCACCCTCCTCATCCTCTCGATCTGCACCCTCTTCTTCACTCTCTGCTATGTGCACCCCCAAAGACACTACCACCAACAACACCACCACCACCACATACCTTCCGCTTGAGTGCAAATGGGGGCCTTCATGCTCCAGTGTTTTAATAGGGACCCCCGTATAAAAAGCATGAGGGTCAAGGACCAGTACTGGGTGGCAACGTACTTAGATCCCCGGTACAAACACAAAATGGCGGAAATGTTACCGCCGTCGCAGAGGGCTGTCAGAATGCAGCACTTCCAGGCCTTGCTTCGAGAAATGCTGCATTCTGCTTTTGCGTGCGCTGGCAGAGGAGCAATTCCCACTCCCAGAGAAGGATTTGCGGGTACCAATCCAACAGCGCCTGCAAGAAGAGGCCGGTTTGAAGATGTGTTGGTGACTTCGGATATGAGGTCATTCTTTCAGCCGACCCATCGACAGGTGTCATCCGGATCCAGCATCAGGGAACGCCTAGACCGTCAGGTGTCCGACTACATTGGGTTAACGGCCGATGTGGACGCTCTGAGGAGTGATGAACCCCTAGACTACTGGGTGGGCAGGCTTGACCTCTGGCCAGAGCTTGCCCAATTTGCAATCGAACTGTTGGCTTGCCCCTCATCCAGTGTCCTGTCCGAAAGGACGTTCAGCGCAGCAGGGGGGATTGTGACCGATAAGCGTACTCGCCTAGCTCACGACAGTGTTAACTACCTCACATTTCTAAAAATGAATGAGGCATGGATCTCGGAGGAATTCAACACATGTGATCAGTAGACCATGTATATGTCTATAAACAATTTTTGGAATCAAGCACACAGACCTTCTTAATTCATTTGGCTCACTTCCCTGACCCAAAAAAGCACACCGTACTATATGCCCCTACCCTCCTCTTTGAAGAGGTTGAGCGGTGTCATATTTCTACTGGGGCTGCTTATTATGAGGGGTTCCCACCATCCCTGTGCTGTGCTGACTTCCTCCTGGGTGTTCTTATTATGAGGGGCTCCCACCATCCCTGTGCTGTGCTGACTTCCTCCTGGGGGTTCTTATTATGAGGGGCTCCCACCATCCCTGTGCTGTGCTGACTTCCTCCTGGGGGTTCTTATTATGAGGGGATCACACCATCCCTGTGCTGTGCTGACTTCCTCCTGGGGCTGCTTACGGTGCTGCTGTCAGCGCTGTATGTCACGGAGCTGCTGTCAGCGCTGTATGTCACGGAGCTGCTGTCAGCGCTGTATGTCACGGAGCTGCTGTCAGCGCTGTATGTCACGGAGCTGCTGTCAGCGCTGTATGTCACGGAGCTGCTGTCAGCGCTGTATGTCACGGAGCTGCTGTCAGCGCTGTATGTCACGGTGCTGCTGTCAGCGCTGTATGTCACGGAGCTGCTGTCAGCGCTGTATGTCACGGAGCTGCTGTCAGTGCTGTATGTCACGGAGCTGCTGTCAGCGCTGTATGTCACGGAGCTGCTGTCAGCGCTGTATGTCACGGAGCTGCTGTCAGCGCTGTATGTCACGGTGCTGCTGTCAGCGCTGTATGTCACGGAGCTGCTGTCAGCGCTGTATGTCACGGAGCTGCTGTCAGTGCTGTATGTCACGGAGCTGCTGTCAGCGCTGTATGTCACGGAGCTGCTGTCAGCGCTGTATGTCACGGAGCTGCTGTCAGCGCTGTATGTCACGGTGCTGCTGTCAGCGCTGTATGTCACGGAGCTGCTGTCAGCGCTGTATGTCACGGAGCTGCTGTCAGCGCTGTATGTCACGGAGCTGCTGTCAGCGCTGTATGTCACGGAGCTGCTGTCAGCGCTGTATGTCACGGAGCTGCTGTCAGCGCTGTATGTCACGGTGCTGATGTCAGTGCTCTGTATTACGGTGCTGCTGTCAGTGCTCTGTATCTCCTGCACCCTCTTGTTTGCCTACCCTGGTCCCTGACCTTCCCTCTCCTCCATTGCCTTCATTAGCTCCATAGTCCTGAATTGTCAGAACAATTTCCCAAATAAAAAAAAAATGCTTGTAGTTATCGATCCCAAATTCACCTCATACATGTATTATGCTATTGTCCAGGTGGTGGGACTACGTGCTACCCCCTAATAATTACCCCGTGGCCGCAAATTCGACCTAAAGGTTTGCGAAATTCGCCTCCCATTGAAGTCAATGGAGCCCGCGGCGAACGGTCGTTTTCGCGAACGTTTGTGCCCGTTCGCGTTTCGCGTTCGCGAAACGTCCCGTCGGAAGTTCGTCCATCACTAGCAATGTACAAGAAATCTCTAGAAAGTTCTTAGTGTGCAGATAGGGTGTTTATAGTGATCTACTCAGCGTTGCAAGGTGATCAAAGTGCTGTCAACCTTCCCTCCACCACAAAACGGGAGTGCTTCACCACATGCGATGCGTACCCCCTAAGGGGTTAAACTCACCAGAAACTGCTGGTATAATAGGCCTTTAAGGAGTAATCCCTTCTTTTGGTATAGAAAAAATTCCTATATATCACCTTAGCGTTGCAGTCCCAAGCAGTCTTCCCAGTTTATCATAGAAATAAAACAAAATGTGCACATAGCATAATATTGTTTTATTTTTGAAAGGTTCACAAAAAACACTAAAATCCCATTTAAATAACTGCGTACATTGTTTAGAAATTCGTCAGCATTTTAAAAGTATGTACTTCACCGAATTTTCAGATCTCCCAGTCATCCACCAGTGTTCCGCTGTATACACTGTGTATAACTTCCTGGTCTGTGGTCAGCGGTGGAGCGCACACATCACTTCCGGTAGCGTCGTGTAGGCCACGCTGACCACAGACCAGGAAGTTATACACAGTGTATACAGCGGAACACTGGTGGATGACTGGGAGATCTGAAAATTCGGTGAAGTACATACTTTTAAAATGCTGACGAATTTCTAAACAATGTACGCAGTTATTTAAATGGGATTTTAGTGTTTTTTGTGAACCTTTCAAAAATAAAACAGTATTATGCTATGTGCACATTTTGTTTTATTTCTATGATAAACTGGCAGGACTGCTTGGGACTGCAACGCTAAGGTGATATATAGGAATTTTTTCTATACCAAAAGAAGGGATTACTCCTTAAAGGCCTATTATACCAGCAGTTTCTGGTGAGTTTAACCCCTTAGGGGGTACGCATCGCATGTGGTGAAGCACTCCCGTTTTGTGGTGGAAGGAAGGTTGACAGCACTTTGATCACCTTGCAACGCTGAGTAGATCACTATAAGCACCCTATCTGCACACTAAGAACTTTCTAGTGATTTCTCGTACATTGCTGCTTCTGTTAAGGACTCTTTATAAAGCGCTGTTGTAATGCGAATATTCTCAGATATATATTGATGAATTGCTAGTATTACCTTTTTTTTTATATATATATATATATATATATATATATATATATATATATATATATATATATATATATATATAAAAACACACTTTTATAAACAATTATAAACAGACATTTTTGGATGTACTAAAACATGGACAATGTCAGTAGAGCAGTAGATGTAGTCAGTAGGTCAGAGGTTGGTGTCAGTAGGACAGTGGATGATGTCCATTAGTTTTTTATTTTTTTTTATTATTGTTTTACTATTTTTTTAGAAGCCCTGTTGAGGAGCTTTGGTGAAATATCAGGAGTCTAAAAAGACCCCTGATGTCTCACTTTTGAGACAGAAAGGGGCACTGAGGACAAAGATTCTCCAGTCCATTTATCTACAGCCTCAGCTGCACTGCACAGTGAATGAACAGAAAGTGCTTTAGTTGTGAAATAACACAGTGAGAGATCAGTACCAATCACTCACTGTGTTCATTTAGAAAAGGAAGGGGCAAGTAAATGGCATATGTATTGGCCCCTTTCCCTGCTCTCCATTCTGAAACATCCCCGTAGCAGCTGTTGGGAGAGGAGGGCAGCCGGCAGTGCTTTGGAGAGGAGGGGGAGCAACGGGGGGGGGGGGTGGAGGCAGCAGGGGGAATCTACTAGTACTCCAATCTTTCTCAGACAACTCAGTCCAGACCCACCTACCTGGGGAGGGAGACTGGAGTAGGTAGCAGATATATGTTGTTTAATGCTGCGCAGTAGTTGCAGAGTATCATGATCAGACTTTGCTTTGCTGCTTTCTGACCACTCTGCTCAACAGCCACTGCATAGATTTGAATGGGACCAATTGCTGTGTATACTGGGTCCTCTGAGAGACTTTTAACTTCTGGCACTACTTCTTTAGGTTAAGAATTGACTGCTTACGATAATTTAGCATTTATTTTAAATATTTATACTGTATAATAGTGTATCAATTTTGAAACTACCAATACTATGAACACTACTTACCACAAGCAACCTTAGCATCAGGATCTTGCCGTAGATGAGCATCTAGAACGGCATCACTTATCTGATCACAGATCTTGTCTGCAGAAAGAAAATGTGATATGGATTATACAAGAGCATTTTTTTATTGCTTTTATTGCAATATTTTAACCACTTCAGTCCCAGAAGGATTTACCCCCTTCCTGACCAGAGCACTTTTTGCGATTCGGCACTGCTTCGCTTTAACTAACAATTGCGTGGTCCTGCAATGTGGCTCCCAAACAAAATTGACGTCCTTTTTTTCCCACAAATAGAGCATTTTATAACATCTGTGGTTTTTATTTTTTGCGCTATAAACAAAGAAAGAGCGGAAATTTGGAAAAAAAACGCATTCTTTTTTACTTTTTGCTATAATAAATATCCCCCAAAAATATCTAAAAAAATAAAATTTACTCAGTTTAGGCCGATACGTATTCCTCTACATATTTTTGTTAAAAAAAAATTGCAATAAGCGTTTGATTGGTTTGCGCAAAAGTTATAGCGTCTACAAAATAGGGGATAGTTTTATGGCATTTCTGGGACCATTGGTATTAATACAGTGATCAATGCTATAAAATTGCATTGATTACTGCAAAAATGTCACTGACAGTGAAGGGGTTAAGCACTAGGGGGCGGGGAGGGGTCAAAGGGGTTGTAAAGGTAAATGTTTTTTTCACTTTACTGCATTCTATGCATTAAAGTGAAAAAACATCTCACACTGGCGGCACCCCCAGTCCCCCCGTTTTACTTACCCAACCCCTTGAAAGTCCCGCGCTCGCCCCGCCATCCTCTTCGCTGCTCAGTCTGGCCGCTGATTGGCTGGAGTGGATGGATTGAAAGCAGTGCAGCCATTGGCTGCTGTCAATCACATCCAATGATGCGGCGTGCCGGGGCGGGGCCGTGTGATACAGCGAGCAGCTATAGCCACCAGCTGTATCACGGGAGCGCTCCCGCAGGTGCTTCTCACCATGCGAGGGAGCTCACATGAACGTGAGAAGTATCTGTGGGAGGAAGCAGAGACAGCCGCTAAGGGACCCCAGAAGAGCAGGTGAGATGCTGTCTACATCGGCATCTCCCCATTCTTCAGCTCTGTGACACGATCGCGGGTATCCCAGCGGCAATCAAGTCTGAAGGTCCCACAGCGCGGTCACAGCGGGAAATACAAAGTAGGGACAGGTACGTTACTTTGCCCAGCCGTGCCATTCTGCCAACGTATATTTGCCGACAGCGGTTGGCAAGTGCTTAAGTATGAGGTACAAAATAGAGCCTATTGGGCATACCCAGGCTCGAACATAAAAACAATGAACACAAAAACTAGAAACAACCAATAAAAACTTGGTACGCTCAAACCACCTAGGCAGATTGAAACATACATGTCTTTCCCGAGAAATTTTCAGAGCTCACAGGGTGGGGCCCTGTGAGCCTAGCTCACAGGGCCCCCCTTCCCAAAGCACCCCCCCATGTTGAGGGCACGTGGCCTGGTACAGCTCGGGGGGGGTGCTCGCTAATCCCCACCCCATTTCCTGACCGGCCGGGTTGCGTGCTCAGATAAGGCTCCTATATGGACCTTGGGGGGGACCCCCACGTTGTTTTTTTTTGCGTAGGGCTTCCCCTTTAAGTCCATACCAGGTGACGGGGCCAGCGACGTGTCAATCTTGCCCATGGAGGCAGCAACATTGACCTCCTTTGCTAGTCCTATCTACCTGGAGTCGCGTTCAAAATGAACGAACTTTCCTCCGTGTGTGGGCAAGTCCGTTCTTTTCAAAAGTACGGCGGACTCCCGCCATAGTCCGGCGGACTAGGTCTGGTTGTGTGTGGGGTGGTCCGCTCGTTCAGAAAGTCCAGCAGACCTCTGCTTCAAAGTCCAGCGGCTTGTCCACCAGGCTAAGTCCGCCGGACAGTCTGATCGTGTGTATGCAGCAATAAGTCTATCCCTTGCAGAAACAAATTGTGTGAAGGAACATTCCCATTTTCAAATTGAGTACTAAAAGCATGCCTAAGCTGCAAAAACCTAAACAGATAAGAGTTAGGCAGGTTGTATTTTTGTTTTAACCCATCAAAGGTTTGCAATTGTCCCCCATTACAAATCTAATCTACTATTTGATACCCTTAAGTGCCCAAATACTAGGATCCGGTATTGACATGAACTCCAACAGCAACGGGTTAAACCAGGTGATTATGTGGTAAAATATGTCCAGAAGGCATTGGGTGCAGGGAAAGAGCCACTGACCATGCCTTCAGGACAGTCCTCATAGCCACTGTCAGGTGAAAAGATGCAGAGGGTCCACAGTAGATTGAGTTCTGCAATGCCTCATAGGAGCCCAAACAGGCTGCTTCCAGAACCACTGCTGAGTCTGACTCATCAGAAACGAACCAATTGTGGGCGTACTGGGCCGCCAAGGTCAGAACAAGCTAAACCGCCCTCCTACCATGGTCTCTGCAGCACTGTCAGCTTGAATCTCGGCTGGCCTGCGCCCCAGAAAAAGGTAAACAGGGTAGTATTTATTAAGCAGAAAACCTGTTTGGGTATCCACACAGGGTAATGTCTAAGAGCCTTGAGAAAAGCAGGTAAGCTTCATCTTAAATACATTAATTCGCCCAATCAGGGAAAGGTGGAGATGAGCCCACACTTTCAGGCTAGCTTTCATGTTTTGTATTAATGGAGCTACATTCAATGTATAGTAATCAGCAGTAGATGAGGAAATGTAGATTCCCAGGTATTTAATTCTATTGGTCCATACTAAAGAGAGATTGGAGTCCTCCAAAGATTTTGCCACAGTGTCAATTGGCAATATTTGGGATTTGTGTCAGTTGACTTTGAGTCCTGAGCAGTCAGTGAAACTGGAGAGAACATCAAAAGCTTCTTGAAGAGCAGGACCAGAGTAATTCAGATAAAGCATAAGATGGTCCACATACATGGCTAATTTTTCATGCACCGAGTCAACCTGAATGCCCCTGACCATGTTCGCTAGTCTAAGGGTTGTGGCAAGTAGCTCCATCATCAGGGCAAAGAGAGCTGACAGAATCTCTGCCCCAGTGTTGCTCCTGTCTCCTAGGCAGACCAACTCAAGCACCGCATGGCATCTTTTAGCCTCACTGCTTGAGTAGCCTCTTGAACACTTACGGAGCACCGCTGGTTCAGAGGACAAATTTGCAGGAGAGGCCATAGAGGAAGAAGAAGAGGAAGGGGTGGAGGACAGAGCCGTGGCAGAATCAACACTAGAATTTTGGAGGTGTGGTGGCGGAACAAGCTCCAACTAGTCCCTGCCCTTGCTTGCTGGACCATGAGTCAGCAGTAATATGAACCTTATACTGCTGACCGCCCTGTCCAACGAGGCCAAAACATTGCTTTCCCCATGCTGGTAGAGAGAATGGCCTTCCATGAAAAGAAATGACGCTTTGAAACCTGCACATTCCAAAAATTCACAAAAGGGGTGGAGACTACCATCTGAAAAGGCAGCAGTTGTAGTGCTAGACAATTTGGCCAACCTAGCATTTAGACACTGAGCATGTGGCTGGGACTGAATTTATTTTTACGGTTCTGCAACTGGGGTAGGGAAATTTGCCTGCATAGGTTGCAAACAGTAACAATGTGATTTGCTGCACACGTTTCGAAAAGGCCCACACCAAGGAACTTTTAAAAGTCAGTGGGGAGTCAGCAGCTCCCTGCACCTGCGGAGCTCTGCAGTGTGATGCAATAGGGTGGCTGCCCTTAAGCTGCCCCCTAGAGGACATCCTGCCTCATTGGAGTTGTGCTTCCTCCTCCTCTCTTCTCTCAGGCACCCAAGTACAGTCAGTACCTCATCATCTCCTCCCTCCTCGTCACTGGAGCAAACTTGACAGTATGCGGCAGCTGGGGGAAACGACTGCCATTTTTTTGTCCTTCTTGGGCACCCCCTATCTCTAGGCTCACGTTACTCCTTTCCTCAACATGGGAACCAACATCGGAGCCTTCAAATCACTGCACATCCTCCAACACCACTCTACACTGCATTAGATACTGTGTACACCGCCTGAGGTGTATTAGAAACTTTACACACTGTATTAGATACTGTGTACACCGCTTGCACATTATTAGAAACTGTACTATGGCTGTACTGTATTGTGTACACCACCAGAAGTGTAGTAGAAACTGTACACACTCTATTAGATACTGTTTACACCACCAGAAAAGTAATAGAAACTGAACACACTGTATTAGATACTGTGTACACCGCCTGCACTGTATTAGAAACTGTACAATGGCTGCTCTGTATTTTATAATGTGTACACAACCAGAAGTGTAGTAGAAACTGTACACACTGTATTAGATACTGCATACACCACCTGAAGTGTATGAGAAACACATATGTATTGCCTGTAAGGACATCAAGTTATAAAGGGCAAAGATTAGAATAAACTTAGTAGAGCATAAGTAGAAGGAAGGAGGAAAAAGATCAGGACAGGCTTCTAATACTGACTAAAACCTCCCACTAATGGATGAATATAAAAGTCAGAATAAATCCAGGAGCATTATAATTGTCCAGTGCAATATATATCTATGATATTGAAGCAAGATTGCAGTAAAAATGTTCACCCCTCTCTGCAGGTTATCTGGCACTCTATGGACCAATTTTCTGGTGTATGTGCAAAACAGGACCTTTTTATTTGGGAACCATTTCTGCATTGGACCTGATCCCTATGCCCCCCTATTTTGGAGGTAATATCATGTTGTGCATTGGAATACATGCTTTCAGAAATTTTGTTGGGGATATGGGGTCCTGAAGCCACGCACTTGCAAATGTATGTGTATATGAATATTGTGTTAATATTTGGATGTACTAATTTCTGTGTTCTTTTCTAGTTATGTACTCCTTGAGAACTTACCCTTTTTGTATACTGGAATAAAGCATTTTGTGTCATGTTCCTGAGGAAGCCACATGGGTGAAATATGTCAAAAAATTGAATGATTTAGCTATTTGAACATTGTAGTCCCTAAAATGTTTGTAATGAGCTATGTGTATAGGTCTACAATAACAGATAGGCTTTCAGGCATTACATATGTTGTTTTAAATTTGTTTCAATAAACATTTCATTGTTATTTTATTCATTTTTTGTATTTTGGTATCCATAAAGTCCTGTATCTCCAACTATTCTTACTTCTTTCAACAATTGGGATGTTGATACCATGTTTTTTAAATAAATAATATGTGATAAAAAATTAATGAATATAAAGTCCCAGTTGTGACAAATAAGTGAACAAAAATCCAATAAAGACTGTGAAGCTATGGTTATCCACTTTAGAAGAACATAGGTGATAACCGTGATTTGAAGGGAAAGTGTGGAATTCATCACCCAATGGTACCCAGAAAGGCTTAAAAAACAGCTATTACCTTCTTATGATAGGAAAGTCAGCTAATGCTTCTGCCCCAAAAGGTTATAGGAAATCCTTCCAGCTTGTATCCTCCTAATATTGAGATAATGCTGCTCATCACCTGAGGCGCCTATAAGGCTCTTGGTCATGAGATTCTTAAAATGAAGTCCAGGAAAGCAGTTGCTTCTCTTCAGGCACCAACAGTAACTGCATTGTGTGGGTTCTGTGTGCATTCCTTCAGCCCAGAGTATTCTGCTCAGAGAACAGTATGCAGTATACTCTGGGCTGAAGAAATGCACACAGAACCCGTGCGCTAAAGTGTGTGGCTACATTAGCTTTGTGGGACCCTGCGATTCACCCCACACACCCATCCTGCCCATTTTATATGTCATACAGGTGCTCAAGATAGATATGAGGGGAAGATTAGCAGGAAATCAGAGCACCAGAACAGGCAGATAAGGTGCCGCAAGGGCCACTCATTAGGAAAGGGCAAATGTTCCCTGTGCCTAGCTGCTAGATTACATGTCAGGGTCTACAATGGGTTATACATGTTAGCAGCCACTGTCTGAACTGTGCACTATATACTTCTGGCCTGCAAACTCTGTGTAAGTTCTCCTGACCTGTAACTATGGAATATCCATCTTTACAAAAAACTTAGTTGATCAAGATTTACCCATTTCCCCTCGTGTAAACCAGTAGAGCATTTTCTTCAAGCAGCCAGCATTTAAATGAAGAAAAAAATGTAAATATGTGATAACTGAGAAAAAAACATGCATAGGTGTGATTTTCCTTTAAGAGCATTGTTCAGAAAACAAAGTATATTTTTATAACATTTCAATGGCAATCTTAATTTTAATCAAAGGAAAGCATGTATAATTTTCACTATGTGAAGGTTATCATAACAGGGCATTATAACCTTGTTTTCATAACAAGTGCCTATTGTAATTCAGCAGCAGTGATGAAGCCTGATGCAATGTATACCTTGTGTAATTACAGTATGTTCCTTTCCCTTTAGATGATTTTTATACTTTGTTTAACGACAAGATGTCCGAAAAAGAAGGAATTACAATGTTAAGTATACTGAGCCGACAGCGAGAATATCCATAGTATAATATATTATTTGTTTTATGAATTCTAACCATGTTAACTATTTGTGAATATATTCAATTTACCTATCTATATATTGATAAATGAAAGGCCAATGCAGTATGATCGTATAAGTCTTATAACCTCAGAACCCTAAAGTCAGAGCAATTTGAAAAAAAAAAAATCTGTCTTGCAATTATGACATTTTTACATTTTATTGTTGTAAGTGCTGGCAATGGCCTCCTTCATTTTTATTTCACATCATTCTACTCCCTCCCTGGACACTGAATGCCCCCTGAAAAGCGTTAAGAATAAGAATGGTGAGAAAATGAGAGAAATTATTTTTTGTTAATTGGGGCACTATCAGATTTTGTTTTCATTTACTCAGTTTGCTATTGAAGGACTTTTCAGTGGAGACCTTTCAGAGGAGATGAACAATTCATGTGGATGCTGAAACAATATAACAGAGTTTTTATGTTTGGGACAGTAGAGAACAGCAACAATGGGAGTAGACAGCAAAGAGCAAAGCAGCAGCAATGCCATCATCCATATAAATATCTTTATTTCTTGTACAGGAGTAAATACAATGTTTACATAATTTGGTGAGTAGCCTTGTTCACAGCAAAATACACACTAACAACATATACTACATATACTACAAGAAACTCTACCAACTCATGGACTGTATTGTAATGACCACAATTAATTAAAATCAAGAGTGTGTGTCAGAAAGAAAAGGTATAGACGTGGACCTTCGTTGTTGACAAAAAGAAAACCGTATGCATAAAAAGATGAACCAATACAAATTGGTATTGCAAAGCATATGTAGAAACAAACATTATAACTCTAGACAAATAGCGGCCTTAGGAGGGGGGTAAAGTCCTACCAACGGATTTACAAATGTCTCCTTATTCAGGAAATAGATCCACATCCCACCCGGAGTTGAGTCCGGCAGGTGTTCTAGTCCCCACGGAAAAGATCCACTACACCTCTCATTCGAGAAGTCTGCGGTGAATATCAGCCCCCACCCGGGAGCTCTCTTATCCCCAGATACATTAGATAATGTTTTTAAATTATTGTAGGCAACACCATTAAAGTGTTCAGCAATTACGTTTTGAAGGTGTCTGGAGGTGCACCCGACAAATTGGAGTGCACATAAAGTGCACCTCATGACATAAACTACATTTTTGGTGCTGCAGTGTAATTTTGTAATGGGAGTTCTCTGCCATTGAAGCAAGAAACCATAGTTTTATGGATCATGCTGTATTTATTGTAATTACAGCATGAATTAAGCCCACAACAAAAAGAACCATTTGTTTCCAGACATTAATTGTGATGAAAAGATGATTGAAAAAGACTAGGTGAACAATATACTGATACCTTCCTCTGAGCGCCATCCGATAC
Organism: Lithobates pipiens; assembly: GCF_037356315.1. Lineage (NCBI taxonomy): Eukaryota > Metazoa > Chordata > Amphibia > Anura > Ranidae > Lithobates > Lithobates pipiens. The sequence continues at coordinate 144,055,637 of NW_027507787.1, read as the reverse complement.
AAGATACCCAGAGCACATCTACTGGAAAATCTACGGCCAAACATATATACTCTTCCTTTAAAGTGACCTTGAAACTCTATCAAAATGTCTCAGCAAGGCTTACCTGTAAAACAATTAATGTAAATATTCCGCTTTCATGTTGCCTGTGCTGCCTAACACTGCTCTGATCTGATCTGATATTAGCCCTCAAAATCTGTTGGGAAACAACACTTCTAGAAGTGTCAATCTCTTTAATCCCCTGCTGTTCTCACTGGTTCCTTCTGCTGACCTCCTAGACACTGCTGTAGCTTGTATTGGGTGGTGGTCAGAGGAAGGTACCAGTGAGCGCTACAGAGGACCACTCCTGGAATTGTCTATTCACCAGAATTCTTCATGGGATTATTTCATAGGATTGGATTGGCATTCAACAGTTCAGATGTCCAGAAAGTTAAGTGTAGTCAGGTGCTGACTAACTTTGCCTGTGTCATCATGGGACATTCTGTTACACCAGCTGCAGTGAGCTTTTTTCCCTCTAGTGTTCAGTCTGGACACTGTGTCATCATTTCCTGAATTCAGAACAAGCAGAGACTACAGCTGAGAGGATGGGATCGTGGTATATGTGGTCTGAGGATCCAGGATTTGCATTGGAGCCAGACTACTGCAGACTACTAGTTCCAGTTGGCTGGGAGAGAGAGAGATGAATGCTGGGTGAGGACATAAACAGCCTGTTCCAGGGAGGAGTCTTTCTCTTAGGGCCATGGCCTTCAGCTGAGAGCAGGGACTTGGCTGCTCTGGGGAATGTGAGCAGGCACCATGGCCTAGTGTCAGGGCTGGCTTGGCCGTTCCTTCTCTGGCTGTTCAGCTGTTGGCTAATTGCCAGCTCTACCCAGCTGTTACTGATCATGCTCGTCTGACATGCCTACTTAAAGCTGTCAAGCTCACTTTATCTCTGCCATCGCCTTGGTCACAGCACAAGAAACCATCTCCTGTGGTTCTGTTAAAGACTGGGTTGCTGACATCCCTTCTGGCTCCTTATCCAGCTTGCTGTTGCTCCATTTGGATCCCTGACTTCTGGCCTGGCTGATTACCTGGTCTGGTTATTGAACTCTGGCCTGGCTGACTACTCGATCCAGTTACTGGACTCTGGCAATGCTTTGACTACACTTTCTCTATTTACCTTTTTATTTTTATTTAATAAACAAGTGTGATTTAATTGTACTTCTGTCTCGGTCTGATTCATGGTTTCTGACAGTAGGCGAAGGCCATGAATTCAGAAGATACAGTCAATCCACTTGTTGGTAATATTTTTTCCAGATTGGATGAGCAAGATCACCGCATGGATCAGTTTGCCATGGCGTTATAAATGATCCTGAGTCCCAAAGAATCCCCCACTGCTCCGGTACAACCTGAGTCACAGGCCATCCCTGCTGCTGCGCCAGTCTCTGTGCAGGCACCCGCCTCGAGTATTACCTCTATAAGAGGTATGTCTGGTTCTGCTCCACTTCCCCAGCGATTTGGGGGCGATCCAGTTCAATGCAGAGGGTTTCTCAATCAGGTTGAGATATACTTTGAGATGCTACCCCAAGCATTTCCCACAGACAGAAGCAAAGTAGGTTTCGTGATATCTTTGCTTTCTGAGAGAGCCTTGGCCTGGGCTAACCCTTTATGGGAGAAGCTAAAACCTGTTGTCTTGAGTTACCCTGAGTTTGTGGCCTCCTTTAAAAGGTTATTTGATGTTCCCGTACACTCCGCTTCTGCTGCCAAATGCCTCATGCCCATCAAAGATTACGAGAACTGTTGCCGACTACACCATTGAATTCTGTACTCTGGCAGCAGAGGTTGCTTGGAACATTGAGGCACTCATGGCTGCTTTTTCTCATGGTCTCTCGGATTCCATCAAGGATGAGATAGCAGCCCGAGATATACCTACTGAGCTGGAGAGCTTGATCTCGTTTTGCCATCCTCATTGACTCCAGACCCAGAGAAAGACTTTCTTTTAAGGAGTAATTGTGGAAGCCTCCTGGACGTTTGCCTCTGAGCTTTGCAGTCCCACCTGTGCCTCCCTCATCCCCCATGCTTCCTGGTACCAAGTCGGTCAGGGAAGATGAACCCATGCACCTGGACTTCACACGTCTCTCTGCAGAAGAGAGAGCCTTTAGTAGGAGGGAGAGATTGTACCTTTATTGTGGCCAGGCAGGTCACTTTTTGAAGTCTTGTCCTACCCATTCAGGGAACGCCCGAACCTTGTGGTCCTGTCATGGACAGACCTTAGGTGGCATTGTTTCGTCCCCAGTTATCCAGAAGGATAAGCCCCTGGCTTCAGTCACGCTTTCTTGGCCTGAGTCGTCCATCTAGATACAGGCTCTAATCGACTCTGGGGCTGCAGGCCTGTTCATTGATGCTGCATATGCTGGCTCCTTATCCTGCTTGCTGTTGCTCCACTTGGATCCCTGACTTCTGGCCTGGCTGATTACCCGATCTGGTTATTGAACTCTGGCCTGGCTGACTACTCGATCTGGTTACTGGACTCTGGCTATGCTTTGACTACCCTTTCTCTATTTACATTTTTATTTTTATTTAATAAACAAGTGTGATTTAATTGTGCTACTGTCTTGGTCTGATTCATGGTTTCTGGCACCTAGGTGGCATGGAAAGTCTCTGGCGAGTGAGCAAAGGCCAAGTGACTGTTGGGGGTCACTCTCATTGTTGTCGGTACAGCTACAGTGAAATCCGAGCTTCGCTGGGTGCATGGCCAGGCACAATTCGGTGGTTGCAGATTCTGTTTCAAGACATCCTATTCCCTTGAGCCTTGGTATCATCAGAACTGGTGCTCAGGAAGAAGCCCACCCTGTGTACATCCCACAAAGACACCTTTATCCAATCCCTTTACATTAAAGCCTCAAAAAGGAAATACTTGCTATTTTCTGTTTCTGGTCATCATTGCACAGCAAAACCCCTGGTCCTTTGCTGAGCTAGCTGAAGACACTGAACATCTACATCACAAGCACTCCTCCTCTGCCCCCCCCCCCCCTTCCTGCACACAATAAGGAGAACTCTGCTCAGAGGGTAATTGTTGCTTTTCTTGTAACTTGTTTTATAATTGTGCCACCACCGTGTTGGGTCTGTGGCATCAGGATTTGAAGGGAGGAGTCTGACACAAAAGGTCATTCTCTTCCCCTTTATTGGTAAGGAGATAAAAGGATGCACTAGCTAATTATATATAGAAACTGTTGCACTGTAAAACCCCCTGAATACCAGAAGGTGACAAATGAATAAAAGGAAAAAAATTATACATTAATGCTCAAAAATATACAATGTTGTGCCCTTAAAAATTGCGTGCACACTATCAATAATACATTTAAAAAAATGTAGTGCATAGAGACACTGATCAAAACATTTTTAAATATAAACAAAACCATATTGCAAAGGCGTATGCAACATATACAAATAATTAACACGTATATAAAGGAAAATAAAAAGCATTGTAGATAGGTGAGCGAAATCCAATCACAGTTGATGCCTTCTGAGGGGCAACACGTTGGGTGGAGACAGCCGTGCAAATCTGTGCAAATGCACAATCAGTCCTCCTTTCATCTTTACATCCACCTGTGAGCTGGGAGCTTCTGACCATCTGGAGTTTCATACAGGCGTCAACACAGGCCGCTGTCTCTCAGCTGAGAGCGATATATATGCCTATTGACCCCTGAGGTCTGGAAAGCAGCCATTTTATTACTAGAGCACAGTGGTAATGCATGCAGAACTAAAGGCTAAGGATTAGCATAATTTCAGCACCTGCTCAACACTGCACTATTTGGGACTTTTTAATTGTATTAATCATTAACAGAGTTTGTTTTGGGACTTTTTTGTTTTGTTTTGTTTTCACTCACCTATCTACAATGTTTTTTTATTTTCCTTATATACATGCGTTAATTGTTTTCATATGTTACCTACGCCTTTAAAATATGGTTTTGTTTGCATTGAGATATGTTTTGATCAGTGTCTCCATGCATTACTTTTTTTAAATGTATTATTGATAGTGTGCACTTCTCTTCCATTTTATTCCTGGGTTCTCTTAGGACCTACTGGTTACTACTGTTTAACTTATTGTGATTTTCTTTGCATTGCATACCCTTTGTATGTTTACCAAGAGTAAGAGTTTGACACTGAAAGACATCTGTTCTTATCTACTTCAAAAATCTTTAAGAGGCGTTCCACCCAAAATTGGAAGCTCCATTTACCTGCTTCCCCCCCATGCCACATTTGGGGGTGGGAGCGAAATCACTTGAACGTTCGACCCCCTTCCTCCTTTCCCCAATGCTGGGCCATTTAGAAAGCGCATGCGCAGTAGGGTATCGGCAGTGGAACCGCAAGCCTTTACTACCAGTTTCCCTTACAGGCAATGGCAGTGGCAGCGCCTGAGAGCCAACATCACTGGATTCCAGGTAAGGGTTTTAATATTAAAAGTCAGCAGCTACAGTATGTCTGCGGGTCTGCGGGGGGGGGGGGGGGGGGGTCTAGAACTCCACTTTAAGTAAAATAGTAAAATACTTGTTTTTTTGCTACAGTTTGGTGTCTGTGTAATTGCATTATCACTATAAAATATGCCCGAACCCCAGGTGTCAGAGGTATTGGGAGGTTTGCAAGGTCAAAGCAACCTTTATGGTCAGTCATCTTCCAGTGGCCCTCACAGGGCCAGGTAGGTAATCTTTTGCAAGTATGCCTTTGTTGGGATGTTTTGGCTTAATGACAGGGTTGCTTTAAACAAAGTCATTGGTGGCAGCCAATATTAATATAAAAGCTTATAACAGATCACAGAAGGCAAAATCTTCTGGTCAATAATTGTAGCAGGAAGGTGTATGCCTTTGTTTGGATGTTTCCGTATAACTACAGGAAATGTAAAAACAACCACTGGTGGCAGTCAACTTAGATGGATAGACATATAATGGATCACAGAAGGCTAAATCGTTATTAACAATAGTTGTGACAGAAAGGTGTGGAACCCTCCATTGTTTTCTTAGCATCCTTCTCAATATGATGTGGTTTGTCCAACCTCAAAGCCATTTTATCTAGAGATTTATCACCACCCTTACAAACCCCAGACTGTACAGATGCCTCGTAAGATACAAAAGTTACTGTAGCACTTGGCATCCCATGCCAATGGTCATTTTGACCATGTAAATAAGATTTTTCAGGTTTGTTGACTTTCTCCTAAAACTGAAAGCTATCTGGTAATTTGCAATAACAATAACCTCTGAGAAGATGACTGAATCAAGCAGGCCACAATTTGATTAAATTAATCAAAACATTGGACCTATCAGTAGTAAAATCCAATGTGTTATTTTTATTTAATTTGGTTAATTTTGATTGATATGTAATTTTTTAAACCAAACACAGCTACATGATTTTTTTAGCTGTGTAATAACAGTCTCTTTTTCCGTCCACCCTTTTCTATCCCCACATCAAATAGTAGCCTTCAAATATATGCTGAGGTGTTTATATGGGGAGCTTTCTATTCGCTTTGCCTCATTAATGGGCTACCTCAGAAAGAAGTTTTCTAAATCAGAGAATGCAAGAACTGACAATATTCAGGGAAATGCCGTAGGACATCAAAAAGGAGCAGATCACAGTAGCGTGTATCACTATCCCCGAGTTTCCATCTCAGGCAAAGTGGTCAATTCACCATTAGCTCTGATTCATGTGCATCTGTTCGACCCTTCATACTTGATTATCTCATTAGGAATGCACTAAGGTTGGATTCACACCTATGCATTTTTTGTGCTTTTTGCATTTTGCAGATTTGCACTACAGATTGTGTTCCATAGGAAACCATTTTAAATAGACTGTAGTGCAAATCTGCAAAATGCAAAAACCACTAAAACTGCATAGGTGTGAATACAGCCTTAGAGAGAAGTTAAAATATTTTATGCTTAATATTATCCTTTTTATAAGAGAGACTTAATTCTGTGTTTTCTTACTTGTAAACACAGATGCCATAATCTCACGATAGCATGAATGATTTATCAAGAGAAAGTGGACTCAGGTGACTTTTTTCCCTAGATCTCCATGAACTAGTGCCAGCTTTTATTGAATGGAAAGTTTCTATGAATTTGATGGAGAACCTGCTCTATTTATAAACCCATCTCCTTTTACAAAGCCTCCACTGTCAACCTCAGCCTTACATTCGGTGGTCAATACATACTAAAGCAGTAACCTCTTGTTAAAATTCTACTAAATTTAAGGCACATCACCTTTCTATAAAATATTATTTTATTTGTTTTAGTTCTTTTGTTTTTTTAGTGTTCTGAAAATGTTGCTGATCTTACACATCAAATCTAAACAAAATCAGCATGTGTATTGAAAGCTGTAATACAAACAGCATTTCACCAACTTTTTTTTAAATTATTTCTGAATGGCATGGTTCAGGATCTTTGTATCTCTTCAGGGCCATATCTGGAAGATCTTAGCTCACTTCCTGCATACATGTGATAGGTTGAACTGTTTCCGTCAAAAACCTTCAGTCACTTGCTATACTGCAGTCTCTGTATATTCCTATGGAAATATACAAGATTGCAGGTAACACATCATCTCTTAGCTGAGCTAGGGATGGAGAAATATCTCCAGGGGAGATTTAAGATTTAGTTATATAAGTTAGGTTTATTTAAAATGTAAATTGGGAATATTGATTTAAACATCACCTAAGTAAAACAGTTCATTCTGACATTCCTGCGAGAGATGCACCTATTTGTTTTTTTTCCCTTTCTTTAGCTTGTTGAATTATATTTTTTAACTTTGCTAAAGTTGATGTGTCAGGGCATTTAAAATGTATTCAGAAACTTGTTTAACCACTTCAACACTACAGCATTTATTTATTTGTATTTTTTTCACACACATACAACTCTGCATTTTTGGCTATAAAATTACTTAAAGTGATTGTAAAGTCTTGTTTTTTTTTGTTAAAGATAACAAACATTTTATACTAACCTGCTCTGTGCAGTGGTTTTGCACAGAGCAGTTCAGATCTTTCTCTTCTCGCTGACGATCCTGACCCCTCCCTCCTCTCGAGCTCCCCCCACAGTTAGCAGCTTTCAATGGGGGTACCCGAGCCGAGCCGCAGCTCCTTGTGTCCATTCAGAAACGAAGCCACAGCCTGGTGCCGCCCCTTTCTCTCCTCATTGGCTAACTGACTTTGATTGACAGCAGCGGGAGCCTATGGCGCCACGCTGCTGTCTCAGCCAATGAGGAGGTGAGTTCCCGGTGAGTTCCTGAATTGCGGCCATTCAGAAACTAAGCCACAGCCTGGCGCCGCCCCTTTCTCTCCTCATTGGTTAACGGACTTTGATTGACAGCAGCGGGAGCCAATGGCACCACGCTGCTGTCTCAGCCACTGAGGAGGTCAGTTCCTGGGCAGTAGAGACACTCCTGCAACATCGCTGGATCTAGAGGGACCCCAGGTAAGTATTAGGGGGGCTGCTGCAAATAGTGAACTTGGTGTTGAGTTATTCTCTTTATGGTCAACCCAGAGGACATGGGGGCACTCTTTAAAGCGGGAGTCCACCGGGACTCCGCGTTTTTTTTTTTTTTAAAAGCCAGCAGCTACAAATACTGCAGCTGCTGACTTTTAAAATAGTGACACTTACCTGTCCAGCGCGCCCGCGATGTCGGCACCCGAAGCCGATCGCTAGGTCGTCTGTCGGGTCCTGCCGCCGTCATCTTGGGTATGGGAATCAGGAAATGGAGCCTTTCGGCTTCATTTCCCGGTTCCCTACTGCGCATGCGCGAATTGCGCTGCGCAATAAGGACGCTCCCCGCTGCCTCTGGGAGCTGTGTGTTTCCCAGCAGGCAGCGGGGCACTTGCGGGAAGGGGCGGGCACTTGCGGAAAGGGGCGTAAGTTACGCCCCTTTCCGCAGAGAGCTGTCCCGGAAGTGGGTGCAGTTACCTGGATTATCCAGGTAACTGCACCCCCCTCCCCCCTGAAAGGTGCCGATTGTGGCACTGGAGGGGGGGAGGGTTCCGATGAGCGGAAGGTCCACTTTAGGGTGGACCTCCGCTTTAAGTCTAGAGGAAAAGAGATTTCATCTTCAAATATGGAAAGGTTTTTTCACAGTAAGAGCTGTGAAAATGTGGAATAGACTCCCCCCAGAGGTGGTTCTGGCCAGCTCAGTAGATTGCTTTAAGACCGGCCTGGATTTATTCCTAAATGTACATAATATAACTGGGTACTAAGTAACATTTATAGGTAAAGTTTATCCAGGGAAAATCTGATTGCCTCCCTGGGATCAGAAAGGAATTTTTTCCCCTGCTGTAGCAAATTGGTGCATGCTCTGCTGGGGTTTTTTGCCTTCCTCTGGATTAACTGTGGGTATAAAATTGGGTATATTGGATTGTACAATATTTTTTATTTTATTTATTTATTTATTGCTTTTAAGGTTGGACTGGATGGACTTGTGTCTTTTTTCAACCTGACTAACTATATAACTATGTAAGAAGGCTTTTTATCCTAAAAAATAGAAAACATTAAGATAAAAAAAACCTTCTGCCTTTACAACCACTTTGACTATTTGACCCCTAGAAGATTTACTCCCCTTCATGACCAGGCCATTATTTGCTTTTTGGTACTGCGTTACTTTAACTGATAATTATGCGGTCATACAACACTGTTCCCAAAATAAATTTATATCATGTTTTCACACAAATAGAGCTTTCTTTTGGTGGTATTTGATTACAACAGTTTTTTTTATTTTTCACGTTAAAAATTAAAAAATATTTAAAAAAATGTTAAATGTAGCGGATGACATTTGGGATCAAATGTCACACACCTGTAAATTTCGTTTTTGGCCTCAGAACAGTAAAGGTTTTGAGGGTTAATTGTGTAGGTAGGCCTTAACACCAGTGTTGCCAGGTTGTGTTTGGAAGTTCTGCCTGGTCATGTGGACGGTGAGGTGCACATGACAGGCCAGAGCCAAGTCTGATTGGATGTTTGGGTATCGGCCTTCTCTGAGTCAATCAGTGGGAGTTCCGGGGCCCGCTGAGGAGTCTGGGTCACATGTTCGGGGTTCCGGAGTTGTTCAAGAGACTCATGTGGTCTGGTCTAGTTCCAGGACTGGGGTAGCCCCATAAGGGGTCCCGGTCACGGGGTGTTCAACACCCCGCAACATGTTCCTGTCAGTGGCCCCTGATAGACCTGCTTGGTCTGGGGTAGGAATCCGTCCTTTCCCGAGTCTTGGAACCTGCTGGTCTGAGGCGCAGTGACTGAGGGAGGATTCGAGGTGTCCGGGTGTGCTCTCAGCTTGGAGGGACACAGCAGCTCGTGGAAGTGCCCGGGGGAGGACTCTTCAGAGGAGGGCAAGTGGCAACCTGAGAAGTGCCTGGTTACTGAGTTGAGAAGGACATTGACAAATTCACACTTTTCCAGTACCATAAAGGAGACGGGAAACGTCCCAGGTACGGAGGAAAAAGGTTTTTTGTTTGCCCTTAAGTTGTTTGTTCAAGTTTGAGTCAACATGCTGACTGCCATGATCTCTGGCTAGAGATCTGTTCAGCCTTGAAGTACCCAGCTGCGAGTGGCTACTCTCTGGGTGGAAATAAATACTTTGCTAGACCTGCAGTTCAAGGTGCCTAAGTTCTTCACCCATGCCCTCTGTTCCCTAAGAGTGTTAATTGAAAGTTCAACTGCAGAATAAAACCTTTTTGAAAGGACTTCATCTGTGTCAGTGTACAAGTCGTTGGCTATCAACCCTGGGAACCCCTAAAAGTGGAGTAGCAGGCCAAGAGAAGGTAACCGGTAAGCCCATTAAGTCAAGGCTGCCCTGCAACGGCTAGTGGCCTCTACATAAATAAAACAATATTTTTTACTTTCTGCTATAAAACATATCCAATCAAAAACATGTAAAAATCTAATTTCTTCCAACATTTTGGTATCCTGTACCCCCCAACCCTCTCTATACAAGTTACTCAAGCAAAGATACCTTTAGGTTGGGTTCACACTACGCAACATTAAGACATTGTAATAATTTGCACCCGGCTGACTCAATTATCATGAGGGCACAAGAATAGGCAGGAAATCGGGAACACAGAAAGAATGACACATTAACCCTCTTGTAGGCACCTGCCTACATATCAGTTGATCTTGCCAGAAAACTGGAGCAGTTCTTTTTCCCTTATCCTGTGCATTCTGCAATTGTCTCTCAGCATTATTAGCCCTGCACAGAATACCCTTATAGATTACAGAACACTTGCCAGTTCTACATAGATACATCAGTGAGTATCAGTGAGGCAAGATTACCAAGTTAAAGCATCTGAAAAAAGTCTGACGAAAGGAAACAATTGCAGCTGTCACATCAAAGGACTGGTGAGCAGTTACATATTACTATTTGACTTTTTATTTATTTTTTTGTATATGCAAACGCTGGCCATAGATGGATTGGAAATTGGCCAATTCAGCAAGGACTGGTTACATTTTGATCCATCTATGGCTGTTTTAACTCAAAGGAAGTTGATGAAATTATTGATTGTCTTCTCCCAATCAGGAATGTTGGAATTTTTTTTCATTCTATGATTGGCTGCAGCACTGATCAGTGGCTTCTGACAGCAGAGAAGCCCCCACTGTCAAAATACAATAGCACAGATAAGTGGATTCCTTGCTTGTGTGGATGGGGGACTCCATGCATCCATCTATGGCCAGCCTTAAATACATGTTAAACAGTATCCTGCTTTTTCATTCGTTTAGAATTGTTCTTTAACCACTTGCCGACCGCACGCCCTACATTTACTGCAGCAGGGCAGCCGCTCTGTGCCAGATCATGTACCTAGTACACGATCTGACACTTCCTAATCTGGGGTGTGCGCACACTGCCGGCGACCCAATCCCACTGTGATTACACACAGTGGGAGCCCAGTGGACTTGATTTCCGCCGGCGCCCACCGATTACACAGTACATAGGCAGAACGGCAATCTGCCTATGTAAACAAGGCAGATTGCCGTTCTGTCAGAAGGGAAGGTATTGATTCTTTGTTTCTGTCAGTTAGGTGTCCAATTTGTCCGCCACAATATCGCAGTCCCACTATAAGTCGCTGATTGCCGCCATTAGCAGTAAAAAAGAAAAAAAATCCCACAGTTTGTAGATTTTGCCAAAAATATGCAACAGAATACATATTGCCCTAAATTGAAGAATTTTTTTGTTATTGGGTATGTTTTATAGCAGAAATTAATAAATATATTTACTTTTTTTTTTTTTTTTCAAAATTGATGGTATTCTTTAGTTTATAGTGCAAAAAATAAACAACACACAAGTGATCAAATACCATCAAAAGAAAGCTCTATTTGTGGGAAAAAAAAGACAAAAACTATATTTACGTACGTATATTTACGTACGTATATTTACGTACGTATATTTACGCACGGTGTTGCGTGACCACGCAATTGTTAGTTAAAATAACGCAGTGCCATATCACAAAATATGGTCTGGTCAGGAAGGGGGTAAACCCCCCTTTTTTTTAAAGTTGTTTTAGATTATTATTTGTCAAAAAACAGTAACAGGAACATGTATCTACCAACATTGATGCATATCTTTGTTCTAAGAACACATTTCTAAAGTACTCATGTTAGATATTTTTCTATAGGGCAGGAAAAACTGCTGTTGAAGTGTGGCCTTCACTTCAAAGGTGGATTTCTACATTTTGTTTGCTTATTGATTCAAAATCAGGATTGTTTACTTTCTTTGATAAGTCACGTACTCCCAAGACCTTTGTGTTCAGTAATGCACATTCTTCACACTAGCAGCACATTAAACTGCTGAAGCACACACTATACCAGGCAGAAGAGTTCATAAAAGTTAAAGAATATTGATTCAAAGTGAGACAAGCACATAGAAGTAATATACAGTATACTGTATGTATTCAGTTTACCATGTGAGTGATATCATTTAAACCAATCCTAGTTAGACCCCTGGTCTGCTCAGAATCAAGGGACTTAGTATTTTTAAAAGTGGATTTTTATCATTTATTACTAGCAGTATTTACGAATGAGCAGAATGATTCTAGCAAAACAGATTCTCCACAAAAATACCAATTTCAAAAACCAATCATTGAGTTTATTTTTTTATTTTTTTCTACATTTATTTAGTGGGTCTGTGTGTATAGGCAGATTTCCTACGGTATTTGTAATAGATAGGTAGTAGTCTGCCCAGGCTGAGGAAAGGCCTGACTTGGGCCGACCTTCCACCCAATGACATAGATAAATAGGGGGGAAGGCCAGGTTTCGGGGCCAGCTGCCGCATTATGCCGTAACCAACATGGAACACTAATGCCCTGTACACACCTTTGGAAATTCCAACAGAAAAGGTCCGATCGGATTGTGCTTTCGGAAAATCCAATCATGTGTGGGCTCTATCAGGCTTTTTCTTTTGGAAATCCCGACGGAAAAAGTTTGAGAGCTGGATCTAAAATTTTCCAACAACAAAATCCGATCGTTTGTAGAGAATTCCGACAGACAAAGTGCCACGTATGCTCAGATAAAATTATGAGACCAAAGCTATTGGCTACTAGCCTCTACGTAGTCCCGTCATACTCAACGAATGTCACCTCGTTCCGACGGATCGGATTTTTCGCCAACTTTGTCTGACCGTGTGTATGCAACACAATTTCGGCCAAAATCCATCAGAAAAAATCCAACAGATTTTGTGGTCGGAATGTCCGACCGTGTGTTTTAACTATGTAACTATTAGGTACTAACATAGGTAAAGTTGATCCAGGGAAAATCCGATCGCCTATTGGGGGATCAGGAAGGAATTTTTTTCCCCTGCTGTAGCAAATTGGAGCATGCTCTGCTGGGTTTTTTTTTCGCCTTCCTCTGGATCAATTGTGGGCATAAAATTGGGTATCTGGATTGTACGATTATTTTTTATTTTATTTATTTGTTTTTAAGGTTGAACTGGATGGACTTGTGTCTTTTTTCAACCTGACTAACTATGTAACTATGTAACTATGTGTACAAGGCATAAGAGGGAATGCTGCGCCCAGTGGTAAGTTGGAAGACCCTGGAGGACCAAAGAACTACCAAGCTTTGGAAGATGCCAGTAATGGACTATCACCTGGTTAAGGTACACCTGGGCAGATTAGTTCAGTTAGACAGAGTTGTGGTACGTACTTGTTGGACTCTGCTACGAAACTTCAATAAAGTTGTATTAACTGTCTTGAGCCTGGTTTGAAGTAATTTATAGGGGTGCATGGTGGACGCATGTGTATGACAGAATAGGGTCACTAAAGCACATGTGGGGTATGAAGCAAAGCCACTGCAAAAGGTCTACTTGGCAAGACAAGCAGAAGGAGGAGTGCAGTTGCTATGGGTAACCAGTAACTACTGCAAGGTACATTGCAGCCAGGCATGAAGCGTGGTACCAGATGTAGGTGACGGGTCCTCTGGTAGCGAGAGGATCAGAGTTCTGTTTCCCTCCCTAGTGGTTGATTTTCCAAAAGTAGTAGTAAAAATACCTGACCACGTGGTACGGGAGAAGCGAAAAAGTTAAAGTGGTACTAAACCCACAACAGTAAATTCAGTCTGTATATGCAGCATACCATACTTGTTATACTCACTGTGAAACTTAAGGGGTTAAGTCTCTGCATTGTGTAAAAAGGCTGTTTTATCCTGTATGCATAGATCCTCCCCCTCCTGCACTGTCTATCTGGGGAAGGCCAGCTAACACAGGCAGAGGAGCTGACCTGCACGTGCTCAGTTGTGTCTTTTATGCTGGAAAGAACATTTACTTGTTGATCAGAGCTAGCCAGGTCACATGATATTGACATCACACACGTGGGCATGTATGCAGACTGCAATGGGAATCCTTCTCCTTCCTGAACTCTCAGCACTAGAGAAACTGTGCAGTTTATCGTGTAGCCATGGTATACAGATCATCCAAAAAGGTATATAGTGGCAGTATTTTAATGTAAAAAGAAGATTTTTAAGCTTTGGGAACTGTGTGTGTGTGTGTGTGGGGGGGGGGGGGGGGGCTGAATAACTATTTTCATATTACTGGGTTTAATAACACTTTAAGTAAGTAAATATGCATGAAGAACATGCTGGGTGCATTCTGTCACTGGAAGTAAGGTGACATAATGTTAGCCTTTAAAATGAACGCAGTCCCTGCCTGGTCCCGGGCATTGGTAAGAGCGTGCATGATGAAAGGTACCCCCACATGCAAGGCAAGTAGCCCCGCCAATGTGTATTTAGATGGTATATCTTGGTTAGTTTCATTTATTCCATTTAGTGTTCATTATACTTTTTACCTTTTTACCTTTAGTACTTGTTCACACTTTCAAACCTACAAAAAAAACAAAAAAACAAAAAAAACACACACACACAAATTGAGGGACCTGGATAATTTGAAAAAGCTTTCATAACCTTCTGGGATCATTTAAATCACATAGCACCCTAAAAACCACCTCAGGATCTACATCCCTGTTAACACCAATACAAATAGCAGCCCCGATCCTCCTTAGTGGTATAATAAAAATGTTGGAATTATTATATTTACTACATTCATTATGACCATTATCTACAGTACCCTGTTTTCTGAGCATTTGTCAGATGCTTCATGTCTTAGCTTGGCTTAGCGGTTCAAATTATGTGCTCTGTAATTCATACCTACATTATGAAAAGTGATTTGTTTATTATACACTATGCCAATAAAATGTACTACTAGTTCTGTAAAGCTCTAATAAACTATAATCTTTAAAAAAAAATGTACTAGGGCTATAATGTTTAGGATGATATCAGTAAAATAGGCAGAGGGTATAATGGGTGGAGACTATAGCAAAAAAGAAACACCAACTACAATCTACCTCGTGCTGTCAGAAACATACATCAAAATCTTTCCTTCTAACTCAGAAACCAACACAATGAAACTACAATTGTGGCTTTTATTCAATTTAGCAGCCCCTCTCTCCCTGCCCCCTAAAAAAATTCTACATGGAGTATAGCATACACTTTAAAATAGAGCAAGCATTACACACTAAGCAAGTGTACTGTAGAGGTCAGCAATTAGTGTATGCAATGCAATCCTGGACCCATATGGAAAACCTTACACAAAAAACTGAACTCAGTAACTTTACCAATAAAACACTCTATGCTATAATGTCCAAAAGTGGGCTGATCGGTCTATGACACAAAGAAATAAGCTGGGCGGGATTTTTAGATATGCCTTTCAGAATGTTTCCATTGGTATCCAGGTGTTTACTTAAGCTAAAAGTCATCAAGTTCATGTTTTATTCTGCCCCGACATTGATACATGCTTTAGTTGTTTTTCCCTGATACCTGTATTGGTTGGCAAAACCTTACAATTTATCTGGCTTGCAACTTTTTCACAGCATGGATTCAAAAAGTTAGCTTAACCAATACACGCCCACCCCCAGCCTTGGCCCTTGACACATAACATGATGAATCTATGGATAAACTTTGACATTACTATCTGCCTTTTGCCGCACTACTAGATAACCATTCACATTTTGTCTAAAATTCAGCTGTCCAGGTTTGGTGGGTCAATGTCCACTGTAGCTATATTTTCCTAGCTAAGCAGAGGTGAACCTACTGCTAATCTGTCTTACTTAATGAATATGTTAAATTTGCTCACAGTCTTGTCTCTCATTGCATGTTTTCCATTTTTGCACTATTGTTTTGTAAATTATAGTGACTTCAGTGATTGAAAATTCCATGAGGGCAGCATGATCTTAGATCTTGCAACCATCATATTTAACATCACCATTTATTCCACAGTTAAAGCCAATTTGTAGGCAGATGTTGTGACAGTGGGGTCACTTTGGACACAGGGTGAATAAAAGAAACCCCCGATATGGTCTGTGATAGCCATATTCAAGGCTGTATATACATTGTATATAGATTGGATGAATACTGTATATGGGGGTTAAGTATCATTGCTGTGAGGAATTAAGTTGTTTTGCATTTCTATTGTTCATTTAAGTCTGTCCTTGTGTGTATTGTAAAGTGCCAGACAGACTGGCTGCCAACCCTTTGTGAAAAGATGTGTATTGGGTGGGATCGTTTGAAGCCTAGCAGACGTCAGGATGAGGTGTTGAGTCTTGGGATGTGTGGGTGGAGCTGGGCCCTTGTTCATGTTAAAGCATGTGCCTTGAATTGTGTATAAAGTTACAATGTTTCTCATTAATAAAGTCATTCCTACTACAGAAGAGACAGAGTGCGTCTCGTCTTTTTGCCAGAGGGGTCGGCTCCTATAGGAAAGGGTCGTTTAGCTGTGGATATTGGTAGCGAGTGGATGTGTGTCTAGGAGAGGGAACATCGTAAACGGCGTTAACCCCCTTTATATTAGGGGTGCCGTTACAGATGTCCTGCCTACAAATTTAGTTATTTAGTTAGCACCTGGTTGCCCAGGTCAAGTGGAAAGGTTTAATGGTTTGCCGCCTCTCCCCGGTGTATTTGTGAGCATTCACTGGGATCCAGCCTCCCTCCCATGCTCTATAAAAGGGAAGAAGTTTGGAACCTGGGGGAGGGGAGGAGGAAACTCTGAGAAACACATGGGGAATCTACACTAAGCCCTTGTACACACGATCGGAGATTTCGAAGGAATGTTTCCTATCGGACCGTTTTGTCGGATATTCCGTCTGTGTGTGGTCTGCATCGGACTGTTTCCGTCGGAATATCCGACGGACCAACTTTTCCAACTTGCCGGTAAAATTTTCCGACAAAATGCTCCGATCAGACATACTCCGATCATGTGCAGACTACTCCAACAGACAAAGTGCCATGCATGCTCAGATCCAATTCCTAGACCAAAGCTATTGGCTACTAGCCTGAACATAGTCCCGTCGTAATGAAATAACGCCATCACGTTATGTACAATCGGATTTTCCGACAACTGAGTCTGACCGTGTGTATGCAGCATCACTTCCGGACCTCTTCCGGAATTAATCAGTCGGAATTAATCTGACGGATTTGGTTGCCGGAATCTCCGACCGTGTGTACGGGGGCTTAGGACTTACTGGGACCCATGGTCTACCTGAAATGCTGAAGAACAGCTGGAAGAACCCTGGAACATGAACATCTCTGCAAGAGCATTGCTAAGCATGGACTTTTCCCAAAGAGACTCCACTTGTGCAGGTAACCAGGGGTAGTCACACCCTAGAGGCCTCTTCTGTCATAAATCTCCCCCCTGTCTGTCAATGGGTTATACATAGTTACATAGTTACTCGGGTTGAAAAAAGACCCATCCAGCCAATCTAGTTCAATACAGTCTATGTCTGAACTAACCATGCCAATTGAGCGTGTATTCAAGTCATTTTTATCCCGGGAACTATCATTTTAACTGATGACTATTCACCTGTTTGCTTAATTCTTTTAGTAACCTTTTCTCAAAATAAAAGTGTTTTATGGTTTTACACTATGTGAACCCCCTTTTTCTTGCTTCTTGGTCGCGTCTTCAGCCCCGGAAGATTTTAGCCTCTTAATGACCAGAGCATTTTTTGCAATTCGGCACTGCATTGCTTTAACTGACAATTGCACGGTCATGCGACATTGTACCCAAACAAAATTGATGTCTTATTTTTCCGCACAAATAGAGCTTTCTTTTGGTGGTATTTGATCACCTCTGTGGTTTATTTTTTTCCCTATAAACAAAAAAAGAGCGACAATTTTGAAAAAACAGCAATATTTTAAACTTTTTGCTATAATAAATATCCCAAAAAAGATATAAAAAAAATGTCTTTCTCAGTTTAGGCCAATTTGTATTCTACACATTTTTGGTTAAAAAAAATCACAACAAGTGTATATTGATTGGTTTGCGCAAAAGTTATAGCGTCTACAAAATAGGGGATAGATTTATGGCATTTTTATTATTATTTTATTAGTAATGGCGGTGATCTGCGACATTGCGGTGCACAGATCAGACACTTTTGACACTATTTTGGGATCATTGATATTTATACAGAGATCAGAGCTAAAAATAGCCACTGATTACTGTGTAAATGCCACTGGCAGGGAAGGAGGTTAAACACTAGGGGGCGATCAAGGGGTTAGCAGTAGATCCATGTTATGTCACTAGGCAGAACAGGGAAATGTCTTGTTTACATAAGTAGGGAAGCCCCTCACCATGCCAACATCCAAAATATATATTCAAGGATTGGCCAAGTCATAAAATGAATGGACTTTGTGGGAACATATTGAGAGAGAATCAGTAAAAAAGAATTTCTTCATTTTGCCTCTCCTCATTGCGATCTCGAGCCACCGGCAGACATGGAGTCCGCGGGACCCACAGGCACACTCCCGCGGCGGGAGCACGCACTCACCAGCCCGTGATTATGAAGGGATATATGGGTACTCCCCTTTTGTACAATGGCGTGCAGCAGTCGGGTAGCGGTTAAACGCCTGTCTAGGCAATTTTAATTATGTATTTGCACAATTGGTTCTGTTGTGATATTGCAAGCAGTTTTATTTTCACTTAGGTTATTATCACCTGCGCAGTAATATTTTTTATTTTTTGCAAAATTTTAATTATGCAATACAATTTAACTAAATGCATTTGATTTTAGTTGACTAAAATGTACTGAAGATTTTAGACAACTAAAATGTACTGGAGATTTTAGTCAACTAAATACGACTAAAACTAAAACAATTGCAGATGATTAAATGGGACTAAAACTAAAATGGCATTTTAGTCAAAAGCCTAAGACTAAAACTAAATTGAAATTTTCTGCCAAAATGAACACTGCACGATTCTAGTGAGGTGATCAGGATTTATTTTTATGTTTTTACACTATGTTTTTTTTTTGCTACAGTTATGATCACTGTAATAGCAAATGTTTGAACTGTCATTAATGGCTTTCATTCATGGTTCATTTTTTACTATTGTGATGTTGTGAATGGGCACAGCAGGTACATGGTGCCATGTGATTCCTGTGACCAATCATAGATCACACACAGTAGTAAACAATAATATCATGAATGGATTTCATTCATGACTGTTGTTTACAAGGGGACATGTGATTGCTGTGATTGGTCACAGGGATCACTTGGTATCTGGGCCGATTACAGTGGCCCAATACCATGCACTATGATCCACGGTGTCCAGCAGACACAACTGTTGCAGATCACAGCACTGCCTACCCCAGGGGGCATGCACGAGGTGCTTGAATGGGACAATGTACCGTTATGTTGTCTGAGATTAACAGAGACTCCCGCCAGCAGTAAAATTTCTACTGCTGGTTGGCAAGTGGTAATGCATGCTAATAGTCTGGTTTTCTTTGGCATTTTCTTAAAAATTGTATGCAGGGAGCGTGACATAGGTAACATTTTAACAGGTGGTTTTGTGTAGCCTTTCCTTTAACAGACCAAGCTGTCCTAAAAAATTGACAAGTAGAGAGTTGATACAAACCATTAAACACTGACAGAAGTGCTTGCGATTATCAGCTTTTATTCATAGTGTCAAAGCTGATCTCTGGGAATTATTTATATTGCATACTGTGCTCTTCCTTGCCGTAAAAAAAGGGCTTTATATCAGCTAGAGTTCTAGTTCAGGCAGGATGAGGGGCTCCAGGGTTCAAGTCTCAGAGGAAACTTGTTTTTCATTTTTCTTAGTGGTTGGTGAAACCTGGTTTGGGACCTGGAGCCAAAAGACTTTGTTGAAATCTCCAATCCAAGGTCCTGGTTTTGTGAGCAACCAGCACACTAACTCGGTAAGTGTATGCAAGGCTTTTATTAGAGACCTGACTATGGTTCAGGGCTTCACCGATCAGAGGAGATCTCTGCACAGGAGTCATCATGAGGTCTCCCCCAAGGAGACAGTTGGGAGTCAAGGCAGAAAGTAGCTGCAAGTGTATTCACAAAGCTTGTTTCTGAAGACTTTCTGGGAGCAACAGACAAAGGTCCTGAAGTGAGGTCAGAGCAGCAGCACTGCATGTGTAAGCCAGCAAACTGCTGAATGTTTATTTCTTTGTTGGGAGAGAAATGGTGGGAAACATGATGATTTTTCTGCTTTGCAGGGAGAAGAAACAGCCAGATCACTGCTCTGCATATAGAGTCAAATCAGCAGGTCTCAGCCTGCTTGGCTGACACTCGCTGACAAAACCAACCACCGCATGGGTCAGCATGCATGCCTCAAATCTGGAAGCAAGCCGACATTGTTTATTTATGTTGCTGAGCCTGCAGTTGCTGCACGTGCACAGTAAATCTACTGTAATCGTGCAGCAAATAGTTATCTGAATTGACAATTGGTTGAAAACACAAAAACCTAGTGCTGAACCCAAAGTCCATAAAAAAATTTTCTGACCTTCTTTATATATTGTTGGCCAACTTTTGGTCCAAAAAGGCATAGGTAGCTAGACATTGCCATGGAGGATAAGTATTAATGAAATACGGTGAGAGAGTCTTTCATTGCATTTTAAAAGGCAACATTAAAAATACACAAATCCTTTAAATTTGGTTTTGACAGCAACTGGTAGCTGGCTCCTCACTGCTAAAACTGCAGTTGGTCATGGAACACCGCACACATAGATAGGTGGAGTTACTTCCCAGCTGTGTGTTATGTAAGCCCATCCGCCCACCCACTGTGTCATATAATCTGTCCTGCCACCTCTACTGCTGCCTGTTCTTGAGTTAAGCATATTTTATGTTAATATTAATAAAATGAACCATTACAACTGACATTTTCAAGTAGTACAGAGAAAGCCAGCCAGGGCCCCATCAAATTTTTGCTATAGGGCCTTAGAGCCACGAAATGACAGATTTCTACTAGCTTTGATTTGCAAGCAAACTGTCATCACCCAGGCATACTATTTACCCCAAACAAGGGATATATCCTGTATTCATTCACCTAGGGAAAAGCCAGACATCTGGAGGCTAGTGCTAGCATGGCAGTAGTGCTGTCACCACTAAATGATACATCCCTGATTGGATTATGTTCAATCAGCAACCTGCAGCGCTACCTTAAAAAAATGACAGATACCCTGCTGTTTGTACAAACAAATATTATGTCAAATTTGGTCAGTGACGTCACTTAGGATCTCTAGTTGGGTTGTCTACATACAGCACTTAAAATATCATCAGAAGGCACATTATCATTGACAAGGATGTATATTTCTAGACAACTTAATTGAAGTTGAATTTACATCCAACATATTTGGTCAATGACGTCACCTAAAATCCCTGGCTGGTCTGTTAACAAATGGGAAATAAGCCAGGGGTCTGCCATTTTGCAGTGGCAGCTCTACCACCACATAATGAGAGACTTTTGGTTGATGTTTGTGTACAAACATCAGCCAGGGATTTGGGCAAACCAGCCAAATATAGACAGTTTGTTGATCCATTCTTTGAACTGCAAATAGGCTTGGTTCTTTGAAAACTCATGTTCAACCTGAACACAACGATCATGCCTAGTTATAACACTTATAATATTTAATTTTCCCATGGTCAAAGCCATTTAAAGATGAACTCCACTAAACACAAATTATATACAGTAAAACCTTGGATCGCAAGCATAATTCATTCCGTAAACATGCTTATATATCAAAGCAAATTTCCCCATAAGAAATAATGGAATCTCAGATGATTCATTCCACAACCATTTATTCATAAGTCCTTCAGTTTATAGTCTATATAAAAAGATTATATTAATGTGATAAGTTGTGTAACTATAAAATGTCCATCCACAAACTACAGCCTCCATAAGGGGATTAGAAGAAAAATCCAGCAGGAGCTACAGAGTATAAAAGAGAAGAGAGGCACCGCTAAGTGTAGCAATATGGTTACATTTAATGAAGGTACACCATTTAGCAACTCACATGGTTGATGAATAAAACAGGCACATCCAAATATGCAGGCAACCGGGGTAAAGCTGTCTACATAGACCATCCTCAGCATCGCAGGCTTTCAACATTGTCAGTCTGCAATCGTGAACGGGAAAACCACTCTACAGTAGAGCGATCTGAAAGCGAGGCTTGAAGCGCTTGTGGAGCGCAGTATGGAACAGATGGTGTTGACGGTGGTGCGGTGGACATTCTATGTGGACAACTTTACCTGAATGCCTGTATACTTAGATGTGCCTGTTTTATTTATCAGCCACGTGAGTTGCTAAATGTTGTATCTTCATTAAATGTAACCATATTGCTACACTTAGAGGAGCCTCTCTTCTCTTTTATACTCAGTTGTGACATGATGCTACTTGTAGATCAAGACAAATTATATACAATAGTATATAATTTATTTAAAAATTGTGCTTGTCTTGCAAAACGATCTCAAACCAAGTTACTCTCAATCCAAGGTTTTACTGTAATAAATTATTAAAACCCTGACTTTTGCAACTGTAAAAAAGTTCTACATATAGTATTATGATATTCTCTGTCTCTAAGTATCAGGAAGAGTATATAGAAATGTAACATTTTTTTATTTCATTTTTTTTTTACTTGTTTTTTACTTATTTTCTGGAAAAATCATTTTTTACATGCAAATTGCACATTAATTAATACATACTATAGCTGCTTTAATAAATGTTCCCTACTGAGTTCTGTAAAGAACAAAAAAAAAATATTTTCAGTGCAGTGACTGGCTAAAAGACTACATAATATTAATATGCTATACCTAATATTAATGCCCTAAATGTCTTTACAACATGTAGATTTTTATTTAACTTTTCCTGCAAGTGGCAGTAGCCTATTTGCTTTCTTTAGGAACAACAGTACTTGCATAACACACAGCATGTTGGTAACTTTTAATTTGCTATTGTCAGCTGTCAATTATCTGGTGCTGCTCTCCCTCAACCTAGTATTGTCAGAATGGTGGTCTTTCAAAAGTTTTAAGGTTTAGGAAGTGGG
Organism: Lithobates pipiens; assembly: GCF_037356315.1. Taxonomy (NCBI): domain Eukaryota; kingdom Metazoa; phylum Chordata; class Amphibia; order Anura; family Ranidae; genus Lithobates; species Lithobates pipiens. The sequence continues at coordinate 144,032,830 of NW_027507787.1, read as the reverse complement.
TGATTGCACAGATACCTATGCTGAAAATTGAAGGATTGCTGTGTGCATATTGGAAATGCTGAAATCAATGTTAATGTTTTATTTAAAATGATTAACAGAGACAAACCCAGTTGTGTTTACCCCCAAACAGGTCTCACCTAGGTAAGGCCAAGTATGGAGCTTGTGATGATTTAAAAGAACTATTCTTTAGTAAATCACCATTAATATGTAACTGGTTAATGATCTCAACCACACATTTATTGTCATACATCTGGATAACTGAACGTTTAATACTGCAGTGCCTTTGTGGCATTAGAGTACACTGGTGACATGGATGAATCACTCCTAGGAATTCCACATGCCATTCACAGTAGTTTGAAGAAGACATTATTGGGCAGCCAGCCCAGGGGTGAAGTGTCATAGTTAATTACAGCTCCAAAACTGCATACGTTATGGCTATAACAGATGTACACACATGTTCTCCATCTGCACCCCTCTCTAAAACACAAATTAAATGTTTCTAATACATTTGCCAATCAGCTCAAAGCTACATCAGTGAAGCATTAGATGTTACATTATTACACTAAGGCAAAGCTATGAAACAGCAATTTGTTCAGTGATTATGGTACCACATTATGATGAGTCTATTAAAATAATATGCTTTTTATATGTGGTTAGATATAAAAAAAAGATTGAATTTCTAATTTCTTTTACATCTAATGTTTCTTTTGCTTTTCTCATCTGAAAAGTAAATGTATATTTTCATTTACAACTTCATTTCAGTGCATATTTTGCAACTAGTCATTTAATCATTGTATATGTCTTGTATTCTTATCTATTAACTGTTTGAAAACCATCAACTTACCAGGATGTCCTTCGCCCACAGATTCTGACGTGAACATAAAAACTCCAACATCTTCCACTGAGTGGTCATTGCAACCATCTACTGGTCCATTCATGTTGTAGTGTTAAATAAAACAGTTTAAAGCTGGAATAGGAAATCTGTTCCTTTGTGTAATGTGCAGAGCTGAAAGCTAAGAGCTGTCTTTTTTTTTTTTTACCCAGCAAGTCTGCAAGACCTTGTTGCTGCCAGAGGCTCACTTAGTTGACCGTGTGTATTTAAGATTGTACACGCCTCTGTGTGTGTCACAGCTGACCCTGAGCTGTCAGTCAGACAAGCTCTCCTATATATAAGAAGTGAAAGTTTTTCATTGACCATGTGGGAAGAATAGAATAAACATTTGCTTGGCAGGCAATCACAGTGTGTTTTTGCATGTTTGCACATCCACACAACAACATGCGTAGCAAAGATCACAGCAATGTTCTAGCATTTCAATTAAATAGAAGCCTGTTCTGAAAGATATATGAATGCTGCTTTTGTTGATGTACCTGAGAAATCACGAACTGACCGGCTGTAAGGCTTACCCAATGGTGTCAATACTTTTTGATGCGGTGACCTATAACAAGTATGCAGATCAGGAGCTCTGACTTTTTTTCAAAGGGAAGTCAGAAGTGGTAGTCCACATATTTCTTCAATACAAAAGTTATTTAACCAATTTAAGACTGGACTGTTTCACCCTCCTTCCTGAACATTTTTCAGATTTCAGCTCCGGCACAATCTGAATGACAATTCAATTTTTTGAGACAGGCAGAGCTTTGTTTTGGTAATATTTAATCTCCACTGAGTTTTTTTTATATAAAAAAAGAAAGACCATGAGTTGAACTTAATTGACTTGTGTCTTTTTCAACCAGATTAACTATATATAACTATTTAACTATGTAAATTTTGAAAAGAAAATCTTAATTTCTGTTATAAAACTTTGCAAATAATTCACTTTTCTTCATAAATTTGGGCCAGAATATATTCTTCTACATTTTGTTGGTGAAAAAAAAACAGTGTATATTATTTAGTCTGTATGAAAGTTATAAGGTCTGCAAACCATGGTATTTACTGTATATTTAAACATTCATCAATCAGTATATACTGATAGCCTCATTTATATACTGATAGATCTCATTTCCTGAGGCTCTAAAATGCCAGAACCATAATATCCCTCAAAATACCTATTTTTGGAAAGTAGACAGTCCAAGGTATTTAGTAAGAAGCATGGGAAGTTTTTTGAAGGTGTGATTTTTTTTGTCCCAATTTTTTGGACAATGAAAAAATAAAAAAATAAATGTTTTTTTTAAACAGGTTATTTCTCACACTAAATAAAAAGTCCCAAAAAATCATCCAAAATTGAGTGAGTTAATATAGAGTCCGTCGAAAAATGATCCCCTTAAAACAAGTGATGCTGAAACTCAACACACAACTGCTCAATGCTCACAGAACTCTCACTTCCAAATAATGATGAATCAGCCTTAAGGATTAGGGATGAGCTGAACACCCCCCGCTTCAGTTCACACTAGAACCTTCGAACGGACCTAAAATTCATACAATCTTTAGAACCCTATTAAAGTCTATGGGACTCGAACATTCAAAATCAAAAGTGCTAAATTTAATGTGCAAGATATGCAACAGACAACACCAGCAATAAGGGGTATCTTCAGGTGTATACTGTGCTGGAGGCACACAACACCCACTTTAACTCCTGCAGATGCGTGTATTAGAGAACACCAGCAATAAAGGGTAGATACAGGTGTATACTGTGCTGTGCTGGAGAAACACAACACCCACTAACTCCTGCAGATGCCTTTATTATAGAACACCAGCAATAAAGGGTAGATACAGGTGTATACTGTGCTGGAGGCACACAACACCCACTAACTCCTGCAGATGCCTTAATTAGAGAAAAACAGCAATAAAGGGTAGATACAGGTGTATACTGTGCTGGAGGCACACAACACCATTTTAACTTTAAGATGCCTGAGAAAAGAACACACTGTCCCTGCAGGCCGAAACACACTACACAAGGCCGCCGTGCTGGCAGCCTTATATAGTGTGGGGCATGTACTAAACCCCCTGAGGCATCCTGCCTGTGGCCAATTATGACTCTCCACAGTTCCGGCGCTGTGATTGGCCAAGCATGTGGGGTCACAGTGCATGGTTGGCCAATCATGAGCCAGCAATGCACTGCGATGGCATAGTGCATTGTGGGCCGTTCGTGGCACACGAATTTGGTGCGAGCGGTCCACACAGTTCTGAATTTGCCAAACAGATGAACGGCCGATGTTCGAGTCAAACATGCATTCGAGTCGAACACCAAGCTCATCCTTATTAAGGATATCCCCGGTGATGGTAATCCTCCACTTCCAGACTCCTGGCTATCAGCTCTCGATATTTTGCTCAGGATTCCAGATGACATGTGGGAATGAAATAAATGCCTCCCATAGGGTAGTATATTTAAACAATTAAAGATTTATTGAAAGTCAAGTCACATGATGTAACGCGTAGGGCGTGGCCGAAAGTAAGGAAAGTCCAGGAAGTGATGTGAGAGGCATCTGTAACACCACTGTTTTATTCAATGCGCTTTTTAACCTTTTTAAATGAAAGCTTCCATTTGTCTTTCAATAAAGATTGTTTAAATATACTACATATATACTACACTCACTCAATTTTGGCTGATTTTTTTGGGCTTTTTATTCACTTTGCACCTTGCACTTTATTAGTGGAGATATACTTGAGCTTGTCCCTTTTCTATATGGAATTTTTATATATTCACTTGCTGTTTATGTTGAGAAATTATGCTGGGTGGATGGCATTGCAAGGGGGTCACCTTAGTTTATTTAGTGGCGGGAGGTGGCAGAGGTGTCATTAGGAGTTTTCCTCAGTTGCAGGCCTCATTTGTTTTTCTTCGGATGGCCAGCGTTCTTCGCGATTGATGCTGGATCTATACCAGGGGAATTTTTTTATTTTATTTTTTAATAAATGACTTGTCAAAAACTGCCTCCTGTGTTTATATACACTACACTTTATTGGGGGGAGTGAGTAAGGGTACTATGGGGTACCCCATACTCATTTACATAGGGGAGTGGCCAGGATCTGGGGGCCCCTTGTTAATGTGGGCTTCCCGATTCTGATAAGCCCCCTGCTGGCAGACCCCCACAACCATCAGCCAGGATTGTGGGGAAGAGGCCCTTGTCCTCATCAGCATGGGGACAAGGTGCTTTGGGGGGGAGCCCCCACTCCAAAGCCTTCCTAAGTTGAGGGCATGTGGCCTGCTATGGTTTAGGGGATGGGAGGACCAGAGAACGTCTCATCCTGACCTGCTGGGCTGCATGCTTCGATAAGAGTCTGGTATGGATTTTGGGGGGGGGGCACCCCATGTCATGGAGCATTACAAGCATGTTTGCAGTGTCTTTGAAAGATTAAAGTGATTGTAAATCCTTTTTATTTTTTTAAAATAACAAACATGTCATACTTATCTCTACTGTGCAGCTCATTTTGCACAGTGTGGCCCCGATCCTCGACTTCTGGGGTCCCGCCGCAGCTCTCACGGCTCCTCCCCGCATCAGATAACCCCTAGGAGAAGCGCTCTCCTGGGGGGGTTACATTGTGGGCGTGCTCCCGAGTGCAGCATTTGCTTCCATAGACATGAATGCCGGACTTGGCCCCGCCCCCCCCAACACCCGCATCATTGTATTTGATTGACAGCAGCGGGAGCCAATGGCTGCACTGATATCAATCTATCCAATCAATAGCTGGGACCCCATAGAGAGAGTGAGAGCGTGTCTCCGCTGACAAAAATCCAGGGCTCAGATAAGTAAAATGGGGGTGCTGGGGAGCCAGTAACTGCCAGGAGTTTTTTCACTGTAATGCATTGGATGCATTAAGGTGAAAAAATACGAGGGTTTACAACCCCTTTAAGGAAGAACCAAATTTATTTCAAACTGTATAAATGTGAGTTTGAACAATCCCAGATCCAGTTGCAATTAAGGAAGCCTTTTCCAAATAGAGGCATCTGCTGGAAGGGACTATTCATCTTGTACCTGTTCTCACTGATCAGGCACTGATGAAAATTTGGAATTCATTTGTTTCAGAATGTCTTTTACACAAGCATGTTGGTCTCTATCCTTTTCCAGATTCAATTTTAATATGTTGTTTTTTAACCTGGGTCAACAAATGGTAAGACTGATGTTGTCTGAGCCTCTCCAAGAAGGCAACTCTGAATGTACAATCCTGCCTCAAAAAAACTTCCTAGCGACTGCAAGTTGCAAGATATTTTTGAGTCTTCCCAAAGAGGGGTATGAGAATGGCCCACTTCTCAAACATCCTGCTAAGGACATTAACCTTAAAGGGGTTGTAAACCCTCAAGGTTTTTCACCTTAATGCATTTAGGTGAAAAACCTTCTGTAGTGATCTAACCCCCAGCCCCTCCATTTTACTTACCTGAACCCTGTCTTCCTCCGGCCGGAACGAACACACGAGCTCTAGCTGATGTCTCGTGTCCTGATTGAATAGACTGATAGCAGCACAGCCATTGGCTCCTGCTGCCGTCAATCAAATCCAATGACGTGGGTGCCGGGGGACGGGGCCGTGTCCTGCTTTCTGTGTGAGTACATGCAAAAGCAGGACTCAGGATCGCGCCCGCACGGGTGGCCGAGGAGAGGGCTTCTCCAACATGGACACCTGATATTGGGAGGAGCTACCAGTGCCACCAGGGGACCTCAGAAGAGGTAAATCTTGGCCACTCTGTGCAAAACGAACTGCACAGTGGAGGTAAGTATGACATGTCTCTTATATAAAAAATAAAGAGAGTTTACAACCCCTTTAGGTACAAGAATGGCTTTTGGCCTCAAGTACATCGTCCCTATGTACCTGAATTCAAAGAAAAAAGGGAATATGTGGGCCTTTGAATGAGACGCAAACGGGGAATATTTTGCCTCCATCCCTGGTTGCTTATGCAAAAAAAAAAGGAGGAGGGTGGGACTTTAGATGAGGTGCTTGGGATAGAGCCAGACAAAACCATATACATATGTAAAAAATTATATTCTTTATTAGACCAAAGATAGGGCATGGATCCACCCATATAAATGCATAATAGCACATTGGCATATAAAATACAAAGTATCAACATACATATTGAGGATAGTCACACACATGACACAGAAAGTAAATATTGTACATATTGGCCAAGCATGCACTGTGACCCAGCATGCTTGGCCAATCATAGCTCAGACTGTGTAGTACAGGCCCCGCACTATATAAGGCCGCCAGCGCGGCGGCCTTGTGTAGTGTGTTGGCGTCTGAAGGAGTTAGTGGGTGTTCACTGTGTACCTTCAATGCAGTATACACCGTCCGTTATCCACCGATTTAGCGTTCTTGCTCTTCTGTAATTGATTTTTCAGCCAGCTGCAGGAGTTTGTGGGTGTTGTCTGTGTGCCCTGACCGCAGTATACACCATTATCCACCTATATAGCTATATTGCTCTTCTGTAATTGAGCTTTCAGCCAGCTGCAGGAGTTTGTGGGTGTTGTCTGTGGGCCCTGACCGCAATATACACCATTATCCACCTATATAGCTATATTGCTCTTCTGTAATTGAGCTTTCAGCCAGCTGCAGGAGTTTGTGGGTGTTGTCTGTGTGCCCTGACCGCAGTATACACCATTATCCACCTATATAGCTATATTGCTCTTCTGTAATTGAGCTTTCAGCCAGCTGCAGGAGTTTGTAGGTGTTGTCTGTGTGCCCTGAGAACAGTATACACCATTATCCACCTATATAGTTATACTGCTCTTCTGTAATTGAGCTTTCAGCCAGCTGCAGGAGTTTGTGGGTGTTGTCTGTGTGACCTGAGTGCAGTGTACACCATTATCCACCTATATAGCTATATTGCTCTTCTATAATTGAGCTTTCAGACATCTGCAGGAGTTTCTGGATGTTGTCTGTGTGACCTGGGTGCAGTATACACCATTATCCACCTATTTTGCTCTTCTCTAATTGAGCCATCTGCCATCTGCAGGAGTTAGTTGGTTTTGTGTGCCTCCAGCACAGAACAGTATATACCGGTATCTATCCTTTAATTCCTGTTGTTCTATAATAAAGGCATCTGCAGGAGTTAGTGGGTGTTGTGTGCCTCCAGCACAATATATACTACCCAATTGCTGGTTTTCCCATCTCCCTTCAGGCCATTGCTATGTCTGGAAGGCCAACAAGGAGAGGCAGACAGGCATGAGCCGATAAAATAGGGGAAGCAGGCTCTGTGTCTAGAGACAACAGTGCTGGTCGTGGATGCGGTGCATCATCATCAGCACGTGGCCATGGGACACGCTTGTCCTTATTTTCGGCAGCTGGACGTGTTGAGCCGCATCACGCCGAAGACTTGGTAGAGTGGATGACCAAGCCCTCTTCATCCTCCTCATCCTCTCTCACCCAGGCTCAGGGTACTAGCAAAGCAGCAACCAACGCATCGTCTTCCCTCATCTCAATGTCATCATCAGTGACTCCTTCCCTAGACCCACCACGTCCTCCTGAGGAGTCGCCTGAACTTTTTGAGCACAGTGTTGGGTACATGCTCCAGGAGGATGCCCAGAGTTTTGTAGGCTCTGATGATGATACTCAGCTAGAGGAAGGCAGTAGCATGAGCGCAGAGAGAGGGGATGCTCAAGAAGGACAGCAATCTAGCAGTCATGTTCCACAAGCTGCAGCATACTGCCAGGTTTGCCCCAGCGATGAAGAGGGAGGGGATGATGAGGGCACTGACTCCACGTGGGTGCCTGGTAGGAGAGAGGAGGAGGAGGAGGAGGAGGCACATCTCCAATGAGGCAGGATGCCCTCCGGGGGCCAGCTTAGGGGCAGCACACCGACTGAATCACACCGCAGAGCTCCGCCTGTGCAGGGCGCTGCCTCTGCGCGTTATTCTAAAAGTTCTTTGGTGTCTGCCTTTTTTGAGACGAGTGCATCAGATCGCACCGCTGCTATTTGCAACATATGTCTCAAGCGTATCTCGCGTGGCCAAAACATCAGCCACTTGGGCACCACATGCTTGACCAGACATATGTTGACCTGCCATGCAGCTCATTGGAAAGCGTACCTCAAAGACCCACACCAAAGAACAAAGCGGATCTCTCCTTGCTCCTCATCCGCTGGTATCCTCAACCCCACTAGACCTTCAGTCCTCTCTGAAACCTGCGCTGAGAGGAATGAAGGTGTAGAATTAGGTGTGTCACCGCCAAGTGCTTGTGGGCACTCTGCTAGCAGTACACCCACGTCCGATTATAGCAGACAAATTTCCCTGCCCCAGCTGCTGAACCATCTAAAGAAGTTCACTCCCAGCCATCCACATGCCCAGCAGTTGAATGCTAGCTTGGATAAATTGCTAGCACTTCAACTGCTGCCTTTGAGTTGGTAGACTCGGCCCCCTTCCGTGAGTTTGTACAATGTGCGGTTCCTCAGTGGCAGGTCCCCAAACGCCACTTTTTCTCATGGAAGGCGATTCCGGCTCTCTACCGGCATGTGGAAGGCAATGTCCTTGCCTCGCTGGACAGGGCGGTCAGTGGTAAGGTGCATATTACCACTGACTCATGGTCCAGCAGGCATGGAAAGGGACGTTACCTGTCTTTCACGGCCCATTGGGTCACTCTTCTGGCAGCTGGGAAGGATGCAGGACAAGGTGCAGTAGTGTTGGAGGTTGTTCCGCCACCACGCCTCCAAAATGCTACTACTGGTTGTGACACACCTCTCTCCTCCACCTCCACTTCTTCTTCCTCCATGGCCTCTTCCAGTGCTCTGTCCTTGGAACCGGAAGGGGCTACGCAAGTACGCAAAACTATGCCATGCCGTGCTTGCGCTGGTTTGTTTGGGGGACAGGAGCCACACTGGGGCAGATATTTTGTCAGCTCTGCAGGGGCAGGCCGAGAGGTGGTTGATGCCACGCCAGCTTAAGCCAGGATTGGTGGTTTGTGACAATGGCACCAACCTCCTCTCCGCCCTCCGACAGGGACAACTGACCCATGTGCCCTGTGTGGCTCACGTCCTTAACCTCGTGGTGCAGCGGTTCTTGGGCAGGTTCTCAGGCTTACATGATGTCCTGAAGCAGGCCAGGAAAGTCTGTGTGCATTTCCGCCGATTATTTAATGCCTGTGCTCGGCTGGCTGAGCTCCAAAAGGAGTTGAACCTGCCCAAGAACCGTCTTATATGTGACATGCCCACCAGGTGGAATTCAACGTTGGCCATGCTGCAGCGGCTGCACACACAGCAGAGGGCCATCAATGAGTACCTATGCGACTACGGCACCAGGACAGGGTCAGGGGAGCTCGGTTTTTTCTCACCACGCCAGTGGGGCATGATCAGGGATGCATGCACTGTCCTGTCACTGTTGGAGGAGGCCACAAGGATGGTGAGCAATGACAATGCATGCATCAGTGACACTGTACCTCTTATCCACCTGTTCGGATCAAGGAGAGGGACCATTACTGGCTGGCCACTCTCCTTGATCCACGGTACAAGGGTAAGGTTGCCGACCTTATCTTGCCATCGCAGAGGGAGCAGAGGATGAGACATCTCTGGGATGCCTTGCAGAAAGGTCTGTGCAACGCGTTCCCAGAGACTGGGAGGTTCCAAACTCCTGGTCCTGGACAACGTGTTGCTGAGGCACCGGTCAGAAGGAGCGAACCAAGGTATGATCGGTTCCAGCAACCATCACGAGCGTCTGATTTACATGGTGCAGGAATACCTAGGGGCAAGGTTAGACTTGGACACCTTTTCCACCGAAAATCCTCTGGCTTACTGGGTCTTGAGGATGGATCACTGGCCAGAGCTTGCACAGTATGAAATTGAGCTACTGGCCTGTCCTGCATCCAGCGTTCTTTTGGAATGCACCTTCAGTGCTGCTGGTGGCTTGGTTACCGATCACAGGGTGCACCTGTCCACCGACTCGGTTGATCGACTGATCTTCATAAAGATGAATCAGTCTTTGATCACCCACAGCTACCAAGCACCTGAAGCTGATGTAACCAAATATTTTTTTTGGAAATATCACATTCCTTCAAGACTTCCTATGCTGATGCTGAGTGACTGTCCTGTTATTTTGATTGTCTATCCTCTTCCTCCTCCCCTGATATCTTGGAAGAACATTTTTGGTTCTGGGTGATGCCACCAGCCCAATTTTTCTGCCCCTATTTAACAGGGGTGTTTAATTAAAATTTTTGATGCAATGTTTTGCAGCAGGGCTCATTCCTGCACTACAACTAGAGTATATGGGAGAGGTTGCAGTGTTGTGGCACCAGCACCAGTGCCTAAGGCCCAATTTTTCAAGCCCTGTTTAACAGGGGCATTTAATTACAATTTTTGAAGCAATGCTTTCCAGTAGGGCTCATTCCTACACTATAACTAGAGTATATGGGAGAGGTTGCAGTGTTGTGGCACCAGCACCAGTGCCTAAGGCCCAATTTTTCAGCCCCTGTTTAACAGGGGCATGTAATTACAATTCTTGATATAATATTTCACAGCAGGGCCCATTCCTGTGCCCACCGAGAGTAACTGTGAGGACAACCACCAAAGGCCCAATTTTTCTATCACTGTTCAACAATGGCATGTAATTACAATTCTTGATATAATCGTACATGGCAGGGCGCTCCAGCACCCACCAAGAGTCACTTTGAGGGCTTACAATGTTGTGGCAACACCAACCTTGTTCTGCCATTTCTGCAGAGCATATAGGGCAGACCCCTACTTTCAAACATCCAACTTACAAAGTTTCCTACTTGCAAACGGAAGGAGACAACAGGAAGTGAGATGAAAAAAGACGGACGGCAAAACAAATTATACAGGGGTGATAACCCTTTCCCATATTTTCCAAAAAGCTTAAAAATAGATTTTTTGACTGGAGCTACACTTTAAAAATGTACCAGTTCAAAATTACAAGCAGATTCTACTTAACACAACAAACCTACACAGTCCCTGTCTTGTTTGCACCGCCTGTATACTGCTGTCCTGAGTATATAGGGCCTGGGGCCACCACGCCTTTCCTTTTTTAATATGGGTACGGGGTTCCCCTTAATATCCATACAAGACCCAAAGGGGCTTGTAATGGGCAGGGGGGCTACCCATGCCATTTTTCTCAATGATTTTCATCCATATTGCCAGAACCAGATATTGCATTAAAACCGCAAGCAGTTTTAAATGACTTTTTTTTTCCGTTAGATGTAATTTTGTGCAGGGATTGTTCGAAACACGGGAAACACGTGGCACTTCACAGGCATACTATAGAAACCCCCCAGGCACGATATTTAAAGGAATATTTCACTTTTTTTCACTTTAATTGTCATTCAAATCAGTGCTCCCGAAAAAATGGCCGTTTTTAAAAACATTTTAGGCATTGACCCATGTCCCCTGGGGCAGGAGCCAGGTCCCCAAACCCTTTTTAGGACAACATCTTGCATATTAGCACTTTTTATTTCGAACGTTCGAATCCCATAGACTTCAATGGGGTTCTAAAGTTTGCACGAATTTGCGGTCCGTTCTAAAGTTCTGGTGCGAACCGAACCAGGGGGTGTTCGGCTCATCCCTATTCAAGAGCCTTCAATTCCTTGTATCTGACCCCTAGTGGTAAAGTTACCACATACCACATTGAACACAGCTGATTTTGATGGACACTGCTGCTGTAATTGTCTCTACTCCCTTGAGTTCTCCCTTGAGCTGAATTGGTTCAGTGTGTTCTGCAGCCGACAGGTTGGCAGGTGTTGTGTTTGCATGGGAGCTGGGATGCACGCTGCATGCCTTCCCTCTCCCCTCCTTCTCACACATTATAGGGGTGAGGGATTTGACAGGCAGCTTCACTGTGCATCGGTGCTACACCCCCGCGCCATGCGTGCGACGCCCAGTGGGGGTCCTTTCACACAGGCGTGTGCTATTTCAGCTTGGCTGACACATGGTGAGTAGGGATGAGCTTCGTGTTCAAGTCGAACCCATGTTCGACATAATTCACTGCGGCGTTGCAGTGCATTGCTGGCTGATGATTGGCCAAGCATGCACTATGACCCGCATGCTTGGCCAATCACAGCGCCATCTGTCTAGTGAGCCGTAGTTGGCTATTATGGCTCAGGGGGTTTAGTACATGCCCCACACTATATAAGGCCGCCTGGAAGTCGGCCTTGTGTAGTGTGTTCTGGCGTGGTGATAGAGAGAAAGAGATAGACAGTGTAATTTCATTGCATTTGAGTTAGATAGAGCAGGCAGGAAACTAGTCAGTTAGCTGCAGTCATTGTATTGTGTATATATATGCACCCTATGTGTTGTGTATATATATATATATATATATATATATATATATATATATATATATATATATATATATTGTAATGGACGCCGTGGCTGGGTCCTGGAAGGACGCTATATTTCCCCTCTGTTTGGGTTGTGCTCTCTTTAAGGGAATAAAATTGATTAACCCACCTGTTAAGGAAGTGTCTTTAAAAAGCAAGACAGGAAGTTGTAGAGGGGTGTGGAGGAGTGGAGAACACATGGTGGATGGTGTTTGGTGTTTGTTCTGGGTTACAGCAACTGAAGTGGACAGCAGTGTCCTGTTTGGAAGGCTCCTGGCAGAGGAAGCTACCTGCCAGCAAGATCAAGCTCTGTTTGGATAGAGACAGCTATTCTGAACTGTGCAAGTCGGTGAGACTAAAAACTTTTTCCTTTGTGTTTTTGGCTGCTGTAAAGCGATTTAAGTTTAATAAACCCTTTGTTGTGAGCAAAGCCTGTGTCCTGCGATCTACCTGGTCCCCCGAACATTACAATATATATATATATATATATATATATATATATATATATATATATATATTGTGAGGGCTTAGCTCGGCAGTGGGTGTGTGTGACCCCCTGGATGGGTTCACACCACAAAATCAGGCACAGCAGACAGCGTTGTAGGTGGAAAAAACAAAAGGTGTGGTTTATTTATGCTACATGCAGTGAAAAATATAACAGCCAAACAAAAGAAAAACATGAAAATAAATCCTGGTCAGCTTGACCTCTAATTACACACATAGATTCCCTGTCTAACAACTGAGTGCAGCCTTGTGCTGCACCAGTCCCTGTCTCTGTCTCTGTTGTAGAGGTTTGCCACACAGGCGTTAACTCACCGCACAGAACAGGTGTCACACTCCCCAGTCTATACAAACACAAAACTGGTTCCACGATGGAGCATCTCCCTAAGCATGCTGGGGTTTTTTGTAGAGGTCTTAATGAGCCTACTTACTTCAGCTAGGCTCATTAACTCTTCCCCTATAGGACTCCCAGCACTCCCCTCTAGTTGTACAAGTCTGCATAAAGCCTGAATCTAGGGCATACATATTTTCCATCCTGGATACAACCAGGTGATTTTACCTGCATGCTGCCACAATATATATATATATATATATATATATATATATACTGTATTCAGTTTAACTCGATTTTTTTGTGTCCTTTGCACAGTGTGCACTTAAAGCTACCCCAATTGCTGGTGTTCTGCTGATCCTATCCGCAGGCAGCTGTAGTAATTACAGTTGGTGTATTGTGTCATCTGCACAGTGTGCAACTAAAGCTAACCCAATTGCTGGTGTTCTGCTGATCCTATCCGCAGGCAGCTGTAGTAATTACAGTTGGTGTATTGTGTCATCTGCACAGTGTGCAACTAAAGCTACCCCAATTGCTGGTGTTCTGCTGATCCTATCCACAGGTAGCTGTAGCAATTACAGTTGGTGTATTGTGTCATCTGAACAGTGTGCATCTAAAGCTACCCCAGTTGCTGGTGTTCTGCTGATCCTATCCGTAGGCAGCTGTAGTAATTACAGTTGGTGTATTGTGTCATCTGCACAGTGTGCACCTAAAGCTACCCCAGTTGCTGGTGTTCTGCTGATCCTATCCGCAGGCAGCTGTAGTAATTACAGTTGGTGTATTGTGTCATATGCACAGTGTGTACCTAAAGCTACCCCAATTGCTAGTGTTCTGCTGATCCTATCTGCAGGCAGCTGTAGTAATTACAGTTGGTGTAATGTGTCATCTGCACAGTGTGCACCTAAAGCTACCCCAATTGCTGGTGTTCTGCTGATCCTATCCGCAGGCAGCTGTAGTAATTACAGTTGGTGTATTGTGTCATCTGCACAGTGTGCACCTAAAGCTACCCCAATTGCTGGTGTTCTGCTGATCCTATACCACAGGCAGACAGCTGCAGTAATTACAGTTGGTGTACTGTGTACTCTGCCCAGTGTGCACCTAAAGCTACTCCAATTGCTGGCGTTCTTCTGATCCTATACCGCAGGCAGTTGCAGTAATTACAGTTGGTGTATAGTGTACTCTGCACAGTGTGCACTTAAAGCTACCCCACTTGCTGGTGTTCTTCTGATCCTATACCACAGGCAGGCAGCTGCAGTAATTACAGTGTGTGTACTGTGTACTCTGCACAGTGTGCACATAAAGCTACCCCAATTGCTGGTGTTCCCATACTAATAATACTACAGGCAGGCAGTTGATTCTGGTAGCTGCTGTACAATAAGTATATACGTCCCAGCTTTGTGCAGCTACATCTCTCTGCAGGCCATTAGTATGTCTGGAAGGCCAACAAGGAGAGTCAAATGGTCATGAGCCAATAAAAGAGGGCAAGCAGGCTCTGTGTCTAGAGGCAACAGTGCTGGTCGTGGACACAGTGCATCCTCATCAGCACGTGGCCATGGGACACGCTTGTCCTTTTTTTTGGCAGCTGGCCGTGTTTAGCCGCAACATGCCGAAGACTTGGTAGAGTGGATGACCAAGCCAACTTCATCCTCCTCATCTTCTCTCACCCAGGCTCAGGGTACTTTGTCTGGCAAAGTAGCTGCCAACGCGGCCTCTTCCCTCGGCTCAATGGCATCAGTCACTCCTTCCCTAGCTCCACCAGATCACACTGCTGCTATTTGTAACAAGCGTATCTTGCGTGGCCAAAACATCAGCAGCTTGGGCACCACATGCTTAGCCAGACATATGTCGACCTGCCATGCAGCTCATTGGCAGGCGTACCTTAAAGACCCACACCAAAGAACAAAGCAGATCTCTCCTTGCTCCTCATCAGCTAGGATCTCCAACCCCACTATACCTTTAGTCCTCTCTGAAACCTGCACTGAGAGGAATGAAGGTATAGAATTAGGTGTGTCACAGCCAAGTAGTTGTGGGCAATCTGCTATCGGTACACTGATGTCCGATTGTACCAGGCAAATTTCCCTGCCCCAGCTGCTGCACCACCGAAAGAAGTTCACTCCCAGCCATCCACATGCCCAGCAGTTAAATGCTAGCTTGGCTAAATTGCTAGCACTTCAACTGATGCCTTTTCAGTTGGTAGACTCTGCCCCCTTCCGTGAGTTTGTGGAATGTGCAGTTCCTCAGTGGCAGGTTCCCAAATGACACTTTTTTACACGGAAGGCAATTCCGGCTCTCTACCAGCATGTGGAAGGCAAAGTCTTGGCCTAGCTGGACAGGGCGGTCAGCGGTAAGGTGCATATCACCGCTGACTCATGGTCCAGCAGGCATGGAAAGGGACATTACCTATCTTTCATGGCGCATTGGGTGACTCTGCTGGCAGCTGGGAAGGATGCAGTAGTGTTGGAGGTTGTTCAGCCACCACGCCTCCAAAATGCTTCTACTGGTGATTCTGATACACCTCCATGGGCGTCCGCATTTTTTCCAGGGGGGGCATCATTTTAAGGCCACTCATGCTCCGCCCCTTTTCGACAATCTCATAAAAATCTTTCCACTGATAATAGATATGTGTTATATAACAGATAATTCATCTTTGCTTTGTATTAGAAGTTACTCTGACGGCTGTGTTCCATGCCCATATAGCCTAGAGAATGTACACAGTCCACCTAAGTCTGACTTTTCCCATGACCCCCATCCAGGTGGTGCTCCTACTCTTGACTCCTCTCCAGACTCCCTCAGAGACTGCAGACATGCTACAGGAGATGGTCAGAGACTGCAGACTTGATGCAAGAGCTCAATGCAGCCTCACCAGTGTCCATAAAATGCAGCCTCACCAGTGTCCATCAAATGCAGCCTCACCAGTGTCCATCAAATGCTGCCTCACTGTGTCCATCAAATGCAGCCTCACTGTGTCCATCAAATGCAGCTTTACTGTGCCGTGAATGCAGTCTCACTGTGCCCATCATTGCAGCCCCTCCTGTGCCCCATGTCCCAGTCTGCAGTCCCTGTCTGTGGGAAGATGTGTTGTTGATGCTTGGTACGGTACCTTGCATGCCAGTAGGATATCCATGATGGCCAGCAGCAGGCAGGGTCTGTTCTCATTTGGATGGGGACGGTGCTACTTCCAGAAGATCTGTCTGCTGTGAGATGGAGTTGTCCCTGGCCACCTGCACCTTCAGCGGTCCTCAATTTCCGGCCCCAGTCAGCCTGCCCTCTGGTCCTGGGGAAGTGGAGAGCACTGGGTGGGAGTTGGAGATAAGATGGGGCAAAGAGTACTGGTGGGGTTGGAGAACACATGGGTGGGGGCAAAGAGCGAGGGGGAGTGGAGATCACAGGGGTGGGGAGCGGAGAGTGCTGGGGGGGCCAATAAGAACACGGGTAGAGAGCACGGTAGGCTGAGAGCACTGGGGGGGGGGCTAAGAGTGTGGGGTTGTGAAGAGCACTGGGGGGGGGCAGAAAAACAGGGGTGGAGAGCACGGGGCTGGAGAGTACTGGGGGGGTACAAAGAGCAGGGGGAAGTGGAGAGCAATGGGGGGGAGCTTGAGAGCACCAGTGGGGGCCAGAAAGAACAGGGGTTGAAAGCACGGGGGACTGGAGAGCACTATGGGGGGGTGGAGAGCACATGGGTGGGGGCAAAATGCAGGGGGAGTGGAGAGTACAGGGGTGGGGAGTGGAGAGTGCTGGGGGAGAGCCAAAAAGAACAGGGATGGAGAGCACGGAGGGTAGAGAGCACTGGGGGGGCTGGAGAGCACCAGGGGGGCAGAAAGAACAGCGGTGGGGAGAATGGGGGGGCTGGAGAGCACTGGGGTGGGGGCTGGAGAGTGATGGGGAGAGCTGAAGAGCACTGGGGGGGAGAAAGAACAGGAAGGAGAGCACTGGGGGGAGTGGAGAGCACTGCGGGGAGAACACTGGGGGGAAAGAACGGGGAGAGCACTGGGGGGGAGAGCACTGGGGGGAGAACAGGGGGGAGAGAACTGGGGGGGGGAAGAACAGGGGGGAGAGCACTGGGAGGAGAACGGGGGAGAGCACAGAGGGGAGAGGACTGGGGGGAGTGGAGAGCACTGTGGGGGGGAGCACTGGGCGGAGTGGCGAGCACTGGGGGAACAGGGGAGAGAGCACTGGGGGGGAGGACAGGGGAAGAGCACTGGGGGGAGCACTGGGATGGTGGCTAGAGAAGGATGGGGAGAGTTGGAGAGACGGGGGGACAGCAAGAACAGGGGTGGAGAAAACTGTGGGGGGGCCAGGAGAGTGTGGTGGAGGAGAGCATGGGGGGGACAAGGGGGACAGCACTGGGGGGAGTGAAGAGCACTGGGGGGAGTGGAGAGCACTGTGGACAGGGGGGGGGAAACAGGGGGGAGAGCACTGGGGGGAGCGGAGAGCACTGGGGGGAGAACAGGGGGAAAGCACTGGGGGGGACAGGGGGGAGAGCACTGGGGGGTGAACGGGGGAGTGGAGAGCACTGGGATGGTGGCTAGAGAAGGATGGGGAGAGCTGGAGAGCAGGGGGGCAGCAAGGACAGGGGAGGAGAGAACTGTGGGGGGGCAGGAGAGTGTGGTGGTGGAGGAGAGCACGGGGGGCAGGAGAGTGTGGTGGTGGAGGAGAGCACTGTGGGGGGGGGGGGGGCAGGAGAGTGTGGTGGTGGAGGAGAGCACTGGAGGGGGTGACAGGAGACTGTGGTGGTGGAGGAGACCACTGGGGGGGCAGGAGAGTGTGGTGGAGGAGAGCACTGGGGGGGACAAGGGGGGGAGCACTGAGGGGAGTGGAGAGCACTGGGGGGAGTGGAGAGCACTGTGGGCGGGGGGGGGGGGAGAGAACTGGGGGGGGGAAGAACAGGGGGGAGAGCACTGGGGAGGAGAACGGGGGAGAGCACAGAGGGGAGAGGACTGGGGGGAGTGGAGAGCACTGTGGGGGGGAGCACTGGGCGGAGTGGCGAGCACTGGGGGGAACAGGGAGAGAGCACTGGGGGGGAGGACAGGGGAAGAGCACTGGGGGGAGCACTGGGATGGTGGCTAGAGAAGGATGGGGAGAGTTGGAGAGACGGGGGGACAGCAAGAACAGGGGTGGAGAAAACTGTGGGGGGGCCAGGAGAGTGTGGTGGAGGAGAGCATGGGGGGGACAAGGGGGACAGCACTGGGGGGAGTGAAGAGCACTGGGGGGAGTGGAGAGCACTGTGGGACAGGGGGGGGAAACAGGGGGGAGAGCACTGGGGGGAGCGGAGAGCACTGGGGGGAGAACAGGGGGAAAGCACTGGGGGGGACAGGGGGGAGAGCACTGGGGGGGTGAACGGGGGAGTGGAGAGCACTGGGATGGTGGCTAGAGAAGGATGGGGAGAGCTGGAGAGCAGGGGGGCAGCAAGGACAGGGGAGGAGAGAACTGTGGGGGGGCAGGAGAGTGTGGTGGTGGAGGAGAGCACGGGGGGCAGGAGAGTGTGGTGGTGGAGGAGAGCACTGTGGGGGGGGGGGGGGCAGGAGAGTGTGGTGGTGGAGGAGAGCACTGGAGGGGGTGACAGGAGACTGTGGTGGTGGAGGAGACCACTGGGGGGGCAGGAGAGTGTGGTGGAGGAGAGCACTGGGGGGGACAAGGGGGGGGAGCACTGAGGGGAGTGGAGAGCACTGGGGGGAGTGGAGAGCACTGTGGGCGGGGGGGGGGGGGAGAACAGGGGGGAGAGCACTGAGGGGAGTGGAGAGCACTGGGGGGACAACAGCGGGGAAAGCACTGGGGGGGACAGGGGGGAGAGCACTGGAGGGTGAACGGGGGGAAGTGGAGAGCACTGGGATGGTGGTTAGAGAAGGATGGGGAGAGCTGGAGAGCAGGGAGGGCAGCAAGAACAGGGGAGGAGAGAACTGTGGGGGGGCAGGAGAGTGTGGTGGTGGAGGAGAGCACGGGGGGCAGGAGAGTGTGGTGGTGGAGGAGAGCACTGGGGGGGGGCAGGAGAGTGTGGTGGTGGAGGAGAGCACTGTGGGGGGGGGCAGGAGAGTGTGGTGGTGGAGGAAAGCACTGGAGGGGGTGGCAGGAGACTGTGGTGGTGGAGGAGACCACTGGGGGGGCAGGAGAGTGTGGTGGAGGAGAGCACTGGGGGGGGCAAGGGGGAGAGCACTGGGGGGAGTGGAGAGCACTGGGGGGAGTGGAGAGCACTGTGGGCGGGGGGGAGAACAGGGGGGAGAGCACTGGGGGGAGTGGAGAGCACTGGGGGGAGAACAGCGGGGAGAGCACTGGGGGGGGTGAACGGGGGAAGTGGAGAGCACTGGGATGGTGGCTAGAGAAGGATGGGGAGAGCTGGAGAGCAGGGGGGGCAGCAAGAACAGGGGAGGAGAGAACTGTGGGGGGGGGGGGCAGGAGAGTGGGGTGGTGGAGGAGAACACGGGGGCAGGAGAGTGTGGTGGTGGAGGAGAGCACTGGGGGGGAAGGAGAGTGTGGTGGTGGAGGAGAGCACTGTGGGGGGGGGGGGCAGGAGAGTGTGGTGGTGGAGGAGAGCACTGGAGGGGGTGGCAGGAGAGTGTGGTGGTGGTGGAGGAGACCACGGGGGGGCAGGAGAGTGTGGTGGAGGAGAGCACTGGGGGGGGGGGACAAGGGGGAGAGCACTGGGGGGACAGGGGGGAGAGTACTGGGGGGTGGACGGGGGGAGTGGAGAGCACTGGGATGGTGGCTAGAGAAGGGGTTGGGGAGAGCTGGAGAGCAGGGGGGGGCAGCAAGAACAGGGGAGGAGAGAACTGTGGGGGGCAGGAGAGTGTGGTGGTGGTGGAGAGCTCGGGTAGGGGCAGGAGAGTGTGGTGGTGGAGGAGAGCACTGGGGGGGCAGGAGAGTGTGGTGGTGGAGGAGAGCACTGTGGGGGGGGGCAGGAGAGTGTGGTGTGGAGGAGAGCACTGGAGGGGGTGACAGGAGACTGTGGTGGTGGAGGAGACCACTGGGGGGGGCAGGAGAGTGTGGTGGTGGAGGAGACCACTGGGGGGGCAGGAGAGTGTGGTGGTGGAGGAGACCACTGGGGGCAGGAGAGTGTGGTGGTGGACGAGAGCACTGGGGGGGCAGGAGAGTGTGGTGGTGGAGGAGAGCACTGGGGGGGAGTAGAGTGTGGTGGTGGAGGAGAGCACTCCTACCCAGGCACTGTGGCACACAGGGTGGGCTGTACGGATGGGCATCTCCTCCTCTGGATCACAGCGATGGATGGCTCTGTGTTTGGCGGCCGCTCTGTAACACAGTCCCGCCCCCCCAGACCGGCTCATGTGATAGGCGGAACGTTAATTCTCTCTACTATCAAATGAGCTGGTCGGGGGACGGGGGACTGTTTTATAGAGCGGCCGCCAAACACAGAGCCAGCCAGCGCTGTGATCCAGAGGAGAGAGCAGAGGATGCAACACCTTGGAGATTCCAGGGGGGGCACTTGACCCCCCTTGCCCCCTGCTGCGGACGCCCATGTACACCTCTCTCCTCCACCCCCTCCTCTTCTTCTTCCTTCATGGTCTCTTTATGTGCTTTGTCCTCGAAACCAGCGGTGCTCCGTAGGCGTTCAAGGGGCTACGCAAGTACGCAGGCAAAAAGATATCATGCCGTGCTGGCACTGGTGTGCTTGGGGGACTGGATCCACACTGGGGCAGATATTCTGTCAGTTCTGCAGGGGCAGGCTGAGAGGTGGTTGATGCCATGCCAGCTTAAGCCAGGAATGGTGGTTTGCGACAATGGCACCAACCTCCTCTCCTCCCTCCAACAGGGACAACTGACCCATGTGCCCTCTTTGGCTCACGTCCTTAACTTGGTGGTGCAGCGGTTCTTGGGCAGGTACCTGGGCTTACAGGACATCCTGAGGCAGGCCAGGAAAGTCTGTGTGCATTTCTGCCGGTCACATAATGCCAGTGCTTGGTTGGCTGACCTCCAAAAGGAATTTAACCTGCCCAAGAACCGCCTAATCTGTGACATGCTTACCAGGTGGAACTCAACATTGGCCATGCTACTTCGGCTGCACACACAGCAGAGGGCCCTAAATGAGTACCTGTGTGACTATGGCACAAGGACAGGGTCACGGGAGCTTGCTTTTTTCCCCTACGCCAGTGAGCCATGATCAGGGATGCATGCACTGTACTGTCACCATTTGAGGATGCCACAAGGATGGTGACCAGTGACAGTGCATGTATCAGTAACACTGTCCCTCTTGTCCACCTGTTAGAGCACACGCTGTGTGTAATAATGGACAGGGCACTTGAGGCAGAACAGAGGCAGGAAGAGGAGGACTTCCTAACCTCTTAAGGCCCCCCTTTATCCAGACAGTGTTCCCGCTGGCCCGCCAATCACACAGGAAGAGGACAAGGAGGAGGAGGATTGTGTCAGCATGGAGGTAGAGCCTGGCACTCAGCATCAGCAGCAGTCTTTTAGGGATCATTTACAGTCCCATGAAACCCATGGACTTGTACATGGCTGGGAGGAGTTGGCTGCGGATCATGTCGTCCTTAGTGACCCAGAGGACTCCGGACCGAATGCCTCAGCTAACCTATGCTGCATGGCCTCCCTGATCCTGCAAAGCCTGTGGAAGGATCCTCGTATTCGTCGGATCAAAGAGAGGGATCATTACTGGCTGGCAACCCTCCTTGATCCAGGTTACACTGGTAGGTTGCGGGCCTTATCTTGCCGTCGCAGAGGGAGCAGAGAATGCCTTGCAGAAAGGTCTGTGCAACGCGTTCCCAGAGACTGGGAGGTTACAAATTCCTGGTCCTGGACAACGTGTTGCTGAGGCTTCGGTCAGTCACAGAAGGAGAGGTGGAGAAGGTGGCCATCTGACCTATGTGTTCAGACAATTTTTTAGTCCGCAGCCCCAAGGTATGATCGGTTCCAGCAACATCACCAGCATCTGATTTACATGCTGCAGGAATACCTAGGGGCAAGATCAGACTTGGACACCTTTCCCATCGAAAATCCTCTGGGTTACTGGGTCTTGAGGATGGATCACTGGCCAGAGCTTGCACAGTATGCAATTGAGCTACTGGCCTGTCCTGCATCCAGCGTTCTTTCGGAACACACCTTCAGTGCTGCTGGTGGCTTTGTAACCGATCACAGGGTGTGCCTGTCCACCATCTCAGTTGATCGACTGACCTTCATAAAAATGAATCAGTTTTGGATCACCACCAGGTACCAAGGTACCTGATGCTGATGTAACTGAATTATTTTTATTTTTTTAAATGTCAGATCCCTTCAAGACTGCCTATGCTGATGCTGAGTGAATATCCTGTTATGCTTAGTGACTATCTTCTTCCTCCTCAATGATCATGCTGATAGCTTGTAAGAACATTTTTGCTTCTGGGCACCGCCACCAGTGGCTAAGGCCCAATTTTTCAGCCCCTGTTTAACAGGGGCGTGTAATTAAAATTTTTGATGCAATATTTTGCAGGAGGGTTTATTGCTGCGCTCAGCTACAATATCTGTAAGTGGTTGCAGTGTTGTGGCACCAGCACCAGTGCCTAAGGCCCAATTTTTCAGCCCCTGTTCAACAGGGATGTGTAATTACAATTTTTGATGCAATACTTTGCAGCAGGGCTCATTCCTGCGCTCCAACTAGAGTATCTGTGAGGGGTTGCAGTGTTGTGGCACCAGCAGCAAGTGGCTAAGGCCCAATTTTTCAGCTCCTGTTTAACAAGCCTGTAATTACAATTTTCAATGCAATGCTTTGCAGCAGGGCTCATTCCTGCGCTCCAACTAGACTTTCTGTGAGGTATTACAGTGTTGTGGCACCAGTGCCTAAGGTCCAATATTGCTGCCCCTGTCCAACAGTGAAATTTAATTACAATTCTTGATCTAATATTTCACAGTAGGGCCCGTTCCAGCGCCCACCAAGAGTAACTGTGAGGACTTACAGTGTTGTGACACCAGCACCATCACCACCACTACAAAAGACCCAGTTTTTCTACCACTGTTCAACAATGGCATGTAATTCGAATTCTTGATATAATAGTTCACAGCAGGGCATTCCAGCGCCCACCAAGAGTAACTTACAGGGCTTACAGTGTTGTGGCAACACCAGAACCATAGGCCCAAATTTCTGCAGAGCATATAGGGCAGGCCCCTACTTTCAAACGTCTCCTATGCAAACGGAAGGAGACAACAGAAAGTGAGATGAAATCTACCCCTAGGAAGGTAAATTCTCTCCTGTATGAGTTGTAAGAGTTGATATGGGGAAAAACGTGTCTTCTCTCCACTGATGCTTTATCACAAATCCTTGTTTCACTAAAACCTCAAATTTTCAAAAAACATTTGTCTTTGGGACAGAAAGTGAGGTAAAATCTTCTGAAGAGGTGCACAGACAGCAAAAAAATGTTACAGGGGTGGTAACCCTTCACTATGTTTTCCAAAATGCTTAAAAATAGATTTTTTGACTGGAGCTACACTTAAAAAATGTACCAGTTCAAAATTACAAACAGATTCTACTTAACAACAAACCTACAGCCCCTGTCTTGTTTACACTGCCTGTATACTGCTGTCCAGAGTATATAGGGCCGGGGGCCCCATGCTTTTCCTTTTTTTTTATTTGGGTGCAGGATTCCCCTTAATATCCATACAAGACCCAAAGGGCCTGGTAATAGACTGGGGGGGGGGGGGGTGGTACCCATGCCACTTGTCTCACTGATTTTCATCCGTATTGCTGGGACTAGACATTATATGAGCCGCAAGCAGTTTTAAATTACTTTTATTCCTTTAAAAATGTCATTTTGTGCAGGGACTGTTCTAAGCAGTTTTAAATGACTTTTATTCCTTTAAAATGTCATTTTGTGCAGGGACTGTTCTAAGAACGGGAAACACGCGCCACTTTACAGGCATACTATAGACAACCCTCAGGTACAACATCTAAAGTAATATTTCACTTTTTTTTTTTCACTTCAAGCATCATTAAAATCAGTGCTCCTGAAAAACGTCAGTTTTTAAAACTTTTTTTGCATTGATACATGTCCCATGTCCCCTGGGGCAGGACTCGCCCCCCAAACACTTTTTATGACAATAACTTGCATATTAGCCTTTAAAATTAGCACTTTTGATTTTGAAAGTTTGAGTAACATAGACGGGGTTCTAAAGTTTGCGTGAATTTTCGCTCCGTAAGCAGTTTCTGGTGCAAACTGAACCAGGGGGTGTTCGGCTCATTCCTAATGGTGAGTAGGTCCGGCTGCTGCCGTGCTGTCTCTCCTTTGTCATGCCAGTGTGACGCTGGATGGGACCTTGGCCACTGGGCTCACCCTGCAGTTCCCCTTAAGTGACCATTTCTCAGCAGCCCCACGCTGCACTCCATTTTTGGTTCATATCCCATCAGGACCTACATGGCTAAATACATTACAAGCTCTTGATTTCTTTTTACTTCCTCTATAAAAAGCATTATTACTATTTCTTTACTCTAGCTTTCATTATTTTCTCCTGATTTCAGGAATCTCCTCTTCTCTATTTTCACTATATGGACACCTTATTTTTTCACTCTGTTCACCAAGATAATATGCTCCACAATATACTTTTATACTGTGGTGATGGGTCTACTCTATATGACATTTCTTTTTAATTTTATTTTTATTTATGCCAATATGGTAACAAACCACTTACTTTATTCTATACAATATAGAAACCCCATCCACAGTTACATCAAGATTTTTCCATACACATTTTTTGGGGGACTGCGTGTTTGCTCCTGGTTCATGCTTGGGTCCTTTCCTCAGGACTGGACATATTTATCTGTCTGACCTCCGGCAGGGGGTATCGCATGGTCTCAGTATCAGTTCTTATATGAGTACTTTCAGTTATGGCCATTTATCTGTTCATCATCATCCTTAATCCAGCAACCCCCCCCCAGTCTGTGGTTATATCAAACTATAATGGTGATTTTTATACCTTTTTTAGTATATGGATGCACTCGCTCCTGATGTTTGCATAGAAGTCCTTGAAACGTCGTTGAGCTTATTTTGATGCATCCATTTCATATTTATGATTCTAGATGGTTTTATTGTTTTACCATCCTGATTTAATGTTATGTCTACTCCAATTGGGGGACTGTGATGTACAATATTTACTTTTTGTGGCATGTTGGTGACTATCCTCAATATGTATGTTGATACTTTGTATTTTATATGCCAATGTGCTATTATGTATTTATATGGGTTGATCCATGCCCTATCTTTGGTCTAATAAAGAATATAATTTTTTACATATGTATATGCTTTTGTCTGGCTCTACCCCACGCACCTCATCTAAAGTCCCATCCTCCCCCCCCCCTCTTTTTTGCATATGTACCTGAATTGGTTTGGATAGAAGCCCTCAGGTTGGTGCATGACTCTAAACTTTCTGGGCATTTTGGGGTTTCTATGATGGAAGTACTTTTATCACGTTCCTTTTGGTGGCCTGGTTACAAGAAAGATGTCAAGAACTATGTGGCCTCATGTTTGACCTGCCCACACAGTAAGACACCCTGGCCCTCTGCTTTGGGGTTACTCCAACCACTGCCTGTTCCATCGAGACCATGGGATTCAATTTCTATGGACTTTGTGGTTGATTTACCTCCCTGGAAAGAATGACAACCATCTTGCTAGCTGTTGACCGTCTCACTAGAAGGCTCAATTTATACCAGTTAAGGGGGTGCCCACTGCCGAACAAACTGTGCAACTGATGGTTTGTAAATTCTTTAAACTTCATGTAATTCTTGATGATATAGTGTCAGACAGAGGAGTGTAGTTTACTTAAACATTCTGGCAAAGCTTTTGCTCAGTATTAGGTGTTACGTCAAATCAAACTGGAGCAATACCTTCAATGTTTTGTCAGTTATATTCAGGATAATTAAGTGGACTTTTTATGACAGAATTTGCTTATAACAATTCTAAACATACAGTAGGTCCCCTGCTTAAAGTTATTTTTTCTTAATCACTGGGTATCGTCCAGTTTTCATTCCTGATATCCCTATCGCAACTCCAATTGCTGCTGTTACCATATTAACTATACTGCTGGAGAATCAGGGAAAAATTATCAAGACTTTGAAAGAGGCTTAGTAATGTTACAAAAAGGCTGCTGACAGACATCGCAGATCACTTCCTACCTTTCATGTTGGTGGCAAATTTGGTTATCAACCAAAAACCTGAAGGTACACATTCTATCTGCAAAACATGTGGGATCTTTCCAGATTTAACCAGTTGAGATCCGCGCTATAGCCAAATGACGGCTACAGCGCGGACCTCCTTTGCCGGGACTACGTCTATTGACGTCCTCCCGTGCACGAGCGGCCGGCGCGCTCTGTGATCGGTGAGTCTATGAGACTCGCCTGATTACGGATCCGAGCAAGGGGTCAATCCCGACCCCTTACCACGTGATCAGCTGTCAGCCAATGACAGCTGATCATGTGATACAACAGAGCCGGTAATCGGCTATTATGTCAGCGCGAGGAGAAAAAAAAAGAGTCCCGATCACGGCCAGCCCTGCCAGTGCCCACCTGCCCCCTGCCAGTGCCACCTCATCAAAAAATAAGTGCCCCCGTCAGTGCCACCCAGCAGTGCCCACAGTGCCACCCAGCAGTGCTCACAGTGCCACCCATCAGTGCCCGCAATCTGCCTCAACAACGGTGCTGCACCCCAGTGCCACATATCCATGCCCATCAGTGTCATCTACCAGTGCCCATCAGTGCCCATCAGTGCCGCCCATCAGTGCCCATCAGTGCCCAGTAGTGCCACCTATCAGAGCCACCTATCAGTGCCCATCAGTCCCATCTATCAGTTTTATTTTGCATCTTTTTTTGTTTGTTTAGCAAAAAATAAAACTCCCAGCTGTAATTAAATACCACCAAAAGAAAGCTCTATTTGTGGGAAAAAAATGATAAAAATTTAATTTGGGTACAGTGTTGTTTTCCCGCGCAATTGTCATTCAAAGTGCATCAGCGCTGAAAGCTGAAAATTGGTCTGGGCAGGAGGGGGGTTTAAGTGCCCAGTAAGCAAGTGGTTAAATTCAAAATAACCCAGTCACTTTTCACTTACAACTTCCTGACAGTAGGACGATTCACCCTTTTTTTTATGTATCCTTACTTAAACCATTTCATGAAAACCCCAAAAGTTCATGCTCCTAGAAAAACAGGAGAATTCCACTAGAGATTTTCTCACAAATTGGGCTTTAGGTCCTTCAGGAAACATCCTGAAGGAGGGGAGTACTGTCAGCATGATCTAAACCCATGACCCCTGCTGCATACGGCAGTATTTCTTTTTGCTGAGCCACCTGAGAGTCTGGAAAGCATCCTGTATTATCCCTTGGATAATGTTGCCTTGTGCCTTGCATATGGTGAACCTTTAGCTTCTTGCTCCCCCCCATGAACTTCCTATTTAGGTCATGCCTTTGCACTTTATGTTTGCCAGATTATTGTGCTCTCTGATATCTTGCTCCTTTGTATACCCACAGTTAACCTTATTTCCATTAACACTCTTTTCTGACCTGGTACTAACATGCTGGAGCTCTGGTGAATACCAGTTAGTACTTAGACTCTGCACCTCGGCCTGTGTCATCCACCAGCAGACCTGCTTGTGTACTTATCCAGCTGGTATCTGAGCCTGACCTCTGATTGTGACAATACTGCAATGATTACCTCTGTACCAGTAGTCAGGAAATATACCTTAGTGTACCTGCAGCATTTGATGGCTGGGACTGGAGTCTCTCAGGAACACAGTCAGTCAGATAATCAGATGGATCAGGTCAGGCTGCAGGCAGAGACATTGTCATCAAACAGACAAAAGCTTAATCCAGGAAGCAGACAAAAACATGGTCAATAAGCAGGCCAGGATCAGTACAGGCAGCAAGCAGAGGCAACACTGCATTGGTATCATGGTGAGCAGAAACACTGTTGCTAGCTTGCACTGGTCTGCTGACACTGGACACTGAGGTGGCGATAATCAGGGAGATTGTTACTGGCTTACACTGGTCTATGGCCACTGCGATTGGTGTGGCAGTGATAAGGAAGGACTGTACTTATCTGGTATGGTGGCAAACAGGAACACTGTTTCTAGATAAACTGGTCTGGCAACACCATGGCTGGTGTGGTGGTGATCAGAGACACTGTAACTGGTTGCAATATTCGAGCTTGTTCACACGTGAGATGGGGGGCCATAAAAATTTGCAGTTGAGTCACACTTTTACCATTCCCCAACTGCTACCCTTTTTAGCTGCACAGCCAGCAGGTGGGAGTACAATGCCTGTAATGCTTTGCTTCAAAGCTGTGGCAGAAATGATATGCCATGGACACGTGCCAACTGTGACCTAGTCATGAATGGGGTGCTGGCCCCAGGTCCAAGTAGTTAAAGCAATTGGTGAGGAGGTGATACAATGCCTCCTCATGTCTGTCAAATGCTCTTTTAAGAGCAACCTGAACACGGATTACTCTTCAGAGAGCATCACACATGTCAACAAGTCCTTATGGTGACACTGTGACTGGTATTTCAGTGATCAGGAATCCCCAATGCACTGCGTGCTTCGCAGTGCATTCTAGGGCCCTAATTGGATGAAGCAATGCACCTGAACATTGGTAAGTTGCAAGACATTGCCAATTAGGGCATAGAGCACTGTTGAGCCCTGATTGGACAAAGTGATGATGACTTTGTCCAATCACGGCTCAGTGCACATAGTCCCACCCGACAATATAAAAGGTTCCTTCCCACTGGAAGCTTTTGCAGTGTTTTGTTGGATTGGAGATAGATAGAGCAGAATTCAGTTTGCTACTAGCTAGTTGGTGTGTTCACTTATTATAACTCTGAGTGTAGAGTGTTAGTGTAGTGTTAACATCTAAACCAGCCAGTGGGTCTTGAAGACCAACACTAACTATCAATAGACAACAACATCTGTATATACTTTTCCTTACGGTGCTGAGAGCGCTGTGATGTGGAAGGAAATACTACTAGAATAAAGGAGAATCCACCTATAGAAATGTACCATCCATCATGTGATACACCTCCCATCCAGTCTTTTCTCTCTTTATAGACCTACCACAGTATACAGACCATTTTTTGTTTTTCAAGGCTCTGATGAAGAGGAAACCCCTCAAATGCTTTAGCTATTTATTCATTTTAACCCTTGTATGGGCATCAATTTTTATAATTTTATCAAATGATAATATTGTAACTTATTTATTCTAGAACACATAGTATTTTTCTTTGTATACCGTATTTACACGCACTTTTTCCCCCTTAAAATCAGGGGGAAAGTCGTGGGTGTGTGTTATACGCCGATCCCCACTGTCTGTGAGTCTAAAATACCGAGCACCACCTAAAAAGACAGAGCGCCGCCGAAAAAGACCGAGCTGACTGCTCGGCTCCGCTCGTAGTCCCGCCTCCCTGCTGTTTCTGGAGCGAGCGCTGCCGAAAAAGACAGAGCCCGAGTGTACTGTGTACTCGGCTCGGCTTGCAGTCCTGCCCATACTGGGCGGGACTGCGAGCGGAGCCAAGCCGAATACACAGTACAGTTGGCTCGGTCTTTTTCGGCGGAGCTCGCTCGGTCTGTCTCGGCGGCGGGAAATTTAAACATGGGCAAGGCTGCAAATGACACTGGCAAGCTGCAAATGACACTCTGCAAGGCTGCAAACGACGCTGGGCAAGCTGCAAATGACACTGGCAAGCTGCAAATGACACTCTGCATGGCTGCAAGCAGCGCTGGGCAAGCTGCAAATGATGGTAGGCAAGCTGCAAATGACACTGATTATTCTGCAATGATGGACAAGGCTGCAGATGCACACTGATAAGGCTGCATTGATGGGCATTTAAATGTAAGTTTTTTTTTCCTTAAACTTCCATCCTAAAACTTTTTTCCTTAAAATGCCCTCCTAAACTTGGGGTTATACGCCGGTGCGTGTTATACCCCGATAAATACGGTATATCAATTTGTTTAGAATAAACTTTTTTATCTTGATTTGTGCATTAGGCCACGTACCTTTTTTTCTTCTTTCATACATGTCCTCCAGAGGCAGCCATAATGGAAGAGTGGAGAGCAGCCACCCTATTTCATCAGATTGTGGATCTGTTATCTCCCAGCCCACTTCCCACAGCTCAGCTGTCTGGGCCTATTTTAGCAGCCGATCCTACTGTTGGAATTTGCAATCTCTGCCGCAAGCAGATCAAGCGTGGCAAAAAAAACTGCTTTATGGATACTACATGCTTGACAAGACATTTAACCTCCCACCACTCAGCCCGTTGGAAAGAGCTTCTGAATGCCACACTCAAGGGACAAAATTCTTCTCCTCCTCACTTACCTTTCAGATCTACCCAAGCTATATCTCATGACCGCTTGCTCAGCAGCCTCCACTGACAGGGATGATGGTATAGCAAAGGGTGTCACAGGTCCTTGCAACATTTCTGCCAGCAGCACACTACCAGCTGTTGAGTATAACAGACAAATTTCTCTTCCCAGCTGCTCCATTGAAAAAAATACACTCCCTGCCATCCACATGCCCAACATCTAATGCCTTTACGTCTGCTAGATTCTGCCCCCTTCTGTGAATTTGCAGAACGTGCAGTACGACAATGGCAGGTTCCCAGTTTTATTTTCATGTAAGGCCATTCCAGCTCTGTACCATCACATGGAAGGCAATGTTTTGGCATTGGTGGGCATGGCAGTCAGCAGTAAGGTCCATGTTACATCTGACACATGGTCCAGCAAGCATGGTCAGGAACATTATATTTTATTTACAGCACACTGGGTAACTTTGCTTGCAAATAGAAGGGATGCAGGGCAGCACTCAGAGCTGGAGCTTGTTTTGCCGCCACGTCTCCACACAGCTGGTGGTGATGATCAAGATCTGTCTGCTCCACCCCCTCCTCCTCCATACCCTTCTATGCTGAATTGTCCTATGAACATCAGGTACCCCCTAAGCGTTCAAAGGGTTATTCCCAGAGTCAGGCAAAAAGATGCCATGTAGTGCTTCCGCTGGTGTGTTTAGGGGACAGGAACCACACCAGAGCAGAGATTCTTGCTGCTCTGCAGGGACAGGCCCAGAGATGGTTCACGCCACTGCAGCTTGAGCCAGGAATGGTGGTGTGCGATAATGGCACTAACTATCTGTCCACCCTTCAACACTGAAAGTTGACACATGTGCCTTACCTGGCACATGTCCTCAATTTGGTGGTGCAGCGTTTCTTAAACAAGTACTCAGGGTTGCAAGATCTTATAAGGCCGGCCAGAAGAGTATGCAGCCATTTCAGGGGGTCATAGGCAACCAGTGTTCGATTGGCTGAAATTCAGCGGGAATTCCACCTGCCATAAACCGCCTAATTTGTGACAAGCCTACTCAACTTTGGCAATGCTGTAGCAGTTACACATGCAGCAGAGGGCCGTCAATGAGTACCTGTGTGAATATGGCACAAGGACAGACTCAGGCCAGCTGAGTCCCACACCAATAGCTGCTGATAAAGGATGGATTGTACTCTGCTGTCACCATTTGAGGAGGTGACAAGGATGGTGATCCATGACAATGCATCAATGCATGCATCAGTGACAAAATCCCTCTTCCCCTCAATCCCTCATACTCTGCATGGCATTATGGACAGAGCACTTGAAGCAGATCAGCGAGAGGAAGAGGACAACTTTTTTTTCCATTCGAGCCCTGCTTTATGCAGACACCATTCTTGCGATACCAGAGAACACACAAGAGGAGAGGGAGGAGGAGGATTATGGCAGTTTTGAAGGCACTGAAGCAGACTAAGACATACATCAAATCTTAAAGTGATACTAAAGGTTCATTTTTTATTTTCTAAATAGGTTCCTTTAACCCAGTGCATTGTTGGTTTACTTACCTTTTCCTTCGAATTTTCCCTTCTAAATGCTTTTTTACTTTGTGTAAATTGTTAACTTCCTGTTCCTCCTCTGTAAGCTTGCCCCATCATCCAAGCCATTCTTGCTGGAGGTTAGTATGCGTGCTCGCCCCCTCCCTTGGGACTAAATCCCTACGGGGAGATGCTGTGTACGTTCACAGGCACAGGTGACAGGGGAGTCGCAGACATGTCTAAGATGCTGTAGCTCCGCCTCCCGTGCCTTGTTATTGTATTGAATGAGGTTCTCAGCAGCACAGCCCTGCCTTAACTCCACCCCTTATTTGCTACAGTAAAAGTTGGAATAAATAATTAAATATATTAAATCGTTTTTTTGAATAGTAACTAGTATTTGCTTATACTATGGGCATGCTGGGGAGACGGGAATGGGCGTGTTAACTGGGGGGGGGGCGTGTGTTCAACCAAGGCAGAACTAGGCTCGTTCTCGTTCTTTCACATGGTAAAAAAGCGGCAAAGGAACTGTAGTTCCTTTGGAGCTATGGCGTAGTTGAAGCGAACACGCTCAAAAACCCGGAAGTTTAGGGTGCAGTACACAGAGGAAAGGAGAAAGTGGAGAAAAATCATACTTCTCTAAAAGGTAATTAAATAATTTTGGCTCAAACAACATTTATATTCATGATATATATATATCACATAGATGACATATTCCCCCCAAAATTTTTACCTTGGTTCAAGATGGTTTTCAGCCCCCAGAAATCCTGAGAGTGGTACATGGCTCGGAGGAGGAAGTTCCAGATACTGTAATCCTCAGTGACTGTACTACTCAGTGACCCAGAGGACTCGGTTTCTCATGTCAGACTTTCAGTGCATTGACTCCCTTATTCAAAGCCTGTGAGAGGACCCGAGAATTTGTGGCATCAAGGAGAAGGATCATTATTGGTAGGCAACCCTCCTTGACTACTGTTACAAGGGGAAAGTCTTGGAACTCATCCTGAGGGTGCACAGGATGAAAAATCTTGAGGACATCTTAAAGAGAAGTTTATGTAATGCCTTTCAAGACTGGTAGGTTACAGTCATAGAAAAGCTACTTTTGAGGCTTCTGTTGGTCAAAGGAGGAGCGGAGGAAAAAGGGGTGTGATGCATTTAAGAAAAAATGTTGTCCTCGGCACCCAGGGCTGTCAGCTTTAAGATCCCATCAGCAGCATCTGCATCATATGGTGGAAGATTATCTAGGGGTAAAAAAAGATATGGAGAGCTTCCAGTAGACGATCCACTGGGTTTCTGGGTTTATAAGAATAGACCACTGGCGAGGACTTGCCCAGTATGCAATTGTGCTGCTGGGCTGCCCTGCATCCAGCATGCTTTCCAAATAGGCATTCAGTGCTGCCGGAGTTTTTGTGACAAATAAAAGAGCGCATCTGCCCAGAGACTCTGTTGACCGGCTGACATTTGTTAAAATGAATCAGTCCTGGATTAGCAGCAGCTATAAAGCCCCTGATGCTGATGTCACTGCTAAAAGTGTTATTGGGATCTCAAATCTCTACAAGACTGTTTAGGCTGCCTAGCTTTGTGGGTGTTAATTTTATCTTGAAGTTATTTTTGGTATAGGTTTCAGGGGCACAATTAATACCCAAGGACCAATTTTTACCACACCTGTTTGACAGGTGCATCAAATAAAATTTTTTTACAGTAAGGCCAATTCTTGCTTTCATCGAGAGTACCTCTATAAGGTTATGGGGTAAAGGCATCACCAACACCCAAAGACAAATTTTTCCGCAATTGCTTGACAGGGACATCAAATTTTTTTTATAGCAAGGCCAATTCTTGAGTTCATCAAGAGTACCTCATAGGTTGGACTTGATGGACTTGTGTCTTCTTTCAACCTCACCTACTATGCAACTATGTAACCTCTAGAAGGTTATGGGGTGACGGCACCACCAACACCCAAAGACCAATTTTTCCGCAACTGTGTGACAGGGGTATCAAATTAATTTTTTTTACAGCAAGTCCAATTCTTGCTTTCCTCAAGAGTACCTCTAGAAGATTATGCCGTGAAGGAACCACCAACACCCAAAGCCCAATTTTTCCGCAACTGTTTGACAGGTGCATCAAATTTCAATTATTTACAGCAGGGTCAATTCATGCTTTCCTCAAGAGTACCTCTATAAGGTTATGGGGTGAAGGCACCACCAACACCCAATGACCAATTTTTCCACAACTCTGTGACGGGCATCAAATTACATTTTTTTACAGCAGAACCAATTCTTGCTTTCATCAAGAGTATCTCTATAGGGTTACAGTGTGAAGGCACCACCAACACCCAAAGCACAATTTTTCCGCACCTGTTACTTCTATCCAAAGTCTGCAAAAGAGATACTAAACTTTATCTAAAAAGAAAAATTGTTAATCTTTCGACCTGAGAGTGCTGTAATTTGACTTCTTCACATACGGCTTGCTCACAGTGGTACAAAACTTTGTTATTTCCATCCAAAGTCTGCCCAAATTTATCCCAAAAATCTCTAATCTTGTTCCAAGTGCACTAAATTTTGGCCTCATCATACAGACTGGCTTCCTAAGCCATTGTTTACAAAATTAAGAAAGCTTGCAGGAAAAAAATCAATATTATTGTCATTTTTTTTCCTTTATAAGGCTGGGTTTACACTATTGAAATGTCAGATATCTCATGTGATTCACACCACATTGCTGTGCAGATCACATGCGATGTCTGTGCAATGCAAAATCAGCTAAACAGATTGTATGGTTGAATTTGTATTGCAGTCAGACCAAAATGGTGCAGGACCCTTTTTCAGGTCTGCACTGGAATCGCATGGGTGTTCACACCCATGCGATCCGATTCCTGCATGTCAGGTCACCTGAGGCCAGATGACAGATGCACACCACTGGAGTTAGAAGCACACAGCTAAGGTTGTGGACCCTTCAGCTCACTGCTGCGGAGGGAGATCTGGGTGGTTCAGGAAAGCAGCTCCACCTGAACACTGACATGGACCAAACAGGAATCTAGAGTGTAAAATAGTGAAAAATACAAGTGATTGTCTAATTCTGGGAGGGCGTACAATGATGCCCTCCCAGAATCGCGCTTCCCGGGACCCGGCCCCATCAGTGCACATATGTGCCACAGCAGTGCTCCACAGTGCCCCATCAGTGCACATCTGTGCCACATCAGTATCCAGCCGTGCCACATCAGTACCCAGCAGTGCCACATCTGTACCCCATCAGTGCCCAGCAGTGCCCCATCAGTGCACATTTGTGCCCCATCAGTACAACATCAGTGCTCTACTGTGCTACATCAGTGCCACATCTGTGCTCTACAGTGCCACAAAAGTGCCCATTAGTGCCAATACAGTGCCTGTCAGTAAGTGCTCATCAGTGCCTCCTATAATATACCTTGAGGTGTTTGCTTTCCAAAATGGGGTCATCTATCATCCGATTTTTGGATCGTGTGTAAGAAATGAGCACATCAGGTGTGATCAATTTACAATGATTGGCATCATGGCTTGTAGACTCTATAATTTTCACACAGACCAAATAAAATACATTGATTTGGGTTATTTTTACCAAATATATGTAGCAGTATAAATTTTGGACAAAATTTATGAAGAAAAATTACTAATTTACTACATTTTATAACAGAAACAAAGAAAAATGCATTTTTTTTTTACAAAATCTTCTGTATTTTTTTTATTTATAGCACAAAAAATAAACCCAGTGGTGATTAAATACCACCAAAAGAAAGCTCTATTTGTGTGAAAAAAGGACACAAATGTCATATGGGTACAGTTTTGCATGACTGGGTAATTGTCATTCAAAGTGTGAGAGCATTGAAATCTGAAAATTGGCCTGGTTAGGAAGAGGGTTTAAGTGCCCAGTGGGCAAGTGGTTAAAAAGTATTCCAGGATTACATTTATAGTGTTCAAGTGTTGGGGAGGGGATGTTTTAGCGATTCATTTTTTTAGAAAGGTAAGTTTTAGAATTTGAATGAGGAGGCGTTTAAATGTTAGGGTTAGCCCAACGGTTGAGTGGGGAAGCATAGAACTAATGTCAGGTTTTTACTGCTGTTAGTGTCCCCATTTGGGAAATTACTCCTTACTAGGGATGAGATCTAGGTTTGTCTGACATCGATTGAAGGAAAATCCAGCCTGTTCATAGTTAATAAACCTGCTGAACGAATGCAGCAGTTAGCCCACCTAATGGCTTCAGCTGTGTCTAGCACTCGCTGAAGAAGACACATCTTTAGGGACAGTAGTTGCTGAACATCAGCCTACCCGGAGTGTTAAGGAGCCACTTGATGAATCTCGGCCGGCCGCCTCTACCTAAGCACAGCACTCACCATCTTGCAGAATGTATTGGGAGCTTACCTTCAGAGCGCACGTTTATAGATGCTGCAGCAGTGAGTGAGGAGCAGTCTATCTCTACAGTGGAGCAGGAAGATTCTTTTCATGGGGCTCACAGAGTGAACCGGCGCAGCTAGAGGGACAGATGGCTTTGTCCCCATCTCCCATCCGCAATAGAGGATACAGAGGCCAGACATGCCACTTGTCCATTCCGCCCAGGGAAACCTTCACACGGATGAGTTGTCACAGCCCAGCCTAGCAGATGCTCCTGCCTCTCCTGGTGTAGGTATGGCTCTGCCTACAGCGCCAAGGTCACCTATCTCTACTGGGAATTATCCCAGGCAGGTACCTCAGATCATAAATTCGGCATCACTCGCATCCAGGCCATCTAGGCTCTTTCCTCCTATGCAGGTCCAGATGTTAGCCAAGTATCAACTCAAGGTACCCACATCCCAGTTAGATGTAGTCATCCAGAATACAACCATCCTGGTGAGTCTGCTCAGAATTATTTAATTTATCAGTTACTAGTTTCATTAAACAAATTTAATGAGACTATATCTATTAATCATGCCACATCTGTATCCACATCTGTATCTCCTTCTCCAGTTAAAGAGGAAGTAAACCCTGATGAGTTTACTTCCTCTTTTTTTCCCTGCAAAGGCAAAGCATAATGGACTACTATGCATCGCATAGTAGCCCATTATGTGTCACTTACCTGACACAGGAGCCAGCGAAGTCGCCGCTGTCCCCTGTAGTCCGCCGCATCCATCTTGCTGGTGGCGTCTCGCA
Organism: Lithobates pipiens; assembly: GCF_037356315.1. Lineage (NCBI taxonomy): Eukaryota > Metazoa > Chordata > Amphibia > Anura > Ranidae > Lithobates > Lithobates pipiens. Next base: position 143,995,889 of record NW_027507787.1, on the reverse strand, counting down.
GCTCCGCCGCTGTCATTCGGCGAAGCCGCGATGACGTCACTCCCGCGCATGCGCACGGGAATCAACAAATGCGGCAGCTCCATTCTTGGAACTGCCGCGTTCAGTGCGCCTGCGCGCCGCTGTCTACGGCGCATGCGCCGTAGGCAGCGGTGCCCGTTTTCGGACAAATATCTCCTAAACCATATAGGTTTAGGAGATATTGCTTGGACCTACAGGTAAGCCTTAATCTAGGCTTACCTGTAGGTCAAAGTGGTTTGTAAGGGTTTACAACCACTTTAATGTTTGGTTAGGTAACACATACAAACATTCCTGTTTGTATTCCTTCTTCTGTTTCTGAGATATGTTTTAAAGAGGTACACCCTTGTGAAATGTCTCCTTTAGGATTCCATTTGCCTTTAGCAATTAAAGAAAAGATATGGAAAGGTGAATTCTTAGATTTATTATCTTTATTACCTATTGCAAAAGATTTCATTATAAAAACAGATAAGAGGTCTGAGGATGGCGCTGATGATAGGCGCCATCCCGTTTCTAGATCCTTTTAATTGGCTGCAGGCTTTCTGTATTTTTTCAATGGGTGAGAAGCATCCAGAAAAATGTCCTGGGCTGTTTCAGCACTTAAAGCATATTCTGGAGGCATATAAAAGTTTTGGCGGTATGGGATGGTTTAGTTATGATGAATCATTTTGCCAAAAAATTGCAATCTATCCTAACATAAAATGGGGTAATAAAGATGTTGGACTATGGTTAAACCTCATTATTCTGCAGAAGCCTGTATATACAAGACAACAACCCCAGTCAAACTATAACTTCGGTATATAAAAAAGGGACATGTTACGCATTTAATGAAACTCAATGCAAATGGTTGAATTCATGTCTTACCGCCATTAATGAATGTTCTTTTTGTTTCGGTAGTCACCCAGTCTTGAGATGCTTTAAAAGACTATCTAGTAATCAAGTCCACAGGGATCATTCAAAAGGCCTGCACACTAGTGAGGCTATTCGCAATTAGGGATGAGCTTCGTGTTCGAGTCGAACGCATGTTCGACTCGAACATCGGTCGTTCGTGCGTTCGCCGAATTCCGAACGTTTGGGCCGTTCGCGGCAAAATTCATGTGGCCCACAATGCACTGCGATGGCGCAATGCATTGCTGTCTCACGATTGGCCAAGCATGCACTGTGACCCCGCATGCTTGGCCAATCGCAGCGCCAGTAGCGGGAAGAGCAATGGTTGGTCACAGGCATCCTGCCTGTGGCCAATCATAGCTCAGACAGTGTAGTGCACGCCCCACACTATATAAAGCTGCCTTTCAGGCGGCCTCGTGTAGTGTTTGTTAGCATCTGAAGCAGTGGGTGTTCTGTGTACCTTCAACACAGTTACACACCAATCGTTTTTGGCTGATTTACTATTTTGCTCTTGTGTAGTGGTTACTGTCTGTGCCCTGACCGCAGTATACACCACTATATTCACCTCACCTATATAGCTAGTGATCTAGCTTTAATAATAGAGCTTGCAGTCAGTAGTGTTAGTGCGTGCTGTCTGCGTGCTCTGTACCCAGTACATACCACTATATACACCTACATAGCTGTTCTCTATTTGAGCCCGATTGTCATTTGCTGGAGTTATTGGAAGTTGTGTGTGCCTCCAGCACAGCACAGTATACAGCTGTATATGCCCCTTTAACTCTGCTGTTTTCTTGTTATTGTCTGCGTGCCCTGACCGCAGTATACACCGTGATATTCACCTCACCTATATAGCTAGTGGTCCATCTTTAACAATAGAGCTTGCAGTCAGCAGTGTCACTCAGGAGATAGTGCGTGCTGTGTGCCTGCTCTGTACCCAGTACATACCGCTATTATCCACCTACATAGCTGTTCTCTATTTGGGCCCGATTGACATCTGCTGGAGTTATTGGAAGTTGTGTGTGCCTCCAGCACAGCACAGTATACAGCTGTATATACCCCTTTAACTCTGCTGTTTTCTTGTTATTGTCTGCGTGCCCTGACCGCAGTATACACCGTGATATTCACCTCACCTATATAGCTAGTGGTCCATCTTTAACAATAGAGCTTGCAGTCAGCAGTGTCACTCAGGAGATAGTGCGTGCTGTGTGCCTGCTCTGTACCCAGTACATACCGCTATTATCCACCTACATAGCTGTTCTGTATTTGGGCCCGATTGGCATCTGCTGGAGTTATTGGAAGTTGTGTGTGCTTCCAGCACAGCACAGTATACATCTGTATATACCCCTTTAACTCTGCTGTTCTATAAAAAAGGCATCTGCAGGAGTTAGTGGGTGTTGTGTGCCTCCAGCACAATATAAACTACCCAACTACTGTTTTACCCAACTCCCTTCAGGCCATTACCATGTCTGGAAGGCCAGCAAGGAGAGGCAGACAGGCGCGAGCCGATAAAAGAGGGCAAGCAGGCTCTGTGTCTAGAGACAACAGTGCTGGTCGGGGACGCGGTGCATTGTCATCAGCACGTGGCCATGGGACATGCTTGTCCTTCTTTTCTGCAGCTGGACATGTTGAACCGCAACATGCCAACGACTTGGTAGAGTGGATGACCAAGCCCTCTTCATCCTCCTCATCCTCTCTCACCCAGTCTCAGGGTAGTAGAAAAGCAGCTGCCAACACATCGTCGTCCCTCCTCTCAATGTCATCATCAGTGACTCCTTCCCTAGACCCACCACGTCCTCCTGAGGAGTCTCCTGAACTCTTTGAGCACAGTGTTGGGTACATGCTCCAGGAGGATGCCCAGTGTTTGGTGGGCTCTGATGATGACACTCAGCTAGAGCAGTAGCGTGAGCACAGAGAGAGGGGATGCTCAAGAAGGACAGCAATCTGGCAGTAATGTTCCACAAGCTGCAGCATACTGCCAGGTTTGCTACAGCGATGAAGAGGGAGGGGATGATGAGGGCACTGACTCCACGTGGGTGCCTGGAAGGAGGGAGGAGGAGGAGGAGGAGGAGGAGGAGGCACATGTCCAACGAGGCAGGATGCCCTCCGGGGGCCAGCTTAGGGGCAGCACACCGACTGAATCACACCGCAGAGCTCCGCCTGCGCAGAGCGCTTCCTCTGCGCAGAGCGCTTCCTCTGCGCGTTATTCTAAAAGTTCTTTGGTGTGGGCCTTTTTTGAGACGAGTGCATCAGATCGCACCGCTGCTATTTGCAACATATGTCTCAAGCGTATCTCACGTGGCCAAAACATCAGCCGCTTGGGCACCACATGCTTGACCAGACATATGTTGACCTGCCATGCAGCTCGTTGGCAAGCATACCTCAAAGACCCACACCAAAGAACAAAGCGGACCTCTCCTTGCTCCTCATCAGCTGGCATCTCCAACCCCACTAGACCTTCAGTCCTCTCTGAAACCTGCTCTGAGAGGAATGAAGGTGTAGAATTAGGTGTGTCACAGCCAAGTGCTTCCGGGAACTCTGCTAGTGGTACATCCACGTCCGATTATAGCAGACAAATGTCCCTGCCCCAGCTGCTGGACCGGCGGAAGAAATTTACTCCCAGCCATCCACATGCCCAGCGGTTGAATGCTAGCTTGGCTAAATTGCTAGCACTTCAACTGCTGCCTTTTCAGTTGGTAGATTCGGCCCCCTTCCGTGAGTTTGTACAATGTGCGGTTCCTCAGTGGCAGGTCCCCAAACGCCACTTTTTCTCACGGAAGGCAATTCCGGCTCTCTACCGGCATGTGGAAGGCAATGTCCTTGCCTCGCTGGACAGGGCGGTCAGCGGTAAGGTGCATATTACCGCTGACTCATGGTCCAGCAGGCATGGACAGGGACGTTACCTGTCTTTCACGGCCCATTGGGTCACTCTTCTGGCTGCTGGGAAGGATGCAGGACAAGGTGCAGTAGTATTGGAGGTTGTTCCGCCACCACGCCTCCAAAATGCTACTATTGGTTGTGACACACCTCTCTCCTCCACCCCCTCCTCTTCTTCTTCCTCCACGGCCTCTTCCAGTGCTCTGTCCTCAGAACCAGCGGTGCTCCGTAGGCGTTGCAGGGGCTACGCAAGTACGCAGGCAAAACGATGCCATGCCGTGCTTGCGCTGGTTTGTTTGGGGGACAGGAGCCACACTGGGGCGGATGTTTTGTCAGCTCTGCAGGGGCAGGCCGAGAGGTGGTTGACGCCACGCCAGCTTAAGCCAGGAATGGTGGTTTGCGACAATGGCACCAACCTCCTCTCCGCCCTCCGACAGGGACAACTGACCCATGTGCCCTGTGTAGCTCACGTCCTTAACCTGGTGGTGCAGCGGTTCTTGGGCAGGTACCCCGGCTTACAGGATGTCCTGAAACAGGCCAGGAGAGTCTGTGTGCATTTCCGCCGATCATTTAATGCCTGTGCTCGGCTGGCTGAGCTCCAAAAGGAGTTGAACCTGCCCAAGAACCGCCTTATATGTGACATGCCCACCAGATGGAACTCAACATTGGCCATGCTGCAGCGGCTGCACACGCAGCAGAGGGCCATCAATGAGTACCTGTGCGACTACGGCACCAGGACAGGGTCAGGAGAGCTTGGTTTTTTCTCACCACGCCAGTGGGGCATGATCAGGGATGCATGCACTGTCCTGTCACCGTTTGAGGAGGCCACAAGGATGGTGAGCAGTGACAGTGCATGCATCAGTGACACTATACCTCTTGTCCACCTCTTGGAGCATACGCTGCGTGGAATAATGGACAGGGCACTTGAGGCAGAACAGAGGCAGGAAGAGGAGGACTTCCTTGCCTCTCAAGGCCCCCTTTATCCAGACAGTGTTCCTGCTGTGCCACCCATCACACAGGAAGAGGGTGAGGAGGAGGAAGAGGAGGAGGAGGATGATTGTGTCAGCATGGAGGTGGAGGCTGGCACTCAGCATCAGCAGCAGCAGTCTTATAGGGATGATTTACAGTCCCAAGAAACACGTGGACTTGTACGTGGCTGGGAGGAGGTAGCTGCGGATCATGTTGTCCTTAGTGACCCAGAGGACTCCGGACCGAATGCCTCAGCTAACCTACGCTGCATGGCCTCCCTGATCCTGCAAAGCCTGCGGAAGGATCCTCGTATTCTTCGGATCAAGGAGAGGGACCATTACTGGCTGGCCACTCTCCTTGATCCACGGTACAAGGGTAAGGTTGCCGACCTTATCTTGCCATCGCAGAGGGAGCAGAGGATGAGACATCTCCGGGAGGCCTTGCAGAAAGCTCTGTGCAACGCGTTCCCAGAGACTGGGAGGTCACAAACTCCTGGTCCTGGACAACGTGTTGCTGAGGCATCAGTCAGAAGGAGCGGTGGAGAAGGTGGCCGTCTGACTGATGCATTCAGACAATTTTTTAGTCCGCAGCCCCAAGGTATGATTGGTTCCAGCACCCATCGCCAGCGTCTAATTTACATGGTGCAGGAATACCTAGGGGCAAGGTCAGACTTGGACACCTTTCCCACTGAAAATCCTCTGGCTTACTGGGTCTTGAGGATGGATCACTGGCCAGAGCTTGCACAGTATGCAATTGAGCTCCTGGCCTGTCCTGCATCCAGCGTTCTTTCGGAACGCACCTTCAGTGCTGCTGGTGGCTTCGTTACCGATCACAGGGTGCGCCTGTCCACCGAATCAGTTGATCGACTGACCTTCATCAAGATGAATCAGTCTTGGATCACCCACAGCTACCAAGCACCTGAAGCTGATGTAACCGAATAATTTTTTTTGAAATACCACATCCCTTCAAGACTGCCTATGCTGATGCTGAGTGACTGTCCTGTTATGTTGATTGTCTATCCTCTTCCTCCTCCGCTGATATGTTGGAAGAACATTTTTGGTTCTGGGTGATGCCAGCAGCCCAATTTTTCTGCCCCTGTTTAACAGGGGTGTTTAAGTACAATTTTTGATGCAATGCTTTGCAGCAGGGCTAATTCCTCCAAAAAAACTAGAGTGTATGGCAGAGGTTGCAGTGTGATGGCACCAGTGCCTAAGGCCCAATTTTTCTGCCCCTGTTTAACAGGGGCGTTTAAGTACAATTTTTGATGCAATGCTTTGCAGCAGGGCTAATTCCTGCAATAAAACTAGAGTGTATGGCAGAGGTTGCAGTGTGATGGCACCAGTGCCTAAGGCCCAATTTTTCTGCCCCTGTTTAACAGGGGCGTTTAAGTACAATTTTTGATGCAATGCTTTGCAGCAGGGCTAATTCCTGCAAAAAAACTAGAGTGTATGGCAGAGGTTGCAGTGTGATGGCACCAGTGCCTAAGGCCCAATTTTTCTGCCCCTGTTTAACAGGGGCGTTTAAGTACAATTTTTGATGCAATGCTTTGCAGCAGGGCTAATTCCTGCAATAAAACTAGAGTGTATGGCAGAGGTTGCAGTGTGATGGCACCAGTGCCTAAGGCCCAATTTTTCTGCCCCTGTTTAACAGGGGCGTTTAAGTACAATTTTTGATGCAATGCTTTGCAGCAGGGCTAATTCCTGCAATAAAACTAGAGTGTATGGCAGAGGTTGCAGTGTGATGGCACCAGTGCCTAAGGCCCAATTTTTCTGCCCCTGTTTAACAGGGGCGTTTAAGTACAATTTTTGATGCAATGCTTTGCAGCAGGGCTAATTCCTGCAATAAAACTAGAGTGTATGGCAGAGGTTGCAGTGTGATGGCACCAGTGCCTAAGGCCCAATTTTTCTGCCCCTGTTTAACAGGGACATGTAATTACAATTCTTGATATAATATTTCACAGGAGGGCCCCTTCCTGTGCCCACCCAGAGTAACTGTGAGGACTTATAGTGTTGTGGCACCAGCACCACAACCACCAAAGGTCAATTTTTCTACCACTGTTCAACAATGGCATGTAATTACAATTCTTGATATAATCGTTCACAGCAGGGCGCTCCAGCGGCCACCAAGAGTCACTTTGAGGGCTTACAATGTTGTTGCAAAACCAACACCTTGTTCCGCCATTTCTGCAGAGCATATAGGGCAGGCCCCTACTTTCAAACATCCAATTTACAAACATCTCCTACTTGCAAACGGAAGGAGACAACAGCAAGTGAGATGAAAAAAGATGGACGACAAAACAAATTATACAGGGGTGATAACCCTTCCCTATGTTTTCCAAAAAGCTTAAAGATATTTTTTTTGACTGGAGCTACACTTTAAAAATGTACCGCTTGAAAATGACAAACAGATTCAACTTAACACAACAAACCTACACAGTCCCTGTCTTGTTTGCACCGCCTGTATACTGCTGTTCTGAGTATATAGGGCCTGGGGGCCACACGCATTTCCTTTTTTTAATATGGGTACGGGGTTCCCCTTAATATGCGTACAAGACCCAAATAGGCTGGTAATGGGCAGGGAGGGCTACCCATGCCATTTTTCTGAATGATTTTCAACCATATTACAGGAACCAGATATAACATTAAAACCGCAAGCAGTTTTAAATGGTGTTATTTCCGTTTAATGTCATTTTGTGCAGGGACTGTTCTAAACACGGGAAACACGTGGCACTTCACAGGCATACTATAGACACCCCCCAGGCACCATATTTAAAGGAATATTTCACTTTTTTTTTTCACTTTAATCGTCATTAAAATCAGTGCTCCCGCCAAAACGGTAGTTTTTAAAACTTTTTTTTGCAGTGACCCATGTCCCCTGAGGCAGGAGGCAGATCGCCAAACCCTTTTTAGCACACTATCTTGCATATTAGCCGTTAAAATTAGCACTTTCCAATTCGAACGTTCGAGTCCCATAGACTTCAATGGGGTTCTAACGTTCGTGCCGAACGCGGGGGTCGTTCGCAAGTTCTGGTGCGAACCGAACCGGGGGGTGTTCGGCTCATCCCTATTCGCAATGCATGGTTAATGTTATACCCCGACAAGGGGAAAGCACAGTTACTAATTGATGGTTTTTCAACAGGTTTTCTACTTCCTAATTTTACAGGTTCAGGCTGTCAGTTATCAAATAATCTAAAATCAGTATATCTCCACATTGATATAGTAAGGGACAAATTAATGAAAGAAATATCAGCCAACAGAATTGTTGGCCCTTTTATCTCTCCTCCGTTTATTAATTTTCGAGTTTCTCCTTTGAAAGAAATATCAGCCAACAGAATTGTTGGCCCTTTTATCTCTCCTCCGTTTATTAATTTTCGAGTTTCTCCTTTGGGTTTAGTACCTAAAAAAGAGCCTAATTCTTTCCGGCTGATTCATCATCTTTCATTTCTCGCAGGTCACTCTTTAAATGATGAAATTGACCCATTATCTGCTTCTGTTAAGTTTGCGACTTTTGATGATGCTATTCAAATTATCAAAACATTCGGTCAGGATGCATTGTTAGCAAAAGCTGACATTAAATCAGCTTCTAGATTATTAGCCATTGCTCCAGAATCTTATTTGGTTTTCGTTTTGAAGGTCATTTTTTCTATTATAAATGCCTCCCAATGGGTTGTTCATTGTCATGCTATTATTTAGAGATTTTTGCCTCATTTTTTCAGTGGGTTTTAAGTTTTGAATCTGGTCACACTGGGATAATTCATTATCTAGATGACGCCCATTTTATTGGTCAGCCAAAATCTATAGTTTGTTCTTTAATCCTCAAATTATTTTTCCTTTTAACTGAATACTTTGGTGATCCCCTAGCAATTGAAAAAAACACTTTTCCATCTCCAATTATTCATTTTTAGGCATAAAGATTAATACATTATTATTCCAATTTCAACTTCTTGCTTTAAAATTTGCAAGCTTCAACCCTTTTTTCTTTCTTCCTGCGTCAGAATTTTTTTTTACTTCTGGCTTTTCCTGCACGTATTATGCCTATGGAAAGAATATTTTCCAGAAGGTTATCCTTGGCCATGTCAGGTCTCAAATCCCCCTTTTCCCACATTAGATCTTAAAGCCGACTTATTGGTATAGTCTCAATTTCTGCAGGATTATAATGGCAGATCTTTTTTTCCAGGAGGATTTCGTATTTTCAGCAGATTTAGAGTTATTTATGGACACTGATGGTTCTCAAGGTTTTGCTGCTATTTTTCATTCTCATTGGTATTCAGGTTCAAGCACCCCCCCCCCCCCTCCCCCTTTGGATCTGCAACAAGATTATAAAAAACAGTTTTGTTGGAGCTCTTTCCAGTCGTAGTTGCTTTAGAAATTTGGGGTAATCAACTCGCTAACAAAAGAATCATTATTAATATAGATAATAGAGGTGTATTATTTGCTTTAAACTGCCTTTCTTCAAGATCCTTATCAGTCATAAAACTTTTACGTTATTTAGTTCTCTTATGTTTAAAATATACCAGGCAATCTCAATGTCATCGCTGATGCCTTACCTTGATTTCAGATGGCTCATTTCAGACAGCTGTTGCCTCATGCCGATCTGGTTGGGTACCGTTGCCTGAGTCATCTTTGGGATCTGATTTAAATCCAGTATTTCAGTTATAAAAAATTTGATCGCTCCAAATACATGGACTGATTATTCAGTTACATGGGAAAGATGGCTGAAGTTCAATTACGAGTTAGGTTCTCCTGGATTACCCCCATCTGAGAGTGGGATCTTGGCTTTTCTTTGTTCACTAATACAGGGAAATGTTTCCTTTAATCATATTAATAAAATATTAGCAGGGGTTTCTTTTTTCTTGAAACTGGATAATTTCCCAGCCTGTAACAGTTTATTTTCTGTTAAGCAAGCTTTAAAATGTTTGAGGAAGGTAAGCTTGGTTCCAGATATGCGCAGACCGATTACTTTGGACATATTATTCAAGCTGTGTTTGGCCACTCCTTTTGTTTGCATTTCAGTTTACGAGGCTTTATTATTTCAAGCTGTTTTTGTTTTAATGTTTTTTGCAGATTTCCGTATGTCTGAGATGTTACCAAATAACAAACACAGTTTGGAAGGTTTGTTTTTATCAGAAGTTTCCTTTTTAGATAATAAGGTTCTCATTTCTGTTTAAAGATTGAAAATGGATAGATCAGGAAAAGATCAGTGGCTCAATCTATTCGCTTGTGGCGAGTAGGCAACAGAGGACTCCATCCTCTGTCCTCTATTAATTCTCAAAAAATACCTTTCGGTCAGACCGGTTTCAGGTCAGCATTTTTTTGTTCATATGGATTCTTCTTCTATGACAAAATTCCAGTTTTCAGCAGTCCTAAGACGATGTTTTTTTCACTTAGGCCTTTCCCTTTTAAAATTTTCTACCCATTCGTTCAGAATTGGAGCCGCTGCAGAAGCTCCTAGATTGGGTTTGAGTGATGAGGTCATTATGAGACTAGGTAGATGGGAGTCTAGTAGATTTAATATTTACATTCGACCTAACTTATCTCTTTAATTTATAGGTACCAAATCTTACATATGGATAGTTGGCCATTCATACATATATACTGGGCTCATAAAAGAGCTTCACAGTGTTGCTATGGTTCCAACCTATCGTTACCTTCTGATAAATTTCATATTCTTTGGAAAGACATTCGTGGTCTACAATGGACTAATCTTTTCTTTCATTTTTCTGATTTGTTTCATTCTTGGCCTTCTCCATTTATGATAATTTTGCCCCTTGGAGGTAACAATGTTGGTAGATTAAAAACTTTAGATTTGATGTTCTTAATGAAACAAGATTTGCATTGTTTAAAATAAATTTTTCCTAATACTTGTATTATTTTCTATGAAATGATTTCCCGCCTACCTTGGTTATATTCTAAGGGTGGTAGACCGCTTGAGAAAATTAAACAGAGAATTAATGGAAGGAGGCTTTCCTGGTCTCTATAGACAAGATGGCGTAAATCTTTCTGATGTTGGTCTTGATATCTTTAACTTAGGTCTGCACTGAACAGGCCGTGGGGCTAGGGTAGCCGTATTTTTGTTTGTTTAAACCCGGCTGGTGGGGACTTGGTTATATGAATTGATTTATTTATAGCTCGAGTCCTATGAGCGAGTTTAGAATTGTTTTTTAAGTTTGAGATTAAATGTATTTATTCTTTCGTTGATTAATTTTGAATAAAGTTATTTGATTTATTTTAATACCCATAAAGGTGCCGCGGCCATTTTAAACACCAATCTGCTGTACTATGTTTACTTAATTATTAACTAATTGCACACGTCTATTTATTTCAATTACAGAACTTTTTCAAGGTGTAAGTGTGTGTGGGGGTATTTATTGTTAAGTATAACAAAAAAAGGAGGTACCAAGCTTAGATGGGGAAGATTGGGATGACATGTGGAAACGTCCCTTTAAGTACCTAGTCTCAGCTAGAGATAGGCTGATTAATTTTAAATGTCTGCATCATATTTACTTTACCCCGGCCCGTTTGGCAGGGATATACCCTTCACGTGCAGCAGTATGTTGGCGAGGCACACATTTCCCTGCCAATTTTGATAATATCATTTGGAATTGCCAAGCTATTGGGGATTTCTGAAAGGGGGTACTACATTACATAACTGATATCCTTACCATTCCGATTCCTCAATCTATCTCGGTGTGTCTTCTTGGCTTAGATGACGCTGATGCTCTAATGCACACAGGACCCTTCTTAACATTTTACTACTTTACCCCCGCAAGGCCATTTTGCTGCATTGGAAAAAAACAGCTCCTCCAACAGTGTCCTTCTGCAAGGGATTGGTTAATTCCATGATCCCCTTCTATAGAACCACATATTTCTCCAAGAGTTGTGAGAAGAATTTTACAAAGGTCTGGCAGGCATAGATTTACTCACCTTCCACTGTGGGGTAAGGGACACATGAGGATTGAAATTGAGGACTTACTCTTGAGTAGCAGATGGGACAGAGGCTCAGATAATAATCGATAGATGGCTTATCACCAATGTCCTCTACTTATAAGGTATTAGTGTGCACTCTCCTACTTTTTGACTCAAATTAATGTGACATTTGCGGAGCTAGGTGGGCTGAGGGCCACCCATCCCTTATACACTTGATATGGGACCTGATTTTTACAGATTTATCATTCCAGCTTGCCGTGGCTTCATTGTTGTAAGGGAGACAGTTATGGGTTTGATAGGGTGGGGGGTGAATTTTTTAGATTAATGTACTGTTTGTATTTTAGTTACACGGCCCTACATGGCCAACTTAAGGCGATCTCTACTGTATTCACCAATTGTTGAAAACTCAATCAAAAATAATAATAAAAAAAGTATAATGAACAAAGAATTGCAAATACCCACACAACCATTGATCTGACCTCTTGACCGTTCATAGCCAGTTTGGCAATCAGCAATTACCAGTCTTCAAATTAAAAAAATAATGTTGTTCTCTTTATTGCCTCTTGAACTTTTTTTTTATACATTTTTTTTATACCAGCTGTCTTCTACCTTGAATAAAAAAAAAGATAATATCACACTGGCAATTCAAATAAATAATTTTTTTGTTTAAATTAGCAGAAGGTTTTGTAATGTCAGTAAGATTAAGAGGTACTGGTAAATATTTAGTTAGCTTGTTGGCTGCGTAAACTCTCATGGTCCCTAAACATCTTGGCGTGTGTATTTATCGCACACAAACAAGTCTCTAGAGGAGTGTTCCTGAGCACCAATGAGATATTACAAGATAGCTGACACATGGGTGGAGAGGTGAAAACTGTCACCCATTGGCCAGATAGGCACATGTCCTGAATAACCCATTTCTTGCAGTGCCAGCTGACTGTTTTGATGTGCTATAACACTGAACAAGATATAAAAACAGCCCATTTCTACAATTGCTTAAAAGTTTTAAAACAAAACAAACAATATCCCATTATGCAATAGCACGGAAAAAAATATTCTTGTTTAACCACTTGCTTACTGGGCACTTAAACCCCCCTCAGTCCCAGACCAATTTTCAGCTTTCAGCGCTGATGCACTTTGAGTGACAATTACGCGGTCATACAACACTGTACCCAAATGAAATTTTTATCATTTTTTTCCCACAAATAGAGCTTTCTTTTGGTGGTATTTAGTTACAGCTCGGAGTTTTATTTTTTGCTAAACAAACAAAAAAAGATGCAAAAAAAAAAAAAAAAAAAATCATGTTTTAATAGTTTGTTATAAAATTTTGCAAACGGGTCATTTTTCTCCTTCATTGAAGTGCGCTGATTAGGCGGCACTGATAGGCTGCATTGGTGGGCACTGATGGGCTGCATTGGTGGGCACTGATGGGCTGCATTGGTGGGCACTGATAGGCTGCACCGGTGGGCACTGATAGGCATAGTTAAGGCGGCACTAATAGGCACAGATAAGGCGGCACCGATGGGCACAGATAAGGCGGCACTGATGGGCAAAGATGGGCACAGATAAGATGGCACGGATGGGTGGCACGGATAAGTGGCACGGATGGGTGGCACGGATGGGCACTGATAGGTACCACAGATAGATGGGACTGATGGGCACTGATAGGTGGCACTGATAGGTGGCTCTGATAGGTGGCACTGCTGGGCACTGATGGGCGGCACTGCTGGGCACAGATGGGCGGCACTGCTGGGCACTGATGGGCGGCACTGGGGTGCAGCACCTTTGAGGCAGATTGGGTGGCACTGTTTGTGGCACTGTGGGTGGCACTGTGGGGTGGCACTGTGGGTGGCACTGTGGGTGGCACTGTGGGTGGCACTGTGGGCACTATGGGCACTGACGGGGGGCACTGATGGGGGGCACTTACTTTTGCTTTTATTTTACTTCAGGATGGCACTGCGGGAGGCAGGTGGGCACAGGCAGGTGGCAGGTGGTCCCTTGTATTGATGGCCGTGATCGGGACTGATGTCCCGATCACGGCCGCCGGTGATCGGCTTTTTTTTTCTCTCCTCGCGCTGAGGAATAATAGCCGATTACCGGCTCCGTTCTATCACATGATCAGCTGTCATTGGCTGACAGCTGATCACGTGATAAGGGGTCGGGATCGACCCCTTACACGGATCGGTGATCAGGCGAGTCTCACGGACTCGCCGATCACAGATCGCGCCGCGCGCGCCGCGCGCGCCCCTCAGGGGGCGCGCAGGCCGATCGTAACCGGGACGACGTCAATAGACGTCGTCCCGGAAATGTAGGTCCGCGCTAATGCCGTCATTTGGCAATAGCGCGGATCTGTAGTGGTTAATGAGCAGAAGTACAATACTACTACAATGATGACAACTACTACTACTAATACATGTACTACTACTAATAATAATAATAATAACATTAATATAAATAATTGAGCCCCAAATGAAAATAAATCTAAAACTGAAAAGATTAGATGATTTTTAGCACAGTCTCTAGGGAGTGCAGCTCCCTAGAAGCTGAATCAAAATACAGATGCAAAAAAGGAATAATGTACTTAATGTCAGGAAACCTGAGATCAGGTGACAGATGCACTCCTTAGAAGTGCACCGCTAAGGTAGTGGACCTTAGGACTGACTGCTGCGGATTGGACCCAGAGAGATTCAGGATGTAGGTCTACTGGATCACAAACACAGATCCCAGTGGGAGCTAGAGCATAGATTCCCCAGGGGGCGATGCCAAGAGCAGGCAGGTGTTCACCAGAGCCTCCAGTGGTGAGGATGGACTTCGCTGCAGTCTGGCTCCAGGTCGCGGCCCCCCAGCTTGGCCAATCACAGCGCCTGCAGCGAGGAGAGCCATAATTGGCCACAGGCAGGATGCCTGTGGCCAATTATTAGCTCAGGGGGTTTAGTACATGCCCCACACTATATAAGGCCGCCAGCGCGGCGGCCTTGTGTAGTGTGTTCCGGCGTGCAGGGAGAGAAGGATAGGCAGGGACAGTTTGTTCTTTTCTCAGGAATCTGCAGGAGTTAGTGGGTGTTGTGTGCCTCCAGCGCAGTATAAACCTGTATCTACCCTTTATTGCTGTTGTTCTCTAATACAGCCACCTGCAGGAGTTAGTGGGTGTTGTCTGCCTCCAGCGCAGTATACGCCTGTATCTACCCTTTATTGCTGTTGTTCTCTAATACAGCCATCTGCAGGAGTTAGTGGGCATTGTGTGCCTCCAGCACAGTATACACCTGTATCTACCCTTCATTGCTGGTGTTCTATAATAAAGGCATCTGCAGGAGTTAGTCGGTGTTGAGTGCCTCCAGCACAGAACAGTATACACCTGTATCTACCCTTTATTGCTGGTGTTCTATAATAAAGGCATCTGCAGGAGTTAGTGGGTGTTGTGTGCCTCCAGCAAAGCACAGTATACACCTGTATCTACCCTTTATTGCTGGTGTTCTCTAATACAGCCATTTGCAGGAGTTAGTGGGTGTTGTGTGCCTCCAGCACAGCACAGTATAATCCTGTATCTACCCTTTATTGCTGGTGTTCTCTAACACAGCCATATGCAGGAGTTAGTGGGTGTTGTGTGCATCCAGCACAGTATACACCTGTATCTACACTTTATTGCTGGTGTTCTATAATAAAGGCATCTGCAGGAGTTAGTGGGTGTTGTTTGCCTCCAGCACAGTATACACCTGTATCTACCCTTTATTGCTGGTGTTCTCTAATACCGCCATCTGCAGGAGTTAGTGGGTGTTGTGTGCCTCCAGCACAGTATACACCTATATCTACCCTTTATTGATGGTGTTCTATAATAAAGGCATCTGCAGAAGTTAGTGAGTGTTGTGTGCCTCTAGCACAGCACAGTATACACCTGTATCTACCCTTTATTTCTGGTGTTCTCTATTACAACCATCTGCAGGAGTTAGTGGGTGTTTTGTGCCTCCAGCACAGCATACACATGTATCTACCCTTTATTGCTGGTGTTCTCTAATACAACCGTCTGCAGGAGTTAGTTGGTGTTGTGTACCTCCAGCACAGCACAATATACACCTGTATCTACCCTTTTTTGCTGGTGTTCTCTAATACAGCCATCTGCAGGAGTTAGTGGGTGTTGTGTGCCTCCAGCACAGCACAGTATACACCTGTATCTACCCTTTATTGCTGGTGTTCTCTCATATAGGCATCTGCAAGAGTTAGTGGGTGTTGTGTGCCTCCAGCACAATATACACTACCAATTGCTGGTTTTCCCATCTACCTGCAGGCCATTACTATGTCTGGAAGGCCAACAAGGAGAGGCAGACAGTCACGAGCCAATAAAAGAGGGCAAGCAGGCTCTGTGTCTAGAGACAACAGTTCTGGTCGTGGACGCGGTGCATCGTCATCAGCATGTGGCCATGGGACACGCTTGTCCTTATTTTCGGCAGCTGGACATGTTGAGCTGCATCATGCCGATCACTTGTTAGAGTGGATGACCAAGCCCTCCTCATCCTCTCTCACCCAGGCTCAGGGTACTAGCAAAGCAGCTGCCAATGCATCCTCTTCCCTTGTCTCAATGTCCTCATCAGTCACTCCTTCCCTAGATCCACCATGCCCTCCTGAGGAGTCCCCCGAACTGTTTGAGCACAGTGTTGGGTACATGCTCCAGGAGGATGCCCAGTGTTTTGCAGGCTCTGATGATGATACCCAGCTAGACGAAGGCAGTAACGTGAGCACAGAGAGAGGGGATGCTCAAGAAGGACAGCAATCTGGCAGTCATGTTCCACCAGCTGCAGCATACTGCCAGGTTTGCTCCAGTGATGAAGAGGGAGGAGATGATGAGGTCACTGACTCCACGTGGGTGCCTGATAGGAGAGAGGAGGAGGAGGCACATCTCTAATGAGGCAGGATGCCCTCCGGGGGCCGCCCCCTTTATCCAGACAGTGTTCCTGTTGTCCCACCCATCACACAGGAAGAGGACGAGGAGGAGGATTGTGTCAGCATGGAGGTGGAGCCTGGCACTCAGCATCAGCAGTCTTTTAGGGATGATTTACAGTCCCAAGAAATCTGTGGACTTCTATGTGGCTGGGAGGAGGTGGCTGCAGAACATGTTGTCCTTAGTGACCCAGAGGACTCCGGACTAAATGCCTCAGCTAACCTACGCTGCACGGCCTCCCTGATCCTGCAAAACCTGCGGAAGGATCCTCGTATTCTTCAGATCAAGGAGAGGGACCATTACTGGCTGGCCACTCTCTTTGATCCATGGTACAAGGGTAAGTTTGCCGACCTTATCTTGTCATCGCAGAGGGAGCAGAGGATGAGACATCTCCGGGGGGCTTGCAGAAAGGTCTGTGCAATGCGTTCCCAGAGACTGGGAGGTTCCAAACTCCTGGTCCTGGACCACGTGTTGCTGAGGCTTCAGTCAGTCACAGAAAGAGTGGTGGAGAAGGTGGCCGTCTGACCGATGCATTCAGACAATTTTTTAGTCCACAGCCCCAAGGTATGATCGGTTCCAGCAACCATCGCCAGCGTCTGATTTACATGGTGCAGGAATACCTAGGGGCAAGGTCAGACTTGGACACCTTTCCCACCAAAAATCCTCTGACTTACTGGGTCTTGAGGATGTATCACTGGCCAGAGCTTGCACAGTATGCAATTGAGCTACTGGCCTGTCCTGCATCCAGCGTTCTTTCGGAACACACCTTCAGTGCTGCTGGTGGCTTTGTAACCGATCACAGGGTGTGCCTGTCCACCATCTCAGTTGATCGACTGACCTTCATAAAAATTAATCAGTTTTGGATCACCACCAGCTACCAAGCACCTGAAGCTGATGTAACCGAATAATTTTTTTGGAAATGTCACATGCCTTCAAGACTGCCTATGCTGATGCTGAGTGACTGTCCTGTTATGTTGACTGATTATCCTCTTCCTCCTCAATGATCCCGCTGATATCTTGGAAGAACATTTTTGGTTCTGGGTGATGCCACCAGCCCAATTTTTCAGCCCTCTGTTTAATAGGGGCGTGTATGTCATGGTTATGCAGTGATCTTCCTGTTTGCTTACCTGCCCTCATGTGTTCAGACTAAGAGGCCAGCCACTTCCACCTGGTGGTTTTTATAACCTCTCCTCTAAGCATGGCTCCACCCCAGGCCCTATCAGGGAACCTTATATTAACCTGTGCACTGCAAGCCAACAGTGCTGATCAACCATTGTGTATTCCTTTGTGTGTTTAGCTTCCTGTTACCTGCCGTGTGCTCTTCTGTTGTTCCGTTACCGACTTTGGCGTGTCTTTGACTATCCCTGTTTGCCTGTGATCCTGACCTTTTGGCGTGTCCCTCACTATTCCTGTCTGCTTGTGGCCCGACCTTGGCTTTGTCCCTCACCATCCCTATCCTCCTGTTGCCTACTGTGGGTGTGAGCTGGGGGACCCTGGGGTCGCGACCTGGAGCCAGTTGCAGCCAAGTCCATCCTCACCACTCGAGGCTCTGTTGAACACCTGCTGGCTCTTAGACTCCGCGCCCCAGGGAATCTTACGCTCTAACCCCCGTGGGACCTTTCTCCCGTCCGCAGCAGTCAGCCGTAGGGTCCACAACCTTGCGGTGCACTCCTGATCCCTACGGTGTGCATCTGTCACCTCGCCTCAAGGTGACCTGACAGTTTGATCAGCCATGGACCCGGCTGACGTGCCGCTTCCTGCAGATGATCCATTGCAGAGCTTAGTTCGCAGACTTGAGACCCAAGAATCGCATCAGACCCAGGTGATGCAATTCCTTCAGGATTTGGCATCCTGTGTTGAACAGGTTCAGGCCTCATTAGAACCCCCGGTTCAACAACCTCAACCGCTATCTGCCGCTGCACCTATCGCATCAGTCGCAGCCACACATTCATTACAACTACCAGCTCTGGCCCTTTTCTCTGGGGACTCCAAGGCTTGCAGGGGGTTCCTTAGCCAGTGCACAATTCATTTTGAACTTCAGCCCCCAAACTTCCTGTCCGATAGAGCAAAAGTTGCATATATCATATCCCTCCTGTCCGGCGAGGCGTTAGCTTGGGCTACCCCTCTGTGGGAACTGAATGATCCAGTGATTTCTAGGCTGTCTGATTTCTTGAAACTTTTTCGAAATATCTTCGAGGAACTTGGTCATGTCTCCTCAGCGGCTAGCGCTCTTTTACGTCTCCGTCAAGAGTCCGTGTCTGTCGGACAGTTTGCTCTTCAGTTCCGTATCCTCACAGCTGAATTGAGCTGGAATAATGAGGCCCTAGTTGCAACCTTTTTACATGGCCTCTCTGATAGAGTGAAGGATGAATTAGCAGGAAGATCCCTTCCTGCTGATCTGGACAGTGTCATCACCTTGTGTAACCAGATCGATATTCCCTTTCAGGAGAGGGCCCTGGAAAAAAGACACCAGCACTCCCCATTCTTTAGGCAGCCTGAGCTCCCAGTCCCTTTTCTTCGATCCGAGGAGCACCCCCTGCCTGCTGAGGAACCTATGCAGTTGGGCCGGACAAAGTTATCTCCCGAAGAACGCGCTAGGTGCAGAACTCTGGGCCTATGCCTCTATTGTGGGGCCAAAGGTCATTTCCGTGACACTTGTTCTCTTCGTCCGGAAAAACGCTCAGGGCTAATACATCTGGAAGGTGGTGTATTAGACCCTGAAATATCACCTTCACCTTCTCGTCTTCTCCTTTCTGTGTTGCTTCATGTTGGTGCTTCCTCTCGTTCAGTCTCAGCACATCTGGATTCCGGAGCCGCTGCCAATTTCATGGATTGGGAAACTGCATCCTCCATGAGATATACCCTTTTGCCCCTTACAACGCCATTGGTGGTCTTGGCGATTGATGGCACTGTTCTCCCAGGTGGCCCTACCCGCTTCCAGACCCTTCCTGTTAAGATGTGAGTAGGGACACTCCACCAGGAGTGGATATCCTTCCTTGTCTTACCTAAGGCTTCATCTCCTTTCATATTAGGTCTTCCTTGGTTACGGCTCCATTCTCCACACGTTGACTGGTCTGCTGGACAGATCCTGGCTTGGGGTTCCTCCTGTTCCTCTTCCTGCCTACTCAAGGGTACCCCAAAAGAGAAACTTCCTGTTTCCACCATCCCAGTATCTTCTGCTCTTCCCGCTGTATATAGCAATCTTTGGGATGTGTCCTGCAATAATCAGACTGGTGCACTCTCTGGGTCATGTGGTACTCTGGATGAGGGGCCCACCTGTGAACCTGAGTCGAGCTTTCACTCTAGTTTGCATGGGCATTTACCTTTGTCTGTCCCTAATCTCCCTTGGACGCACAGCCAGGCTAACTTGTCTGCAAGTTCCAGAGTCGCTATGCCCTGTGATGCGATTGAGATGGTCGCTACACCTGACAATACTATTCAGTCGGCCTCTGCACCAGTTATGCCAGTCCAGCCCATGCCCAATGGGCTTCCTGCTTCTTGTTCAGGACCTTCTGTAACCTGGCCTCAACCTACTGCTACTATGTCCGTTCAAACCCATTTAAGAGGCTCAATATATCCTTTGGATAGACTGCCTCATTCGGCCAGATGGGATTTTCAATCTTTTTCTCAGGGCTCTCTGCATTCTGTTTGTGTTTCAGGTATCCAGCTTGACTCTTGTGACATGTCACCTTCTAACCAACCTGACCTCAGGGATCCACTGACCCCTGCCCAGTCTGGTGGTCTTGTGCTGGATCTCCAGCTCTTCTTTAAGGGTCTGGGGGACCCTGCTCAGACTCCAGATCTTCTCATGCCTTTACCCATTCCTAAAAGGCCTTTAGTCCTCAAGTCCTCTTCCTCTCCCTACCTCGGTTCCGGTCTCTGAGGATAATCTAAAATACGAGGTTAGTCAAGTTTTGGATTCCCGGCTCTGTAAAGGCATTCTTCAGTACCTAGTTTTTATGGAAAGGGTATGGCCCTGAGGAGAGGTCTTGGATCCCTGCATTTGAGGTCTTTGCTCCTCGTCTGTTGAGGAGGTTCCATCTGGAGTTTCCCTTTAAGCCTGGACCCAGGCGGGGGAGGGGGAGGCCTCGTAAGAGGGAGGGTACTGTCATGGTTATGCAGTGATCTTCCTCTGGTTGCTTACCTCCCCTCATGTGTTCTGACTAAGAGGCCAGCCACTTCCACCTGCTGGTTTTTATAACCTCTCCTCTAAGCATGGCTCCACCCCAGGCCCTATCAGAGAACCCTATATTAACCTGTGCACTGAAAGCCAACAGTGCTGATCAACCATTGTGTATTCATTGTGTGTTTGGCTTCCTGCTTGCCGTGTGCTCTATGTTTGACTCTGTTACTGACCTTGGCGTGTTCTCTACGATTCCTGTCTGCTTGCGACCTTGACCTTTTGCATGTCTCCGACCATCCCTATCTGCCTGTGACCCTGAACCTTTGGCGTGTACTCTGTTGTTCCTGTCTGCTAGTTGCCCTGACCTCTGCCATATCCCCTTACTATCCTTGTTGTTCCAGCCTGCTGCTTCCTTCTCCTGTAGTCTACTGTGAGCGTGAGCTGTGAGACCCTAGGAGTCGCGACCTGGAGCCAGACTGCAGCAAAGTCCATTCTCACCACTGGAGGCTCTGGTGAACACCCGCTGGCTCTTAGGCCGCGTACACACGGGCGGACTGTTCGCCCAACCTTGTCCGCTGAACAGTGTTTGGGCGGACAGTCCGCTCGTGTGTGGGCTTTCAGCGGACAGTTTCAGCGGACAGTTGGACGGACAAAGTCTTTCGGAAATTCCGAAAAACTGTCCGCTGAAACTGTGTTTGAGCGAACAGTCCGCCCGTGTGTGGGCCTGTCCGCTGTACTTTCGAAATGAGCGGATTGTTCCCGCTCGGAAAGTCCGCCCATTTCGAGCGCGTGTACAGGTAGGCGGGGCCCGCGAAGGAGACGTCGCGGGCTCCGCCGCCTGGAATGGGCTTAAAGGGGAACCCCAACGCCGAGAAAAATCGGCGTGGGGGTTCCCCCAAAGTCCACACCAGACCCTTGTCCGAGCACGCTACCCGGCCGGCCAGGAAAGGGGGGCGAGCGAGCGCGCCCCCCCTCCTGAGCCGTACCAGGCCGCGTGCCCTCAACATGGGGGGGTGCCTTGGGGAAGGGGGGGCCGCGCGGCCCCCCCACCCCAAAGCACCTTGTCCCCATGTTGATGAGGACAAGGGCCTCTTCCCGACAACCCTGGCCGTTGGTTGTCGGGGTCTGCGGGCGGGGGGCTTATCGGAATCCGGGAGCCCCCTTTAAGAAGGGGGCCCCCGGATACCGGCCCCCCACCCTATGTGAATGAGTATGGGGTACAATGTACCCCTACCCATTCACCTGTGAAATAAAGTACAAAAAAAACACAACACAGGGAAAAAATATTTTATTGCACAGCTCCGGGGGTCTTCCGTCTTCGGGGGTCTTCTCGCCGGACTCCTCCGCTATGTGTGTGTAGCTCTTTTACTAGCGGAGGAGTCCGGCTTTCTTCCTCCCCGCCGCCGGCCTCTTCTCCCGACTTCGGGGGTCTTGTCCCCCTCTTCGGTTCTTCTGCCGGGCCACCGCGCCTTCTTGTAGCTCTTTTACAGGCGGTGGCCCGGTCTTCTGTCGCCGCTGCCTTCCGTTCTTCTGTCGCCGCCTTCGGTTCTTCTGCCGGGCCACCGCGCCTTCTTGTAGCTCTTTTACAGGCGGTGGCCCGGTCTTCTGTCGCCGCTGTCGTCGCCGCCGCCGCCTTCCGTTCTTGTTCTTCTTCTTGTTCTTCTGCTTCTTCTCCTGGAGATGTTGACTCGACGAGCTCTCCGGCCGGAATGCCAGAGCCGCGCTGTGCGGTCACTTATATAGTGACAATGGGGCGGTGTCACATGGTATATGTCACATGGGTTGGTCACATGGGTTGATGTCACATGGGGACTATGACATCGTAAGGGGGCGGGGTCACCATGTGACCAACCCATGTGACATATACCATGTGACACCGCCCCATTGTCACTATATAAGTGACCGCACAGCGCGGCTCTGGCATTCCGGCCGGAGAGCTCGTCGAGTCAACATCTCCAGGAGAAGAAGCAGAAGAACAAGAAGAAGAACAAGAACGGAAGGCGGCGGCGGCGGCGACGACAGCGGCGACAGAAGACCGGGCCACCGCCTGTAAAAGAGCTACAAGAAGGCGCGGTGGCCCGGCAGAAGAACCGAAGGCGGCGACAGAAGAACGGAAGGCAGCGGCGACAGAAGACCGGGCCACCGCCTGTAAAAGAGCTACAAGAAGGCGCGGTGGCCCGGCAGAAGAACCGAAGAGGGGGACAAGACCCCCGAAGTCGGGAGAAGAGGCCGGCGGCGGGGAGGAAGAAAGCCGGACTCCTCCGCTAGTAAAAGAGCTACACACACATAGCGGAGGAGTCCGGCGAGAAGACCCCCGAAGACGGAAGACCCCCGGAGCTGTGCAATAAAATATTTTTTCCCTGTGTTGTGTTTTTTTTTGTACTTTATTTCACAGGTGAATGGGTAGGGGTACATTGTACCCCATACTCATTCACATAGGGTGGGGGGCCGGTATCCGGGGGCCCCCTTCTTAAAGGGGGCTCCCGGATTCCGATAAGCCCCCCGCCCGCAGACCCCGACAACCAACGGCCAGGGTTGTCGGGAAGAGGCCCTTGTCCTCATCAACATGGGGACAAGGTGCTTTGGGGTGGGGGGGCCACGCGGCCCCCCCTTCCCCAAGGCACCCCCCCATGTTGAGGGCACGTGGCCTGGTACGGCTCAGGAGGGGGGGCGCGCTCGCTCGCCCCCCTTTCCTGGCCGGCCGGGTAGCGTGCTCGGACAAGGGTCTGGTGTGGACTTTGGGGGAACCCCCACGCCGATTTTTTTCGGCGTTGGGGTTCCCCTTTAAGCCCATTCCAGGCGGCGGAGCCCGCGACGTCTCCTTCGCGGGCCCCGCCTACCTGTACACGCGCTCGAAATGGGCGGATTTGCCTCCGCCTTACGTGGGCGAGTCCGTTCATTTCAAAAGTTGAGCGGACTGTTTGGCAAACAGTTCGTTGAAACAGTCCGCTCGTGTGTGGGCAAGTCCGCTCATGCAAATTTTGAGCGGACTGTTTGCCGAAACTGTTTGACGAACAAGGTTGGGCAAACAGTCCGCGCGTGTGTACGCGGCCTTAGACTCTGCGCCCTGGGGAATCTATGCTCCAGCTCCCATTGGGGTCTGTGTTAGTGATCCTGTAGACCTGTGTCCTGAATCTCCCTGGGTACAATCCGCAGCAGTCAGTCCTAAGGTCCACTACTTAGCGGTGCACTTCCGACTCCTACAGAGTGCATCTGTCACCTGGTCTCAGGTGACCTGACACAGAGAGATAGATTTGGGTGTCATTGGCATATAAATGGTAGTGGAAGCCATGGAAGGCTATCAGCTGATCCAGGGAGGACATGTAGATTGAAAATAGTAGAGGTCCAAGGACAGAACCTTGGAGGACCCCAATGATAAGAGGAGTTGGAGAAGAGGAAGTGGACTTTTAAGTGACACTGAAGGTGCGATGAGATAGGTAAGATTCGAAACCAATGGAGAGCGAAGCCATGGAGACAAAGCAAATTTAGTTTTCTGAGGAGAAAAAGGTGGTCAACAGTATCAAAGGCAGCGGAAAGGTCCAGTAGTAAGAGTACGGAAAAATGACTGTTGATCTGGGCTGTTAGTAAGTTGTTTGTGAGTTTCTGTGGAGTGGTGTGGGCGAAATCCAGACTGAAGGGGATTAAGAAGGTTATTCTTAATGAGATGGTCATTCAGTTAGTTGTAGATTAAACGTTCAAGGAATTAGGAGGCAAAAGGGAGTAAAGAGATGGGTCTTAGGTTGTTAAGATTGGTGGGGTCTAGTGAGGCCTTTTTTGGTATTGGAGTGACTAGCGCATGTTTTAGAGGGTAGAGAGTAATAGGTTGTAGATATGAGTTGAACAGCGTAGGCATAAATATTTGTCAACAAGTGCACTGGTGTTTTCTGTTAGACCCTGGCAGCCCAACGTAATCGGAAGGCCAGAAGGATTTGTAAGTGACTTGTGCACTTTGGGAAATGCATAGAAGGCAGGAGTCTTTGGTTCCTTAACATTAAAATAGTTCCAAGTGTTTTTGTCAATCAGCCATTTTTGGAAGGCTTTAAAGATCATGGAATAATATTCCTGAATAGGGATGAGCCGAACACCCCCTGGTTCGGTTCGCACCAGAACTTTCGAACGGACCCCAAATTCGTACGAACTTTAGAACCCCATTGAAGTCTATGGGACTCAAACGTTCAAAATTAAAAGTGCTAATTTTAACGGCTAATATGCAAGATACTGTCCTAAAAAGGGTTTGGGGACCTGGCTCCTGCCCCAGGGGACATGGGTCAATGCCTAAAATGTTTTAAAAAATGGCCATTTTGGCGGGAGCACTGATTTTAATTACGATTAAAGTGAAAAAAAAAAGTAAAATATTCCTTTAAATATGGTGCCTGGGGGGTGTCTGTAGTATGCCTGTGAAGTGTCACGTGTTTCCCGTGTTTAGAACAGTCCCTGCACAAAATGACATTAAATTGAAATAACATCATTTAAAACTGCTTGCGGTTTTAATGTTATATCTGGTTCCTGCAATATGGTTGAAAATCATTGAGAAAAATGGCATGGGTAGCCCTCCCTGCCCATTACCAGCCCCTTTGGGTCTTCTACGCATATTAGGGGAACCCCGTAACCATATTAAAAAAAGGAAATGCGTGTGGCCCCCAGGCCCTATGTACTCAGAACAGCAGTATGCAGGCGGTGCAAACAAGACAGGGACTGTGTAGGTTTGTTGTGTTAAGTTGAATCTGTTTGTAATTTTCAACTGGTACATTTTTAAAGTGTAGCTCCAGTCAAAAAAACTATTTTTAAGCTTTTTGGAAAACATAGGGAAGGGTTATCACCCCTGCATAATTTGTTTTGTCGTACATCTTTTTCATCTCACTTGCTGTTGTCTCCTTCCGTTTGCAAGTAGGAGATGTTTGTAAGTTGGATGTTTGAAAGTAGGGGCCTGCCCTATATGCTCTGCAGAAATGGCGGAACAAGGTGTTGGTTTTGTCACAACATTGTAAGCCCTCAAAGTGACTCTTGGTGGGCACTAGAGCGCCCTGCTGTGAACGATTATATCAAGAATTGTAATTACATGCCATTGTTGAACAGTGGTAGAAAAATTGACCTTTGGTGGTTGTGGTACTGGTGCCACAAAACTATAAGTCCTCACAGTTACTCTGGGTGGGCACAGGAACGAAATTGTAAATAAACGCCCCTGTTAAACAGGGGCAGAAAAATTGGGTCTTAGGCACTGGTGCTGGTGCCACGACACTGCAACCTCTCCCATATACTCTAGTTTTATTGCAGGAATTAGCCCTGCTGCAAAGCATTGCATCACAAATTGTAATTAAACGCCCCTGTTAAACAGGGGCAGAAAAATTGGGCCTTAGGCACTGGTGCTGGTGCCACGACACTGCAACCTCTCCCATATACTCTTGTTTTATTGCAGGAATTAGCCCTGCTGCAAAGCATTGCATCAAAAATTGTAATTAAACGCCCCTGTTAAACAGGGGCAGGAAAATTGGGCTGATGGCATCACCCAGAACCAGAAATGTTCTTACAACATATCAGCGGAGGAGGAAGAGGATAGACAATCAACATAACAGGACAGTCACTCAGCATCAGCATAGGCAGTCTTGAAGGGATGTGATATTTCAAAAAAAATTATTCGGTTACATCAGCTTCAGGTGCTTGGTAGCTGTGGGTGATCCAAGACTGATTCATCTTGATGAAGGTCAGTTGATCAACTGATTCGGTGGACAGGCGCACCCTGTGATCGGTAACAAAGCCACCAGCAGCACTGAAGGTGCGTTCCGAAAGAATGCTGGATGCAGGACAGGCCAGTAGCTCAATTGCATACTGTGCAAGCTCTGGCCAGTGATCCATCCTCAAGACCCAGTAAGCCAGAGGATTTTCGGTGGGAAAGGTGTCCAAGTCTGACCTTGCCCCTAGGTATTCCTGCACCATGTAAATCAGACGCTGGCGATGGTTGCTGGAACCGATCATACCTTGGGGTTGCGGACTAAAAAAATTTCTGAAAGCATCAGTCAGACGGCCACCTTCTCTACTGCTCCTTCTGACCGATGCCTCAGCAACACGTTGTCCAGGACCAGGAGTTTGTAACCTCCCAGTCTCTGGGAACGCGTTGCACAGACTTTTCTGCAAGGCCTCCCGAAGATGTCTCATCCTCTGCTCCCTCTGCGATGGCAAGATAAGGTCGGCAACCTTACCCTTGTACCGTGGATCAAGGAGAGTGGCCAGCCAGTAATGGTCCCTCTCCTTGATCCAAAGAATACGAGGATCCTTCTGCAGGCTTTGCAGGATCAGGGAGGCCATGCAGCGTAGGTTAGCTGAGGCATTCGGTCCGTAGTCCTCTGGGTCACTAAGGACAACATGATCCGCAGCTACCTCCTCCCAGCCACGTACAAGTCCACGGGTTTCTTGGGACTGTAAATCATCCCTACAAGACTGCTGATGCTGAGTGCCAGCCTCCACCTCCATGCTGACACAATCATCCTCCTCCTCCTCTTCCTCCTCCTCATCCTCTTCCTGTGTGATGGGTGGCACAGCAGGAACACTGTCTGGATAAAGGGGGCCTTGAGAGGCAAGGAAGTCCTCCTCTTCCTGCCTCTGTTCTGCCTCAAGTGCCCTCTCCATTATTCCACGCAGCGTATGCTCCAAGAGGTGGACAAGAGGTACAGTGTCACTGATGCATGCACTGTCACTGCTCACCATCCTTGTGGCCTCCTCAAACGGTGACAGGACAGTGCATGCATCCCTGATCATGCCCCACTGGCGTGGTGAGAAAAAACCGAGCTCCCCTGACCCTGTCATGGTGCCGTAGTCGCACAGGTACTCATTGATGGCCCTCTGCTGCATGTGTAGCCGCTGCAGCATGGCCAACGTTGAGTTCCACCTGGTGGGCATGTCACATATAAGGCGGTTCTTGGGCAGGTTCAACTCCTTTTGGAGCTCAGCCAGCCAAGCACATGCATTAAATGATCGGCGGAAATGCACACAGACTTTCCTGGCCTGCTTCAGGACATCCTGTAAGCCGGGGTACCTGCCCAAGAACCGCTGCACCACCAGGTTAAGGACGTGAGCTACACAGGGCACATAGGTCAGTTGTCCCTGTCGGAGGGCGGAGAGGAGGTTGGTGTCATTGTCGCAAACCACCATTCCTGGCTTAAGCTGGCGTGGCGTCAACCACCTCTCGGCCTGCCCCTGCAGAGCTGACAAAACATCCGCCCCAGTGTGGCTCCTGTCCCCCAAACAAACCAGCGCAAGCATGGCATGGCATCGTTTTGCCTGCGTACTTGCGTAGCCCCTGGAACGCCTACAGAGCACCGCTGGTTCTGAGGACAGAGCACTGGAAGAGGTCATGGAGGAAGAAGAAGAGGAGGGGGTGGAGGAGAGAGGTGTGGCACAACCAATAGTAGCATTTTGGAGGCGTGGTGGTGGAACAACCTCCAACACTACTGCACCTTGTCCTGCATCCTTCCCAGCTGCCAGAAGAGTGACCCAATGGTCCGTGAAAGACAGGTAACGTCCCTGTCCATGCCTGCTGGACCATGAGTCAGCGGTAATATGCACCTTACCGCTGACCGCCCTGTCCACGGAGGCAAGGACATTGCCTTCCACATGCCGGTAGAGAGCCGGAATCGCCTTCTGTGAGAAAAAGTGGCGTTTGGGGACCTGCCACTGAGGAACCGCACATTGTACAAATTTACGGAAGGGGGCCGAGTCTACCAACTGAAAAGGCAGCAGTTGAAGTGCTAGCAATTTAGCCAAGCTAGCATTCAACCGCTGGGCATGTGGATATGGGTGTACTGCTAGCAGAGTGCCCGGAAGCACTTGGCTGTGACACACCTAATTCTACACCTTCATTCCTCTCAGAGCAGGTTTCAGAGAGGACTGAAGGTCTAGTGGGGTTGGAGATGCCAGCTGATGAGGAGCAAGGAGAGGTCCGCTTTGTTCTTTGGTGTGGGTCTTTGAGGTACGCTTGCCAACGAGCTGCATGGCAGGTCAACATATGTCTGGTCAAGCATGTGGTGCCCAAGCGGCTGATGTTTTGGCCACGCGAGAAACGCTTGAGACATATGTTGCAAATAGCAGCGGTGCGATCTGATGCACTCGTCTCAAAAAAGGCCGACACCAAAGAACTTTTAGAATAACGCGCAGAGGCAGCGCCCTGCACAGGCGGAGCTCTGTGGTGTGATTCAGTCGGTGTGCTGCCCCTAAGCTGGCCCCCGAAGGGCATCCTGCCTCGTTGGACATGTGCCTCCTCCTCCTCCTCTCTCCTACCAGGCACCCACGTGGAGTCAGTGCCCTCATCATCCCCTCCCTCTTCATCGCTGTAGCAAACCTGGCAATATGCTGCAGCTTGTGGAACATGACTGCCAGATTGCTGTCCTTCTTGAGCATCCCCTCTCTCTGCATTCACGCTACTGCCTTCCTCTAGCTGAGTGTCATCATCAGAGGCTACAATACACTGGGCATCCTCCTGGAGCATGTACCCAACACTGTGCTCAAAGAGTTCAGGAGACTCCTCAGGAGGACGTGGTGGGTCTAGGGAAGGAGTCACTGATGATGACATTGAGACGAGGGAAGACGATGCGTTGGCAGCTGCTTTGCTACTACCCTGAGACTGGGTGAGAGAGGATGAGGAGGATGAAGAGGGCTTGGTCATCCACTCTACCAAGTCATTGGCATGTTGCGGTTCAACATGTCCAGCTGCCGAAAAGAAGGACAAGCGTGTCCCATGGCCACGTGCTGATGACAATGCACCGCGTCCACGACCAGCACTGTTGTCTCTAGACACAGAGCCTGCTTGTCCTCTTTTATCGGCTCGCACCTGTCTGCCTCTCCTTGCTGGCCTTCCAGACATGGTAATGGCCTGAAGGGAGTTGGGTAAAACAGCAGTTGGGTAGTGTATATTGTGCTGAAGGCACACAACACCCACTAACTCCTGCAGATGCCTTTATTATAGAACACCAGAGATAAAGGGGTATACTGTAATGGAGTCACACAACACCCACTAAGCCCTGCAGATGGCTCTATTAGAGAACAGCAATAAAGGGTAGATACAGGTGTATATTGTGCTGGAGGCACAAAACACCCACTAACTCCTGCAGATGCCTTTTTTATAGAACACCAGAGATAAAGGGGTATATACAGATGTATACTGTGCTGTGCTGGAGGCACACACAACTTCCAATAACTCCTGCAGATGGCAAGTGGGCTCAAATAGAGAAGAGCTATGTAGGTGGATATAGCGGTGTGTACTGGGTACAGAGCATGTAGACAGCATGCACAAGCTCCTAACACTACTGACTGCAAGCTCTATTATAAAAGATAGATCACTAGCTATATAGGTGAGGTGAATATAGCGGTGTATACTGTGGTCAGGGCAAGCAGACAACAACCACTACAGAAGAGCAAGATCCAAAATCGGCCGATAACGATCGGTGTGTACTGTGTTGAAGGTACACAGAACACCCACTAACTGCTTCAGATGCCAACACACTACACAAGTCCGCCGTGCTGGCGTCCTTATATAGTGTGGGGCGTGTACTACACAGCCTGAGCTATGATTGGCCACAGGCATCCTGCCTGTGGCCAATCATGGTTCTCCTCACTGCTGGCGCTGTGATTGGCCAAGCATGTGGGGTCACAGTGCATGCTTGGCCAATCATGAGCCAGCAATGCACTGCGATGACGCAGTGCATTGTGGGCCGTGAGCGCCACACGAATTTGGCGCGAACGGCCCATAATGTTTGGAATTTGCCGAACGGGCAAACAGCCGATGTTCGAGTCGAACGTATGTTCGACTCGAACACGAAGCTCATCCCTATTCCTGAATAAAATTGTCAACCACAACTTTAGATATGGGTCAGTACCATTCCTTATTAAGAATAATTATTAATAATTTACTAATCAACTCAATTGTGGACTTTATTATAATTTGATCCTCATCATAATTTTTCACCTTCTGTTATGATATGCATAGGATTTACTGTATTATTTGAACACAGGTGGTTCATATATTTCATTTTGATTCCATACCTTCAAAATTATATGTTTAGCACGATTCTATTTTTCTTCCAAGGTTCACTTACCCTCCTGGTGGTAGTAGAAACCGGAAGAGAAGATAAAGTAGGTGACATAGTGCTCTGTGCAGGATTCAAAGCCAGAATAGATGTGTTATGCTGCGTACACACAATCAGAATTTTGCTCTGATGGTTTTCCTGACAGAATTCTGACGGAATTCCGCTCAAGCCGTCTTGCATACATGCGGTCACACCAAATTCTGACTGTCAAGAACACGGTGACGTACAACACGTACGACGGGACTAGAAAAAGGAAGTTCAATGCCCAGTAGCCAATAGCTTCCATCTCCTAGTTGAAACTGAGCATGCGTGAGTTTTTACACGTCGGAATTGCACACACACGATCAGAATTTCCGATAAAAATTTGTGGAGCATACACACCGTCGCATTTTCCGATGAAAAGCTCTCATTGGTCTTTTGCTGGCCAAAATTCTGCTCATGTGTATGCGGCATCAGACAAAGCGTTAAGTGGACGTGATAGGGGAGTAGAAGGTTGTATAGTGTATAGTTTGGTATGGACCAAAGGTGGTCGTCGAGTGGTTGTAAGCCCTAAGGTTACGTGAAAGTGATTCCGTGGAGGTGGTATTTAGTTCTCCCTTCCGTTTCTTTGGTAACCTATCATGAGACAAGTCCTGGTAAGTGGTCAATTGACTAGAAGACACAGAGGAAGCAGATGATACATTAGGCAAATCACTATCCATTTTAAGTGCTGTATAAGTTGATGGTCTGGTCATGGGTTTACTATATGTTGTTTGGTTCCACTTGTATGCATAGTCATTATCACGTGCGGATTTATCTCTAAGGAATTTACTCTCTTTGGCATTGATAATGCCTACTGTATATTCCTTGAGATATTCAA
Organism: Lithobates pipiens; assembly: GCF_037356315.1. NCBI lineage: Eukaryota > Metazoa > Chordata > Amphibia > Anura > Ranidae > Lithobates > Lithobates pipiens. The sequence continues at coordinate 143,964,229 of NW_027507787.1, read as the reverse complement.
GTAAATCCTTTCTCTTTTAATAAAATTGAGAGAAGAAGCAATAGGAACATGGTCCTGCTCCCAAGCATCGATCTGGGCATCAAGATGAATAATCTCGGTATCATATTGCTTACACAAAATAGTGATCATTTCTAATGAGCAAGTTTGAAGATTATGTTGCCATGTTTGTTGCAAGGAATCATTAACCTTTTTTAAGTTGGGAGAAATATGGATTCTTGAACCCCAGGGAACAATGTTATTTTCAGAGTATTTTTCAAAGTAGCTTTTGTGCCAATAAATCCTCACTTTTTTCTCCAAAAGATGTTGTAATCTCATAAATGCTCTACCCAATTCAGCCCCTATGATATTGGATGCATTCTGAGATGACCATATCTTGGCCATGAAACCCTCCCATGCCTCATCACAGAAATCCACCATATTGGGTAGATGTACACCGACAGATGATATACACAAAACTTCAAAAATAATTGAAAGTATGTAAAATTTAAAATGTAAGTATATACTATTATCTCTTAAATACAGCCAAATTCAACAGTTTCCAATGAAAGGTCACCCAAGCACGAAAAAATGGGTATTGGGGGGTATATAGGGCCGGAGATTCCAGCATTCCATCAGCTGGATCTCAGAGGCAGCCATTACGACAGTCACGCCGATGCCAGGTAAACTTGGATGCTGTGCTCACCTGTGGGCTTATTGTCAGGGCTGGCTTAGCCCTTCCTTCTCTGGGCTGGCTGCTCAGCTGTCGGCTAATTGCCAGCTCTCATCTCTCTGGACAGTTACCCAGCTGTTCCTAATCCTGCTCGTCTGATCTGCCTACCTAAAGCTGTCCAGCTCACTTCATCTCTGCCTTTGCCTTGGTCACATCACAAGAAACCATCTCCTGGGGTTCTGTTTAAAGACTAGTTTGCTGACATCCCTTCTGGCTCCTTATCCTGCTTGCTGTTGCTCAACTTGGATCCTTGACTTCCAGCCTGACTGATTACCCGATCTGGTTATTGAACTCTGGACTGGCTGACTACTTGATCCGGTTACTGGACTCTGGCTATGCTTTGACTACGCTTACTCTTATTTACCTTTTTATTTTTATTTAATAAACAAGTGTGATTTAATTGTACTTCTGTCTCTGTCTGGTTCATGGTTTCTGACACTTATGCTGCTTGATTACATTTTCATATATTGCTGTGCTGAGCCAATATTTTCCCTCGTCATTCCTTTCTTCCTTTTTGGGCTACTATTTAAAACTACTATATATTGACACCACCTATCATATTGTGACAGGATGCTCTTTTTGGCTGGCTGTTATGTATGGCAGACTTATATTGGGATATATCCTATTCCTGCAGGGTTCAGTATACTTGGCTGCATTTTGGCACCTCTATAGTGCTGTATTACAGATTCTTTTTCCACCTTATCAATATATTTTATTTGCTTTCAGTAATTCTTGTATTCCCTTTTTCTATCATAATGTATTTGACCCTTTTTTTCTCACTTATCGGTGTTTCTTCCTTCTTTTTACTTACACTGTGTTATATATGGCGAAGTTACAACTTTACAGTTCTGTTTGGCTTTTCTGGTGCCCCTGTACCACTAGTTTTTCTTAGCAGAGTATATGTATTGCTTGAGGCTATGTTAGCCCATAATATTGGACTGTGTTATGTCCAATTATAAATATTACTCCCTTTATAATTTTCTTCATAACTTTAATCTAGGCTGGCCCCTGTATGCCCCCTGTGTTCACACGAACCAAACCTCCCTTAATTGTTGGGCTGCCCGGCCGCGTGCCCTTCTGTGGGAGTCCCCTTGGTAAGTTGGGTGGGATTTGTGGGGTGGGACAGTCTATGAGCCATGACACTTGGTATATATGTTTATGTATTTTTCCTGGTACTATTTTTTGTCACTTTATTTCTATTTCCCTGATTTTGTAATAATTATGGGTTTATTATTATCAGAGCCACTGCTGAACACTGATGATCATATAATCCACTCAAGAAGCCATTGTTTGGCAAAACATGTAGGGACTTGACATGCATAAAGTGACCATTTCAAGCATATGGATACTTTGACCAGTATTACTGTTATTATCGTTATCATTATTATCTGTATATTACTCTCCTTATATTTTCTGCACCCTATGTTTATAGTCTTCTGTATATCTATATAATAAATTGTATATTTTTAAGTAAAATAATGTAATTTTCTATATATTAGGCACCGCTATAACCCCTATCCAATTTCCCTTCTTTGTACTTTACCAATATAAGGGATGAGGTGCCGGATCGTATGAGGTCACTCAACCCACACCCATAGAGAAATCTTCTTTCATTGCTTTCACTACCTTTAACACTATCTATGAATGTGGAAGATAATCATTTGACTCATCAGACTCTCCTCTATTCATAGATGATGTTTCAGGCAGTGAGAGAGGAGGGGGTGGGTCCTTGTCAATTTTTCCCAACAGCTTCACAGAAGACCCCATACTGTTAACCACCGCAGCGCTAGAAGTTAAGCAGTGGGGAGAGGATGGGACGTCCTTACAGTGGATATTTCTCCAGGATCAAACTGCTTGCTCGACATGGGACATCCTTCATTGCAGGTAAGTAAGATCACTAAAGCTATAGAGGTTTTGGTTAAACTTCAGCTTTAAATGGAGATAAGCTGGCCACATGGAAGGCACAAGAACATCTCTTGTGACTTTACAGATAGAAAACCCAAGTAGACCCCATGATTTCTAACAGCTGCCTTGTACCTAGAGTTCAACTTTAAAATAAATTAAGTTTACAAAACAGCACCAACTCATTTTACATCTTTACTATTAAAATGTGTCAAAAATTAAATGCACCCAGTTCTTTAAAATATCAAAACACACAAGAATAAGGGTCCATATCTATATGAATATAATTTCTGTAAAAAAATAAAATCATAGAAGAGCCCAGTTCTCTCTTCAATTAATTAAACACAAAAGGAGTCATCCTTCAGAACTGGTCTACCAAATTCAAGAAACAAAGATATTCCACTCCTTCGATGAATGTGCTAATAAAGCATTATGTGAGTGAAGCCCTGTGATAACACATCAGTGTCAGAAATGCCAACAAGAACTCCAAAGAGAGCTCCAGGCACTCACCCTTCCTGTTTCCTTTGAGATGCGACTGACCAGAAGAACATTAGACCTAAGAGCTCTACAACCAGAAACATGAACAGCTAAGCAAAAAAAATGTAGCCGGGGGCAAGACAAAGAATTCCTGTACCCAACAGCAAAAATTAGTACTTTAATGCAGGGATATGCTCAGAGGGTTAGAAGTCTTTGGATTAAATAATCAAAGTGCACATTAAGTTTCTGGATAGAACTCAAATGCACTCTGCATTCTGCTTTCTAAGTGCCAGAATATCAGGGAAAAATACCTTTTTTGTTTTTTTGGATACTTTTCATAACTTCAAATACATATAGGATTATTAAGTAATACAAATGGTGTAAATTACTTGCTTAAAGAAGAGCTGCACCTTTAAAAAAATATTAAAAGCCAGCCGCTACAAATATTGCAGCTGCTGACTTTTAATAAATTGACACTTACCTGTCCCAGGGTCCAGCGATGTCGGCAGCAGATGACGAGCAATCGCTCGTCTCTCCGCCGCCATTCTCTGTGAGGGAATCAGGAAGTGAAGCATTGCGGCTTCACTGCCTGGTTCCCTACTGTGCATGTGCAAGTCACGCTGCGCGTCTGTACTGGTCCCCGCTGTGTCCTGGGAACTGTGTGTTTCCCAGAACATAACGGGGGGGGGGGGCGGAGCATCTGTGGCGAGCTTGTCCCGGAAGTGGGTACAGATATCTGGATTATCCAGGTATCTGCAACCCCCTCCCCCCTGAAAGGTGCCAATTGTGGCACCGGAGGGGGGGAGGGATCAGATGAGTGTAACTTCCACTTCAGGGTGGAGGTCCGCTTTAATTACTTGCTGTGAACAATGAAAACCAATGAGCATTCTGCTTTCAATGTTCTGAACTTATCTGCAATTAATTGGCAAATGTACCTAAAGTGCACCCCGTAAAGAGCCGCAAGTAACTGGGATCCCCCACAATGCATAGCCAAGCACACCGAATTTCCACAGTCCATGACTTTGTTTTTCGTTTTTTGTTTTATTGAGGGATATAACTTGAATAGGGATGGGAGGATATGGGATGCCCACTTGACTTCAAACAGACTTCAGGGACAACTTCTTCTATATACAGTCCCTATATACAGCTCCTCTTCTTCCTCCAGCACATACTTGCTTGCAGAACACAGCTATGTCACCTTGTAATAATTGTGTAGCTAAGGCCCATTACAGACATAGCTCACATGTTCCCATCACTTCCTCTCTGTGGTCACTGATCCTAGAACCACCTCTTCAGGCCTCTTCCAGCCCACCTGGCTGCAGCTGCCCCTTTCTTAGCCTTCCTGGCTAATTATCCACAGTCTTCCAGACTGGCACTCACAAGGCCATCCAGCCAACTCTCAGGACATCTCTCAGTTGTGCTGACCTACTCCCGCTGTCCTCTCTCCTTGCTCCTGTGCCTCCAGGAAGGGTTTCCTCTGTGTGTTGTAGGGGGAATGTTCCAGAATCCGAGCCCCAGGCCCGAGCTCACACCCCCCAGATTCACGGCCATCAACGCCTCTTCAGCACTCCATCTCCATGTTGCACCTGACTGATGCCTAGTTATGAGGTGGCCTGCCCCCTGCCAGCCCATTACTGAGGATTGGCTGAGGTCCTTATAAATATTCCTAACAGCCCCTTCTAGCTTCCGCCCACTATGTCTATAATATTATACATTTTTTAGTTGGTGAGGACTCGTGATGTGCTCAGTACTTAAAGGGCGGTGGAAGAGGAAATTGATGCCAGAGGAATGCTGTGTATTCCTCTGTGCTCTGATGAGAACACCTGCTCTTTTTTGGGAACTCTGATGGGGGCACTTGCTGAATGGGGGCACCCTGATGGGGGAACCTGCGCTATGGGATCACTTGGATGGGGACACCTGCTTTGTGATGGGAAAATCTGCACTATGGGGGCATCTGATGGGGATACCTAATCTATGGGGGACACTCCGATGGGGACATCTGATATAAAAGGGAACTCTGATAGGGACACCTCCTTGTGTATTTTTAATTTTTGATAGACATACAATGTATATAATCTTTTGTCATAGCACAAACTTTAGATTCAGACCTCAGATAAAGGACATTTTAGTGATTGAACCTCCTTGAATTTTAGTTCAATACCCCTGATCTAAGCACCAGAACCACTATAGCTAAGGAGCACAAATAAAGTGTATGCCGTATGAGGATGGGGATTGCATTGAGGAGGGGAGGGGAGTGATGGGAGGAAGTATTGGGAAGGGGGGGCGGGGGAACCAAAATGCACCTTTGCCTAAGTAGACAAAAATCCTTGCACCAGCCCTGACTACAAACCTACAAAGACATGACCATCTAACTAAACTGACAGGCCGGGCAAGGAGAGCATTAATCATAGAAAGCAGCCAAGAGGCCCATGGTAACTCTGGAGGAGCTGCAGAGATCAAGAGCTCTGGTGGGAGAATCTGTCCACAGGACAATTTTTAGTCGTGCACTCCATTGTTGCCCTGTTGAAAGAAAGCCATAAGAAGTCCCATGTTCAGTTTGGGAAAAGTCATGTGGGGGACACAGCAAACATGTGAAAGAAGGTGCTCTGGTCAGATGAGACCAAAATTTTACTTTTGGCCCAAAAGCAAAATGCTATATGTGGCGGAAAACGAACACTGCACATCACCCTGAACACTCCATCACCACCATGAAACACGGTGGTGGCAGCATCATGTTGTAGGGATGCTTTTCTTGAGTGGGGACTGGGAAGCTGGTCAGAGTTGATGGGAAGATGGATGGAGTCCAATACAGGGCAATCTTAGAAGAAAACCTGTTGTAGTCTGCAAAGGATTTGAGACTTGGGCAGAGCTTCACCTATCAGCAGGACAATGTCCCTAAACATATAGCCAGAGCTACAATGGAATAGTTTAGATCAAAAGCAGTCAAGTCAAGTCAAAGTCCAGCCCTTAATCCAACTGAGAATCTGTGGCAAGACTTGAAAATTGCTGTTCAAAGACGCTCTCCATCCAAACTGACAGAGCTTGAGCTATTTTACAAAGAAAAATGGGTAAAATGTCACTCTCAAATGTGCAAAGCTGGTAGAGACATCATCACCAAAAAGACTTGCATCTGTAATTGCAGTGAAAGGTGGTTCTACAAAGTATTGACTCCGGAGGGGCTGAATACAAATGTACACCACACTTTTCACATATTTATTTGTAAAACATTTGGAAAACTATTTATCATTTTCTTTCTATTTCACAATTATTTGCCACTTTGTTTTGGTCTATCACATAAAAACACAATGAAATACAATTATGTTTTTGGCTGTAACATGACAAAATATGAAAAATATGCAGGAGTATGAATACTTTTTCAAAGCGCTGTAAATATTGTATATAAAACATTCAGCACTAAGCAAATTAACTCTTTTTAAGGCCACTTAATAATATTTAAGGCCCACTTACTGCAGCTGCTGACTTTTAACATATGGACACTTACCTGTCCAGGGCACCCGCAATGTCGGCACCCGAAGCCGATCTCTCCCTCGGCTCTCAGGTGGAGGTGCTGCCATCTTCAGTAAGGGAATCAGGAAGTGCGGCTTCCCAGCGTGGTTCCCAACTGAGCATGCGCGAGTCATGCTGCGTGATCCCACTGGTCTCCGCTGTCTTCTGGGACCCGTTTGTCCTAAGAGGAGGCACCGGACATGTTGTAGATAGCGGATACTGTGGCTATTTATGCCTGGAAGTGGGCGCAAATACCGGTGTTAGACAGATATCTGCTCCCCCTTCCCCCCGAAAGGTGCCAAATGTGACACGGGGGGGGGGGGGGGGGGTATTCTGAAAAGCGGATGTTCCATCTTTGGGTGGATCTCTGATTTAAGGAGCCAGAGTAACTGCACAAAGGATCACCAAGCCACCACCTGACCTCTCATTTCAAATAAGAATAGACACAGCCGTACTGTGGGGAAAGGTAACAGAAATTAGCAGCTCACTTGTGGACACTCTCTCTCTCCTGGATTAGTGAAGATCTGCCCTACTTATAACCTTTAAAATCAGTTATACAAATTACCATATTACCAATGTTAAACAGTAGGGATGAGCCGAACACCCCCCGGTTCGGTTCGCACCAGAACTTTCGAACGGACCCCAAATTCGTACGAACTTTAGAACCCCATTGAAGTCTATGGGACTTGAATGTTCGAAATTAAAAGTGCTAATTTTAACGGCTAATATGCAAGATACTGTCCTAAAAAGGGTTTGGGGACCTGGCTCCTGCCCCAGGGGACATGGGTCAATGCCTAAAATGTTTTTAAAAATGGCCATTTTGGCGGGAGCACTGATTTTAATGACGATTAAAGTGAAAAAAAAAGTGAAATATTCCTTTAAATATCGTGCCTGGGGGGTGTCTGTAGTATGCCTGTGAAGTGCCACGTGTTTCCCGTGTTTAGAACAGTCCCTGCACAAAATGACATTAAACGGAAATAACATAATTTAAAACTGCTTGCGGTTTTAATGTTATATCTGGTTCCTGCAATATGGTTGAAAATCATTGAGAAAAACGGCATGGGTAGCCCTCCCTGCCCATTACCAGCCCCTTTGGGTCTTGTACGCATATTAAGGGGAACCCCGTACCCATATTAAAAAAGGAAATGCGTGTGGCCCCCAGGCCCTATATACTCAGAACAGCAGTATACAGGCGGTGCAAACAAGACAGGGACTGTGTAGGTTTGTTGTGTTAAGTTGAATCTGTTTGTAATTTTCAACTGGTACATTTTTAAAGTGTAGCTCCAGTCAAAAAAACTATTTTTAAGCTTTTTGGAAAACATAGGGAAGGGTTATCACCCCTGTATAATTTGTTTTGTCGTCCATCTTTTTTCATCTCACTTGCTGTTGTCTCCTTCCGTTTGCAAGTAGGAGATGTTTGTAAGTTGGATGTTTGAAAGTAGGGGCCTGCCATATATGCTCTGCAGAAATGGTGGAACAAGGTGTTGGTTTTGCCACAACATTGTAAGCCCTCAAAGTGACTCTTGGTGGGCGCTGGAGCACCCTGCTGTGAACAATTATATCAAGAATTGTAATTACATGCCATTGTTGAACAGTGGTAGAAAAATTGACCTTTGGTGGTTGTGGTGTTGGTGCCACAACACTATAAGTCCTCACAGTTACTCTGGGTGGGCACAGGAACGGGCCCTCCTGTGAAAAATTATATCAAGAATTGTAATTACATGTCCCTGTTAAACAGGGGCAGAAAAATTGGGCCTTAGGCACTGGTGCTGGTTCCTCGACACTGCAACCTCTCCCATATACTCTAGTTTTAGTGCAGGAATTAGCCCTGCTGCAAAGCATTGCATCAAATATTGTAATTAAACGCCCCTGTTAAACAGGGGCAGAAAAATTGGGTCTTAGGCACTGGTGCTGGTGCCACGACACTGCAACCTCTCCCATATACTCTAGTTTTATTGCAGGAATTAGCCCTGCTGCAAAGCATTGCATCAAAAATTGTAATTAAATGCCCCTGTTAAACAGGGGCAGAAAAATTGGGCCTTAGACACTGGTGCTGGTGCCACGACACTGCAACCTCCCCCATATACTCTAGTTTTATTGCAGGAATTAGCCTTGCTGCAAAGCATTGCATCACAAATTGTAATTAAACGCCCCTGTTAAACAGGGGCAGAAAAATTGGGCCTTAGGCACTGGTGCTGGTGCCACGACACTGCAACCTCTCCCATATACTCTAGTTTTATTGCAGAAATTAGCCCTGCTGCAAAGCATTGCATCAAAAATTGTAATTAAGCGCCCCTGTTAAACAGGGGCAGAAAAATTGGGCTGATGGCATCACCCAGAACCAGAAATGTTCTTTCAACATATCAGCGGAGGAGGAAGAGGATAGACAATCAACATAACAGGACAGTCACTCAGCATCAGCATAGGCAGTCTTGAAGGGATGTGCTATTTCAAAAAAAATTATTCGGTTACATCAGCTTCAGGTGCTTGGTAGCTGTGGGTGATCCAAGACTGATTCATCTTGATGAAGGTCAGTCGATCAACTGATTCGGTGGACAGGCACACCCTGTGATCGGTAACAAAGCCACCAGCAGCACTGAAGGTGCGTTCTGAAAGAACGCTGGATGCAGGACAGGCCAGTAGCTCAATTGCATACTGTGCAAGCTCTGGCCAGTGATCCATCCTCAAGACCCGGTAAGCCAGAGGATTTTCGATGGGAAAGGTGTCCAAGTCTGACCTTGCCCCTAGGTATTCCTGCACCATGTAAATCAGACGTTGGCGATGGTTGCTGGAACCGATCATACCTTGGGGCTGCGGACTAAAAAATTGTCTGAAAGCATCAGTCAGATGGCCACCTTCTCCATCGCTCCTTCTGACCGATGCCTCAGCAACACGTTGTCCAGGACCAGGAGTTTGTAACCTCCCAGTCTTTCTGTAAGGCCTCCCGGAGATGTCTCATCCTCTGCTCCCTCTGCGATGGCAAGATAAGGTCGGCAACCTTACCCTTGTACCGTGGATAAAGGAGAGTGGCCAGCCAGTAATGGTCAGTCTCCTTGATCCGAAGAATACGAGGATACTTCCGCAGGCTTTGCAGGATCAGGGAGGCCATGCAGCGTAGGTTAGCTGAGGCATTCGGTCCGGAGTCCTCTGGGTCACTAAGGACAACATGATCCGCAGCTACCTCCTCCCAGCCACGTACAAGTCCACGTGTTTCTTGGGACTGTAAATCATCCCTACAAGGCTGCTGCTGCTGCTGCTGATGCTGAGTGCCAGCCTCCACCTCCATGCTGACACAATCATCCTCCTCCTCCTCTTCCTCCTCCTTATCCTCTTCCTGTGTGACGGGTGGCACAGCAGGAACACTGTCTGGATAAAGGGGACCTTGAGAGGCAAGGAAGTCCTCCTCTTCCTGCCTCTGTTCTGCCTCAAGTGCCCTGTCCATTATTCCACGCAGCGTATGCTCCAAGAGGTGGACAAGAGGTACAGTGTCACTGATGCATGCACTGTCACTGTTCACCATCCTTGTGGCCTCCTCAAACGGTGACAGGACAGTGCATGCATTCCTGATCATGCCCCACTGGCATGGTGAGAAAAAGCCGAGCTCCCCTGACCCTGTCCTGGTGCCGTAGTCGCACAGGTACTCATTGATGGCCCTCTGCTGTGTGTGCAGCCGCTGCAGCATGGTCAACGTTGAGTTCCACCTGGTGGGCATGTCACATATAAGGCGGTTCTTGGGCAGGTTCAACTCCTTTTGGAGCTCAGCCAGCCGAGCACAGGCATTAAATGATCGGAGGAAATGCACACAGACTTTCCTGGCCTGCTTCAGGACATCCTGTAAGCCCGGGTACCTGCCCAAGAACCGCTGCACCACCAGGTTAAGGACATGAGCTACACAGGGCACATGGGTGAGTTGTCCCTGTTGGAGGGCGGAGAGGGGGTTGGTGCCATTGTCGCAAACCACCATTCCTGGCTTAAGCTGGCGTGGCGTCAACCACCTCTCGGCCTGCCCCTGCAGAGCTGACAAAACATCTACCCCAGTGTGGCTCCTGTCCCCCAAACAAACCAGCGCAAGCACGGCATGGCATTGTTTTGCCTGCGTACTTGCATAGCCTCTGGAACACCTATGGAGCACCGCTGGTTCTGAGGACAGAGCACTGGAAGAGGCCATGGAGGAAGAAGAAGAGGAGGGGGTGGAGGAGAGAGGTGTGTCACAACCAATAGTAGCATTTTGGAGGCGTGGTGGCGGAACAACCTCCAACACTACTGCACCTTGTCCTGCATCCTTCCCAGCTGCCAGAAGAGTGACCCAATGGCCCGTGATAGACAGGTAACGTCCCTGTCCATGCCTGCTGGACCATGAGTCAGTGGTAATATGCACCTTACCGCTGACCGCCCTGTCCAGCGAGGCAAGGACATTGCCTTCCACATGCCGGTAGAGAGCCGGAATCGCCTTCCATGAGAAAAAGTGTCGTTTGGGGACCTGCCACTGAGGAACCGCACATTGTACAAACTCACGGAAGGGGGCCGAGTCTACCAACTGAAAAGGCAGCAGTTGAAGTGCTAGCAATTTAGCCAAGCTAGCATTCAACCGCTGGGCATGTGGATGGCTGGGAGTGAACTTCTTTCGCTGGTCCAGCAGCTGGGGCAGGGACATTTGCCTGCTATAATCGGACGTGGGTGTACTGCTAGCAGAGTGCCCGGAAGCACTTGGCTGTGACACACCTAATTCTACACCTTCATTCCTCTCAGAGCAGGTTTCAGAGAGGACTGAAGGTCTAGTGGGGTTGGAGATGCCAGCTGATGAGGAGCAAGGAGAGGTCCGCTTTTGTTCTTTGGTGTGGGTCTTTAGGTACGCTTGCCAATGAGCTGCATGGCAGGTCAACATATGTCTGGTCAAGCATGTGGTGCCCAAGCGGCTGATGCTTTGGCCACGCGAGATACGCTTGAGACATATGTTGCAAATAGCAGCGGTGCGATCTGATGCACTCGTCTCAAAAAAGGCCGACACCAAAGAACTTTTAGAATAATGCGCAGAGGCAGCGCCCTGCACAGGCGGAGCTCTGCGGTGTGATTCAGTCGGTGTGCTGCCCCTAAGCTGGCCCCCGGAGGGCATCCTGCCTCGTTGGACATGTGCCTCCTCCTCCTCCTCTCTCCTACCAGGCACCCACGTGGAGTCAGTGCCCTCATCATCCCCTCCCTCTTCATCGCTGTAGCAAACCTGCCAGTATGCTGCAGCTTGTGGAACATGACTGCCAGATTGCTGTCCTTCTTGAGCTTCCCCTCTCTCTGCATTCACGCTACTGCCTTCCTCTAGCTGAGTGTCATCATCAGAGCCTACAAAACACTGGGCATCCTCTTGGAGCATGTACCCAACACTGTGCTCAAAGAGTTCAGGAGACTCCTCAGGAGGACGTGGTGGGTCTAGGGAAGGAGTCACTGATGATGACATTGAGATGAGGGAAGACGATGCGTTGGCAGCTGCTTTGCTAGTACCCTGAGACTGGGTGAGAGAGGATGAGGAGGATGAAGAGGGCTTGGTCATCCACTCTACTAAGTCGTTGGCATGTTGCGGCTCAACATGTCCAGCTGCCGAAAAGAAGGACAAGCGTGTCCCATGGCCACGTGCTGATGACAATGCACTGTGTCCACGACCAGCACTGTTGTCTCTAGACACAGAGCCTGCTTGCCCTCTTTTATCGGCTCGCGCCTGTCTGCCTCTCCTTGCTGGCCTTCCAGACATGGTAATGGCCTGAAGGGAGTTGGGTAAAACAGCAGTTGGGTAGTGTATATTGTGCTGGAGGCACACAACACCCACTAACTCCTGCAGATGCATTTATTATAGAACATCAGCAATAAAGGGTAGATAAAGGGGTATACTGTACTGGAGGCACACAACACCCACTAAGCCCTGCAGATGGCTCTATTAGAGAACAGCAATAAAGGGTAGATACAGGTGTATATTGTGCTGGAGGCACACAACACCCACTAACTCCTGCAGATGCCTTTATTATAGAACACCAGAGATAAAGGGGTATACTGTACTGGAGGCACACAACACCCACTAAGCCCTGCAGGTGGCTCTATTAGAGAACAGCAATAAAGGGTATAGACAGAAGATATATCTATAGAAAAGGCTAATGGTCATGTATATTTGAAGCTTAAAACAGGTACCACATCCCAGTTTAGAAATTTGAATGAAGAAGGGGGAGATAGATGAAGGGGACTGGAGGGTAACCAACCCCCGGGACTTTCTTAACGGTACCAGATATATATAAACAAGAATAAAATCAATAGAATTTTATTTAATGTACAAAAGACATTTCTCACATAGGACCAACAATTATGTCCATGTATAACAAAATGACAAATACAAAAGCTAATACAAAAGCTCGTATAACTCCACAGATTACCACATTTCTTTCTTTTTGTAAATAATTAAGCCTGCATTGTTTCTTTCCTACATGTTTCGCTCTCTTGAGCTTCCTCAGGACAATTGCAGCATATGACAGTACGTGGAAAACTGAAAATATACAAAACATAAGACATAAAAATTCAATGCATATGTAAAGACCCAGGGGGACATCTAAAGTGTCTTCCCATTGGTCTAACACAGTCAGTTGGATAGATCTGGTAGTATATTCATTCCGATCGCTTTTCTACCCAGAAAGGAATGAATTGACTACCTTAGCAGAAATGGAGAAACAGGACATAGTTGAAATAAATTTAGAATAGATCATTACTTGATTGATTGAGAACAGACGCTCACTTGTTAACGGTGGCCTCCTACATTCATTGCATAGACTAATACTGGTATAATTCACCAATTTGGTGATTATAAATTCAGTTGCAAACAAACAAAAAATGAAAATACAATAAAGAAAAAATAAATAAATATATAAGTAAAAATAAAAAAAATAATAAATATAAAAAACAACAAAACACAAGAAAATCTTACCCCATAAGGTTTGTGAGTTAGTATGATACAAAATCGTTGTTGGTGGATAATAAAATAGCTTAGACGAGAAGATTTTTCCTTTTTGTCCACCAGGACAGGTGGAATATGGTGAAAGCAGCGCTAGTAATCCCCAGTGTTCTCCATGAGTCTGCAGAGGCGCGAGAGAATTGTATATTATAATTAAGCCATTGGGGTATAACACCCTTATGGCAAAAGGTCAGTAGTAAAAAGACCAACATACCTGGACGAAGCCCAGAAATGGCTGGAATGGAACCAGTTTGATATTGTCAATGCCCGTAGATTGCTTGTATCGTCAGATGGAAAATAGAAAATGCGTAAAGTGCTGATCTATAGATCAAAAAATAGAAAGCAAAAGCCACCTTCTTAATATTACTACATCCCTACTTCAAAGGCATGAGTCGAATACGTCTGGTTAGGACCGAACGGATCATCCGATCACAGGTCCCATCCAGAGCTGTGGTGTTCTTACCTGTTGCGAAGTAAAGTAACTCCTCTGGAGATGGGTTTGGCTGTTTTGCCGTTGGAGAACAAACTCGCACGTCCTCTCCCGTCGCTTGCCTCATCGGCATTGACGGGACCGGCATTCTTATCTCGCGCCTCCAGCCCGGCGGCGTCTGACGTCACAGCCGGGCTGCGGGCACATCTATAGCGAAGGCCTAGTGACTGCGCGTACGGTTCGTATTGCGCATGCACGGAAGACGTGAAACACGTTCGTGCCGTGCCTCGGCCATTTTGATATCTGGCCGAAGTCAGGAGATTTGCCAGCAGTTGTTTAATCCTATACCCGCATTATTCATTGAACCAAACGTTCGTTGAAAGCAGGAAACTTATAGTAAAACTGGGCACTCTGCCCTAATCTTGTTTGACAAATAGTAAAGGCAAGTTACAGGTCTATATGTAAATATGTAAATATGTAAATGTACGGGTTAAGAGGGTAGTGGCCCAATATAATCGCCAGTCCCCAAACTCATCCCCGATTGTTCAATGGTGGCTAAAAAAGAAAGCCACAAAAATTGTTAGCAACTAATAGGCAAATAGGAACTTCGCATTTGAAGAAACGGGGCGGGTTGACCAGGCCCATAACTGATTTGAATGGGTTAAAGGTCCGACCCGCCCCGGGGTGCCCGTACAGACTCACTGAAAACAGAGGACACAAAAAGGATCACCTATCGCATATATACTATTCACCATAGTCATTTAAATGTATCGATATGAACAAAGAGGTATTCAACATACATGTATATTCATATACGTATTTATTATATTGTTACACCTCCCAGGGGGGGAAAAAAAAAAAAAGGAATTTCTCTCAAATCCTAAAATATAAAGAAAAGGTTTAAAACTAATGGCATCATTAAGTCCAGGCGATCGAGTGGCTTCCAAATTAAATATCCATCGGGTCACTCGTTGCAAGAGAGTGTGGTTATAATCACCCCCTCTGTCTCCCGGAGGGACATATTCCAATGGAAAAAAATGCATGAGGCTATCATTGAAATGATGATATAAACCGAAGTGTCGGCTAATTGGGGTTTCCATCTTCTTCCCCCGCACCAGGGACACATGGTCCCTGATGCGGTGGAAGAAGGGCCGTTTTGTCTTTCCCACATAGAAAGCATTGCACTGACAGATCATGATGTACACCACTCCCACTGATTGGCATGTCACAGCGAATTTGGGCCTAAAAAGATGACCGTTGGGTAGGCGTATAGATCCTGATGCATGTAGATATCTACAAAACCCACATTTGTGGCAAGGGGCACATCCTGTTTTTTTCCGCCCTATTGTCAGAGGCGGAGAAAAGTGGCTTTGTACTAAGGAATCCTTGAGAGATCGTGATCTCCTGTAGGTGATGCCCGGATGTTCTGGGAGATATTTAGCTAAGAGTGGGTCCCCTTTCAGGAGATACCAGTATCTCTGAAGGACTCCTCTTATTTGCAAATGTTGCTCATTGAATGTGGTGATGAATCTAACCTCACCAGTGGTCCGGGGTGGTCTATGACTGTGTATTAAAGAGGCCCTGTTCTGTTTTCTAGCCTGCGTGTATGCCCTTTTTAAGCTCTTATTGCTGTAGCCCCTTTGTCGAAGGCGCAGCCTTAAGTTCCTCACTTCTAGGGCAAAGTCTTCATGGTTGCTGCAGTTTCGTCTTAGACGGAGGTATTGTCCGTATGGGATACTCGCTATCAGAGGGGACGGGTGTGAACTGGATGCATGTAAAAGTGAATTTGCCGCGGTTGTTTTCCGGTGGAGAGTGGACTGGATCCCTCCCCCCAAATCAGTAAATATTTGCACGTCAAGGAAAGTTATCCTAGAGAGACTCTTTTCCATGGTAAATTTTAAGTTAAAGGAATTAATCCCCAGCAAATTCACAAAGGTATCTAAATCATTCTCACTGCCCGTCCAAATAAGGAAAATGTCGTCAATGAATCTTCGCCACATTGGTATAAAATCGAAAAATCGCTGCAGATTTTCTTGGCGAAAGATTTGGCGCTCCCATCCCCCCAGGTACAGGTTGGCATAAGAGGGGGCACATTTGGTCCCCATAGCCACCCCCTGCACCTGGAGGTAATGGGAGCGCCCGAACATAAAGATATTATTGGTGAGAATGAAGTGTAGCAGATCCAGTATGAATTTGGTATAGTTAGGAGGGATGCGCCCATCCTCCGCTATGAAGCCCTTAACTATCCGGACCCCCAAATCATGGGGTATCGAATTGTATAGGGCCTCTACATCCAAGGTCACTAGCCACGTCCCCTCCGATAGCGAGATCCCATCTAGAGCCCTTAGCAAATCAGAGGTGTCCCGCAGGTAGGACGTCAAGTCCTCAACATAGGGACGTAGAAAATCGTCAACTAAGGCACTTGCGTGCTCAGTCAAACAGTCTCTTCCCGAGACGATAGGACGGCCCGGGGGTTTTAAGGGATCCTTGTGCACCTTCGGAAGAGCATACATAGTTGGCGTTTTAGGAAAGGGAACTTGTAAATATTTCCAAGTTTTTTTAGTAATGGTTCCCTGTCTGTAGCTAGATTCAATAAGTTTCCCAAATTGGGCATTGATATAGCCAATATGGCTATATGGCTTCCCCCACACCATGTGTCCCTGGTGCGGGGGAAGAAGATGGAAACCCCAATTAGCCGACACTTCGGTTTATATCATCATTTCAATGATAGCCTCATGCATTTTTTTCCATTGGAATATGTCCCTCCGGGAGAGAGAGGGGGTGATTATAACCACACTCTCTTGCAACGAGAGACCCGATGGATATTTAATTTGGAAGCCACTCGATCGCCTGGACTTAATGATGCCATTAGTTTTAAACCTTTTCTTTAGATTTTAGGATTTGAGAGAAATTCCTTTTTTTTTTTTTTCCCCCCTGGGAGGTGTAACAATATAATAAATACGTATATGAATATACATGTATGTTGAATACCTCTTTGTTCATATCGATACATTTAAATGACTATGGTGAATAGTATATATGCGATAGGTGATCCTTTTTGTGTCCTCTGTTTTCAGTGAGTCTGTACGGGCACCCCGGGGCGGGTCGGACCTTTAACCCATTCAAATCAGTTATGGGCCTGGTCAACCCGCCCCGTTTCTTCAAATGCGAAGTTCCTATTTGCCTATTAGTTGCTAACAATTTTTGTGGCTTTCTTTTTTAGCCACCATTGAACAATCGGGGATGAGTTTGGGGACTGGCGATTATATTGGGCCACTACCCTCTTCCCCGTACATTTACATATTTACATATTTACATATAGACCTGTAACTTGCCTTTACTATTTGTCAAACAAGATTAGGGCAGAGTGCCCAGTTTTACTATAAGTTTCCTGCTTTCAACGAACGTTTGGTTCAATGAATAATGCGGGTATAGGATTAAACAACTGCTGGCAAATCTCCTGACTTCGGCCAGATATCAAAATGGCCGAGGCACGGCACGAACGTGTTTCACGTCTTCCGTGCATGCGCAATACGAACCGTATGCGCAGTCACTAGGCCTTCGCTATAGATGTGCCCGCAGCCCGGCTGTGACGTCAGACGCCGCCGGGCTGGAGGCGCGAGATAAGAATGCCGGTCCCATCAATGCCGATGAGGCAAGCGACGGGAGAGGACGTGCGAGTTTGTTCTCCAACGGCGAAACAGCCAAACCCATCTCCAGAGGAGTTACTTTACTTCGCAACAGGTAAGAACACCACAGCTCTGGATGGGACCTGTGATCGGATGATCCGTTCGGTCCTAACCAGACGTATTCGACTCATGCCTTTGAAGTAGGGATGTAGTAATATTAAGAAGGTGGCTTTTGCTTTCTATTTTTTGATCTATAGATCAGCACTTTACGCATTTTCTATTTTCCATCTGACGATACAAGCAATCTACGGGCATTGACAATATCAAACTGGTTCCATTCCAGCCATTTCTGGGCTTCGTCCAGGTATGTTGGTCTTTTTACTACTGACCTTTTGCCATAAGGGTGTTATACCCCAATGGCTTAATTATAATATACAATTCTCTCGCGCCTCTGCAGACTCATGGAGGACACTGGGGATTACTAGCGCTGCTTTCACCATATTCCACCTGTCCTGGTGGACAAAAAGGAAAAATCTTCTCGTCTAAGCTATTTTATTATCCACCAACAACGATTTTGTATCATACTAACTCACAAACCTTATGGGGTAAGATTTTCTTGTGTTTTGTTGTTTTTTATATTTATTATTTTTTTTATTTTTACTTATATATTTATTTCTTTTTTCTTTATTGTATTTTCATTTTTTGTTTGTTTGCAACTGAATTTATAATCACCAAATTGGTGAATTATACCAGTATTAGTCTATGCAATGAATGTAGGAGGCCACCGTTAACAAGTGAGCGTCTGTTCTCAATCAATCAAGTAATGATCTATTCTAAATTTATTTCAACTATGTCCTGTTTCTCCATTTCTGCTAAGGTAGTCAATTCATTCCTTTCTGGGTAGAAAAGCGATCGGAATGAATATACTACCAGATCTATCCAACTGACTGTGTTAGACCAATGGGAAGACACTTTAGATGTCCCCCTGGGTCTTTGCATATGCATTGAATTTTTATGTCTTATGTTTTGTATATTTTCAGTTTTCCACGTACTGTCATATGCTGCAATTGTCCTGAGGAAGCTCAAGAGAGCGAAACATGTAGGAAAGAAACAATGCAGGCTTAATTATTTACAAAAAGAAAGAAATGTGGTAATCTGTGGAGTTATACGAGCTTTTGTATTAGCTTTTGTATTTGTCATTTTGTTATACATGGACATAATTGTTGGTCCTATGTGAGAAATGTCTTTTGTACATTAAATAAAATTCTATTGATTTTATTCTTGTTTATATATATCTGGTACCGTTAAGAAAGTCCCGGGGGTTGGTTACCCTCCAGTCCCCTTCAGCAATAAAGGGTAGATACAGGTGTATATTGTGCTGAAGGCACACAACACCCACCAACTCCTGCAGATGCCATTATTATAGAACACCAGCAATAAAGGGTAAATACAGATGTATACTGTGCTGTGCTGGAGGCACACACAACTTCCAATAACTCTTGCAGATGGCTCAAATAGAGAAGAGCTATGTAGGTGGATATAGCGGTGTGTATTGGGTACAGAGCACGCAGACAGCACGCACAAGCTCCTAACACTGACTGCAAGCTCTATTATAAAAGATAGATATATCGCTAGCTATATAGGTGAGGTGAATATAGCGGTGTATACTGCGGTCAGGGCACGCAGACAACAACCACTACAGAAGAGCAAGATTGAAAAACCGGCCAATAACGATCGGTGTATACTGTGTTGAAGGTACACAGAACACCCACTAACTGCTTCAGACGCCAGCACACTACACAAGGCCGCCGCTCTGGCGGCCTTATATAGTGTGGGGTGTGTACTACACAGCCTGAGCTATGATTGGCCACAGGCATCCTGCCTGTGGCCAATCATGGCTCTCCTCGCTGCCGGTGCTGTGATTGGCCAAGCATGCGGGGTCACAGTGCATGCTTGGCAAATCATGAGCCAGCAATGCACTGCGATGACGCAGTGCATTGTGGGCTGTGAGCGGCACACGAATTTGGCGCGAACGGCCCATAATGTTTGGAATTCGCCGAACGGCGAACAGCCGATGTTCGAGTCGAACGTATGTTCGACTCGAACACGAAGCTCATCCCTATTAAACAGGTCATGAAAACATTGCATATGCATTTTTCGTAGGTTTGCCTGAAGAGAAGCTTTAATCCTAGCATACCTAGCCCTTGGCTTCAGGGAAAGGAAGTTAGAAGAGACATTGCAAGTCCAAAGAAAAGATAATCCAGTCAAAAGCAGGAAGCTTAACCACTTAAGCCCCGGATCATTTTGCTGGCCAAAGACCAGCGCACTTTTTGCGATTCGGCACTGCGTCGCTTTAACTGACAATTGCAAAGTCGTGTGACGTGGCTCCCAAACAAAATTTCCCACAAATAGAGCTTTCTTTTGGTGGTATTTGATCACCTCTGCGGTTTTTATTTTTTGCGCTATAAATTAAAAAAGAGCAACGATTTTGAAAAAAAAACGCATTATTTTTAAAATTTTGCTATAATAAATTTCCCCCAAAGATATATATAAAAAAAATTCCCCAGTTTAGGCCAATACGTATCCTTCTACATATTGTTGGTAAAAAAAATCGCAATAATTTATTGATTGGTTTACGCAAAAATCATAGTGTTTACAAAATAGAGGATAATGTTATAGCATTTTTATTAATATTTTTTTCTTTACTAGTAATGGCGGCGATCAGCAATTTTTATTGTGACTGCAACATTATGGCAGACACATCGGACATTTATGACACATTTTTGTGATCAGTGTCATTTATACAGCAATCAGTGCTATACAAATGCACTGTATAAATGAAACTGGCAGTAAAGGGTTTAGCCACTAGGGGGCAGTGTAGGGGTTAAGTATGTCCTGGGGAGTGATTCTAACTGTGGGGGGCGTGGCTACGTGTGACACATCACTGATCTCTGCTCCTGATCACAGGGAGCAGAGATCAGTGACACTATCACTAGGCAGAACGGGGAGATCTTGTTTACATTAGCATCTCCCCATTCTTCCTCTCCGTGAGATGATCACGGGTATCCCTGCAGACATCGAGTCCGCGGGACCCATGACCCAACTCACAGAGCACTGCTGCCTCTTAAAGGGCAACATACAGGTACGTTAGTTTGCCTGTACGAGCCCTTCTGCCGACGTATATCAGCATGAGGTGGTCGGCAAGCGGTTAAAGTGACATTAAAGATGATTTTTTTTTTTAAATAACAAACATGTTATACTTACCTGCTCTGTGGAGTGGTTTTGCACAGAGTAGCCCTGATCCTCCTCTTTTCGGGTCCTCCTCAAGAGCTCCTAGCTCCTCCTGTTCAGCCAGTGCCCCTAATAGCAATTGCTTTGGGGGCACTGGTTCCCGCTGCTGTCTCAGTCAATGAGGAATGAGAGATCTGGGAGAAGCTCAGCACTTGTGCACATCGCTGGATAGAGAGGGAGCTCAGGTAAGTATTGGGGGGGCTGGGGTTGGGGGCGCTGCACACAGAAGGTTTGTTACCTTCATGCATGAAGGTAAAAAACCTTGAGCCTTTAAAACCACTTTAAGCTTAACACTCCTAATCGTTGACTTCAGAGAAATGAGAAGTCAATGAGAAGAAGACAAAGGGTTCCTTTCAACCAACACCTAGAAGTGTCCATGGAGTGTGATAGCCACACTGCAACTGCCTAACCACTTACTAACTAAATTATTCAAGAATGATCCAATATGCCCCTGGAACAGCAGCATCCTCTACTGAAGAGCAAGGGGTAGGAATCCTACTGCAATTACATAGTTACAAAGTTAGTCAGGCTGAAAAAAGGCAAACCATGCACGCGGGAGCCACCGTTCACGGCACAGGGCTCAGAAGGAACGGCGCTCATTGCCGTTCCTTCAGAGCGCATGGGCCATTGATGTCACTTGCTGCATTTAATGTAAATATCTCCTAAACGGTACATGTTTAGGAGAAATTTACACTACCTATAGGTAAGCCTTATTATAGGCTTACTTATAGGTAAATGTCAGCAGAGGAAGTTTACTGTAAAGTTAGATTCTTTACATGATGGCTGTCTCCGCCTGCTCCTGCCCATTGATGGGTGCGATCCACGTAAAAGGTACCCCAATGTGCAGAGTGAGT
This sequence comes from Lithobates pipiens, assembly GCF_037356315.1. NCBI lineage: Eukaryota > Metazoa > Chordata > Amphibia > Anura > Ranidae > Lithobates > Lithobates pipiens. The sequence continues at coordinate 143,942,448 of NW_027507787.1, read as the reverse complement.
AGGCCCTGCCCACAGCTGCATTTAAAAAACAGGGTTTTAGGCACATTTTGAATGCCGATTTTATCCTGTTAGGAGAAAGGTGTTCAGGAGAGCCTAGTGTGCATGAGGTCTTAGCCCTTGTACACACAGTCGGAGATTCCGACAACCAAATCCGTCTGAGTTATTCTGACGGATTAATTCCGGAAGAGGTCCGGAAGTGATGTTGCATACACACGGTCGGACCAAGTTGTCGGAATTTCCTGTTGCCAAGAACGTGGTGACGTAAGCTGCGTACGGCGGCACTACAAAAAGGAAGTTCAGCACCACGTCCGGCACCCTTTGGGCTCCTTCTGCTGATCTCGTGTCTATCGCGTGTTAGTAGAAGTTTGGTGAGAGACGATTCGCGCTTTTCAGATTTGTGATTCAGTTCGCTACTGCTCTTCAGTTTCTGCTTGTCTTTGCGTATCTTATAATCAATGCGTGTAGTCAGTAAGCATTAGTTTCTCATTGTGGACTATATATTGGTATAGTACGCTTTGATTTGCATTGCTTATTGTCTGCTTGCTCCTGCTATTTAGGTCGTTCTTTCAGGCATTGCTGTTTATCAGTGCTTTCTGTTGTCCGATCTGACCAGCCAACCGGTTTCAAACCATGTTTCGTCTACGCACTCGTCGTAGAGTTTGTGCTGTGCAGGAGCTTCGTGTTGGGGTTCTTACTTTGACACAAGCCCGGTCCATGAACAGGGAGGGGAGGCGTTTGTGGACCAAGAATTGGTTGTGCCAGCGTGACCAGTTCCCGCACATGCCTTTGCTCCGTGAGATCCGGGAGAATAATCCTGATGATTTCAGGAATTATCTCCGGATGACAGACCCCATTTTTCCCCGTCTGCTGGCTTTGCTTCTCTCCTTATATCAGCAGGCAAGATACCTGCATGGGGCAAGCCATCACTCCGGAGCAGAGGCTCATCGCCACGTTGCGCTACTTGGCGACAGGGAAAAGCCTTCAGGACCTCAAGTTCTCCACAGGCATCTCCCCCCAGGCTCTGGGGATCATTATTCCAGAGACCTGTTCTGCCATCATTCAGGTCCTGCAGAAGGACTATATGAAGGTAAGTTTAATTCTTTAACATCACATTCTATGTATTTAATGATTGCTAATGTATTGCATTTCTTTCCTCATTCCCTAATTACCATCATTGCCATATGCTCTAATTGATATGCTGTGCCCCTTTGTCCTCATGCATATTTGCCTCACTAACTTCCCCACCATGCTCTTCTTGGCCAATAAAACTATAATCTAGTCACTTACCAATGTCTTTTGTCAGCTCCATAGTATTGCTTTCCCCTAAACACCCCCTAAAATGTCTACAAATGTTATGTGTGTGCTTCAATTCATGCAGAGTGACTTTTTTTTTTTTGGTTGTGCCAAAATCATTAGGAACCCCCCTCCCCCCAACTGCTAGGTCAGCTGCTAGCAATCTTCTATCTGCTGACTTTACCAAACACAATGCATGCTCTACCTACCTTTTTGATGGTCACATTTATGGACGAGTTCACCAAAGCATGTAGTGCAAGGGCCTGCCTCAATACTTTCAAATGCTATATTTTTTTTTGTTTTTTCCCCTATTATTTTCTTGATATGTAATAGCAGAATGTCAAAATGTGCTTCCATTTTGTTTTATTTTTGGTATTACGACACTTCTTACCTGTCCGGTGGGCTGCCAATAGTGTAAGTAAGGAGGGGCTTCCCAAAGTATCACACATTATTTAGGCATTCAGCTCTCAATAAAGTGGAGAGGGTTACCTGTCCAAAACATCCCCCCCCCCCTCATTTTTAGCAAGGGCCCATCAGATGGGGGGATGGGGGGGTGATGACTCTGATAAGGGGACCTTATACTTTAGGCTTTAAATACTCAGTTCCCAAAATGTTATACTGATCTTGGCCAAAAATGGTGTCTAATCTGCCTTCAATGTTGATTTGCAAAATTACAAATTTTTGGTCTTGTTTCACTCCACAGTTTCCTTCAACGCCACAGGAATGGCAGACTGTGGCCTCCCACTTTGCCAGTCGTTGGGACTTTCCCAATTGTGGAGGTGCAATTGATGGGAAACATGTCCGCATCGTCCCACCCCCCAACTCGGGGTCATACTATTTTAACTACAAGGGGTTTAATAGTATCGTGATGCTGGCGGTGGTGTCTGCAACCTATGACTTCTTGTATGTGGACGTGGGGCAAAATGGCCAGATGTCGGATGGTGGAGTGTTCTCACAGACGGAGTTCTACTGGCGTCTTCAGAGTGGCAGTCTGGGCTTGCCACCCCCAGAAGAGAATCAGAAAGGACTCCCGTTCGTCTTCGTTGCGGATGAGGCGTTTGCCCTGGCAAACCATCTGATGCGGCATTTCCCGATGAGGACCCTCACCCCGGACCAGAGGATTTTTAATTTCTAGCTGGCCAGAGCCAGAAGAGTGGTGGAGAACACTTTTGGAATACTGGCCAGCCGGCTCCGCCTTTTTTTTAACGCCTATCCACATGGCGGAATAGAAAATAAATCACATTGTGCTGGCCTACTGTGTTCTGCACAATTTCTTGAAAAGACATTCAGCAAACTATGCGGTCTCAGTTGTCCAAGATATAGACTTGCTTGAAAATTAGAACCTCACAGGCCTTGAAGCTGCTCTTCCTGGCTTGCCCCCCCCCCCCCCCCCCAAAGCGCCCGTGAGGTCCGAACCCAATACATGGAGTACTTTGTGGGTAGGGGGGCCATTGATATGCCAGGCAATGTCTGAGCGGCATTTTTTAAATAAATTTTCCTTTGAAACTCCAATAATCTTTGTTTTCATTTACTGCATGGCTTGCTTTTAGGTGTCTCCTAGGTAAATTTTGGATTTTTGTTGTTGTGCCTTTTTCTACAACAGTGCAAACCCAAGTTCTGAGCGAGATGAGGGGACAGTCTCTTCTTCAGATAATCTTATTATATTGTGGGTCTGCTACACACACACACACCTTGTTTTTGTTAACTAATGTATGTAGTGCATTACTGACGAAAAACTTGCTCATTTTCAGCACCATGACAGAAATATGTGGGCTCAGGAAAATGGCATGATTGTGAAAAATTAACACATCACTGTGGGTGTTATTTACTAAAGGCACATCCACTATGCACCACAAGTGCACTGCAAAAGTGCACCTGAAACTGCACTTGGAGTGCAAAGTGGAGTTGCCTTTAGTAAATAACACCCATGGTCACCGAAAACAACAATTTTACTCCAAGTACTGCTTTTGCGCATTGAAAAAGGAAGCCACACAGTGTTGATAATTTCACTTTTTAATCAAAGCACATTCATATGTGCGCTTAGAAAAGGGTTTTACAACAAACCAACATATTGGGTGTATCAAAAACATTATTTAAGGTCATTTTTGGGTAACTTGGTGTTTTTGTGTAAACAGGCATGTATCAAAGCGTAACATACAGAACACAGGAACTTACAAAGTTCAACTTTGAAAAGTGAAGACAATATCAGACATGAGTATGTACAAACTGGGCTGATATTGCCTTCATCACATGGGGTGTCACCCCTGGAAAATCCAAATTTGGAAGATGCACACAGTGTGTCAACATGTGCTATCTCCCATCATGGGGGATCAATGTACATGTTTTGGGGCTGCAACCCCTTCATCTCAGCCACTTTCCACAAAACATGTACATTGATCCCCCATGATGGGACATAGCGCATGTTGACACACTGTGTGCATCTGACAAATTTGGATTTTTGGAAAAGACAAAAGTTGTTGTTTAAAAGCAAAAAAATAAAACCCTAGCTAGTTTGGGGTGTTTCACACTCTCCCCAAAACATCAATGATGTTCTTCATTTTATTTTTAACATCATTGATGATGCTGTATATTTTCTAAATCCCGATTGCACCCCATTATCTCCCCAATCAGGATCTGGGCACTTTCACTGGTAAAATGTGATTCATCTTCCACATCACCTACAAAACAAAGCAAAATAAACACACCATGTATTATAAATATGCCGACATACATTGATGAGCTTACCGGAAGCTGTGGTCTCCGACACCCACCTGTTGTGGTGACAATTTGTCCAACTTCAACGATCTCTCCTTCCTCCTCCTCCTGCTCCTCTGCTTCTGGTGTTGGAATTTTGCCTTCTTTGGGAGGGGTGGGGTCCCTGGTGTCCTCAGACTTCCCGAGTCTTCTCTCCCCTATGAGAATGTAAAAAAGGAATAATTAGCACACAGAGGGCAGAAATCGGAATATGAAACATTGCTTGGAAGTGTTGTACAATTGTGTTTTTTGGCCGAGTTCAAAGGTGAGAACATTATTGTGGACACTTTGTTAAGCTGGAATACTTACCTGCAGAACGATGTTTCTTACGAACGAATGAAACCATGAACTTGAAAGTGGCCATTTTAAACTGTACAACATGAAATCCAAGCACATGGAGCAGTATGCAAGCAAGAATAATCATATGAACACACAACAACTACTTACTTTTTTTAAAAACACGCTTGATCCTTCTGTACTGATCGTGCTCCCTCAGTTTCAGGTCTGACCAGCGTTTTCTCAGTTGATCCTTGGATCGGCATACCCCAAAATTCTTCTGAAGACTCTTCACAACTTTAGTCATGATCTTGGCCTTTCTGATATTTGGGTTTGGGTAAGGTCCATACTTCCCATCATAGTCGGTCCTCTTCAATATGTCCACCATCTCCAACATTTCTACAAAAGACATATTTGAGGCCTTGAATCTTCTCTTCCTGGATCGGGATGTTTCAGGCTCCGGGCTTTCCTCGCCCTCCTCCTCGTTAGTGGAACTCTGATTGCGCACTTGCTCTCTCTCCGCCATGTGCTCTCCCCACTGCACCGAAAGCAAAGGGGCGGGGAATAGTCTAGAAAGAACGTCAGGGGCGGGCGGAGTTTCACGCATGCGCACTGTATATAAAACGCAACACGCGTGTGTCGTCCATACGATCTGTGAACAGAGTGAGGAGCTAACGCGACGATCGTGCAAACGAAGGTAAAATTTTGAACTTGGTACATCACTAGACTAGACTGCTTCTATCTAGGCCTATGTTGGGACAAGATTAGTAGGGGTTTATCATGGCATTATTAGTATTTTAGGGTTTGTCTTGTGTTGTGTCTTGCAGACAATATGGATCCCTTCAAAAACGTCAATTTTATGGGGCTATTCCTTGAAGTGTACAGGGAGCTGCCCTGCCTGTGGCAGATCAACAACCCCTTTTATCATGACTGAAGAAAGAGGAAGGCAGCGCTGGAGAAACTTCTTTCTTTGGTGCGGATCATGGTCCCCACGGCAGACATGGCCTATGTGAAGTTGAAAATTGGTGCCATGAAGATTACATATCTCAGGGAGAGAAAGAAGCACCTGGAGTCCCTGAGATCAGGAGATCCAGATGCCATTTATTACCCCAGTATGGTTTACTTTCGAGAGGCTGCATTTTCTGGTAGACCAGGGGGAACCCACGCCACCCCTCTCCAGTCTTCCTTCAAGGCTTCCTTCACCCCCAGCTGAGGCTTCCGATGTCCAACCTGGGCCTTCCAGGCAGCAACATGTGGTGGGGACCAGCTTGAGACAGGTATTGCATCGTTGAACATATTTCTTGTCATACATTTAATGATGTTAACTAGATGTTATTATTGATCAGTAAGTTGTGATTTAACAAAGTGGTTTACATCTCAATAGACAGTAGTGAGCAAAAATGTTTGGGACCAGAATGAAAAATGCTGGGCTCAGAATGATAGTCTGTTCTATTTGGTAACATTCCATTTGCAACAGTCATAAGCACAAAATGGTGTAATTGATGAGCAAAAAACGAAAAACTATGTCCCATTTTCATACACAGGAAGACCTCAGCAGGGGGGAGGCTGTGGCAAGTGGCTGTCAGGAGGTCAACCAACGCCCTCCTTCTCCTCCTCCTGCCACAACTACAGGAACCCAGCCACAGCCTCGAAGGATGCCTGGCGGGAAGTGCCTAAGGAAGACGAGAGAGTGATGGCCTGGGTTCAGTCTGGTCTGACAGAAGATGCAGCCTCTTGAAGAACCACATCCTGGGGACATAGATGGCATCTGCTTTTCCTGATCTCTAGGACTTCTGGACCAGACTTCACTCCCTGAGATATGTACTCCTCAGGCCATCAATTTTTCTTTTTCGAATTAGTTCAAGTCTGCCCTGGGGGCCAAAGGCTTCGCCAAATTGACAAATTTCTCCAGTGCTGCCTCCCTCTTTTTATTTGTTTGAGACCTAAATAAAGGTTTTTTTTTGTTTGAAGAAATACTTGTGTATGTGTTTGACTTCGAAAAGGACAGTTTATTTGTGAGCAGGCAGGTACATTTCAAAAATACAAAGTGAAATGAATAACAAGGGGCACCAACACTAAACAACCTCCTGTAGATAAAAAAAGAAAAAGAAAATAAAAAATATATAATAATGGTGTTGTGGTAAGTTGACACACAAAACACACCCCAAAAAATGCAAAGATGAACAAACTGTCAAAAAAGGAGATGTTTATGAAAAAAAAAAAAACACAAAATTCCCCCAAAAAACAAAAAAAAAATGTGTAGATGTGACGATTTAAAATATTGTATTGCTGAAATGAGTAAAAAAGACTGAAGAAATACATTCGGGAGAAGTGTTTGTGACTATGAGCATCAAAAAAGTTCCTTCTTGCAGCATTGTAAAGAACAAGAGAATGCGCTTCATGAAAGAATTTTGTAACATTGCAGTGTGACGAATGTGCTATATCGATTACGAGCAGTAGTTTTACCTGAGCGAGCGCTTTCGTGTCCGAATTTGATTGTGAGCATGTGTGGCACCTTGTCCGTCTGAGTAGGCTACACATGATCGGAGTATGTCCGATCGGAGCATTTTGTCGGAAAATATTATCGGCAAGTTGGAAAAGTTGGTGCGTCGGATATTCCGACGGAAACAGTCCGATGCAGACCACACGCAGTCGGAATATCTGACAAAACGATCCGATCGGAAACATTCCATCTGAATCTATGACCGTGTGTACAAGGGCTTAGACTGCTTTTAAATGATAAAACTAACGTTTTTGTTTTATACGTGTAGCCAGGAGCTGGATATTTGTTTATTCCTGCAATCAGAAGACACTGTGTGGCTTTGTTTCAGAGGGAGCTGTTTCTATCTAGTGTTTTGGTGTGGGATGTCCTTTTACTTTCTAAATCAGAGACAAGACAGAGTGAAGCATCTTGGGACATGTAGTCCACATGGATAGGATTGATCCTCTGTCTGAATAATGTGAAACTACAACTACCAGCTGGCTGATGGTGAAGAGCAGACCACTAGGAGGGACTATAAGAGAACAGGTTTGGGGCCTGGTGCGTCCTCCTGGTAGCGGTACCAATCTCTTCTGTTCCAGTGTGTTGAGCGGGCGATAACCCAGTCTGATAGACACTTTGTAAAGACATCATTGTTTCCTGCATCCATTACCGTCTTTAGTCTAAAGATCTGTTCCAGCATATCATAGACTATGAACAGACATTTATGCCATCCATTGTTCTGCTGTTGCTTGTAGTTCCACAGAGTTTAACATCTTTAAAGCGGGGTTCCACCGCCTTTTTTTTTTTGCTGTTAATTGCATGAAGTACGTTTTCTAATTGGTTAACTTACTTTTTTTTTTTCTAATCCTCCTGCTGCCGTTTTTCCGTATTCTGGAGACTTTTTAAAAATGTCTCCTGACGTTTTCCATTTTGCCTGTGGGCATGTGAAGCCCACAGGCATTGTCTTCCGGGACACTGTGCTGCTATTGTCCCAGCATACACCGCCAGTATAATATCCGATCTCATGCATGCGCCGCACAGACTCCTGGGAAATTGAAAAAACTATCCCAGGAGCCAGTGCGGCCAACAGGAATCGCTGACCTGCCGCTGAAGCCCCGCCCATATCCGCAGCAGCACACCCTTTCTGGAATCTCCAGGAGCAGGAAATTTAAAAAAAGAAAAAAACACAAGATGACAGCAGCAAGGTAAGGGGGATATCCAGCAACTAGAGAACAAGATAGTCCTAAAGCAGTGATGGTGAACCTTGGCACCCCTGATGTTTTGGAACTACATTTCCCATGATGCTCCACTACACTGCAGAGTGCCAGAGCATCATGGGAAATGTAGTTCCAAAACATCTGGAGTGCCAAGGTTCGCCATCACTGTCCTATAGGCTAGGGTTGCCACTTTTTCTTCAAGTCAAACCCGAACACTTTAGCGGTGCACAGCAATTTTTTTTATAGTATAAACTATACATATATTTTGCTACTAAATAACATTTCTAATCATATTAAGTTAATAACAAGAGTCCCCCTTTACATCAGAGTTCCCCTTTAAATCTGCATTCGCAGAGTTCCCATTCACTGTCAGGGGGGACTCTGCAGACTCTGATGTAAAGGAGAACTCTGGGGACTCTAACATAAAAGATGCTTTGGGAACCCTGATTTAAGGGGAAACACTGAGAACTCTGATGTACGGAGAGGACTCTGATGTAAGGGGAAACACTGTGGCCTCTGATGTAAAGGGGAACTCTGATGTAAGGGGTGCTCTGAGAACCCTGATTTGCCTTAGTGTACTCACTCGGAGGCAAGAGAGAGAAGAGGGAGACTTCAGTCACAGACAGACAGATGGATGGATGGATGGTGAGCTCACTTGGCAGTCCGCACCTCTCATCCAGATGGATCTGAGGTTGCTGGGAAGCCATAGTCCAGTCTAAATAATGTGTCCGGGTTTCAGACAGTCTGAAACCTGGACGAATGATTCCAAACCCGAACTGTCCAGGTGAATCCTGGACAGGTGGCAACCCTACTATAGGCATAGGAGTAGGCATTTGGGTGCAGCTCCGCTTTAAGTCAGTTATCAGTGTAAATTAAAATACAGTTCTGATTTTCACATGAATATTGTCTCCTGGTTACACATCTATTGTATCAGCCATTCTGCTTTATCTTTCAAGATTCTTTGCATGCAATGAAACACCTGAGAGCTAGCTGAAGATTAACCAGATTGCTACACAACAACACTGGATGACTTTCACTTCCCTCCCCACTTTAGGGAATTGTTTGCTGAAGCTGTTAAAGCTGCATTTCACCGATAACTCTCTGTAAGAGCAGGTTGAATTGTGCTACCGTTACTGTTTGCTAAGGTTGTATTTGTTTATCTGTCATTTTCCTATTATGTGAAGGAGCAGTAGAGTGGTCTGACATTCATAAGAATCATTCCTCTGCTCTCCTGTAGCCCACTCACATAGACATTATATGCACTTATTTGGGTATAGGAAATATAGTGTGCACTGTTGAATGTTTGAATCATAAAGTTGTATTGCTACCAATAATATCCTATGCAAGACAACTTTTTGGGTTAAATTCAGGTTTGTGTTTTGATACATTCCCCATTCATCTCATTGAGTAAACTATTCCAAATTTAAGTAATTCTGGTGTATTTCCTTATTGCTGCTGTTATTTAAAGGAAAAATGTTTGAACCCAGGGTGTCAGAGAACTCATAGGGTCAGGGCAACCAGAGGGGTATAGCTTTATCTTGCGACCATCAAGAAGGCAGCGCTACATACTTTTGTGCAAATATATATATATATATATATATATATATATGCCACAAAACCAAAATTCCAATGCAAAAAATTGAGCCATATTATTGTAGCGCTGGCTCCTGACGAGCATGCTCTATATTGTTTTGAAAATTAATATTCCTGAAACCACAGTTTGGTTTTAGGGATAATTTTGCTAATTTGTGGTTTCAGTACCAGTTTAGCTGGGTTGCACTGAGTTTTGCTTGGCCGCAGGTGTCACTGTCAACGTCGGCAAGTATGAGAATGCAGTTTAGCCAAGTGTATTGAATGCCATTCTTTCTCTCTGAACCAGCCCAGTGGGAGTGTTCTCCTGCTGTACATTCTGGGAGGTGGTATTTAAGGTACTGACATCAAGTGCTTCGGGGCTCCGTCCCAGAAGATATTTTCTGTCTGTTGGGTTCTGGTCCTCCTGACCAGCCCCTATGGCCCTCCTGGCCTGGCGTGCGGATCCATGCAATTCCAAGTCTCGGGGATGGATAGCCCGAGCCAAAGCAACTGCAGGGACAGGCCTGAATGGATACCGAGGCCCGGTGATTAAAGGGTGGTCTGGTGCTGTCTCAGCTAAGGAGAGGCCCAGCAACTGGAGAAGCATCCAGGGGAGGACTCTTCAGGAGAAGGCCATGCGCAAGGCTGGTTTCTCTGATGGAGCTTGGGGGCTCAGTTCAAGGACACTTCATGGATCTACACTTATACGGTAACTGAGGGACGAAGACAAACCTAGAGAGCTATCATACTAGGTTATGCTAGTTACGCTCAAGTCTGTGGCAGAGACTTTTCTCAAGTATTCTACATCCAAGTCTGTGGCAGAGACTTTTCTCAAGTATTTTACGCTCAAGTCTGTGGTAGAGACTTTGCTTTACTTAACACCCTATCAGCTGCTAGGCCTAGTGAGAGGAGGTCTATCCGGGGGTTGTGAGAATCCAGCTGTGAAACGGTTATTCTCTGGATTTCTTCTATAAGAGACTTTCCATTTTTGCAGTCCAAAAGTACCTGAACTTCCTCCTAACCCTCTACCCTAAACTGAGAGACTCTGTTTCTATTTTCAAATAAATAACCCAAAAGAAGATTCAGTGTCAGTTTTTTTAAATTTTTTTGGCCATCTACCACGGGAAACCCTAGACGGAGATGAGGTCAAGAAGGTAACGGTAAGCCCAATAAAACCAGCAGCTCCTTCGAGGGTCAGTGCTACATTATGAATGAACTTAATGTATGGAAACACTATAATATGAATCTAGGCAGGGTCAATAAGGTACACTGTTTTGGTGACTTACAATTAACTCTTTTACAACGAAATAGTGTAGGTATGAATGTATTTGTATAGAAACAAATCTAGAAAAGTTAAAATCCTGATAAAAATAAAAAAATAAAAATAAAAAAAAAGATTATGTCCATGTATCCTTCTGCAGTTCAAGCAAGCAAGGGATCCTTTTCAGGTAAGAGGAATCAAAGTGAGCAACCACTCACTTCATACTAAACGAAGACTGCATAGAAAAAGGTAATGATTAATAAGGATGTAGGAAATGTGAACACAAAGCAACCTACTGGCATGGCATACAAGGTAGCAAAGGAATTCACACAAGGGCAAAATGTAGGAGATAAAACAAATACTAAATTAGGCTTCTTGCAGGCTAAGGACAGAAGCCTAGTGGAGGCTATCTATGCAAGACAAGATTCAACGTATGTAATAGTAGGGCAGGATGATGAATGTAACTAAATAATAAAGAACTTAAAGATACTAACCATGTCAAGATGTAGACTGGAAATAAGGGTGCACTCACACTGACAATTTGAACTGGCCCTGTAAGTTGTTATACCCCTTGGGCCTGTTTGTTTGTGTAGCACCCTGGTATTAGGCAGGGTTACTAACAAATTTAGTTATGCCAGGCAGTAATTAGCCTGGCTAATTGGTAGTTGCGTCCTCTGACTTTTTGCCTTAAGCCTGAATCTGGTGCATTTCTCTCTTCTGTCAATAGGTAGCACTGCTGTCTTTGGCATTAGTATGACAAGACCACAGTGAGTTCAGGTTGTGAATAGCCATATTTTCTCCGCCATTAATATTTGGGGCTAAGCATGCTGGGAGAGTCTATTTAAGAAGAATGAGCCAGGTGATCAGTGTTCTGTTGGCCCCAGGCTAAGGCCTGGGGGCTGTATGTGAAGCAGCAGCTGAAGGTTAGGCCTAGCCACATGTGTAGAGGCTCAGCCTGAGGGAAGCGTGATCGTTGCAGAGGTTCAGCTGGACGATGAACCGAGTGTTGCCAGGGGTGAAGGAAAAGCAGTCGCCACATGGGACGACCACTCCTGTTGCCAGAGGCAAGTGAGAACCAGAGGTCAGAGATAAAGAGGACACCATGACCAGTAAGTGACAACTACTCCTGTTATCAGAGGCCAGGTTTGTGAAGTTTGAAGTAGTACCAGAGCAGCCTTTTTCACTAGCCAGGGACGGTGAACAAATTGGGAAAGCTTCAGTGATCAAGTCAGGGACCCAGCGGGTGACATTTGAAGAGGATTCAGCGTGTTAGCTGAGATCCAAGCCAGGGACCCAGCAGGTAGTGTGGGTGAAGCTTGGAGTGTACAGCGGGTTAGCTGTGCAAGAGCTCAGGGGATCCAGTGGGCGGCTGGGATCTGAAGGTCTGGTGAGAAGACTGGGAGCTCAGTGAGAAAAGCTACAGCGGGAGGCTTGGAGATGGAGACCAAGTCCTAAAGAATGGGGATACCAAGTCTGATATGTGTACAGATCTGTGTTGAAGTCAACCTACAAGTTCAGTTGCCATAGGAGAAAGCACTTCTACAAATACAGTGCTGCAACCAGCTTAAAGGCCCTCAACCTGTATAGTTGTCTTCCTATAGAAGTCTCGAAGTCTGCCAATTATCATTGCATCTACTTAAGGGTGTCCTGGCCCTAACCCTCTCTCCCACAGGTCTGTTCAAGAGACAGTAAATCTCTTTGTATTCAAAAAGTGTCTGCCACACACCATTTCATCTTTCAGTACACCCACCATGCCTTGTAAGCCACTCTACACAGAAGGATGTCAGCTGTCCTTAATTTTGGAGGTCACCATTAGGCCTCAAGGGACTCGGGACTTTGCTACTAGGGATGAGCCGAACACCCCCCGGTACGCACCAGAACTTTTGTACTGACCGAAAATTCATGCAAACTTTAGAACCCCATTGAAATTGTAATGGAAATTTGTAGGTTCTGTATATAATTGTATTCTATTTTATATGTATTGCATAATGCCCTCACTGTGCACACGGCACTAAAAATGTTTTCAGTACATGTTTTGCATTCTTTCAAGTCCTGATTAGAATTAGCCTGCCTATGTAACGCCCCTTGTTACCATAAACGTACAATTGTAATATTAATGTGATACCTACGTAATCATGTGTATAAAAGCCTTCAAATGCGTCATAATAAAGGAGAACGGTTATTGGAAAGATGCTGAGCGTATCTTTTGTGTCTGTTCCCTACTGCAGTAGTTATTAATTTGGAACCACTAATCAATATGAGGATAGGAGTTGCCTATCATCAAAATATCCATTTCAAAATCTATGGGACTCGAACGTTCGAAATAAAAAGTGCTAATTTTAATCACTAATATGCAAGATATTGTCCTCAAAAGGGTTTGGGGACCCGGCTCCTGCCCCAAGGGACATGGGTCAATGCCAATTTTTTTTTCAAAACGGACATTTTTTCAAGAGTACTGATTTTAATGACGATTAAAGTGAAAAAAAGGTGAAATATTCCTTTAAACGCCTGGGGGGTGTCTATAGTATGCCTGTGAAGTGGCACGTGTTTAGAACAGTCCTTGCACAAAATGACATTTAACGGCAAAAAAGTCATTTAAAACTGCTTGCGGTTTTAATGTAATATCTGGTTCTGACAATACAGATGAAAATCATTGAGAAAAATGGGATGGGTAGCCCCCCTGCCCATTACCAGCCCCTTTGAGTCTTGTACGGATATTACCCAAATTAAAAAAAGGAAAGGCGTGGGGCCACCAGGCCCTATATACTCAGAACAGCAGTATACAGGCGGTGCAAACAAGACAGGGACTGTGCAGGTTTGTTGTGTTAAGTAGAATCTGTTTGTAATTTTGAACTGGTACATTTTTAAAGTGTAGCTCCAGTCAAAAAATCTATTTTTCAGCTTTTTGGAAAACATAGGGAAGGGTTATCACCTCTGTATAATTTTTTTGGCCATCTGTCTTTTTTCATCTGACTTTTGAGACATTTGTAAGTTGGATGTTTGAAAGTAGGGGCCTGCCCTATATGCTCTGCAGAAATGGGGGCCTAAGGTGTTGGTGCCACAACACTGTAAGCCCTCAAAGTGACGCTTGGTGGGCGCTGGAGCGCCCTACTGTTAACGATTATATCAAGAATTGTAATTCCATGCCATTGTTTAACAGTGGTAGAAAAATTGGGCCTCTGGTAGTTGTGGTGGTGGTGCTGGTACCACAACACTATAAGTCCTCACAGTTACTCTCGGTGGGCGCAGGAACGGGCCCTGCTGTGAAATATTATATCAAGAACTGTAATTACATGCCCCTGTTAAACAGGGGCTGAAAAATTGGGCCTTAGGCACAGGTGCTGGTGCCACAACACTGCAACCTCTCCCATATACTCTAGTCAGTGGAGTCAGTGACCTCATCATCCCCTCCCTCTTCATCACTGGAGCAAACCTGGCAGTATGCTGCAGCTGGTGGAACATATACTCTAGTTGGAGTGCAGGAATGAGCCCTGCTGCAAAGCATTGCATCAAAAATTGTATTACATGCCCCTGTTAAACAAGGGCTGAAAAATTGGGCCTTAGGCACTGGTACTGGTGCCACAACACTGCAACCTCTCCCATATACTCTAGTTGGAGTGCAGGAATGAGCCCTGCTGTAAAGCATTGCATCAAAAATTGTAATTACATGCCCCTGTTAAACAGGGGCTGAAAAATTGGCCCTTAGGCAAAGGTGCTGGTGCCACGACACTACAACCTCTCCCATATACTCTAGTTGGATTGCAGGAATGAGCCCTGCTGCAAAGCATTGAATCAAAAATTGTATTACATGCCCCTGTTAAACAGGGGCTGAAAAATTGGGCCTTAGGCACTGGTGCTGGTGCCACGACACTGCAACCTCTCCCAAATACTCTAGTTGGAGTGCAGGAATGAGCCCTGCTGCAAAGCACTGCATCAAACATTGTAATTACATGCCCCTGTTAAACAGGGGCTGAAAAATTGGGCTGGCGGCGTCACCCAGAACCAAAAATGTTCTTCCAAGCTATCTATCGGCAGGATCATTGAGGAGGAAGAGGATAGTCAGTCAACATAACAGGACAGTCACTCAGCATCAACATCAGCATAGGCAGTCTTGAAGGGACGTGACATTTAAAAAAAAAAAATATTCAGTTACATCAGCTTCAGGTGCTTGATAGCTGGTGGTGATCCAAGACTGATTGTCAGGAAGATCCTTCTCACAGGCGTCCGAGCGGCGTAAGTCGCAGAAAATCTTCTGTGCAGTTTCAAGAGCGTTACCGCGATCAGCGGTGCGCGCGTGGCCGTTTGACGCAATTGGCGCCAATAGCGCTATTTAAAGTGGATCCTTGCTTCACTGCCTTGCTGCCTGATCAACAGCGTTCCCGTGTATCCTGGTATCCTGTATCTGAACCTGAACCCGCATCCGTACCCTGATCCGTATTGAACCCGGCTTGTTCCCGACACTGCTGTTTGTTGCCTGCCCCCCGACTTTGGCGTGTACCCGACTACTCTTCTGAATTCCGTTTTTGTACCTGATCTGCTCGCCTGTGCCTGACCTGGACTGTTACACCATCCGTTATCTGTCTGTTGCCTGTTTACCGCTGCTACACTACAGGACACCTCCCAGTCTACCACTGTACCCGGTTGTTACTCCCTCTGCACTTTGTTGCCTTCTACCTCTTGCTGCGGACTACTGGACTCTTCCCACTTCCTGCTGTATTCAGTTTGCACCAGCATTTACTGCCGGACTACAGAACTCCTCCCGTTGTACCCTGCGATCACTTGTATCCCTTTGCCGGACTACAGGAATCCTTCTGCTGTCTGCTGAACCTTCCATTACCTACACTCTGCTGCTGGACTACAGGACACCTCCACCATCATCGGTCTGCTGCTCTACTTCAACTGTCCAGTCAGGCACTTGTGCCCCTCTGTGCTCCCGAGCCCCTGTCATCACTTCCAGGGTCTCCTGAGTCAGAGGTCTACGAAAAGCCGCTCCCTGCATTCCGGGCTCTGCCTTAAGGTACGTGACACTGATTCATCTTTATGAAGGTCGGTCGATCAACCAAGTCGGTAGACAGGTGCACCCTGTGATCGGTTGCAAAGCCTCCAGCAGAACTAATGGTGCATTCCAAAAGAACGCTGGATGCAGGACAGGCCAGTAGCTCAATTGCATACTGTGCAAGCTCTGGCCAGTGATCCATCCTCAAGACCCAGTAAGCCAGAGGATTTTTGGTGGGAAAGGTGTCCAAGTCTGACCTTGCCCCTAGGTATTCCTGCACCATGTAAATCAGACGCTGGCGATGGTTGCTAGAACCGATCCTACCTTGGGGCTGCAGACTAAAAAATTGTCTGAGCGCATCGGTCAGATGGCTACCTTCTCCACCGCTCCTTCTGTGACTGACCGAGGCTCAGCAACACGTGGTCCAGGACCAGGAGTTTGTAACCTCCCAGTCTCTGTGAACGCGTTGCACAGACCTTTCTGCAAGGCCTCCCAGAGAGGTCTCATCCTCTGCTCCCTCTGCGACGGCAAGATAAGGTCCGCAACCTTACCCTTTTACCGTGGATCAAGGAAAGTGACCAGCCAGTAATGGTCCCTGTCCTTGATCCGAAGAATACGAGGATCCTTCCGCAGGCTATGCAGGATCAGGTAGGCCATGCAGCGTAGGTTAGCTGAGGAATTCGGCCTCCTCCTCCTCCTCTCTCCTATCAGGCACCCCACGTGGAGTCAGTGACCTCATCATCCCCTCCCTCTTCATCACTGGAGCAAACCTGGCAGTATGCTGCAGCTGGTGGAACATGACTGCCAGATTGCTGTCCTTCTTGAGCATCCCCTCTCTCTGCGCTCACGCTACTGCCTACCTCTAGCTGGGTATCATGATCAGAGCCTTAAAAACGCTGGGCATTCTCCTGGAGCATGTACCCAACTGTGTTTAAACAGTTTGTGGGACTCCTCAGGAGGACATGGTGGGTCTAGGGAAGGAGTGACTGATGACATTGAGATGAGGGAAGAGGACGCGTTGGCAGCTGCTTTGCTAGCACCCTGAGCCTGGGTGAGAGAGGATGAGGAGGATGAGGAGGGCTTGGTCATCCACTCTACCAAGTCTTCGGCATGATGTGGCTCAACACGTCCAGCTGCCGAAAATGAGGACAAGCGTGTCCCATGGCCACGTGCTGATGACGATGCACCACCTCCACGACCAGCACTGTTGTCTCTAGACACAGAGCCTGCTTGTCCTCTTTTATTGGCTTGTGACTGTCTGCCTCTCCTTGTTGGCCTTCCAGACATAGTAATGGCTTGCAGGGAGTTAAGAAAACCAGAAATTGGGTAGCACTTTAACTGCTGCAGATGCCTGTATTAGAGAAGAGCAGCAATAAAGGGTAGATACAGGTGTATACTGTGCTGGAGGCACACAACACCCACTTTAACTCCTGTGGATGCCTGTATTAGAGAACACCAGCAATAAAGGGTAGATGCAGGTGTATACTGTGCTGGAGGCACACAACACCCACGTTAACTCCTGCAGATGCCTGTATTAGAGAACACCAGCAATAAAGGGTAGATGCAGGTGTATACTGTGCTGGAGGCACACAACACCCACTTTAACTCCTGCAGATGCCTGTATTAGAGAACACCAGCAATAAAGGGTAGCTACAGGTGTATACTGTGCTGGAGGCACACAACACCCACTTTAACTCCTGCAGATGCACAAGAAAAGAACACACTGTCCCTGTCTATCCTTCTCTCCCTTCACGCCGGAACACACTACACAAGGACGCCGCGCTGGCGGCCTTATATAGTGTGGGGCGTGTACTAAACCCCCTGAGCTATAATTGCCCACAGGCATCCTGCCTGTGGCCAATTATGGCTCTCCTTGTTGCCACCGCTGTGAATTTGGCGCGAACGGACCATAACATTTGTAATTCGCGGAACGGGCGAACAGCCAGTGTTTGAGTCGAACATGCGTTCGTCTCGAACACCAAGCTCATCCCTATTTGCTACATTTGTTTACTGTAAGGGCTCTGAACCGCTCCTGGGATCAATTGGTGCATCATACCTGGGACCACTTGGAGAAGGTGATATCAGGCGCGGTTCACTTGTGGTCTAAAACAGTTGCTGCAGTGTGAGCGCAAACCATGCCAGAGCATAGAGCTCTCTATAAAAGGATGTGTACAGAAGCAGGGATCACTGCTTACACCAGTCCCAGTGTGATTGGTGTAAGTGAACTGTTGGTACCCTCACACTGAGACTAGTTTAGGTGAGCAGTGTCCGGGTCCACTTATCTTCTGTTTCTACTCCCCTGCTAGTTTCACAATGGTTCGTAAGAAAGTGTTCCTAGGAAAAGTTACAGGTGTTCCTGGGTGATCACCAGACCAATGATTCCTGTTTCACTACACAGTTCTCTATTTAGAGAACTATGCTCTAGCACAGCTTGCACTCACACTGCAGCAAACCCTACTGTGAACTTTGCCCAGGACCTCCTGTTCCATGTTTGATTAACCAGTCCCGTGTGCAGTTTGGAGCACTCACAAGACACAAACAAACTGGCACAAGGGGCTGAATCACACCTTGGACCAGTTCCGAGTGCTAGTGTGAGTGTATCCCAAGATTCACAATGGACCTGAGCACACAAGGGTATGCATGGAAAAAAACTGAATGATAAGACCTTTGCTGTGACTGAGGCAAGGTTATAAAACCTCCAAGAAGGTGAAGCTGCTGAATATTACAGGGATCCTGGGTCAAAAGATTTAGGTAGAAACCAAGGCAGAATAACACTAGCAGGTGAAGCACAGCAATTGCCAGGATCTTGCATTACACTCACTTCTAAGTAGTAAATGTTACTAGAAGTCCTCACAAAAGGTTGCTTTATTGAGTAAACATTCTTAACAGCAATTTTCATTAAAATACATAGTGGAATCTTCTATACATATGCCAATTTACCTTTGAAGAAGGGTGCAATCAAGTTGAATGAACACAGTGGAAACTGAGATGTTGCAAATATTTAGAAGACACGATTACTGGGTGAGTCGCTACAGTTAGCTGCAGAACTGGAAACCTCAGCATCGGACCTCTACCACTTGGATCAATGGCTAGACTATGATTTAAAACAAGACTTGTGTCCATGGCCAGATAGATAACCCACTGATGCAGTCAGTTGCAAGTTTGATGTCTGTGGCCAGTCTAGCATTCCTAGTGCTGGTGCCTGAGACCACACAAGCAACTTACAGACTTGGATAGAAAACTGTCTAAAAGACTGAATTCAGAGAGTAACGGTTAATGATTGATACTCTGAATGTTCTAAGGAAACCAGTGGTGTACACCAAGGTTCAGTTTTGGGACCCTTACTTTTTAATATATTTATAAATGATATAGGGTCTGGGATGGATTAAAAGTACCATTTTAGTGTTTGCTGATGACACCAGGCTATGCAGTGTTTACATCATTACAGGATGTCTCCAACTTACAAGTCAACCTCAATGTACTCTTTCATTGGGCGACTATGTGGCAAATGAGGTTTAATGTTGTTAAATGTAAAATTGTATGCACTTGGGTCCTAAGAATATGCATGCATCATACATACTAGGAGGAGAATGGCTAGAGGAGTCAATGGTGGAGAAGGATTTGGGTGTTCTGGTAGATCATAAGCTTAATAATGGCATGCAATACCCAGCTGCCATTTCCAAAGTGAGTAAAATCCTATCTGGTAATAAGAGAATTTATTGGTTGAACAAAATGGTCCTGGGAGTTGTAGTTCTACAAGCAAGAGTTGTACTGGAGCTAAAGGAGGAGTGTATATACTGTACGGGCTGTATATAGTTGTGCCCCTGAAGAGTTCTACTGCTTTGATCAAGTTGACATCCCATAATACCCATATCCCTATCCAAGTTTATTCCCCTCAATAAAACATAAAACAAGGCACTGGACTGTTCTTCTGACTCAAGAGTGCTGTGAAGATGCAGTGTGCCTGGATGTGCAGGGTGGCTCCTGCGGGGGATAGCACTACATATATATATATATACACACACACACACACAGTATCTCACAAAAGTGAGTACACCCCTCACATTTTTGTAAATATTTTATTATATCTTTTCATGTAACAACACTGAAGAAATACACTTTGCTACAATGTAAAGTAGTGAGTGTACAGCTTGTATAACAGTGTAAATTTGTTGTCCCCTCAAAATAACGCAACACACAGCCATTAATGTCTAAACCATTGGCAACAAAGGTGAGTACTCCCCTAAGTGAAAATGTCCAAATTGGACCCATTTATCCATTTTCCCTCCCTGGTGTCATGTGACTTGTTAGTGTTACAAGGTCCCAGGTGTGAATGGGGAGCAGGTGTGTTAAATTTGGTGTTATCGCTCTTACTCGCTCATACTGGTCACTGGAAGTACAACATGGTACAGAACACTCGAAAGGATTTTAAAAATAGAGTTGTTGCTCTACATAAAGATGGCCTAGGCGATAAGATCGCCAAGACCCTGGAAGTTGCAGCACGATGGCCATGACCATACAGCAGTTTAACAGGACAGTTTCCTCTCAAAACAGGTCTCACCAGGTTGTCTTTGGGGAATAGACATGTGAATGCTGCCAGCATTGCTGCAGAGGTTGAAGGGGTGGGGGGTCAGCCTGTCAGTGCTCAGACCATATGCCGCACACTGCATCAAATTGGTGTGCATGGCTGTTGTCCCAGAAGGAAGCCTCTTCTAAAGGTGATGCACAAGAGTCTTAAAACAGTTTGCTGAAGACAAGTAGACTAAGGACATGGATTACTGGAACCATGTCCTGTGGTCTGATGAGACCAAGATAAACGTATTTGGTTCAGATGGTGTCAAGCTTGTGTGATGGCAACCAGTTAAGGAGTACAAAGACAAGGGTGTCTTGCCTACAGTCAAGCATGGTGGTGGGAGTGTCATGGTCTGTGGCTGCATGAGTGCTACCTGCACTGGGGAGCTACAGTTCGATGGGGAATCCATGAATGCCAACATGTACTGTGACATACTGAAGCAGTGCTTTGTCCCCTCCCTTCAGAGACTGGGCCTCAGGGCAGTATTCCAACATGATAACAACCCCAAACACACCTCCAAGATGACCACTGCCTTGCTAAAGAAGCTGAGGGTGATGGACTGGCCAAGCATGTCTCCAGACCTAAACCCTATTGAGTGTAGCACCCTCTAACTTAGGTAGGTGCTAGTGTAGGTTTTGTGTAAGCTGCCAGCGCAGGTAAATTTAGGCAGGCCTATGCTGTGAGCTAGGCCTGTTTGTTTTCATCTGGGGGCAGGGGAGTGGTTTAGTATAGCAGTAGGTCACTGACATGTGCCTCATCTCTTGGACGCCTCCTCTGTTTCCAGGAAAAAGTTTCTCAATTAAATCAGTTGCTACCACAGAGGGGTACTGCAAGCCCGGTCTACAAAGGGCTATCAAGTAAAGACACTGGGACTTATTCAGAGTGAGGCCTAGTCATGTGCTGATGGTGTGACAGGAGTACTAAAGTTGCACAGTGAAATAAGAGCTCCTAAGTAGTGTGCTGGAGGAAGTGTTTTGAGGTAAAGGACTGTCA
The DNA here is from genome assembly GCF_037356315.1 of Lithobates pipiens. Lineage (NCBI taxonomy): Eukaryota > Metazoa > Chordata > Amphibia > Anura > Ranidae > Lithobates > Lithobates pipiens. The sequence goes on along the minus strand of NW_027507787.1, from coordinate 143,921,031 downwards.
AGTCAGCCATCTTGTTCTGCTGAGAAGTGTGACGCAGTTACTTTTATTCTGACAAACAATATTCATCCTATGGGCATCCCATGTCCCTTTTCCCCAACCAAGATCAAACCCCTAATAAAAAACAATGAAAACAAGCAAGAGACCGTTCATTGACTGGGAAGTGTGTTTAATGGAAGCAGGGTGAAATGTGTGGATGCTGTAACACATAGCAACCCCACGGGACCATCGCTACATGAGCATCTGTGGGGCATCCTTAAACAAAAGGTGGAGGAGTGAAAACATCCACCAGCTCTGTGATATTGTCATGGAGGAGTGGAAGAGGACTCCAGTGGCAACCTGTGAAGCTCTGGTGAACTCCATGCCCAAACAGGTTAAGGCAGTGCTTGAAAATAATGATGGCCAAAATATTGACACTTTTGGTCCCAATTTGGATATTTTCACTTAGGGGTGTACTCACTTTTGTTGCCAGCAGTTTAGACATTAATACACTTACTACTTTACATTGTAGCAAAGTATAATTTCTTCAGTGTTGTCACATGAAGAGATATAATAAAATATTTACAAAAATGTGAGGGGTGTACTCACTATTGTAAGATAGTGTGTGTGTGTGTATATATATATATATATATATATATATATATATATATAATTTATTTTTTCCATCTATCCGTTGAATTAGATGAACTTATGTCTTTTTTTCGCCAGACTAACTATGTAACTTCAAAAATATAATCTAAGGCTAAATCTAAGGCATCCCATGTGCCAGGGTCAGAGGCTAATTGCTTGTGTCCCCTTGGTGGGGCTCTGAGACTGCATCAAGAACGCTTTCAAAAAAGTGTCTATTCATATTCTAAAGTCCCCAAAGGAAGAAAACATAGATTGTGGTTCAAGACAAGACTGATGCTTATGAGCACATAGACTTCCTGCTGCAAGGGACAAACACAGGGCTGAGATACTGAGATACGTGAGGGCGTGGAATTTCCATAATATGGATCATATCATACACCAGGATTGGTGTGTGGCCTTTTCTTACCTTCTGTCTATTAATTTGCTTCTGATAGCCTGGATCAGCTTGCTTGAACACGTGTTGTGCTTTGGACTGCAGGGAGAGATTTTGTAGTGCTTTGAGCAGTGGCAACCCCCTTCCCCCCCCCCCCAAGGCAGGCACAAAAAAATAAAAAATAAAATGGGCCCTTTAAAAAAATAATAATAATAATAAAGGTCCTTTAAGTGCACTATGTTTGGGTGCTGGACACAGTGCACCATGAGAAGCGTGATGTCTGTGCAATCCCGTGATTGCAGGAGACACTTCATTTGCCCTGTGTAGATTCGCCTTGTGGCGCAATCCATTGCACCGTATTTTTCCTATCCATAATGTTGTTATGGATGCCTCGTTTTTGATTGGTACTTCCCTAGGACAAGGGCTGTGCTTTCCCTCTGAGTTACGGCGTCACTTCTGATTTATCTGTGCCAGTAATAAACCGGAAGTGACATCAGTGGAACGCACGGCCCGAGCTGAGTTTTTTTTTCCAGAATCGGCATTGGTAAGTCTCTCCTCTGAGTGCTTTCCTTACAGAGATTTCCATTTTCCACCATCACAAAATTCTGATCCAGAAAAGCTCCATCTTCATAGAATATTTTAGTTTTGGAACATAAACAATCAAGCTAGCTCATACTTTCTATCAGTCCTAAGATTTATAAGAATATTTTGCAATTACAGAAGTTGAATGCCATATGGCTGCTGGGTAATTCAACATACTTATTTAGATCAGCTTTAGCCTGTTCATTGTAACTGAGTACTGGGTAGCAGTGGAGAACATTAGACCCATTACAAGCCATGCATGGATTTATAAGGCACAGTGACAGCATTTGATGGGCACAGTGGCAGTGTTTGATGGCACAGTGGCAGCATTTGATGGGCAAAGTGGCAGAATTTTATGGCACAGTGGCTGCATTTGATGGGCACAGTGGCTGTGTTTGATGGCACAGTAAGGCTGCAATTGATGGGTTTTTTCAGTATTTTTCAGTTTGTTTGCGCCCCCCCCCCCCCCCAAAGTCTTGAGCACCAGCCGCCACTGGCTTTGAGCGATGCATATGGGTCACATATAGTTGGACTGTTATTAATGACATACCTGGTCTCGTTGACCAGACAGAATTACTTATCTTGGGGGTCCAAGATTATAATTAGGGTTCAAGGCCAGCCTTGCACCCCACACTCCTATAGCCTTAAACTACATAATCAACCCCCAAAATGGATTCTGAGAATACTTTAAAGGTTTCCATACTGCTGGAGTCTCATACTACATTGATGGCATCTATATTGCCAATTTAAATCTACAGTAAGGGCCATTTCTCCTGTCTAGCTTTACCATAGATCTACAGCCATGGCCAAATGGAAATTTAGGCAACAACAGTTGAGCCTCAATGAAGTGTTGCAGCCACATGAGTATAACATTACTGTATATTGCAGGTGTCTGTACACACTAGTCACCGCACAGCAATGCAGTGGCATTATTCAAAGAAAGGGCAGCTCCAGCAACCGTTCAGTAACAAGTGTATGCTTCACACCCTGAAGCTGATTCCCCTGTGACAGAAGCTGGGGTATTTTCCCGCAGCCACTATCACATTTTAAATCGGTATAACATGGTGAATGAATAAACTATAAGTCCCATCTTCCACCATGGCAGACTTAGTTGTTCTCAATGGACTGCGAGGGAGGTGATAAGCACCCTCTTAACTCACTGACAATTTGGGCTTTACAGGCAAGAAAGCTGGAGGAAATGTCTGCAGGAGCCTGACATTGCACCTATAATCCACTGACTGACGGTCGATACAATGCTTTGCAGGTTCCTGTAGGTAAAATTTTTAAATGCACATTTTTTTTCTTTTTTGCAAAAAATATGCGCATGTATTATTTTTTCCTAAAAACCTTTGACTTTGCTACCCATATAAACCCTACAGGTTTATCCCCCCCACCCCCCCCCCACCCGCGCTGGAGCCGATAAACATGGTCGGCAGCTGCGATATGCGCCGGCCACGCGCGATCACTCCTCAGAGAGCCAGAACGGGGATCTGTCAATGTAAACAGACAGATTCCTGTTCTGACAGGGGAGTAGAGAGAGATCTGCTGTTCCTAGTGAGCCTCCTAGTGTTAACCCCTTCCCTGCCAGTGACATTTATACAGTAATCAGTGGCTATTTTTAGCTCTAATCACTGTATAGATCTCCCTACCGCAATGTCGCAGTCCCACAAAAAGATCATCGCCATTACTAGTAAAAAAAAAAATAATAATAATAAAAAATGCTATAAATCTATTCCCTATTTTGTAGATGCCATAACTTTTGCGCAAACCAATCAATATACGCTTATTGCGATTTTTTTTTTAACCAAAAAATGTGTAAAAGAATACATATTGGCCTAAACTGATGAAGACATTTTTTTGGGATATTCATTATAGCAAAAAGTAAAAAAATGACCAGTTACACTTACCGGTAACGGCTTTTCTAGGAAATCTTTCAGGACGGCACACCTGAGAGATGACTGGTCCACCTGACAGGAAACACAATCAACAACAAGTTTAAAAGTCCCCACCCCTCCCTCAGACCCTCAGTTATGGTAAAGAAAAGCCCACACCGGTGTCAGAGGGAACATTCTGTGAGGAATCAATATACTACACCAATAAAACAAGGGTAGGGAAGTAGGCCTGCCGTCCTGGAAGATTTCCTAGAAAAGCCGTTACCGGTAAGTGTAACTGGTCATTTTCTCCAGTCATCTTCCAGGACGGCACACCTGAGACGATGAGCAAGAAGTTCAGGCCTACCTTTAGGGCGGGACAACCGCTTGTAGGACCTTCCTGCCAAATGCCAAATCCTGAGGGGACAACAGCTCCACTCTGTAGTGCCTCAGAAAAGTTCTATGGCTCGTCCATGTTGCTGCTCTGCAGATCTGGTCGATTGAGGCGCCTGCCCTTTCTGCCCAGGAGGTCGCCAGGGATCTGGTTAAATGCGCCTTAAGGCGGGTTGGTACTGGTTTACCTGCCTGCCTATAAGCAATAGATATGGTTTGTCTAACCCATCTAGCTATCGTTGTCTTGGAAGCTTGTAGACTCTTTCTCTTCCCTGAGAAGGTGATCAATAAGTGACTGGATCTCCTAAAGTCTTTCACTCTTTCCAAATAGACTAGGAGACAACGCCTGACATCTAAGAAATGGAACCTTTCCTCTTCCTTATTCTTGGGATTCTGGCAAAAAGACGGGAGAATAATCTCCTGTGTTCTGTGAAATAATGAAGCCACCTTTGGCAAATAAAGAGGATCCTGAGTGAGGATTACCCTATCCTCTAGGATGCGCAAAAACGTCTCTTTAATCGAAAGAGCCTGTATATCACCCACCCTTCTGGCCGTAGTGATAGCCAGAAGGAAGGCCAACTTAAATGATAAAAGTTTAACAGAAATTTGAGCCACCGGCTCAAAAGGCCCCTTTGTTAGGGCATCTAATACCAGGGACAGGTCCCATGGAGGGCAACTGACCGACCTAACTGGAACTACCCTTTCCCTGGCCAACAAAAATCTTTTTATTAGTGGTTCTTGTCCCAGCTTCCTGTCAAAAAATACGGACAGGGCTGCCACTTGGACTTTGAGGGTGCTGACTGCCAAACCCTGGTCCACCCCCTCTTGAAGAAAGTCTAGGATGGTAGGTATCATCTGGAGAATCCCCTCCTTAGACTGCAGCCAATAGGAGAAAACTTTCCAGACCTTCGCGTAAATTTTTCTGGTGACACCTTTCCTACTGAGGAGGAGAGTGTCTATCACTCTCTCCGAACAGCCCCTGTCTCGGAGTATTTCCCTCTCAATAGCCATGCTGTCAGAGAGAGACGTCCCGGGTCGGGGTGGAAGACTGGACCCTGAGAAAGCAGGTCCCGTTGCACCGGCAGATGCAGCGGGGGAGCTACCGAGAGACTCTGAACGGTGGGAAACCAAACCCTCTTGGGCCACCAGGGTGCTATCAGTATCAGATCTGTCCCTGAGTAAGTTAACTTCTGTAGGACTCTGGGAAGGAGTAACAACGGGGGAAAGGCGTAAGCCAGCCTGAAATCCCACACCTGAACCAGAGCGTCTATCCCTTCTGCTTCTTGATCCTTGTAAAGGGAGAAAAATCTGCTGACCTTCGCATTCCTCCGGGAAGCGAATAAATCTATTTCTGGCTTGCCGAAATGTCTGCAAACCAGGAAGAAGATTTCTTTGCTCAATCCCCATTCCCCCTGAAGGATGGGCTGTCTGCTTAAGAAATCTGCCTGTAGATTGAGTGAGCCAGTGAAAGGACCTTCCTTTCTGCTTCCCCAAGGATTTGCTGCGCTAACTCCCTCAGTTTGCCAGACCTTGTCCCTCCTTGGTGATTTAAGTATGCCACCGTGACCCGGTTGTCCGAGAGGACCTGAACCTCTCTGTCCTGCAGCTGCTGTTGGAAATAGTCTAGGGCTTTGCCTACTGCCAGGAGCTCCCTGAAATTGGAGGATTCCCTGGCTTGGTTGTGGTTCCAAGACCCTTGGGTATACTGGTCTACCAGATGAGCCCCCCAGCCCCAAGTGCTGGCATCTGTGGTCAAGACTAATGGGTTTACCTGGGCCCAGGGGCGACCTTTCACCAAATTGTGTGGGTCGAGCCACCACTGCAGAGAGAGAGAGACTTCCTCTGTGATGGACACTATCCACTCTAATGTTTCCTTTTTCCCTCCCCATGAGGCAAGTAGGAAAGACTGAAGTCGTCGAGAATGAAGTTGTGCCCAGGTTACTGCCGGTATGCAGGCCGTCATGAGGCCCAGCAGTCTCATTATATATCTCAGAGAGGCTTCTCTTCTTTCGAGAAGGGTGACAACCGCATTCTGGACCTTCACTACCTTTTCCGCTGGTAAGAATACCTTCTGTGCCTGTGAATCTAACAGGTAACCTAGGTATAGTTTGGACTGAGAAGGTGTCAGTGAGGACTTCTCCCGGCTGACCATCCAGCCCAAGGTTTCCAGAACCTCTAACACGATGTATCTGTCTATCACTGCTTGCTTCTGATCCACACTGTAGATCAGCAAGTCGTCTAGGTAGGATATTAACCTTATGCCCTGTAGGTGTAGATATGCTACGACCTCGGCCATCACCTTTGTGAATACCCTTGGGCTTGCCGCCAGCCCAAAGGGAAGAGCTCTGAACTGCCGGTGTTCTACTCTCTGCTGCACGTGGACTGCGAAACGTAGGTATCTCTGATGCTCGGGAGCAATGGGCACATGTAAATACGCGTCCTTCAGGTCCAGAGTGACCATAAAAACTCCTGCCTGAAGATGTTTTCTTACTGAGTAAATACTTTCCATCCTGAACCTCTTCTGAAGTAAGTAACGGTTTAGTGCTCTCAGATTTATTATTAAGCAAAATCTGCCTGAGGGTTTTGGAACCACAAATACGTGTGAGTAAAAACCCTGGGCTAATTGACTGGCTGGTACTGGAGCAATGACTCCTTGCTCTGCCAGCTCCTTTAAATTTTCCAGTAACCCCGCTGCCCTGGCTGGGTCCCTGGGAGGAAAGGTAATTAGAAATTTCTGTGGGGGAAGACTTTGGAATTCCAGTCTGTACCCTACTTCTAAGAGATTTAAAATATATGGACTCTGCGTAATCCTTTTCCAATGGGGAAGGAAGTTGCTGAGTCTTGCGCCCACTCTTATGGTGGCGTCATTTACCCTCTTTCTGAGAGGCTCCGGAACTGGAAAAAAGAATTGTACTCTTATCCTTTCCTTTTCCAAGATTCCACCTCTTCCTTTGTTCAACTTTCCCTTTATGATGAGTCTTTGAGTGGGGGCCTTGAAAAAATTTCTTAACCCTTTCCCTCTTGGGTTTTACCGGGAACTTCTTTCCCTTTTCAGTAGATCGGGACAAAACCTGATCCAAGCCTGACCCAAACAACAGGGAACCCTCAAAGGGAATGCCACACAAGCGGGATTTGGAAGTGAAATCTCCATCCCAGGTCTTTACCCATAGGGCCCTCCTGGCGGAGTTTAAGAGTGCTGCTGCCTTAGCTGTGGTCCTAACAGTCTCCACCGCTGCATCTGCCACATCTGCCACTCGACTGATTACCTCCAGTGAGTCTAAAATATCTTTAGTCTCCTCACCCCGGGAGACGTGATCTATTAATTTGCCAAGCCAGGTGTCTGTATTTCTGGCTACACAGGCGGAAGCTAGGGCCGGCGCCATTGCTGCCGCATTCGCCTCCCAGGCCCTTTTTAGTAATGTCTCAGATTTTCTATCCATCTGATCTTGGATATTTCCAGAATCTTCAAAGGATTAATTTAGACCTCTTGGACACCTGTGCCAGGGCTGCATCCAAACGAGGAGTTTAAAAAAATCTTTCCTCCTCCTCACACTTAAAGGGACACCTTCTTTTCCAAGCTTTCAATTTGAGAAGCTTACGTTCAGGTTCCTTCCACTCTCTGAGGACTATCTCCTTCAGAGACTGGTGGATGGGAAAGGTTCTGGCCTGCAACCTTCCTAGGCCCCTATACACCCTGTCCTGTGCTGAAATTTGGGCAGAGGGGACCTGGATATCCTCCGAGGTGTAAATGGCCTTTAAAAGACCCTCCAACAAAAAACCCCCAGGTTTTGCCTCCCCCTGGCTATCCTGGTCCGAATCCTCCCCAGAAGTAACTTCTGGGACCTGACCTTCCTCCACCTCAGACAATAGGGAGGCCTGGCCCTGGGAACTCTCCGTATAGGATGTGGAAAAATTTTCTTGTGGGTGAGGAATCTCTCTCTCAGAGGGACTCTCATCCTGGCTCTTCACTAGAGTAGTTTGGAAAGATTGAAGGGTGGCTAACATTTCAGACTGTAAAGCCCTACATTCCTTCACGACCTGAGCGGTCTCCCTGCCTGCGAGTTTAAAGATACATCTATCGCAGAAAGGTTTGCTGTGGTCCTGTGCTAATTTGGCATTACAATAACCACAGCGTTTGGACTTTGAAGTAGCCTTTCCTTTAGACCTACAGGCTGACCCCTGGGCAGAGCCTTCAGTCCCTGGAAAATAGGAAATTTAACAATTAGCTACTCAAGTCTAAAAGGGCCAAGGGGAGTCTACCTCAGAGTACCCCGCCCCTCAAAACACAGCTGGATCACTCACCCCCTGTGACGACCTCAATGGCTGTCTGCTCAGACGGACCTTCCGGTTCCATGGCGATTTTAGCTGCCCTGCAGAATCGCTGGGTTAAGGTACAGTCCTGAGCGTTCCCCTGTTTGCCTTTGAAAGTGCTGCAAGGTAAACGGCGTTTTCACAAACTGCAGCCTCTGCTGTTTGAATATTCCCGCCGGTCGGTGCCATCTTTAGGAGGTCCGTCGGCCGGAAGTGACGTACGGCCTCTTCCGGACCTGCGCCGTGCAGTTGGAACGCACGCCAATGCGTCCAGACCTCCCAGCCTCCATCCGGAAATCCGATAGCCGGAAGTGATGCATCCGGACTTCCGGACCTGCGCCGTAGAGCTGGAACGCACGTCACCGTGTTCAGCACTGGAGGAAATGCAGCTTACCACCAACGAAGAGTAGCTCAGGTAGGCAAACACAAATGGGGAGCAGCACGTTTAGGACAACTTCCCTGTCCCACGTAGCTGCAAACAGGGCTCCTAAAGGAGACCTTAAGCGAGGACTATCTCCCCCAGGTGTCTCTGGGGGTTGCAAGGGCGAAAGGCAGACCCTGTCCGCTGAGCCCCACAAAAAAAGATAATCCTCTCTAGGAAAAAGCGAGGTCCCAGACCTCTCCATAAAAAAATAAAAGGAGAAACTTTGGTTTCGCTGTCATCTGTGGGAAACACAATCAAGAACTGAGGGTCTGAGGGAGGGGTGGGGACTTTTAAACTTGTTGTTGATTGTGTTTCCTGTCAGGTGGACCAGTCATCTCTCAGGTGTGCCGTCCTGGAAGATGACTGGAGAAATATTGTTTTGTTTTTTTCAAAATTGTCGGTCTTTTTTTTGTTTATAGCGCAAAAAGAAAAAACGCAGAGGTGATCAAATACCACCAAAAGAAAGCTCTATTTGTGGGAAAAAAGGACATACATTTGTTTGGGGACAACGTTGCATGACTGAGCAATTGTCAGTTAAAGTGACACAGTGCCGTATCTCAAAAAAGGGCCTGGTCATTAAGGGGGCAAATAAGCAGTCACAAGGCCTCATTTGCACATCTGAATATGGCTCAATAGATGACTCCAGCAGCTGGAATCCCAGGTGTATGTGAAGAGCTGCGTCTGCTAAACCAGTACAGATTAATAACAATCTAAGAGAGGCCATGGCTGTCTGTCACTGTTTATATGCATCCTCACATCCAGCAGGTACAAGTGAATAGGGGCAGATAAAAGTCCATCCATGCAATTGGTCTGCCACAGAAATTCGCTGTCCAGGACCTATTCAGATGTGTGAAAGAGGCCTTATAAAAGACAGCAGGGTCAATGAAACGTTGAGCGTGGGGAGTGAATGCATGGAGGGAGAAGGCAAGATGGAACCCCTCATGCTGCAATCCACAGGATAGCATGGTACCTCTCCACACACAGAATCGTCAGCTCTCAGACAGTATGGCTGCTGGGAGCCCACTCTTTTATAGTGAGGGGGCTGAGTCCTCCATTCTTTCAGATTATAGTTTCCAGGGCCAAACATTTAGGGCTAGATTACACTTGCTTCAAAACATGGCTTCGGACACGCTTTGTTAAAGCTCTCTAAAAGCCAGTCAAAGCTCCTGTCACTAAATAAAATTGTTAGTTTACAGTCATGTTTACACCTTGATTTTGCTTGGGGCATCGGTGAGCCTTCGATAAGGCTTCGGTGGGGCTTTGATGGGTTTTTGGTGGGGCTTTGATGGGGCTTTGATGGGGCTTTGGTGGGGCTTTGATGGGTCTTTGGTGGGGCTTCAATGAGGCTTTGATGGGGCTTTGGTGCTGCCTCGTGGGGCTTCGATGAGGTTTTGATGGGGCTTGGGTGAGGATTTGATGGGGCTTCGATGAGGCTTTGATGGGGCTTTGGTACGGCCTCGGTGGGGCTTCGATGAGGCTTTGATGGGGCTTTGGTGGGGCTTCAAGCTAGCTTTGTCTAGACTTCTATGGAGGCTTTGAAGACACATTGAAGCACCAGTAAAGCTACATGGGGTATCATTTTTGAAGCAAAGCCGTAGCAAAGCAAAAGCAAGGTGTAAACAGGACTGTAGGCTAACCATTTTATTTAATGACAGGGCTTTGACTAGCATTCAGAAAGCTTTAACAAAGCCTGTCCGAAGCCTTGTTTTGAAGCAAGTATTAACTAGCCGTTAATGTGTGTTGAAGTCAAAGCAAGTGTAAAGTCCTTAGTAGTGCATTATGGGTTGTTCCTGATGTCTGGCTTGCAAATCTATTAGCCAGTATTTTGCAATTCAGCCCTAATGCAAGGCCATACTTGGGGGCAGACTGCAGCACATACTGGTGGAGTGGAGGAAAAATAAAACAAAGGCAGAATCCACTTAGAATTTAATAATAAAAGAAAAACGTGATCATTTAAAAAAAAGTTTTCTAATATAAACATTTATTATTTAATACAGAACAGGTGACTGGTTGGTGTAGATTAGAATATAAGAAAATTTGTAGCTGTGATGCATGTGCTTGACAATTTCTCCCTCAGGGGGGCAGCAGCACACACATTACACACAGGGTGCAGCAAGGAAGCCAGTAAGAATTGGTCTCCGAAAAAATGTCCGCCACATATCCCCTCCTATAGCTAAACACATGGCTTCAGGGTAAAAATAAACACTCAAATAGTTCAGATATTAGACATGAGAATAGAATTATAATAGCTAGAATTAATCCTTTTGTTTATATTATTACTCTGTTTGCGTCCCGAGTCTGTGCCATTGTAGTGTCACATTTTGCTGCCTATCACAGGATGCTGCGGAAGTGACGTTGTTGCGTACTGCGCATGCGCGATGCGTTCAAAACACTCGCGCCGTGCGTTCCAACATAGTTTCAGCAATACAGTTCAGCGAAACCATCACATAATGTTACGGAAGTGATGTTACACACAACACAAACACTGGGCCGTGCGTTACAACACTAATACTTCCCTTGTTACCTAGTAGGTTTTGCATTGCTGGGACTTGTAGTGCCTATCCTGAGCTACATGCTTCAATGTTCAGTGTCCTCATCCTTATCCCCGAGCTTCAATGTTCAGTGTCCATCCTTATCCCCGTGCTTCAATGTTCAGTGTCCTCATCCCTATCCGCGAGCTTCAATGTTCAGTGTCCTCATCCCTATCCCCCTGCTTCAATGTTCAGTGTCCTCATCCTTATCCCCGAACTTCAATGTTCAGTGTCCTCATCCCTATCCCCATGCTTCAATGTTCAGTGTCCTCATCCCTATCCCCCTGCTTCAATGTTCAGTGTCCTCATCCTTATCCGCGAGCTTCAATGTTCAGTGTCCTGATCCTTATCCCTGTGCTTCAATGTTCAGTGTCCTCATCCTTATCCCCGAGCTTCAATGTTCAGTGTCCTCATCCTTATCCCCGAGCTTCAATGTTCAGTGTCCTCATGCTTATCCCCGAGCTTCAATGTTCAGTGTCCTCATCCTTATCCCCGAGCTTCAATGTTCAGTGTCCATCCTTATCCCCGTGCTTCAATGTTCAGTGTCCTCATCCTTATCCCTGTGCTTCAATGTTCAGTGTCCTCATCCCTATCCGCAAGCTTCAATGTTCAGTGTCCTCATCCCTATCCCCGAGCTTCAATGTTCAGTGTCCTCATCCCTATCCCCCTGCTTCAATGTTCAGTGTCCTCATCCCTATCCGCGAGCTTCAATGTTCAGTGTCCTCATCCTTATCCCCCTGCTTCGATGAGGACACTGAACATCGAAGCATGGGGATAAGGATGAGGACACTGAACATTGAAGCACGGGGATAAGGATGAGGACACTGAACATTGAAGATCGGGGATAAGGATGAGGACACTGAACATTGAAGCACAGGGATAAGGATGAGGACACTGAACATTGAAGCTCGCGGATAGGGATGAGGACACTGAACATTGAAGCACGGGGATAAGGATGGACACTGAACATTGAAGCTCGGGGATAAGGATGAGGACACTGAACATTGAAACATGGGGATAGGGATGAGGACACTGAACATTGAAGCTCGGGGATAAGGATGAGGACACTGAACATTGAAGCAGGGGGATAGGGATGAGGACACTGAACATTGAAGCTCGAGGATAGGGATGAGGACACTGAACATTGAAGCACGGGGATAAGGATGGACACTGAACATTGAAGCTCGGGGATAAGGATGAGGACACTGAACATTGAAGCATGGGGATAGGGATGATGACACTGAACATTGAAGCTCGGGATAAGGATGAGGACACTGAACATTGAAGCAGGGGGATAGGGATGAGGACACTGAACATTGAAGCTCGAGGATAGGGATGAGGACACTGAACATTGAAGCAGGGGGATAGGGATGAGGACACTGAACATTGAAGCACGGGGATAAGGATGAGGACACTGAACATTGAAGCATGGGGATAGGGATGAGGACACTGAACATTGAAGCATGTAGCTCAGGATAGGCACTACAAGTCCCAGCAATGCAAAACCTACTAGGTAACAAGGGAAGTATTAGTGTTGTAACGAACGGCCCAGTGTTTGTGTTGTCTGTAACGTCACTTCCGTAACATTATGTGATGGTTTCGCTGAACTGTATTGCCGAAACTATGTTGGAACGCACGGAGCAAGTGTTTGGAACGCATCGCGCATGCGCAGTACGCAACAACGTGGCCCAGTGTTTGTGTTGTGTGTAACATCACTTCCGTAACATTATGTGATGGTTTCGCTGAACTGTATTGCCGAAACTATGTTGGAACGCACGGCGCGAGCGTTTGGAACGCATCGCGCATGCGCAGTACGCAACAACGTCACTTCCGCAGCATCCTGTGATAGGCAGCAAAATGTGACATTACACCATGAAAAGTTTCATGCCCTAAACAAGTATGGCCGATTGAGGTCGCTGAGCATGTACGTATTGTTTACGTATTTTCGGCGCCTTGTTTGGGTTGCTTGGAGACGGGACGCGTTGTGGCTGCTTGTGTTGCAGGAGAGTAGAGAGGTAGGTTTATACCGTGCGGTAAGTGCCGGTGGTATCCTAACGATCAGTGATAGAAATCAATGGATTGTGTGTACTGAGATCAGAGCTTCCATATCTCTACTGAACTTCTACAAGAAATATGCTGTATGCAGCTTTCTCGTGTCTCATCGTATTCTGAATATGATTGCAATTGTATTATTGATCTTTTTAATTGTGATTCTTGATTTATTATCTTTTTATTAATAATTTAGATTATTTTTATTCTGAGATATATATATATTTTTTTAATAACGTATAATATTTTTATTCTGTACTTTTTTTTTTTATTATCAATTTATGAACTGTTATATTTTGTATTATTAATTTATAATGTTTTTATTATTCATTTATAATTGTATTTATTTATTTCTTTATTATTGATTTATGATTTTTTTTAAACTATACTCCATATTGTGTATCTAATTAATAGTTGCAATGAACATACTGGGGGGGTGCATATATCTCCCTGAGATGACAGGTGAGGACAGGTCTGTGATTGTCACATAGATCATCTATCGCCGTCAGTTATTATTTATTACAGGTATTTATATATTGCCAACAATTTTCTCAGCACTTTACATATTGTACATTCACACCAGTCCTGTCCTCAGGAGCTTACAATCTAAGGTCCCTACATACACATACTTGAGCCAGTTTAGACAGGAGCCAATTAACCTATCAGCATGTCTTTGGAGTGTGGAAGGAAACCAGAGTACCCGGAGGAAACCCACACAAGCACAATGAGAACATACAAACTCCATGCAGATAGTGTCCTGCTTGGGTTTTGAATGGGGGATATCAGTGCTGCAAGGCAGAAGTGTTCAAATACCATTTCTCTCATCTCCATCAGGGCCGTCTTTAGCATAGGGCAAAAGGGGCAGCTGCCCCGGGCCCACTCATTGTTGTGGGGCCAAAAGCAGCTGTTTGTTGAGCCTGCACTGCCCGCAAATAGTCGATAAGTGAATTTGGGTGGGCCCAAGAAAATGTTTGCGCAGGGTCCAATCAATATTAAAGACGGCCCTGATCTCCATAGATAGTAGCTGAACACTCACACTGACAAAGTGATCCTTATGACTGGGGATGAGGAAAGAAAAGCTCATTTGTTTGTCATTAATATACACCCATCATCCATAATATTATTACCACTGACAGGTAAAGTGAATAACACGAATGTTCTGATTACAATGATACCTGTAAGTGGGTGGGGTATGTTAGGCAGCAAGTGAACATGTTGTCCCTGAAGTTGATGTGCTGAAAGTAGAAAAGAATAGGCAAGGATATAAGCACCTTTGACAAGGGCCAGATTATAATGGCTGGATGACGGGGTTAGAGCAACCAATACAGTGACAGCTTTCTTCAGATTAAATTCAGGCTGGGAACCGAACACGCCAGAGCTTACCTATACTCATGATGACCCTAACCCACATGAACCAATCAGAATTCATCTCCTGCTGTAAATCTATAGTATCTTTGCCTCCCATGCAGTGTTACGCTTTTCTTTATACGGTAAGCCTGCATGAATTGCATTCGTTTCAGGGCATTACATTTGGAATTATGTAAATGGCCAACAGGCACAAAGGGTGTTATTTACTAAAATTAGAGAATGCTAAATCTGGTGCAGTTCTGCAGAGTAACCATTCAGCTTCCAGGTTTTAGCCCTCATTCAAATTGAAGGTGGCTTTAAAATCGTGCGGGTCCATCTCAAAGCGCACTATTTCAAAGCCAGGTTTCAGTGTGACTTCGGGTGCGACTTGAAAGAAATTTGTGCGGTTTCATGTACAAAAGTAATGCAGGAAGTACTTTTATAAATATGTACAGCGCCACAAAGTCGGCTTCGCAGCGATTGGAAAGGTGCCATTGCCAACAATAGGCTGAGACTTGTCATGCAATGTGACCTGTCAAATCGCATGACAAATTGCTTCATTGTGAACGAGGGATAAGCCCTGCTTCACATCAGTGCAACTTCACAAGATGCACCCCCATTTGCGGCAATGGAACTGTTCAAATTGGTTCCTGTACTATTTCTGTGCGATTTCAGTACGATTTGCATTGACATCTGTTAACCACCCTGGCGGTTTGGTTATGTCAGATTTTTGTGACTGAAAGCGGTACAATTGTTTTGCATAGAAATTTGCCATTTTATATTGTAGGTCTGTAATTCTTAGCCCTTGTACACGCGGTCGGACATTCCGACCACAAAATCCATCAGATTTTTTCCGACGGATTTTGTCTGAAACTGGTGTTGCATACACACGGTCGGACAAAGTTTTCGGAAAATCTGATCGTTCGGGAACATGATGACGTTCGTTCGTTACGATGGGACTACGTTCAGCCGAGTAGCCAATAGCTTTGCTCTCGTACTTTGATTTGAGCATGCGTGGCACTGTGTCCGATCGGGAATTCTCTACAAACTATCGCAAAAGGTCAGATTGGATTTTGTTGTTGGAAAATTTGAGATCCTGCTCTCAAATTTTTTCCGTCGGAATTACAATGGAAAAAGTCAGATAAAGTCCACACATGGTCGGATTTTCCGACAATATAATCCGATCGGACCGTTTCCGTCGGAATTTCCGACCGCGTGTACAGGGCATTAGTAATAACAAACTTAAATCTGTCCAAACAAGAGTCTAGTTCCGGGTATGATAAAGTTTGAAACACAAAATCATAAATTTTAATATAATAAATAACTATAAATAATTATAGAAAATAATAATATAATAATAATTAAAAAAAAATAATTCACTATCGCTCAATTCTGCAGGTGTTCTAATTTTATTATCGCTGTTTTCTAGCTGGTCTAAAAACGCTTTTGACATAAAGGGACACTTTTTGGTTGCTATGGACAATCTCAAGTTTGAGATTGCCAAGAAAGAACAGTATATATATAATATAAAAGTGCATGCAGATCACTGCAAGCATTAGGGAGGTGAAATAATTTGATACAGTAATGTAATCTGTAAGATTACAGTGTACTGTATGTGTTATGAATTTTAAATTTTTTGAATTTGCCACCAGGCTCCGCCCCCGTGCGTCGCAACGCTCGCAAGGAACGGAGCCCGGCACACAGAGCTTCAGATGGAGGACAGAACACGCAGACACAGCGGGGGGACATCGCAGGATCCTGGGGACAAGGTAAGTACACCGCACCAGCATCCTGCAATGCAATCCCGAGTATGGCTCGGTGTTACTGCTAATTATTATTATTATACAGGATTTATATAGCGCTAACAGTTTGCGCAGCACTTTACAACATGAGAGCAGGCAGTACACTTACAATACAAATCAATACAGGAGGGATCAGAGGGCCCTGCTCGTTAGAGCTTACAATTTAATGGTACTGCCAGGGGCGGTAAATGAAATTTCACAGATATCAGCAATCTGCACATGAAATCGCACTGCTTTGAAGTAGTGCAACTTCAAATCCTCACTGGTGTGAACCAGGGCTTATAACGCTTGGTTGAACAAGTTAGAAGCTGATTGGCTACCATGCACAGCTGTACCAGATTCTGAATGCTCCAGTTTTAGTAAATCTCCCCCAATGGGTCATATGACTCCCCCCCTTTTTAATCACATTACATTTACAGTATTTCACAAAAGTGAGTACACTCCTCACATTGTTGTAAATATTTTATTATATCTTTTCATGTGACAACACTGAAGAAATTACACTTTGCTACAATGTAAAGTAGTGAGTGTACAGCTTGTATAACAGTGTAAATTTGCTGTCCCCTCAAAATAACTCAACACACAGCCATTAATGTCTAAACCGCTGGCAACAAAAGTGAGTACACCCCCAAGTGAAAATGTCCAAATTGGGCCCAAGTAGCCATTTTTCCTCCCCAGTTTCATGTGACTCATTAGTGTTTCAAGGTCTCAGGTGTGACTGGGGAGAAGGTGTGATAAATTAGGTGTTATCGCTCTCACTCTCTCATACTGGTCACTGGAAGTTCAGCATGGCACCTCATGGCAAAGAACTCTCTGAGGATGTGAAAAAAATAATTGTTACGCTACATAAAGATGACCTAGGCTATAAGAAGATGGCCAAGACCCTGAAACTGAGCTGCAGCATGGTGGCCAAGACCATACAGTGGTTTAACAGGACAGGTTCCACTCAGAACAGGCCTTGCCATGGTCGACCAAAGAAGTTGAGTGCATTTGCTCAGCGTCATATCCAGAGGTTGTCTTTGAGAAATAGACGTATGAGTGCTGCCAGCATTGCTGCAGAGGTTGAAGGGGTCAGCCTGTAAGGTGCTCAGACCAAACGCTACACACTGCATGAAATAGATCTGCATGGCTGTTGTCCCAGAAGGAAGCCTCTTATAAAGATGATGCACAAGAAATCTTGCAAACAGTTTGCTGAAGACAAGCAGACTAAGGACATGAATTACTGGAACCATGTCCTGTGGTCTGATGATACCAAGATAAACTTATTTGGTTCAGATGGTGTCAAGCATGTTTGCGGCAACCAGGTGAGGAGTACAAAGACAAGTGTGTCTTGCCTACAGTCAAGCATGGTGGTGGGAGTGTCATGGTCTGGTGCTGCATGAGTGCTGCCGACACTGGGGAGCTACAGTTCATTGAGGAAACCCTGAATAGCAACATGTACTGTGACTGATGCAGAGCATGATCCCCTTCCTTCAGAGACTGGGCGCAGGGCAGTATTCCAACGTGATAATGACCCCAAACACACCTCCAAGACAACCACTGCCTTGCTAAAGAATCTGAGGGTAAAGGTGATGGACTGGCCAAGCATGTCTCCAGACCTAAACCCTAATGGGGATCTGTGGGGCATCCTTAAACGGAAGGTGAAAGAGTGCAAGGTCTCTAACATCCACCAGCTTTGTGGTGTCATCATGGATTAGTGGAAGAGGACTCCAGTAGCAACCTGTGAAGCTCTGGTGAACTTCATGCCCAAGAAGGTTAAGGCAATGCTGGAAAATAATGGTGTCCACACAAAATATTGACACTTTGGGTCCAATTTGTACATTTCACTTAGGGGTGTACTCACTTTTGTTGCCAGCAGTTTATACATTAATGACTGTGTGTTGAGTTATTTTGAGGGGGCAGCAAATTGACACTGTTATACAAGCTGTACACTCACTACTTTATATTGTAGCAAAGTGTAATTTCTTCAGTGTTGTCACATGAAAAGATAGAATAAAATATTTACAACAATGTGAGGGGTGTACTCGCTTTTGTGAGATACTGTATATAAAAACAGCTTCAGATTTAGCTGCCATCTTGAAATGAGTTGGCATGAGCATATGACATTGGTGTGTTAGGTCTTTTTTTTTATATATTCTTTATTTTTCTTTTTAGCAGTTTGACAATTTATACATAAACATTTATACAGTTAATGAAGGGAGTCGATTATAAAATTATTTTACATAGTCTCCTTGTATCCCTCCTCTTACAATATACAATGTAACCCTTAACCCCCCCCCCCGGGGCAAAGAAAAAAAAAGGGGAGATGTGCCCCTTATCTCCCCCCCCCCCCGTGTCCTTCGTCCTCCTCTCAGTCCCCCTCGCCTGTTAATCAACCACGATAGTCCCCATTCTCTAAGAATGTCAGCCATTTTTGCCATTTCCCTTGAATTTCCTCTTCTGTCTCCTGAATTTTGTCGATCGACTCTTCCATCAACCTGGTCTGCTTTTGGTGTGTTAGGTCTTGTGTACAAAGGTGTGTATGTCATTCAAAAAGATGGGAGGAATTACTCCTGCCCATATGGCGAATATGACTTTTAAGGATAATAAATTGTCACTGAGGTGAGCACAAAGATACAATATTTATTAAATGTTTTAATTTTTATTGTATAAACATGATTAACTTCTTCAGATCTGCGCTATAGCCGAATGACGGCTACAGCAATGATTTGCTTTGCCGGGAGGGTGTCAATAGATGTCCTCCCCTTTGCAAGCTGGCCACTCCCTCCTGAAGGGCGCACGCTGTGATCACCCGTGTCAGTGAGATTCCAACCCCTTACCACATTATCAGCTGTCAGCCAATGACAGCTGATCACGAGCTGTGTGAAGTTGGCACCCCATGTTTGTAAAACCTGAATAAAAATATACCATTCGTTTGTGCCGCGTTTGTGCTGATTTGTGCCGCAAAAATTAGCGTTTGTGCCAGTTCGGTTTCTGAGATATTAAACATTCAATTTAATGCAAGCCCCGCCCACTTTGCACCCCACGTTGCTGAATTTGAAAAACAAACGTGCCATTCGTTTGTGCTGGTTTGTGCTGCAAAAATAAACGTTTGTACTCTTTTGGTTGCGGAGATATTGTGCGTTATAGTTGCTGAAACCCCGCCCACTTTGCACCCCACGTTGCTGAATTTGAAAAACAAACGCGCCATTCGTTTGTGCCGCGTTTGTGCTGGTTTCTGCTGCAAAAATAAACGTTTGTGCCGCTTTGGTTGCGGAGATATTGGGCGTTATAGTTGCTGAAACCCCGCCCACTTTTCACCCCATGTTATCGAATTTGAAAAACAAACGCGCCATTCGTTTGTGCCGCGTTTGTGCTGGTTTGTGCTGCAAAAATAAACGTTTGTGCCGCTTTGGTTGCGGAGATATTGTGCCTTATATGTTGTGAAACCCCGCCCACTTTGCACCCCAAAATACCGAATTTGAAAAACAAATGCGCCATTCGTTTGTGCCACGTTTGTGCTGGTTTGTGCTGCAAAAATAAACGTTTGTGCCGCTTTGGTTGCGGAGATATTGTGCGTTATAGTTGCTAAAAACCCCGCCCACTTTGCACCCCACGTTGCTGAATTTGAAAAACAAAAGCGCCATTAGTTTGTGCCGCGTTTGTGCTGGTTTGTGCTGCAAAAATAAACGTTTGTGCCGCTTTGGTTGCAGAGATATTGGGCGTTATAGTTGCTGAAACCCCGCCCACTTTGCACCCCACGTTATCGAATTTGAAAAACAAACGCGCCATTCATTTGTGCCGCGTTTGTGCTGGATTGTGCTGCAAAAATAAATGTTTGTGCCGCTTTGGTTGCGGAGATATTGTGCGTTATAGTTGCTGAAACCCCGCCCACTTTTCACCCCACGTTACCGAATTTGAAAAACAAACGCGCCATTCGTTTGTGCCGTGTTTGTGCTGGATTGTGCTGCAAGAATAAACGTTTGTGCCGCTTTGGTTGTGGAGATATTGTGCGTTTATATGTTGTGAAACCCCGCCCACTTTGCACCCCACGTTACCGAATTTGAAAAACAAACGCGCCATTCATTTGTGCCACGTTTGTGCTGGTTTGTGCTGCAAAAATAAACGTTTGTGCCGATTTGGTTGTGGAGATATTCTGTGTTATAGTTTCTGAAACCCCGCCCACTTTGCACCCCACGTTACCGAATTTGAAAAACAAACACGCCATTCGTTTGTGCCGCGTTTGTGCTGCAAAAATAAACGTTTGTGCCGCTATGGTTGCGGAGATATTGGGCGTTATAGTTGCTGAAACCCCCGCCCACTTTGAACTCCACATTACCGAATTTGAAAAACAAACGCGCCATTTGTTTGTGCCGCGTTTGTGCTGGTTTGTGCTGCAAAAATAAACGTTTGTGCCGCTTTGGTTGCGGAGATATTGCATGTTATATGTTGTGAAACCCCGCCCACTTTGCACCCCACATTACCGAATTTGAAAAACAAACGCGCCATTCTTTTGTGCCGCGTTTGTGCTGCAAAAATAAACGTTTGTGCCGCTTTGGTTGCGGAGATATTGTGTGTTATAGTTGCTGAAACCCCGCCCACTTTGCACCCCACATTACCGAATTTGAAAAACAAACGCGCCATTCGTTTGTTGCCGCATTTGTGCTGGTTTGTGCTGCAAAAATAAACGTTTGTGCTGCTTTGGTTGCGGAGATATTGTGCGTTATAGTTGGTGAAACCCCGCCCACTTTCCACCCCATGTTGCTGAATCTTAAAAACAAACACACCATTTGCTTCTGCCGGGTTTTTGCTGGTATAGTTGCAGAGATATTGAGCAGTATATATTGTCAAACCACAACAACTTAGCACCTCGTTATTAAATCATACATACAACTAGATTTATTTGTTAATGGTTTGTGCAGATTTGGTGGATATTATACATGTTTTACTTCATATGCATAGTTTTGCCACCCCCACAGGGATCCCCCCCTTTCCAATTCTCTAGTGCTGAATGGAAGAACAGACAGGGAGGGGGCGGGCACAGATGGCTCTGGCTCTAGTGAGCCAGAGCAGTTGTCAATCAGGCGGCAGGGTGGATCTCAACAGTATTGTCAGGATCTGTATCGGCTGCAGCATTGATCTGCACTGGCAGGATATAGTGGGCAATGGCCCGCCACATGCACATGAGGTTTTTTGTCACAGGAGAACATACTATATGTCACCTTGTGAACAAAAAGAGAACTAAGGCCAAAAAAGGTTGGGACATAGTTCTCTTTTAACATAAGTTTAAACCAGACATTAACCAAGAAAAACAGCACTCCAGCAGGAGAGAGAGGTTCGGAGTGGCCATCTACAACTTTCAAGCAAAAAAAATGAAGAACTAAGCTTGCAGGTGGGAGATACAGTGCAGATATTTGATTTGTTCCTCCAAGTGAAACCTCTGTACCACCCTTCATATGTCTCAAAGTAGGGGATATTTCCAGCTGCACATATTCATCAGAAAGAAGTGCAGATGACGGTGGGGCGGAGTTACTACATGGCGCCAAGCAGCAGCGTGATGTTGTGAGCTCCTAGGCATTCCCCCCGAGCGAATAGTGAGCTAAGTGAGCCTGAATTTCCGTGTTAAAGCTGATTTGTGCCCCCACCATGGTAGCTGCTTATCGGTCTGTTACGTGCTGCTATCCACCTGCTACCTACCCAGTTTCCGGATCTCAGCTGGTCACTCGTCTGTCTCCCCACTGTCCCTGGTTGATCGACCCGCAGTGAGCCATCTACTGGGCGGCAGTGGAGTAGCATGGGTTGTCAGCACCCGGGTCAAGGCAAGTAATTTGCACCCCCTAACCTGCGGACTTTTAGCATTCCCCGAGTTACTTCAAATACAATAGCAGTGACCTACCTGATTCCTATACTGACCACTACACTAACCTACTTGATTAATTCCTTTACTGACCATTACACACTACACTGACCACTATACTATACTGTCCACTACACTGAGAACTACACTGACCACTATACTATACTGACCACTCTACTATACTGACCACTACACTACACTGACCACTATACTGTCCACTGCACTACACTGTCCACTACAATGACCACTATACTATACTGTCCTACATTACACTGACTACTACACTGTCCACTATACTGACTACTATACTGTCCACTACACTGACCACTATACTGTCCGCTACACTATACTGACCACTACACTGATCACTACACTATACTGTCCACTACACTGTTCACTAGGGATGAGCTTCGTGTTCGAGTCGAACATACATTCAACTCGAACATTGGCTGTTCGTCCGTTCGGCGAATACCGAATGTTATGGGCTGTTCGCGCCAAATTTGTGTGGCGCTCACGGCCCACAATGCACTGCGCCACCGCAGTGCATTGCTGGCTCATGATTGGCCAAGCATGCACTGTGACCCCGCATGCTTGGCCAATCACAGCGCCGACAGCAAGGAGAGCCATGATTGGCCACAGGCAGGATGCCTGTGGCCAATCATAGCTCAGGCTGTGTAGTACACGCCCCACACTATATAAGGCCGCCAGCGCAGTTAGTGGGTGTTCTGTGTACCTTCAACACAGTATACACCATTTATTATCGGCCGATTTTGCATTCTTGCTCTTCTGTAGTGGTTGTTGTCTGCGTGCCCTGACCGCAGTATACACCATTATATCCACCTATATAAAACGAAAAATCAATCAGCGCTGAACAAAACTTTCCCTGACAACTCTACTTGTTTTCTTTTCACCTATGGACTTTTGTGTTTTTATGCACTAATAGAGTGTCACTTTATTATTTATTTACATCATTTATCTATGCGCTGTACTGTTACTTTTTTACTTTGTAATGTGGGATTTGGTATTTTGACCTATAGTATTCTAG
The DNA here is from genome assembly GCF_037356315.1 of Lithobates pipiens. NCBI lineage: Eukaryota > Metazoa > Chordata > Amphibia > Anura > Ranidae > Lithobates > Lithobates pipiens. The sequence goes on along the minus strand of NW_027507787.1, from coordinate 143,897,840 downwards.
CTGCATGTTTTTTAGTATTTCACTTATTTGTTGTGTTCAGCGCTGATTGATTTTTCGTTTTATAGTTTTTTGCACCAATTTACTACAATTACAGCTGCTAACATGGATGTTTTCCAATATTTGGAAAAAAGGGAAGTTAAGTTGAGTGATATTTTCTCACGTACTCCCTCTTTAGAACAAACCCCAGATGTAGTTCAGGCCTTTAGGAAACTTGGTCATGTTTTTGAGAAAAAGGTTAAAGCTTGGTGGGATATTGTTTCCTTTCAGCAATATATTTCAGCCAGATTAATACCTCGTTGTTTGAGATGGGATGTTCCCCCCAACGATGGGCTTCTCGACAGAGATTCCATGTTGGAATGGGAAGGTTTTTTCTTGGAAAAAGGTTTGGAACTGATGGATTTTTTGCTGAAACGAAAGCAAAGGAAAATGACTATTTTAGAAACCCAGATAAATGACATCAGGAGTTCTATTGAACTGTTTAAAGATACTCCTGATTTCACTAGACTCTCTGTAGAATTAAGGGATAAGGTTACTAAATGGGACGTTGAGGTCCAAAATAAGAAAAAGAAAAAATTCTTGAGAGATTCTGATGATTTTAATGGGGGGAATGTGTTTAAATGGCAGAAGATGAATCAGTCTGAGGGAGATATTTCTAATAATGTCCCTATTGAGGTTGATGTTATAACCTCCTTACCCCCTCCAGGTTCCCAAGCCATTCTCACTCCACAGTATCCTCCAACTGGGCCAATTGGCAATAGAAGTAACTCCCCTAGGGGAGGTACGTATGGGAGGGGAGCCCGTAATAATCATGGGAAAAATAGGGGGAGAGGTAATAGCAATTTTAATAGGAATTGGGTTCCTAGGGAAGGCCCTGGGAATGACTCCCAATACTATTATGGCTACCACTCCCCAAACAGACAGGGAGGGTACCAGCATGAACATATTTCCCCCCAGGGGGCCTCTTATGGTGGTCCTGTGAGGTACCCTATACCTGTGTCCAACAGATTTGCGCCATTACAATATGGTTCAGCAGGTGAGGGAGGGGATTTTTTGGGCGCACGGGGCGGTCCTGGGGGGGCCCCTATGTGCAACCACCAATCCATCAACCCATCAACCCACCTTATGTACAACCACCTATCCATCAGGAGTGGTGGAAACAGCAACCCTACGGAACCCCTCGGTCAGGCAGTCAGGTTCGAAAAAGAAAAGAGAGAGAGGAAGAAGAGGGGGTAGGAGAATTCAAAAAACAAAAACCCCAGTAGGAGCTGGTATCTATAACCTTAGTGGATGCACACTAAGTGACAATGAACTAAAGGTTTTAGATAGAGGTTTAAAATTTGCTCCCGTTCGGAATCTAAATAAATTTCATACTAATGTTAATATTCAGAAGTTCATTAGGAATCTGAACATGAAAAAGTATTTTTTGTCTAATCCGGTTAAACAGGTTAAAACATTTGAAACTCAACATTCTAATCTCCTTAACAAATCTACGTTCAACCCTCTTAATACTGATAACAAGTTTTTGGAGGTTTTTAAAAATGTCGTAATAAATGATCTAGACAAAATATGTAAAGTGAAAGATCCCCAGTATATTAAACTAGGTGTGGAGTCCTTAAAAAGTAGGGATGACATCATTATATGCCCCGCCGATAAGGGTGGTGGGTTGGTTATTCTAGATAAGAACTATTATATGTCCGAAATGAATAGACTTGTGAGTGATACAGACACATATCGAGTTTTAAATAAAGACCCTATGTTACAATATAAGGACGAATTACATTGGCTAATAGAGGAAGGAAAAAATAAGAATGTTTTAAATAAAAAAGAGGGACTCTATCTTGATCCGTTGTTCTGTAGAACCCCCATTATATATAGCCTGCCGAAGATACATAAGGATTGTGTTAATCCTCCCGGCAGGCCTATAGTTAATGGCATTGATTCTATCTCATCTAGGGTGGGCCAATATATAGATACCTTCTTGCAGCCCTTGGTGTTGAAAAGAAAGGCATTTCTCAAAGACACCAAACATATCATCCAAATCCTTGAATCATTAGAATGTTCGGCATCTTGCTTCCTTGTGACTGCTGATGTTGGCTCCCTTTATACAATTATTGGGCACAATGATGCGCAGGCTTCAGTCCAGTGGGCTATGTCCACATTTTCCGATCTTTCTGAGTGCCATAAAAAATTCCTCCGTAAATGTTAAAATTTTTGTTTGACCAGAAATTATTTTTGGTTTAATCATCAGTTTTATTTACAGACCAGGGGGGTTGCCATGGGGGCTAAGTTCGCTCCCAGTGTGGCCAATCTATTTATGGCCCACTGGGAGGAGGACGTTGTCTTTCGCAACCGCCCCCATGAATTAATCTGCTACAAGAGATTTATTGACGACCTGATCATGATATGGGAGGGTGATCGGGCTGGTCTGGATAAATTTATTGGGACCATGAATACGAATGATAAGAGCATCCAGCTGTCCTGGAATATTAGTCAGGAACGTATGGTGTTCCTGGATTTGGAGATTAGTAAAGACAAGGATGGGTTGTCTTTGAAAAATTATTTCAAACCAACTGATCGCAATTCATACATTCCTCTGGGGAGCTGCCACCATAAGTCCTGGTTGTGCAACATCCCCAGAGGACAGTATGTAAGATTAAGGTGTAATTGTTCTAAAGTGGATGATTTTTCACTTCAGGCTCAAATTTTATCCTCCAAATTCTAGGAAAAAGGCTATGATAGATCTGGCCTAGATCATGAAGTAGCTCGTGTCCAACAGTTAGATAGATCTCTTTTATTAGGAGATAGAATAAAAGAACCAGTAGGTGGAGGTGTCAACTTCAGAATGGTTTTGGATTATAACGTCCAGCACAAAAAATTCGAAAAATTTGTCGCAAAAAACTGGTTTATATTGAAACAGGATCGGGTATTAGGACCTCTCCTACCCACACGTCCCTCTTTCATATATAAAAAGGCTCCTTCGTTACGTGATCAGATAGCCCCTAGTGTCATTAACCCTCCTGTACAAACTGAAAGCAGGCTTTTTTCTTTCTTGTCTGGTTTTTATGCGTGTGGTAGGTATACTGCTTGCAAACACTCCAGATGTAACATAAAAAGAGGAAATCCTTCGTTGCTACTAGTAATAACAGGGAGTACAAGATCGATCAATTGATCACTTGCTCCACGGTTGGGGTGGTATATATGCTACAATGTGGATGTGGCCTCCAATATATTGGTAGGACGTCCAGGCCCCTCCATGTGAGGTTAGGTGAGCATGTGAACAATATTAAGAAGGGTCTTAGGACACACAATGTGTCTCGACATTTTAAATTGGTACATGCTCAGAATCCCAAAAGTTTGAGCTTCTGGGGGATAGAGAAGGTTACGAAACATTGGCGTGGAGGCAACTTCATACGCCAATTGAGCAGACGTGAATCGCATTGGATTCATGAAACAAGGGTTCTTGCCCCGAGTGGCTTGAATGTTGATTTTGATTTAAATTGCTTCATTTGGGATAGATAATTTCATTAATTTTATATATGTATGTATCATCTTTATTTTATTTTTATTTTTATTTTCATATTTATTTTTATTTTTATTTTTATATTTTTTTGATATTTATTTTTATGTATGTATTATTATATATTTTTTTTCTATATTAATTTTTTGTATTGACTGTTTTTTCCATGCATGGATCAGTGTTGCTTGCTGATGGCGTCGGCGGCTTTGTGGTTTTATTTTATTTTATGTTCTGCAGGGATGCAGTGATAGGTTGAGAGACACTTATGTGTCCCCACATCAGTGCTAAAATACTGCTTTACTATGTTTGTTAGGAATTTCTTTTGTTATCTTATACGCTCCATTTGAGGGCAACGGGTTGTGTAGTGTATGTATGTTGCTACTGATGTGGCAGAATTCATGCGCACCCCTCTATGTTATTAGTTTTATTAGTTTTTATATTTCTTTCCTCTCCTTTCGGTAATTGATCAGGCTCAAATTAGGCTTCCGGAGTCACGCTTGATGCGTGTTGTCTCTGTGAAACTGTCTTGCGCACTATCTTTTCTCTCATTGGCTCACTATCTGTGTACTAGCTTAAAAGTGGCTGTCCGACGTCACGCCGTCGCCGCTGATGAAGTCCCGCCTACTTTCGGGGACGCAACGCGTACGGACCACGTGACCTAAGCCGCGACGTCATCCGCAAGCTGCTACACTGATCCACGCATGGACGCTGTATTATATTTGTTTTCATGCTCAGCACTCAGCACTGGAGATCAGTGCACCAGAATGTGAGTGTATCTCTTTTACTACTGTTTCTGTTTTAAATAAATTTGTTTAAACGGAGAGCACTAGATTTTGTTTTTTATGTTTCTATATGGAATCATATTAACTTGAGGATACTGAAAAGGATTCAATCTTTGAGTACTTCCGCTATATCTACTGAATGCTGTGATTTACCCATGATGGGAACATGCGTTTTCTGACCTGTCTGTTAAATCAGGGGTCCATATTTTGAGGTGAGAGTCCATCTTGCTCATTGGTGAAGGAATCACATCATCACTTGTTTTGTTGATCGAAGGCACACTGCACAAGTGGATCTTTTCCCTGACAACTCTACTTGTTTTCTTTTCACCTATGGACTTTTGTGTTTTTATGCACTAATAGAGTGTCACTTTATTATTTATTTACATCATTTATCTATGCGCTGTACTGTTACTTTTTTACTTTATATCCACCTATATAGCTAGCTATATTTCTCTTTTTTTAAAAGAGCTTGCAGTCAGTTGTAGGAGCTTGTGCCCTGACCGCAGTATACACGGTTATATCCACCTATATAGCTAGCTATCTTGCTCTTTTTAAAATAAAGCTTGCAGTCAGTTGTAGGAGATTGTGCGTGCTGTCTGCGTGCTCTGAACGCAGTATACACCGTTATATCCACCTACATAGCTCTTCTCTAATTGAGCCATCTGCAGGAGTTAGTGGAAGTTGTGTGTGCCTCCAGCACAATATACACTACCCAATTGCTGTCTTTCCCATCTCCCTTCAGTCCATTACCATGTCTGGAAGGCCAACAAGGAGAGGCAGACAGACACGAGCCGATAAAAGAGGGCAAGCAGGCTCTGTGTCTAGAGACAACAGTGCTGGTCGTGGACGCGGTGCATCGTCATCATCAGCACGTGGCCATGGGACACGCTTGTCCTTCTTTTCGGCAGCTGGACATGTTGAGCCGCAAGAGTAGAGTGGATGACCAAGCCCTCTTCATCCTCCTCATCCTCTCTCGCCCAGGCTCAGGGTACTAGCAAAGCAGCTGCCAACCCATCGTCTTCCCGCCTCTCAATGTCATCATCAGTGACTCCTTCCCTAGACCCACCACGTCCTCCTGAGGAGTCTCCTGAACTCTTTGAGCACAGTGTTGGGTACATGCTCCAGGAGGATGCCCAGTGTTTTGTAGGCTCTGATGATGATACTCAGCTAGAGGAAGGCAGTAGCGTGAATGCAGAGAGAGGGGATGCTCAAGAAGGACAGCAATCTGGCAGTCATGTTCCACAAGCTGCAGCATACTGCCAGGTTTGCTCCAGCGATGAAGAGGGAGGGGATGATGAGGGCACTGACTCCACATGGGTGCCTGGTAGGAGGGAGGAGGAGGAGGCACACGTCCAACGAGGCAGGATGCCCTCCGGGGGCCAGCTTAGGGGCAGCACACCGACTGAATCACACCGCAGAGCTCCGCCTGTGCAGGTCACTGCCTCTGCGCGTTATTCTAAAAGTTCTTTGGTGTGGGCCTTTTTTGAGACGAGTGCATCAGATCGCACTGCTGCTATTTGCAACATATATCTCAAGCGTATCTCGTGTGGCCAAAACATCAGCCGCTTGGGCACCACATGCTTGACCAGACATATGTTGACCTGCCATGCAGCTCATTGGCAAGCGTACATCAAAGACCCACACCAAAGAACAGCGGATCTCTCCTTGCTCCTCATCAGCTGGGATCTCCAACCCCACTAGAGCTTCAGTCCTCTCTGAAACCTGCTCTGAGAGGAATGAAGGTGTAGAATTAGGTGTGTCACAGCCAAGTGCTTCCGGGCACTCTGCTAGCAGTACACCCACGTCCGATTATAGCAGGCAAATGTCCCTGCCCCAGCTGCTGGACCGTCGAAAGAAGTTCACTCCCAGCCATCCACATGCCCAGCGGTTCAATGCTAGCTTGGCCAAATTGCTAGCACGTCAACTGCTGCCTTTTCAGTTGGTAGACTCTGCCCCCTTCCGTGAGTTTGTACAATGTGCGGTCCCTCAGTGGCAGGTCCCCAAACGCCACTTTTTCTCACGGAAAGCGATTCCGGCTCTCTACCGGCATGTGGAAGGCAATGTCCTTGCCTCGCTGGACAGGGCGGTCAGCGGTAAGGTGCATATTACCGCTGACTCATAGTCCAGCAGGCATGGACAGGGACGTTACCTGTCTTTCACGGCCCATTGGGTCACTCTTCTGGCAGCTGGGAAGGATGCAGGACAAGGTGCAGTAGTGTTGGAGGTTGTTCCGCCACCACGCCTCCAAAATGCTACTACTGGTTGTGACACACCTCTCTCCTCCACCCCCTCCACTTCTTCTTCCTCCATGGCCTCTTCCAGTGCTCTGTCCTCAGAACTAGTGGTGCTCCGTAGGCGTTCCAGGGGCTATGCAAGTACGCAGGCAATACGATGCCATGCCGTGCTTGTGCTGGTTTGTTTGGGGGACAGGAGCCACACTGGGGCAGATGTTTTGTCAGCTCTGCAGGGGCAGGCCGAGAGGTGGTTGACGCCACGCCAGCTTAAGCCAGGAATGGTGGTTTGCGACAATGGCACTAACCTCCTTTCCGCCCTCCGACAGGGACAACTGACCCATGTGCCCTGTGTGGCTCACGTCCTTAACCTGGTGGTGCAGCGGTTCTTGGGCAGGTACCCGGGCTTACAGGATGTCCTGAAGCAGGCCAGGAAAGTCTGTGTGCATTCCCGCCGATCATTTAATGCCTGTGCTCGGCTGGCTGAGCTCCAAAAGGAGTTGAACCTGCCCAAGAACCGACTTATATGTAACATGCCCACCAGGTGGAACTCAACGTTGGCCATGCTGCAGTGGCTGCACACGTAGCAGAGGGCCATCAATGAGTACCTGTGCGACTATGGCACCAGGACAGGGTCAGGGGAGCTCGGTTTTTTCTCACCACGCCAGTGGGGCATGATAAGGGATGCATGCACTGTCCTGTCACCGTTTTAGGAGGCCACAAGGATGGTGAGCGGTGACAGTGCATGCATCAGTGACACTGTACCTCTTGTCCACCTCTTGGAGCATACGCTGCATGGAATAATGGACAGGGCACTTGAGGCAGAACAGAGGCAGGAAGAGGAGGACTTCCTTACCTCTCAAGGCCCCCTTTATCCAGACAGTGTTCCTGCTGTGCCACCCATCACACAGGAAGAGGATGAGGAGGAGGAGGAGGAGGATGATTGTGTCAGCATGGAGGTGGAGGCTGGCAGTCAGCAGCAGCAGCAGTCTTGTAGGGATGATTTACAGTCCCAAGAAACCTGTGGACTTGTACGTGGCTGGGAGGAGGTAGCTGCGGATCATGTTGTCCTTAGTGACCCAGAGGACTCCGGACGGAATGCCTCAGCTAACCTACGCTGCATGGCCTCCCTGATCCTGCAAAGCCTGCGGAAGGATCCTCGTATTCTTTGGATCAAGGAGAGGGACCATTACTGGCTGGCCACTCTCCTTGATCCACGGTACAAGGGTAAGGTTGCCGACCTTATCTTGCGGTCGCAGAGGGAGCAGAGAATGAGACATCTCTGGGAGGCCTTGCAGAAAGGTCTGTGCAACGCGTTCCCAGAGACTGGGAGGTTACAAACTCCTGGTCCTTGACAACGTGTTGCTGAGGCATCGGTCAGAAGGAGCGGTGGAGAAGGTGGCCGTCTGACCGATGCATTCAGACAATTTTTTAGTCCGCAGCCCCAAGGTATGATCGGTTCCAGCAACCATCGCCAGCGTTTGATTTACATGGTGCAGGAATACCTAGGGGCAAGGTCAGACTTGGACACCTTTCCCACCGAAAATCCTCTGGCTTAATGGGTCTTGGGGATGGATCGATGGCCAGAGCTTGCACAGTATGCAATTGAGCTACTGGCCTGTCCTGCATCCAGCGTTCTTTCAGTGCTGCTGGTGGCTTTGTTACCGATCACAGGGTGTGCCTGTCCACCGACTCAGTTGATCGACTGACCTTCATCAAGATGAATCAGTCTTGGATCACCCACAGCTACCAAGCACCTGAAGCTGATGTAACCGAATAATTTTTTTTGAAATATCACATCCCTTCAAGACTACCTATGCTGATGCTGAGTGACTGTCCTGTTATGTTGATTGTCTATCCTCTTCCTCCTCCGCTGATATGTTGGAAGAACATTTTTGGTTCTGGGTGATGCCATCAGCCCAATTTTTCAGCCCCTGTTTAACAGGGACGTTTAATTAAAATTTTTGATGCAATGCTTTGCAGCAGGGCTCATTCCTGCACCACAACTAGAGTATATGGGAGAGGTTGCAGTGTCGTGGCACCAGCACCAGTGCCTAAGGCCCAATTTTTCAGCCCCTGTGTAACAGGGGCATGTAATTACAATTCTTGATATAATAGTTCACAGGAGGGCCTGTTCCTGTGCCCACCGAGAGTAACTGTGAGGACTTATAGTGTTGTGGCACCAGCACCACAACCACCAAAGGTAAATTTTTCTACCACTGTTCAACAATGGCATGTAATTACAATTCTTGATATAATCGTTCACAGCAGGCCGCTCCAGCGCCCACCAAAGCCCCGTACACACTATCAGATTGTCTGCTGAGTTTTTCCTTCAGATTTACCAAAACCATATAATATGAGGTCAAACTTTAGGAGTTTCAATGTGTATGCAATCAGGCAGGCCCTTCTACTACATGGTTTTGGTAAATCTGAAGGAAAAACTCAGCAGACAATCTGATAGTGTGTACGGGGCTCAAGAGTCACTTTGAGGGCTTACAATGTTGTGACAACACCAACACCTTGTTCCGCCATTTCTGCAGAGCATATAGGGCAGGCCCCTACTTTCAAACATCCAACTTACAAACATCTCCTACTTGCAAACGGAAGGAGACAACAGGAAGTGAGATGAAAAAAGACGGACGGCAAAACAAATTATACAGGGGTGATAACCCTTCCCTATGTTTTCCAAAAAGCTTAAAAATAGATTTTTTGACTGGAGCTACACTTTAAAAATGTACCAGTTGAAAATTACAAACAGATTCAACTTAACACAACAAACCTACACAGTCCCTGTCTTGTTTGCATCGCCTGTATACTGCTGTTCTGAGTATATAGGGCCTGGTGTCCCCACATCTTTCCTTTTTTTAATATGGGTACGTGGTTCCCTTTAATATCCGTACAAGATCCAAAGGGGCTGGTAATGGGCAGGGGGGGGGGGGGGGGGGGCTACCCATGCCATTTTTCTCAATGATTTTCATCCTTATTCCTGGAACCAGATATTACATTAAAACCGCAAGCAGTTTTAAATGATGTTATTTCCGTTTAATTTATTTTTTTTGCAGGAACTGTTCTAAACACGGGAAACACGTGGCACTTCACAGGCATACTACAGACACCCCCCCAGGCACCATATTTAAAGGAATATTTCACTTTTTTTTTCACTTTAATCGTCATTAAAATCAGTGCTCCCGCCAAAATGGCAATTTTTAAAAACATTTTAGGCATTGACCCATGTCCCCTGGGGCAGGAGCCAGGTCCCCAAACCCTTTTTAGGACAGTATCTTGCATATTAGCCATTACAATTAGCACTTTTTATTTCAAACGTTTGAGTCCCATAGACTTCAATGGGGTTCTAACGTTCGTACGAATTTGTGGTCCGTTCGAAAGTTCTGATGCAAACCGAACTGGGGGTGTGTTCGGCTCATCCCTAGTTTAAAGCATTTCTGTATGTTACTACAATGATTTTACATTCTGGCTACCCCTGAACAAAGGATGTATACAGTACATAGGGACATCAGTTATTAACACAACTAGTGTTGCCACCTGTCCACTATATTAGGTTGATGTGCTAGTATTGCAAAAAAAAAATAGTTTGTATACACACAGCAAACACACGATCACCTATTCCAAATGTATTATTTTCACTGCAATTGAATACATTGCATAATTATTAATAATAAGTAAAATTAAAGATGTTAAAAATTAATTTACCCTGGATTCCCTGAGCTAGAATGAAACCATCAAGCAAAAAGTTGTTCGAGCTCCAATGCTGCCTTTTCCAGGGTACAGTATGAAGTGCAGTGCTCGGCACAGTGGGAGGAGCTTTACATTAAGGAAACCCAAGCTGAGTATAGGTTCTGTAATTTCTGTATGTAAGATGTAGTAACAAGGTATAAAGTCAGTGTGGTTTCACAACATATAACACACAATATCACTTACTATAAGGACCATGTATAAAAAAATGTGCTGTGCAAATGCGTCAACCATTCGCGTCAGCGTTACATATCTTCAAATCATCTCCTAGATCTTCAGTGCAATCTAATGAAAAATACAGCTTTACTGCCACTAGATGGTGCTGACAATCCCCACTTTAATACTAGGCCTCTTTAAAGCCCCATACACACTATCAGATTATCTGCTGATTTTTGTCTTCAGATTTACCAAAACCATATAATAGGTCAAACCGATCCTGTATCCTTTGTATGCAATCAGGGAGGCCCTTGCACTACATGGTTTTGGTAAATCTGAAGACAAAAATCATTAGAAAAACTGATAGTGTTTATGGGGCTTAACCAATTTTGTTTACCTGTAAAAATCTGTATTTTTTCTAGAAAATTACGTAGAACCCCCCCCCAACATTATATATATTTTAAGCAGAGGCCCTAGAGAATAAAATACTACGTCTTTCACTTTATGTCATACGGTATTTGTGCAGTAGTTTTTCAACGCAATATTTTTTTTGGAATAAATACACTTTAGGCTGGGTTTACACTGATGCAAATTGGATCTGGCTTTCTCCGCATCCAATTCGCATTACAGGAGATTGTGACCAGCTCTCAATGGAGCCAGTTCACACATCTCCAGGGATGGGGGGGGGTTCAGCGGAGCACACTGCACAGGGGTCCTGTGTGGCTTTGGCTCTGTTTCAGGTCCAAATTTAGACAAAATTCAGGCCTTTGTCCCTGAAACATAGAACGGGGACACACCAGACCCCCTGCTGTGAGCCGTGTCCGCAAACAGTGTGAACCCAGAATTAATTTTAATACACACAAACACAATATAATATAATACCCTATTTTTACGCGCAATATAAAATATGGTGTTACTGCAATGAAATAGATACCCAACGTCATGCTTCATAACTGCGCACGCTCGTGAAATGGCGCCAAACTAGAGTATTTAATAATCTCTATAGGCAATGCTTTAATAGCCTTTGGATTTAGGCCTGATTCACACCTATGCATTTTTAGTGCATACATATCGGTGCAAGGCCGCCGTGTGCGCTCTCCTTTGCGCGGAGCACGGTGGGATAGGGGCAATTTTATTTTTTTACTTTTATTATTTATTTTTACATTGTCTTTTTTTTTTTTTTTTCACAATAATACATTTGTGATCTCAAATACTAATTACTTGTGCAATGGTGTCTACACATAGCTGTAGTAATTATTATTTGGAATCACAAATGTATTATTATGTTTAGTTGATCAGCACATGTATGAATATTCAGATATGTATGGAAGGTATATAGCAAGCGCTCTTTAATATTTACTATTTATAGTTTTTGACCTTGGTTTGGAGGGAATAGACAGCAGATGCGAATGTGTTAATTTAATTTAATCAAGTTTGTATGAGACATGGGGTGGGGGGGGAGTTTTATTTATTATTAATATTATATATATATATATATATATATATATATATATATATATATATACACAGTGCCTTGCGAAAGTATTCGGCCCCCTTAAACTTTTCAACCTTTTGCCACATTTCAGGCTTCAATCATAAAGATATAACATTTTTATTTGTTTGAAGAATCACCAACAAGTGGGACACAATTGTGAAGTGGAACGAAATCTATTGGATATTTTAAACTTTTTTAGCAAATAAAAAACTGAAAAGTGGTGCGTGCAAAATTATTCGGCCCCTTTACCTTCAGTGCAGCAAACTCACTCCAGAAGTTCAGCGAGGATCTCTGAATGATCCAATGTTGTCCTAAATGACTGATGGTGATAAATAGAATCCACCTGTGTGTAATCAAGTCTCTGTATAAATGCACCTGCTCTGTGATAGTCTCAGGGTTCTGTTGAAAGCGCAGAGAGCATCATGAAGACCAAGGAACACACCAGGCAGGTCCATAATACTGTTGTGGAGAAGTTTAAAGCCCGATTTGGATACAAAAAGATTTCCCAAGCTTTAAACATCCCAAGGAGCACTGTGCAAGCGATCATTTTGAAATGGAAGGAGTATCAGACCACTGCAAATCTACCAAGACCTGGCCGTCCCTCTAAACTTTCAGCTCAGACAAGGAAAAGACTGATCAGAGATGCAGCCAAGAGGCCCATGATCACTGCAGAGAACTACAGCTGAGGTGGGAGAGTCTGTCCATAGGACAACAATCAGTCGTACACTGCACAAATCTGGCCTTTATGGAAGAGTGGCAAGAAGACAGCCAAAGCCAAAGATATCCATAAAAAGTCTCGTCTAAAGTTTGCCACAAGCCACCTGGGAGACACACCAAACATGTGGAAGAAGGTTCTCTGGTCAGATGAAACCAAAATCAAACTTTTTGCCCACAATGCAAAACTATATGTTTGGCATAAAAGCAACACAGCTCATCACCCTCAACACACCATCCCCACTGTCAAACATGGTGGTGGCAGCATCATGGTTTGGGCCTGCTTTTCTTCAGCAGGGACAGGGAAGATGGTTAAAATTGAGGGGAAGATGGATGCAGCCAAATACAGGACCATTCTGGATGAAAACCTGTTGGAGTCTGCAAAAGACCTGAAACTGGGACGGAGATGTATCTTCCAACAATACAATGATCCCAAACATACAGCAAAATCTACAAAGGAATGGTTCACAAATAAACATATCCAGGTGTTAGGCCGCGTACACACGGGCGGACTGTTCGCCCAACTTTGTCCGCTGAACAGTGTTTGGGCGGACAGTCCGCTCGTGTGTGGGCTTTCAGCGGACAGTTTCAGCGGACAGTTTGACGAACAAGGTTTTACGGAATTTCCGAAAAACTGTCCGCTGAAACCTTGTTTCAGCGAACAGTCCGCCCGTGTGTAGGCTTGTTCGTCAAACTAAGTTCCGCGCATGCTCAGAAAGGATTTACACGCCGAAAGTTATAATGCAGTGTATAGGACGTCGTATTTTTCGTCCCGTCGTACGTGCCGTTCACGTCATCGCGCACGGTTTCAGCAAACTGTTCGTTCGTCGTGTGTGGCCATGTCCGTCCATGCTAATTTTGAGCGGACTGTTTGCCGAAACTGTTTGACGAACAAGGTTGGGCGAACAGTCCGCGCGTGTGTACGCGGCCTTAGAATGGCCAAGTCAAAGTCCAGACCTGAATCCAATGGAGAATCTGTGGAAAGAGCTGAAAACTGCTGTTCACAAACACTCTCCATCCAACCTCACTGAGCTCGAGCTGTTTTGCAAGGAAGAATGGGCAAGAATTTCAGTCTCTCGATGTGCAAAACTGATAGAGACATACCCCAAGCGATTTGCAGCTGTAATCGCAGCAAAAGGTGGCTCTACAAAGTATTAACGCAAGGGGGCCGAATAATTTTGCACGCCCCACTTTTCATTTTTTTATTAGTTAAAAAAGTTTCAAAAATCCAATAGATTTCGTTCCACTTCACAATTGTATCCCACTTGTTGGTGATTCTTCACAAAAACTACAAATTTTATATCTTTATGTTTGAAGCCTGAAATGTGGCAAAAGATTGAAAAGTTCAAGGGGGCCGAATACTTTTGCAAGGCACTGTATATATATATATATATATATATATATGTAGGAAGGCCAGTATGGTGGCCTGAATTTATGGGAGGAGCCCGGGGGGTATTTAACCAGCCCGCTCGCCTGTGGTCTTTGTCGGTTTCCTGTCATTTCATATATTGTAAATGTCTCGTCACTAAACCTCGATATCAAACTTACGAGTCATTCGTAAAACCCTACACACAGCCGCAACGTCTGTATACTACTCGTTACGTTATCATACCAAACATTTCTTTGTTTTTTGTGTACCTCACACCGACGCAAAGACACAGCTTCGTTTAGGCGTGTCTCACTGTTTTATGCTCCACAGACTAATCAATGTTTCTCATGGATTTGATGGGCACTGGTCAGTGCCATGTCAAGGCCAAACCATTTCAAACCATGTCAGATCATTTCAAATCATTTCACTCTCACCTACCGCGCTCCGATTCGAATCCAGTCGCATCCACAATGCACCGATCCGTCCTGGTGCGCCCCAGTTGTTTTTTCGGCCTCATTTCAGTACATGCTCCAAAGTCCCATTTGTTGAGTCACCGACTCATGCCTCTGTCATGGTAAATCATTTCACTGTCACGTATCACGTTCCAATACGAATCCAGTCGCATCTACGATGCACCAATTCGTCCGGCGTGCCCCAGGTATTTTTCGGCCTCATTTCAGTACATGCTCCAGAGTCCCGTTCGTTGTCAGTCGCAGGTTGTGGCGCACCGATTCGTGCCTCTGTCATAGGAAATAATTTCACTGTCGCGTATCACGTTCCGATACGAATCCAGTCACATCTACGATGCACCAATTCGTTCCGGCGTGCCCCAGGTATTTTTCGGCCTCATTTCAGTACATGCTTCAGAGTCCCGTTCGTTGTTAGTCGCAATCGCTGCACGACCGATTCGGGCCTCTGTCATGGTAAACTTTGTCACTCAGTTTCACTGTCACTCACCGCGCTCCGATTCAAATCTAGTCGCATCCGTGATGCACCGTTTCGTTCCGATGTGCCCCAGTTGTTTACGGCCTCATTTTAGTACATGCTCCAGAGTCAGGATTCATTGTCTGTTGCAGGTTTCGGTTCTCTGATTCATGTCATGGGAAATCATTTCACTGTCACGTATCACGCTCCGATACTAATCCAGTCTCATCGTGCGCTAATTCGTCTCGGCGCGCCCCAGGTATTTCAGCCACATTTCCGTACATGCTCCAGAGCATGCACGATTAACGGCCAGTCGCAACAGCGACATGATCGATTCGTGCCTCTGTCTTGGCAATCAAAATAATTTCACCACCACGTAGCACGCTCCGTTTCGAATCCAGTTGCATAAGTGATGCACCGATTCGTTACGGTGTGCCCCAGTGCTTTAGCCTCATTTCAGTGCATGCGCCAGAGTCCGGTTCATCATCAGTCGCAGTCGCGGCACGACCGACTTATGCCTCTGTCATAACAGATATTTCATTAATTTGACCGTCATATACTGTGCCCCGATTCGAATCGGTCGCATCCGAGATGCGCTGATTCGTTCCGGTGTGCTCCAGTTGTTTTGTCCCCAATTGGCTCGGTTGCATTTCATTACATGCTCCACAGTTCAACTCGTCACTTATCGTCTGAAGCGTCGTTTATCACAGTCAGCCTGTCACGGCAAACATTTCACTCATTCACTTCACACGCTTGTCACTTGAGTCTAATCCACTCATACCAACAATACATTGGTTCGCACCCGTCATTTCAGCATTACAGGTATTTTTCGCATGTTGCCTGTCATTCCTCCAAGTCCGACACTCACTATAGATCGATCCTTCATGCTTCGAATTTCAGCCAAGGGTCTCGAATTCGTTCGTTAAAACCTTCGCCTCACTGCTACTCCCCCTGATAGTCGCACAATCCAATGCATGTTGGTTTCCTTTCATACACCTTACGACCGGTTCCTATCAGGATTACATATAGTTACACAGATTCGCCTCAGTTCCATTTTCATACATGCTACAACCCGTTTCAATTCCAGTCACCTCAGCGGCAAATAGATTCGTACAGGGTTCATTTCGTACTCTCCACGGTCTGATCTATATTAGATTAAATTCATACACTCTAAAACCGGTTCTTATCAGATTAATTTCATGCGATCGACCCATATAGGATTCGTTTCATTCTTACGACCGATTCATATCGGATTCATTCCATACACATCCAAGAAACAACTTCTTGCAAATCGCTGCTAGCACGCACCCAAGCATACACTCCCTGCAATCATTGCAAACACATATCTAGGAACAGACTTCTTGAAATCGTTGCAAGCACGCATTTAAGCATAGACTTCTTGCAATCGTTGCAAGCACGCATTTAACCACTTTCAGACCGGACCAATTTGCTGGTCAAAGACCAGACCACTTTTTGCGATTCGGCACTGCGTCGCTTTAACTGACAATTGCACGGTCGTGCGACGTGGCTCCCAAACAAAATTGACGTCCTTTTTTTCCCACAAATAGAGCTTTCTTTTGGTGGTATTTGATCACCCCTGCGGTTTTTATTTTTTGCGCTATAAACAAAAATAGAGCGACAATTTTGAAAAAAACGCATTATTTTTTACTTTTTGTTATAATAAATATCCCCCAAAAATATATAAAAAAACATTTTTTTCCCTCAGTTTAGGCCGATACGTATTCTTCTACATATTTTTGGTAAAAAAATCGCAATAAGCGATTATTGATTGGTTTGCGCAAAAGTTATAGCGTTTACAAAATAGGGATAGTTCTATAGCATTTTTATTAATAATTTTTTATTATTTTTTTTTTTACTAGTAATGGCGGCGATCAGCGATTTTTATTGTGACTGCGACATTGTGGGGGACCCATCGGACATTTTTGACACATTTTTGGGACCATTGTCATTTATACAGTAATCACTGCTATATAAATGCAGTGATTCCTGTGTAAATGACACTGGCAGTGAAGGGGTTAACCAGTGGGTGGCAGTGTAGGGGTTAAGTGTTCCTAGGGGTGTGTTACTAACTGTGGGGGGGTTGGGCTTTCATTTAGTGAACACTGATCTCTGCTCCAATCACATGGAGCAGAGATCAGCGTCACTAGTTGCTAGGCAGAATGGAGAAATGCTGTTTACTCGGCACTTCCTCCATTCGGCCGCTCCGTGAGACGATCGCGGGGTTGCCCGCGGCAATCGAGTCCGCGGGTCCCGCGACCGGACTCACGGGGGTCCCGACCAGCGCGGGAGCGCGCCGCCGGCGGCGCGCTCCCGATGGCAGGGCGGCATTGAATATTGGACGTACCTGTACGCCAATATGCCTGCCCGTGCCATTCTGTCGACGTACATCGTTGTGTGCTGGTCGGGAAGTGGTTAAGCATAGACTTCTTGCAATCGTTGCAAGCACGCATTCAAGCATAGACTTCTTGCAGTCGTTGCAAGTACGCATCCAAGCGTAGACTTGTTGCAATTGTTGCAAGCACGCATCCAAGCATAGACTTCTTGCAATCGTTGCAAGCATGCGTTCAAGCATAGACCTCTTGCAATCATTGCAAGCACGCATTCGAGCATAGACCTCTTGCAATCGTTGCAAGCAGATGTCCAGGCACAAACTTATTGCAATCATTGCTAGCAGGCAGTTCTGGCTAGCTCAATAGTTTGCTTTAGGAAAAAGCCTGGATACTTTCCTAAATGTACATAATATAACGGGGTACTTATATTTATAGGTAAAGTTGATCCAGGGAAAATCCGATTGCCTCTCGAGGGATCAGGAAGGAATTTTTTCCCCCGGCTGTAGCAAATTGGACTATGCTCTGCTGGGGTTTTTTGCCTTCCTCTGGATCAGCTGTGGGTGTAGAATTGGGTATGTTGGGTTGTGCGATACTTTATTTATTTGATTTGTGGTTGGACTGGATGGACTTCTGTCTTTTTCGACCTGGCTACCCATGTATCCTACTATAACTCCTTGCAATCGTTGCAGGCACGCATCCTGGCATAACTCCTTACAATCATGGCAAGCACGCATCCTGGTGTAACTCCTTGCAATCGTTGCAGGCACGCATCCTAGCATAACATTTTGCATTCGTTGCAAGCACGCATCTTGGCATCACATCTTGCAATCATTGCAAGCACGCATCCAAACACACGTTCAAGCACAACTCCTGCAGTCTTCGTAAGCACATGCGGTAACACGAATTTCTCACAGTCACTACGAACACATCTCCAGTGACAAACTCCCGTGCAATTGTCGCAAGCACACGTTTAAACACAACTTTTGCAATCATGCCAAGGCACGTGACTTAGCATAACTTCTTGCAATCATTCTTTTGCAAGCACATTCTCAGTGGCACACAAACTGGCTACACGTCATTTTCAGCAGCACTTAATTGGCCACTTGTCTCCTGTGGCTTTTTCTTACAAGCCACTCACCGTTTCCTGTCTGTCATTTCCCCCTTAGGACAGTTGAGTTCAACTTCCGTCCTGCACCAGGATCGTGTTGACACACGCAACTGGCTTCTTCTTGTAACACGGTCAGGCTATACCTAGCCAGCGTTCAGCATTTCTTATCCTTACAGGACCCGGAGAGCCATCTGTCTTTACGGCCCATACAGTAAGATCCCCACTACGAGCCAACGGCAAACGCTCGCCCATCACAACTGCCATCTTTAGGGACATATAAAAGCCTTGCACATTCCCCAGTCTAGTCATCCAAGCGGCCATCTACCTGGCCCTTTGTGGTTTTCCACGGCCTAGCCAATTTATCATTAGTAGCACTGGCAGGCAGGTTCTACACAGATACCACCTGACGAATGCTCAAATCTGCAATACGTTCCATTCCCCAGGGTCGATCTTTATGTCACGCCTCCTGATCTTCCTCTCACGGACACAGGACCCCTCTCAGATCCTTAATTTAGACGCCGTGGCAATAGCAGACCTATCAATGTCGGAAGGTTCCTTACAGCATGGATTGGTATAGCGATGTTTATACCATCTACGATGCCCCTGTCAGCCCTGGTAGTGACAGATGCCGCAGCCTCCACAGGCTTCGCTGCAATTTTTGGCCACCACTGGTTTACAGAACCATGGCATCAGGGATACTCCTAAACCCCGGGTTTACCTGGACTTCCTCCCTCTTCAAGCTATACCCGGTCATGACAGCCTCTCGACTCTGGGGTCATATCAGGACAGGACAGGCTGTGGCTTTCACCACCGACAACTGGGCCAAGGTCGATCTTGTTGATGAAGCCAGGTCTGGACCGCTCTCGGTTATGTCCTTCCTGCGCAGACTGCTGCAGTTATCTTTGCGGCACCAGTTTAATGTCCATTGTATGTTCATTCTAGGCTGTCATCTTCTGGGACAGGTCTACTATCTTCACTAGTTCGCAATTTGGCCTTCTGCCCAGCCTGCTCATACAAACAGCCAGTTACTTAGCCTACTACAGGTTCTGATGGCCCAGCAAGTTCACCTTCAGCAATCTCGCAGGCCAAGTTCTGCGTAGTCGTCACTTGGCTCGCTACCAACACCATTTCATCCTCCACCTTGCAGTGTCTAAAACCCAGCAATCTGGCTCCAGGATAGACGTCCATTTCTATAGAACAAACAGTGCCTGGTGTCGAGTAACCATACTCGACCACCTACTGTCACTCCTACCGGAACGCGTAAACTCTAGTCACCTGTTGCCTTTTCGTGCTAACACTTGTGTACCTGCCAGTTTTCCAAACACATGGGGTTCTTCTACGCAGCCTACACCTCGACCCCGGTCCGTAACCGTGGTCACTCTTTAGTATGGGAGCACCCTTGGCAGCATCTTGGTTTGGGTCCCAGGTCACGTCATTGAGAGACTAAGCAGTTAGAACCCTGCCTACCTCGCCCGGTACATTCCCAATCCTTGGGTGGAAATGGCACAAGCATTCACCAAACTTGCTCAACTAACTAAGCTAAAACTAATAAAACCACACCCCTACCTGAATGTTTTTGCCCCCTTATTTTGGTATACCGACCATCAGACCAGGGCACACTTCAGGTCCATTTCATGTTGTAAATCTTATGGTAAGTCTATTTGTTCATATCCGTATCGGCCATAGGGCTTCGACCATAAGCAGGAAGGCCAGTATGGTGGCCTGAATTTATGGGAGGAGCCCGGGGGGTATTTAACCAGCCCGCTCGCCTGTGGTCTTTGTCGGTTTCCTGTGCGTGGCACCCACCCTCCCATCCCCTTTTCAGGGCATTTCTCAAATTCATTTCTCTTCACAAAATATTCATTTCTAATCTAGGGTATGCCCCCTTATTTTGGTATATCGACCATCAGACCAGGGCACACTTCAGGTCCATTTCATGTTGTAAATCTTATGGTAAGTCTATTTGTTCATATCCGTATCGGCCATAGTGCTTCGACCATAAATATAATTTATATTATTATAATATATATTTCATTTTTTGTTTTTAGCACTTTTATTGCTATCAAAAGGAATGTAAGCATCTCTTGTGATAGCAATAAGCAGTGACAGGTACTCTTTATTGCGGCACCACAAAGTGCCATTGCCGCCAATAGGGTGCGACTTTTCATGTGATGACCTGTCAAATCGCATGACAAGTCACTCCACTGTGAACGGGCGCTAAGGGTTCATTCACAGCAGATGTGTTGGGCTGCATTTGTGAATGCATTCCCAATACTTGGTAACAAAAAAAACAAATGGACTATGAAACAATGAAACAAGATAAAACATGCAACGCATGTAAAAAAAACACACCAATGCATTACAGCATGTTCCAAATAATGCAACACCCATTAATACGTGTGCTGTGGTGTGAATGAGCCCTTGGGAGTTTCTACATGTGCATTTTTTTTTTTTTTTTTTTCATTTCAATCTGATTTCTTTACTATGGTGTATTTGCATGTGTTCATGCTTATTTTCAGTGAGTTTGCATGTGTTCGTGTACTTTATCAGTGCATTCCAGTGTGGAAAAATGCTACATACTGTATTTTTTTTATAATGCGCAAGAAATCACTGAACAGAACCGCATGTGAATTGCACAAGAACACACAGTGCTGTAAACTAGGCTTATTGGAATACATTCATTTTTATTGCATATGACACACAAGATTAGTAGGGCTGTTACTGATTAAAATTTTCCTGTTCGATTAATAGATTTTTTTTTTATCGATATTGACTAATTTCGATTAATTATAACGCACATACAGTTTTTACAAATTTTTTTTTATTAAACTTTAAGAAAAACGTCGAAAGTTAGTTTAACTTTAACTGTAATATCCACATCTCCCCCATACTGTAATATCCACATCTGCCCCCATACTGTAATATCCACATCTGCCCCATATTGTAATATCCACATCTGCCCCATACTGTAATATCCACATCTGCCCCATACTGTAATATCCACATCTCCCCCATACTGTAATATCAACATCTGCCCCCATACTGTAATATCCACATCTGCCCACATACTGTAATATGCACATCTGCCCCATACTGTAATATCCACATCTGCCCACATACTGTAATATCCACATCTCCTCCATACTGTAATATCCACATCTGCCCCATACTGTAATATCCACATCTGCCCCCATACTGTAATATCCACATCTGCCCCATATTGTAATATCCACATCTGCCCACATACTGTAATATCCACATCTGCCCCATACTGTAATATCCACATCTCCCCCATACTGTAATATCCACATCTGCCCACATACTGTAATATCCACATCTCCCCCCCCCCATACTGTAATATCAACATCTGCCCCATACTGTAATATCCACATCTCCCCCATACTGTAATATCCACATCTGCCCACATACTGTAATATCCACATCTCCCCCATACTGTAATATCCACATCTGCCCCATATTGTAATATCCACATCTCCCCCATACTGTAATATCCATATCTGCCCCATACTGTAATATCCACATCTGCCCACATACTGTAATATCCACATCCGCCCACATACTGTAATATCCACATCTCCCCCATACTGTAATATCCACATCTGCCCACATACTGCAATGTCCACATCTGCCCACATACTGTAATATCCACATCTGCTCACATACTGTAATGTCCACATCTGCCCACATACTGTAATGTCCACATCTGCCCACATACTGTAATGTCCACATCTCCCAACATCTCCCCCCATACCGTAATATTATTCACACATCCGATTGTCCGGAATAGCTGTCCCGAATAGCAGAGTAGAAGGCAGTAGATGTCATTGCGCCGCTACTAGGCCGCCGCCAGGTGAACCAAGATGGCCGCCGCTCCGGAGCTAGGCCGGTGCCCCAGCCTTTCCTATGGGCGAGACCGCGGAGCTCAATCAGCGGATCGTCCTCGATCAAAAATATTTTGATCGATCAAAGAAATTAACGATTAATCGAGCAATTAATCGTTATTTTCCGCAGCCCTAGTATTTAGCAGTTTATATGTACAAAAATAATTGCATTTCCATGTTCTGTGTACTGTGGGAGACCAGATATAGTGAATACAGGCTCCTGGGTTTAGTAACACTTTAAATGCCCAACGAGTTCACTTTACAGTGAGAAATGACAAAAATCTAACAAATGGGCTCCCCCAGACCACACTATGGTAACCCTTTGATTGCTCATGATAACATGCCGCACTTCAAAAATCCAAAATTCATTTGTAAACGCACAATGCGTTGTTTCTCTTTTCTTTCGTTGCAGTACAAACAACATAAATGGATTCTGAATACCTGAAGAGATGTGTAGGAAAGTGTCTTGCAGAGGGACTGGCGGAAGTAGCAGAGAAAAGACCGGTGGACCCTATTTATTATCTGGCACACTGGATCTACAAATATAGGAGTAACTTAGATGAGTACGAAAAGGTACGTTTAAAGCAGGACTATAATCTCCTCCCCTCCAGCTATGCCATGTTCACAAGATCCTGTGCCAGCTTCCGGTCTTCTTCCAGGTTCGGGGTCTACCGCCATCTTGATTGGCCATGCCAGGATGACATACACCCTGTACATGCCAAGGGGGTCATTCATCCTGACAGATGCCAAAATTGTATGTTTGTTTGCCCCAACACATGTGCAGTGCTCCCGCAGGAAACCTCTGTTTATTAGGTACATATTGTGGTGACAACGCACCTCCGGCACACTGTCACTGTACAGGTAACGATACATCCACCTATAGCAGATCATTGTAATATTTCTCCTCTCTTTCCTGTTATCAAGAAGTGATTTCTGGGGGGAGAGAGAAGAGCAGACAGCAGAGCAGCACAGAGTTCCCCTATGTCTGCTCCCTCTGTGAGTACAAAGAGAGAGGGGTTCCCCTTGGGTAGGACTTTAACGACACTAGAGTAGGAGTCACCCATCATTTAGAAAAATAGTCATATATTTAAGAATTTACAAGAATAAAAACATACAGTGCCTTGCGAAAGTATTCGGCCCCCTTGAACTTTTCAACCTTTTGCCACATTTCAGGCTTCAAACATAAAGATATAAAATTTTAATTTTTTGTGAAGAATCACCAACAAGTGGGACACAATTGTGAAGTGGAACGAAATCTATTGGATATTTTAAACTTTTTTAGCAAATAAAAAACTGAAAAGTGGTGCGTGCAAAATTATTCAGCCCCTTTACTTTCAGTGCAGCAAACTCACTCCAGAAGTTCAGCGAGGATCTCTGAATGATCCAATGTTGTCCTAAATGACTGATGGTGATAAATAGAATCCACCTGTGTGTAATCAAGTCTCTGTATAAATGCACCTGCTCTGTGATAGTCTCAGGGTTCTGTTGAAAGTGCAGAGAGCATCATGAAGACCAAGGAACACACCAGGCAGGTCCGTAATACTGTTGTGGAGAAGTTTAAAGCCGGATTTGGATACAAAAAGATTTCCCAAGCTTTAAACATCCCAAGGAGCACTGTGCAAGCGATCATTTTGAAGTGGAAGGAGTATCAGACCCTTGCAAATCTACCAAGACCTGGCCGTCCCTCTAAACTTTCAGCTCAGACAAGGATAAGACCAGAGAGATGCAGCCAAGAGGCCCATGATCACTCTGGGTGAACTGCAGAGAACTACAGCTGAGGTGGGAGAGTCTGTCCATAGGACAACAATCAGTTGTACACTGCACAAATCTGGCCTTTATGGAAGAGTGGCAAGAAGAAAGCCATTTCTCAAAGATATCCATAAAAAGTCTCATCTGAAGTTTGCCACAAGCCACCTGGGAGACACACCAAACATGTGGAAGAAGGTGCTCTGGTCAGATGAAACCAAACTTTTTGCCCACAATGCAAAACGATATGTTTGGCGTAAAAGCAACACAGCTCATCACCCTCAACACACCATCCCCACTGTCAAACATGGTGGTGGCAGCATCATGGTTTGGGCCTGCTTTTCTTCAGCAGGGACAGGGAAGATGGTTAAAATTGAGGGGAAGATGGATGCAGCCAAATACAGGACCATTCTGGATGAAAACCTGTTGGAGTCTGCAAAAGACCTGAAACTGGGAGATTTATCTTCCAACAAGACAATGATCCCAAACATACAGCAAAATCTACAAAGGAATGGTTCACAAATAAATGTATCCAGGTGTTAGAATGGCCAAGTCAAAGTCCAGACCTGAATCCAATCGAGAATCTGTGGAAAGAGCTGAAAACTGCTGTTCACAAACGCTCTCCATCCAACCTCACTGAGCTCGAGCTGTTTTGCAAGGAAGAATGGGCAAGAATTTCAGTCTCTCAATGTGCAAAACTGATAGAGACATACCCCAAGCGACTTGCAGCTGTAATCGCAGCAAAAGGTGGCTCTACAAAGTATTCGCCCCCCCCCCCCCCCGCAAGGGGGCCAAATAATTTTGCACGCCCCACTTTTCATTTTTTTATTAGTTAAAAAAGTTTCAAAAATCCGATAGATTTCGTACCACTTCACAATTGTGTCCCACTTGTTGGTGATTCTTCACAAAAAATAAAAATGTTATATCTTTATGTTTGAAGCCTGAAATGTGGCAAAAGGTTGAAAAGTTCAAGGGGGCCGAATACTTTCGCAAGGCACTGTATATCATGGAGTGTACATATCAACCATAACTGATATCGCAAGTAGTCAAAATGGATGGAGATTGAATTAGATCCTTCACCCAACGGGTTTCGGAGTCTACAAGAGATACTCCTTCCTCAGGGGTAAATAGGATATGGAAACAAGTTGCAACAATCAGATGCTTATAGCACACTCCATAGGATTAAAAACAGCATCAAAAACAACACAGTGGTCATAGGAGAGCTCCATCGCCCTTTGGAGACCCAGTGTGGAAAGATTATAGTAGCAACCCCAAAAATCATCAAAAGGGCTCAAAGCACATGGGACATGAAGAAGGACCAGCTGAGGCCCATGAAAAGGATCCTAGGTGTATGCTCTGGGGCAAAATAGAAAAACAGGTGTCCTTCTTCTGAATATAAAGGAGACACTTGGAAGCTGTAGGTGTGCAGCTTGTGTCTCTTAACCACTTTCAGACCGGACCATTTTGCTGGTCAATGACCAGAGGTCTTTTTACAATTTGGCACTGCGCTGCTTTAACTGGTAATTGCGCGGTCATGCAATGTTGTACCCAAACAAAATTTGCGTCCTTTTTTTCCCACAAATAGAGCTTTCTTTTAAAGGTATTTGACTGACTCTGCGATTTTTATTTTCTGCGATATAAACGTAAATTGTGAAAAAAAATGATATTTTCTACTTTTTGTTATTAGAAAAATCCAATAAACTCAATTTTAGTCATACATTTAGGCCAAAATGTATTCAGCCACATGTCTTTGGTAAAAAAAAAGTCAATAACTGTATATTTATTGGTTTGCGCAAAAGTTGTCACATCTACAAACTAAGGTACGTTTTCTGGAATTTACGCAGCTTTTAGTTTATGACTGCCTATCTCATTTCTTGAGGTGCTAAAATGGCAGGGCAGTACAAAACCCCCCAAATGACCCCATTTTGGAAAGTAGATACCCTAAGGAAATTGATAAGATGCATGTTGAGCCCATTGAATATTTTATTTTTTTGCCTCAAGCGATTGAATAATGACAAAAAAAATTTTTTTTTTTTTTTTTTTTACACAAAGTTGTCACTAAATGATATATTGCTCACACATGCCATGGTTATATGTGGAATTGTACCCCAAAATACATTCTGCTGCTTCTCCTGAGTACGGGGATACCACATGTGGTCGACTTTTTGGAAGCCTAGCCGCGTACGGGGCCCCGAAAGCCAAGCACCGCCTTCAGGATTTCTAAGGGCATACATTTGTAATTTCACTCCTCACTACCTATCACAGTTTTGAAGGCCATAAAATGCCAAGATGGCACAAAACCCCCACAAATGACCCCATTTTAGAAAGTAGACACCCCAAGATATTTGCTGAGAGGCATGTTGAGTCCATGGAATATTTTATATTTTGCCACAAGTTGTGGGAAAATTACAAACTTTATTAATTTTTCACAAAGTTGTCACTAAATGATATATTGCTCACACATGCTATGGGCATATGTGAAATTACACCCCAAAATAAATTCTGCTGCTTCTTCTGAGTACGGGGATACCACATGTGTGGGACTTTTTGGGAGCCTAGCCGCGTACGGGGCCCCGAAAACCAAGCACCGCCTTCAGGCTTTCTAAGGGCGTAAATTTTTCATTTCACTCCTCACTACCTATTACAGTTTTGAAGGCCATAAAATGCCAAGATGGCACAAAACCCCTACAAATGACCCCATTTTAGAAAGTAGACACCCCAAGCTATTTGCTGAGAGGCATGTTGAGTCCATGGAATATTTTATATTTTGCCGCAAGTTGCGGGAAAATTACAAACTTTTTATTTTTATTTTCACAAAGTTGTCACTAAATGATATATTGCTCACGCATGCCATGGGCATATGTGAAATGACACCCCAAGATGGCACAAAACCCCCACAAATGACCCCATTTTAGAAAGTAGACACCCCAAGCTATTTGCTGAGAGGCATGTTGAGTCCATGGAATATTTTATATTTTGCCGCAAGTTGCGGGAAAATTACAAACTTTTATTTTTTTAATTTTTTTTTTCACAAAGTTGTCACTAAATGATATATTGCTCACGCATGACATGGGCATATGTGAAATGACACCCCAAAATAAATTCTGCTGCTTCTCCTGAGTACCGGGATACCACATGTGTGGGATTTTTTGGGAGCCTAGCTGCGTACGGGGCCCCGAAAGTCAAGAACCGCCTTCAGGCTTTCTAAGGATGTAAATTTTTGATTTCACGCCTCACTACCTATTACAGTTTTGAAGGCCATAAAATGCCAAGATGGCTCAAAACCCCCACAAATGACCCCATGTAGGCACCCCAAGCTATTTGCCGAGAGGCATGGTGAGTATTTTGCAGCTCTCATTTGTTTTTGAAAATGAAGAAAAAAAAAAATAATGTATATTTTTTTTCTTTTTTTCAATTTTCAAAACTTTGTGACAAAAATGAAGGTCTGCAAAATACTCACTATACCTCTCGGCAAATAGCTTGGGGTGTCTCTTTTCCAAAATGGGGTCACTTGGGGGGATTTTGTGCTATCTGGGCATTCCATGGCCTCCGAAACTGTGATAGGCAGTGAGGAATGAAATCAAAAATTTACACCCTTAGAAATCCTCAAGGTGGTGCTTGGATTTTGGGGTACCGTACGCGGTTAGGCTCCCAAAAGGTCTCACACTTGTGGTATCCCCGTACTCAGGAGAAGCAACAGAATGTATTTTGGGGTGTAATTGTACATATAACCATGGCATGTTTGAGCAATATATCATTTAATGACAACTTTGTGCAAAAAAAAAAAAATAATAATAAT
This sequence comes from Lithobates pipiens, assembly GCF_037356315.1. NCBI lineage: Eukaryota > Metazoa > Chordata > Amphibia > Anura > Ranidae > Lithobates > Lithobates pipiens. Next base: position 143,869,993 of record NW_027507787.1, on the reverse strand, counting down.
AATGTCTTTTTTTTCACAACTTGTCAAAATATAAAATATTCCATGGACTCGACATGCCTCTCAGCAAATAGCTTGGGGTGTCTACTTTCTAAAATGGGGTCATTTGGGGAAGTTTTGAACTGTCCTGGCATTTTATGCACAACATTTAGAAGCTTATGTCACACATCACCCACTCTTCTAACCACTTGAAGAAAAAGCCCTTTCTGACACTTTTTGTTTACATGAAAAAAAATTTTTTTTTGCAAGAAAATTACTTTGAACCCCCAAACATGAAGTGTTTTTTTAAAGCAAAAGCCCTACCGATTAAAATGGTTGGTGTTTCATTTTTTTTTTCACACGGTATTTGCGCAGCGATTTTTCAAACGCATTTTTTGGGGAAAAAACACACTTTTTTTTATTTTAATGCACTAAAAATCACTATATTGCCCAAATGTTTGATGAAATAAAAAATATGATCTTAGGCCGAGTACATGGATACCAAACACGACATGCTTTAAAATTGCGCAGAAACGTGCAGCGGCGACAAACTACGTACATTTTTAAAAGCCTTTAAATGCCTTTACAGGTGACCACTTTAGATTTACGGAGGAGGTCTACTGCTAAATTTAGTACCCTCGATCTGACCTTCGTGGTGATACCTCACATGCATGGTGCAATTGCTGTTTACATATGACACCAGACCAACGCTTGCGTTCGACGTTGCGCCTTAGCAGGGGGGGACAGGGGTGTTTTTTTTATTTTTTTATTATTTATTTTGCTTTTTTATTTTATTTTTAAACTGTTCCTTTCATTTATATATATTTTTTTATGATTTTTATTGTTATCTCAGGGAATGTAAATATCCCCTATGATTGCAATAGGTAGTGACAGGTACTCTTTTTTGAAAAAATTAGGGTCTATCAGACCCTAGATCTCTCCTCTGTCCTCAAAGCATCTGACCACACCAAGATCGGTGTGATAAAATGCTTTCCCAATTTCCCAATGGCGCTGTTTACATCCCGCAAAATCTAAGTCATGAAATGCTCGTAGCTTCCGGTGTCTTAGGCCATAGAGATGATTGGAGCAATCCTGGTCTCTGATCAGCTCTATGGTCAGCTGGCGGAACCACCGGCTGCATTCTCAGGTTCCCTGTTGGGACAGGAGAGCCTGAGAAAACCATGGAAGATGGTGCGGGGGGGGGGGGGGGACATTCCCTCCCACTGCTTGTAAAAGTAGTCTAGAGGCTAATTAGCCGCTAGGATTGCTTTTACATAAAAGCCGACCGCTGGCTGAAAAGAATGATACCAAGATGATACCTAAACCTGCAGGCATCATTCTGGTATAAGCACTCAAAGTCCAGCAACATACCAGTATGTTGCTGGAACTGGTTGGGCATATATTGTAATTTTTTTTTCATGCAGCCTGTGGGCTGAACGAAAAAAAAATATTGATCGGTGGGTATGCCCACCATTAGATACCTCCCTTCATCCACCCACTTCTAATGGTGGGCATACATGCACCATTTATATATGCCGAAGCATGTGGGCATCGTCCCGCAAAAGGTAGGAGCAGATCGCTCCTCCACCGCTTATGCCCCCATGCTTCGGCATATATGCTCTTTTTTAACTGTGGTGGTGAAATCACCCCCGACAGTGCTGGAGTCGCGGCTTTATGTATCGTGGGAGCAAAACGCTGTTGCTGTCAAGATAAATAAATCCGCGCTGCAGCAGAATGGCGTACCTGCTAAGCAAATGATGGTTAACAATAAAACAAAGTAACATTACAGTATAACAGTAGGACTTACCATACCTGCAAAGCAAATACAAAAAAAATAGCAAAAAATAACACATTTAACACAATCTGTGCCTAAAATATATATATGCCGAAGCATGGGGGCATCCTCCCGCAAAAGGTAGGAGCAGATCGCTCCTCCACCCCTTATGCCCCCATGTTTCGGCATATATGCTCTTTTTTAACTGTGGTGGTGAAATCACCTCCGACAGTGCTGGAGTCGCGGCTTTACGTATCGTGGGAGCAAACGCTGTTGCTGTCAAGATAAATAAATCCACGCTACAGCTGAATGGCGTACCTGAAAACAAAAAATGGTTAACAATAAAACATTGCAGAATAGAATACAGTACAAAGGAGCAGAACAATAGAGAGAGAATAGAGAGAGAGAGAGAACAATAAAACGACAACTATTTTTGGTTTTTTTATTTTATATTTTTTTTAGGTTTTTTGGTTTTTTAACTTTTTTTTTTTGTTTTTTTTTTTAAACACTTTTTTATGTAACTTTAACACTTCTGTTGTAACGTTTCCAGTGGTTTGGGTCTCTCAAAATGCGATGGCATCTTGGGAGACCCTGTGAACGTGAGCCTAGCCTGTGCAATGCTGTACCCTACTCTAAAACTCAACTAGTTCATGGTAGCGTTCAAAACATTCACCAATGCAAAGACAGGATTGTCAGGACAGCGGGGACAATAATGACGGGTGTCACGCCTATATCCGCGCTTTCTGCAGACACGACATTTTCTTTGGGGGGCTCGTTGGGTAGGGGTACTCGGGATGACATAAGAATAATGCCTCTCATGCAGCCGGCTTACTGCATCTGGTTGGGGAACGTGAGGTGGAGCACCGCCTGGATACAGAAGGGCTCTGACGATATCCTCCTGGAATTTAAGGAAGGATCCAGTCCGTCCTGAAGCTTTGTGTAGTACATAAGCATTCAGTATAGCCAATTGGAATAAATAAACAGACACTTTTTTGTACCAGCGTCTGGCCTTACGGGCAACTAGATACAGCGCCAACAACTGGTCATTGAGGTCCACCCCTCCCATATTAAGGTTATATTTGTGGACACAGAGGGGTTTCTCCACAATACCAGTCACTGTAGGAATTTGGACCGTCGTGTCTGCATGAAGGGAGGTAAGAACGAAAACATTCTTATTATCCCTCCACTTCATAGCGAGCAAATTATTACTGCGCAAGCAGGCTCTCTCCCCCAGCCTAAGACGGGACTCTACAAGCCGCTGGGGAAAGCCCCGGCGATTAGGTCGCACGGTGCCACATGCTCCAATCTGCTGATCAAACAAGTGACTAAACAGTGGCACGCTTGTGTAATAATTGTCCACGTACAAGTGGTACCCCTTTCCGAATAAGGGTGACACCATGTCCCACACTATCTTGCCAGCGCTTCCTATGTAGTCAGGGCAGTTCTCCGGCTCTACGTGACTATCTTTACACTCATAAACCATAAAACTACGTGTATAGCCTGTGGCCCTGTCAAAGAGCTTATACATCTTGACCCCGTATCTGGAACGCTTGTTGGGAACGTATTGTTTGAATGACAAGCGACCAGAAAACTTAATCAGGGACTCATCAACGCAGAAAACTTGATGGGGAGTAAACAAGTCTGCAAAACGTTGGTTGAAGTGGTTTATGAGGGGCAGAATTTTGTAGAGCCGATCAAATTCAGGGTCTCCACGAGGACGACAGAGTTCATTGTCGCTGAAGTGCATGAACCGCAAAATCTGCTCGTATCGTGCTCTGGACATGGAAGCAGAGAACACGCGCATATGGTGAATTGGGTCAGTGGACCAATATGACCGCAACTCGCTCTTTTTGGTTATGCCCATGTTGAGGGAGAGGCCCAGAAAGATTTTAAATTCGGAAACCGTAACTGGTTTCCATTGTCTGGCAAGGGCGGACTGGGGAATAGTGGCGATGTGTTGACCAGCGTACAAATTGGTTTGGTCCACAATAGATCTATAGAGATCTTCGGTGAAAAACAGTGAGTAAAAGTCAAGTGTCGTAAAATCAACTGTTTCCACGTTAATGCCAGGTTGGCCAGTGAATGGGGGAAGTACGGGTTCTGCAGAAGTGGTGGGCACCCAATTAGGATTGGCAAATTCTGCAGGAAGGGCACTATGGGTACGACGGGCCTGTCTTTGTCTTCTTCTTGGTGGCAGCGGGAGACTACTTGTGCTTGCCACCTCGCCAGCTTGAACTGCACTTATGGGACTCGCCACGTCACCACGTGTTACTGCAGTGCTGGATGTACATCCAGGGTGTACTAGGCCGCTGGTGCTTGCCAGTTCACCAGAAGGATGAGCGGCTCTAGTACGTCTCTGCTCCATACGAGTGACCTGCGGTTCCTGCACCTGAACAACATAATACATTCGGGATCGGGCACACCTGTCCTTAACAGGGACCTCATCTCCGTCGCCAGAGCTATCTGTCATGGAGCCGCTGTCCTCTACAGGATCGTATTCTGAGCCTGAATCTGACAGATGAGTGAGTTCCTCTTCACTATCTGTCATGCTCAGAAACGTGTAGGCCTCTTCACTAGTGTACCTTCGCTTTGCCATTTTGGGCTCTAAATTTAGGGGTACACTAGTGAGACTCACAGGTAAAAAAGCACCTAGCCTGTCAGCGACTGTTTCAAAACGCTACAAAAAAAACTGTTAGCGATCGCAGGGATCAGGCCTGACTCTGCGAACGCTGCAGTTATGTGTGTTGTGTTTTGTAAGTGACAGTGATCGATCGATACTGCACTTGGGTGGGCTGGGCTGGGCTTGGCGGAGGGGCTTAACGCAGGTGCTAGCAGGTATCTGGGCTGATCCCGCTAACAATGCGTTTTGGGAAACCTAAAATGCTGGCAACGCTAATATAGATCTGATCAGATACTATATTACTAAGGGAGGTGTATGCTTTGCGCGTGGGTGTTAGCGGTACTGGCACTAACCTGACGCTGGGGCGACGCAGACCTTATCTGACCCTCAAACTTATATCACCCGCCGGGTGATCAGGGGGTTAAACCTTTATTAGGTAATAAATGGCGGGTGCCCTGAAACAAAAAAAAAATAACTAACCAACCAGCGTCACCTGTAACAGTTATATGGTGATCACTGGTGAAAGGGTTAACTAGGGGGCAATCAGGGGGCTTTATGCGGTAGTATATGGGGGTCCCTGACGCTATAAAAAGCTGCGGTGAACCTAAATACTTACCTGCCTAACTAGCGTCACCTGTGACACTAATACAGCGATCAGAAAAACGATCGCTTATTAGTGACACTGGCGACGGGGGGTGATCACGGGGTTAAACCTTTATTGGGGGGGTTAGGGGGGTACCCTAGAGCTAAAGGGGGCTAACCCTAACTGCCCTAACAGTTATTACAGTCACAAATGACACCAATGCAATAATAAAAAAAATTAAAAAGAATGCTATTGGTGTCACTGTGACTGGGGGTGCAGGGGTGATTGGGGGGGTGATCGGGGGGTGAAGGGGGGGTGAAAAGTGTGCCTGGCGTGTTCTACTGTTAGTGTAGTGTTAGGTGCAACTCACCGATCCTCTCTCCTCTGTGCCGGAACGAAAAAGACCGACACGAGGAGAGATTACATCACTTCCTCTGCCTGTGTTTACATTACAGGAGAGGAAGTGATGTAGAGGAGGGATTTCATTCGTCAGGAGCGATCGCGAGGGGGTGGCCATGAACGAATGGCTGCCCCCTCATCCCGGATCGCTCCTGAATGGATACCGACCGCCGCTGGCACCGGGGGGGGCCCGATCGGGCCCCCCACCCGCGGGAAGGCAGGGACGTACATGTACGCCCATATGCCTGCCCGTGCCATTCTGTCAACGTACATTGTCGTGCGGCGGTCGGCAAGTGGTTAAAATGGTCTCATGTGGACAGGTTGCATTTTGTGCCTATCCAGACCCTCATCAGAGGAAGCCGGTCGACTGCCTCCTCCCCTTTGCTCAGTTAAAGTGGTTGTAAACCTCAGACATGAAATATGAACACAGCATATCCTTCTATATTGTGTACTTGTCTCAAGAGCACTAAGAGTCATTTCTGCCTGCTTCATTCGTCTGCTATCAGCATGAATCACTTCTGACAAGTTTTCCCGATACAAAGAGAAAAAAGGTGACAGGGGATGGATCTCCAGCACACAGCCTGTGCTTGACAGCCTCAGCTCTGTTCCTGTGTGCTGTCTGAAGGGGGGGGGGGCTACCCTCCAATCAGCTCTCTTCACTGAACTCTGCAGAGTGTAACTTCAGTCCCTCCCCCTCTCCCTTTTCTGACAGCTCGGAGAAGCTGTAGAAATTCTGGACTGTGAATGGCAGCAGAGAAGAGAAGCCTGCAAATAAACAGGTGACATTTATGTAGGAGGATTTGTCTTGTTTTTTTCATGGCTGTGTGTCACTTAGGGCCAATCACTTTACTGGGTATCGGTAAGGGTTTACAAGCACTTTAAGTCCAGTTCACACTGTAATATTTTTTTTTTTCGTTCAACGCAGCGGGTTGAATAAAAAAAAACAAAAAAAAACTGACAGGTCGCCATACCAAATAGAAAGGAACAGAAAAACTCTGGATAGCCGCACTCCGGATCAAGTAAAATAAATCGTGCCTTTATTGTTTCCACTCAAAAAATATTCACATCATACAGGTCACAACAGCAAAGGGATAAAGACAATTGAGAAACAAATACTGACGCGTTTCACGCTAAAATTAGCTTATTCATAGCTAGTACAGGTCACCATACCAACACAAGCAATGATAGTGCAATGATCTCCCGCGCTGTTGTATTTTGACAGGGGTCGTTTTGATAAAATCTGATCGTCTGTCGGAAAGACTGCTGTGCAAATCGACCACAATGTGTCCGATTGCTGCTGAACTGGCTGATTTTCAGACATTATGTACCCAGCATTAGGCAAAGGTGGAGGTGGCACCCCCTGGCTCAGTTTACCTCTGATTGACAGGGTCACCCTGATGTGCAAATCTGCTCCTGGTCAGACCAGGCACAGCTCTGCGGCACATATTTGTGCCACGTTGTAACGCAGATATTACATGTGGGGCAGAAGCTGCAAAATTGTGAAAAATCACAATTTGTATATTGTAAGTTAAGTTCTATTAAAATGCACAATGAAATGTTAAATAGGATCCGTCACAATTGGTTCTCTTATTGAATACTGTTATGCACAGTCAGGAGCTTGGAGGCAGTGTGTGAGGTCAGGCAGTTGAGAAGGTCTGCAGCTTTTCATTAGCCCCGGAATACTGACTTTCAGTTAGGAAAGGGTTAACATAAGTATTCGATGACTATGCCTCAGCAGTTATTATAATTTAGGATTGCATAAGCTCATCATGACGAGTTCCCACAAAGGTGAACCTGTTATGTCAACCAAAGTGTGCATACCGTAGCAACATTATTAGTAAATTACAGACACCTACTGGTTTGTTTTAACAACAGACGCTGTCAGCTCCCTTAGGCCTCTTTTATATTACATGCGATGTCTGGCATTGCAATAGTGTGAACCAGGGCCCCTTTCACACTGGGGTGTTTTTCAGGTGCTTTAGCATTAAAAAAAAAGCGGCTGTAAAGTGCAAGAAAGAAGCCTCATCTGCAATCCCAATGTGAAAGCCCAAGTGCTTTAAGAGACCTTTCACACTGCCAGCACCCCGAAAAAACCCTGGTAAAGCGACGCTTAAAGTAGCAGCGCTTTACCAGCGTTTTTGAGCGCTAGCGGGTTCCTTTTAACCCCCGCTAGTGGCCAAATAAAGGGTTAAAAGCGCCCACAAAGCGGCGATACCAAATGCGCTTTTCAGGCGCTTCCCATTGATTTCAATGGGAAGGGGCGCTTTAGGAGCGGTGTATTCATCGCTCCAAAAGCGCTGCAAAGAAGCTGCTTGCAGGACTTTTTTTTTATGCCCTGCCAGCGCAGCACCTCAGTGTGAAAGCACTCGGGCTTTCACATTGGGTTTGCAGATGAGGCTTCTTTCAGGTGCTTTACAGGCCCTTTTTTTACCGCTAAAGCGCTTGAGAAACGCCCCAGTGTGAAAGGGGTCTAAGGGGGAGATTTACTAAAACTGGTGCACACAGAATCTGGTGCAGCTGTGCATAGTAACCAATCAGCTTCTACATAGTTACATAGTTAGTTAGGTTGAAAAAAAGACACAAGTCCATCCAGTTCAACCACAAAAAATAATAATAATAATAATAATATCATACAATCCCAAATACCCAATTCTATACCCACAGTTGATCCAGAGGAAAGCGAAAAACCCCAGAAGAGCATGATCCAATCTGCTAAAGCAAGGGAAAGAATTCCTTCCTGATCCCCCGAGAGGCAATCGGATTTTACTTGGATCAACTACCCAGTTATATTATGTACACTAATGCCGCGTACACACGACCGGACTTTTCAAGGCACAAGGTCCGACGGTCTTTCCAACGGGCTTTCGGCGGAGTTCCAACAGACTTTCCAAATGAACGGACTTGGCCACACACAATCACACCAAAGTCCAAAGGATTTGAATGTGATGACGTACGACCGGACTAGAATAAGGAAGTTCATAGCCAATAGCCAATAGCTGCCCTGGCGTCGTTTTTTGTCCGTCGGAGTTCCGGTGGGAAAATTTAAAACATGTTTTATTTCTAAAGTCAGCTGCATTTTTGGCAAGCAAAGGTCCGATGGAGCCCACACAAGATCAAATTGTCCGACGGACTCGTTCCATTGGACCTTTGCTGTCAAAAAGTCCGGTCGTGTGTACGTGTCATTATGAAATAATCCAGGCCTTTCTTAAAGCAATTCTAACTTCAGCTTGTTCAGTTTAGCTTTGACAATAAAACCTGGTAGCTGATTGGTTACTATACACAGCTGCACCAGATTTTGTGTGCTCCAGGTATAGTAAATTCCCCCCCCCCCCCCCAAGTGTCATTTCTGTCTGCTGCTTTGTTCCCCTGCTATCGGCATGAGTCACTTCTGACAAGTTTTCATGGCACCAAAAGAATAAAAGGTGACAGGGCGGGAGCTCCAGCACACAGACTGTGATTGACAGCCTCAGCTCTGTTCCTGTGTGCTCTGTGAAGGTGTGTGAGTGTGTGTGTGTGGCTCCTTACTGCTTTTTGTGAAAGCTCAGACATTAGAAAATTCAGCATTTTGAACAGAAAACTGCAGATAAACAGGTACAGCTTATGTAGAAGGATATGTTCCATCTCTGTGTATCACCTGAGGCCAGTCACTACACTGGGTATATGTAAAGGTTTACAACCACTTTTAGGATTTTGTTTATTTCAGTGTTTCTGTTACAGGGTGAAAAGTAAACTAAGGTCACCCAATCCCCCCAGATTTCATTCTCACCAGGACTTCCAGGAGGAGTTAGTACAGGGGGAGGGACTATGTAGAGAGAAGGCGAGAGTCCACTAGGAGAGGTCCAGGTATTGAACTTTGTTTCTTTTTGAATCACACTACAATTTTTTTATTTATTTTTTTAAAGAGAAAACTGGAAAGGGAGGAGCTTGAAAAAGAAAAGGAAGAAGCACGAAAAGAGCTTGAGATGATTGAAAGACTGAAGGAAGAAGAAATTTTGATTCAACAAAGGATTGAAGAACAGAAGGTAAGATTTGGTCTTTGACCCACTGCAGACATTTCTCTTTACTTCCTGTTGTGGTGACAGGGTGTGATGGGAAGTCTTTGGACTAGAGATAAAAATATCAAAAATCCTGGGCATTTAAAGCTGAGGTCCAGGATCAGCAAATATTGTCTAAATACATTCAACATTTGTATTCTCCCTTGAATCTCGGTGTGCTTTGAGCATTTCGTTCAGATCTTTTCAGTAACCCAAGCTTGCCTCTGTGCAGGAGCTTCCTGTAATGAAGACCAGTCATTGCTGCTCTCAAATCATGTGCGTAGTGACTGGTCTTGTCTCTGCCCCTCCTGTGGTTTTCTGATGACAACATGTAGTAGGTTAGGCCTTTTGGGCCCCTCCCACAGCTCTGCTCTCTGCACCAATTATGTACAACACAGTGGTGATGTCACTGCTACTTTTACAGGTTAATACCTGAGTAAGAAACGGGTATTTGGCACACACAATGTGGATTGATATCCCTTGGGGCTATTGAGGAAAACACAGGTAACCCTATTTTCGGCGGATACTTTTCAGGGGCTGATATATCGGTGCATCCCTAATTTTTCTTGTTAATGTCTTAACATATACAAATGACTACCATGTGTATTTATTTTGCAGAAAATGGCTTCTGAAGAGCATCCCCAAAAAACCATAGCCGAACTTACCGAGAAATTTGGTGCACCAAAATTACCTACCGTAGAAGAGATAGATGAAAGTCTGGCAACAGTAAGTACTCTCCATGAAAAAAAAACATTTGTTTATCAATTATTACTTTGTTGGATTTAGGTTGTATTATGCTAATCAGCTTGGCTGGTTACCTATGGGTTGATTTGTAGCTTCTCAGATTCCGGAGTACCCAGCTACTTTGGAGATACAGTGGGGCAAAAAAGTATTTAGTCAGCTACCAATTCTGCAAGTTCTCCCACTTAAAAAGATGAGAGAGGCCTGTAATCATAGGTATATCTCAACTATGAGAGACAAAATGTGGAAACAAATGCAGACAATCACGTTGATTTTTGAAAGAATTTATTTGCAAATTATAGTGGAAAATAAGTATTTGGTCACCTACAAACAAGCAAGATTTCTGGCTCTCACAGACCTGTATCTTCTTCTTTAAGAGGCTTCTCTGTCCTCCACTCATTACCTGTATTAATGGCACCTGTTTGAACTTGTTATCAGTATAAAAGACACCTGTCCACAACCTCAAACAGTCACACTCCAAACTCCACTATGGTGAAGACCAAAGAGCTGTCGAAGGACAGCAGAAACAAAATTGTAGACCTGCACAAGGCTGGGAAGACTGAATCTGCAATAGGCAAGCAGCTTGGTGTGAAGAAATCAACTGTGGGAGCAATAATTAGAAAATGGAAGACATACAAGACCACTGAATCTCCCTCGATCTGGGGCTCCATGCAAGATCTCACTCTGTGGGGTCAAAATGATCACAAGAAGGGTGAGCAAAAATCCCAGAACCACACAGACGGACCTAGTGAATGACCTGCAGAGAGCTGGGACCAACGTAACAAAGGCTACCATCAGTAGCACACTACACCGCCAGGGACTCAGATCCTGCAGTGCCAGACGTGTCCCCCTGCTTAAGCCAGTACATGTCCGGGCCCGTCTGATGTTTGCTAGAGAGCATTTGGATAATCCAGAAGAGGATTGGGAGAATGTCATATGGTCAGATGAAACCAAAATAGAACAGTTTGGTAGAAACACAGCTCATCGTGTTTGGAGGAGAGAGAATGCTGAGTTGCAACCAAAGAACTCCATACCTACTGTGAAGCATGGGGGTGGCAACATCATGCTTTGGGGCTGTTTCTCTGCAAAGAGAACAGGACGACTGATCCGTGTACATGAAAGATTGAATGGGGCCATGTATCGTGAGATTTTGAGTGCAAATCATCTCCCATCAGCAAGGGCATTGAAGATGAAATGTGGCTGGGTCTTTCAGCATGACAATGATCCCAAACACACCGCCCGGGCAACAAAGGAGTGGCTTAATAAGAAGCATTTCAAGGTCCTGGAGTGGCCTAACCAGTCTCCAGATCTCAACCCCACAGAAAAACTTGGAGGGAGTTGAAAGTCTGTGTTGCCCAGTGACAGCCCGAAAACATCACTGCTCTAGAGGATATCTGCATGGAGGAATGGGCCAACATACCAGCAACAGTGTGTGACAACCTTGTGAAGACTAATGCCGCGTACACACGATCAGAATTCCGGCCAGAAAAAGACCGATGAGAGCTTTTCATCGGAAAATGCGACCATGTGTATGCTCCATCGGAATTTAGCTGTCCGAATTTCCGCCAGCCAAAAATTGATAGCATGTTCTCAATTTTCCCGACGGAAAAACTTTCTATCGGTAATTCTGATCATGTGCATGCAATTTCCGACACGCCAAAAATCACGCATGCTCAGATTCAACTACGAGACAGAAGCTATTGAACTTCCTTTTTCTAGTCACGACGTATATGTTGTACGTCACCGCGTTATAAATGATCGGATTTTGATGTGACCGTGTGTAGGCAAGACAGCTTGAGCTGAATTCCGTCGGGAAAACCAGCAGAGCTTTTTCCGGCGAGAATTCCGATCATGTGTACGCGGCATTACAGAAAACGTTTGACCTCTGTCATTGCCAACAAAGGATATATAACAAAGTATTGAGATGAACTTTTGATATTGACAAAATACTTATTTTCCACCATAATTTGCAAATAAATTCTTTCAAAAATCAGACAATGTGATTGTCTGGATTTGTTTCCACATTTTGTCTCTCATAGTTGAGGTATACCTATGATGACAATTACAGGCCTCTCATATTTTTAAGTGGGAGAACTTGCACAATTGGTGGCTGACTAAATACTTTTTTGCCCCACTGTAATCTGAGCATGCATGCTGGCACCTGGAATTGCAAGCTCTGTGGACCCAGGGCCTCCATATAAGTTAAAGGGGTTGTAAAGCCTTAGGCCCCTTTCACAGGGCCTTTTCACGGCTGACCTTAACAGACACTCCATGCAGGTCTATGGAGCGACGGTTGTCAGCGGTGACCATGTCCACTGACATCCGATCCGCTAAAATTAGACTTATGGCGATATGTTTTGCATCCGTTCTGGTGGATAGGATGAGATCTGATGATGTCCGATCCCTCCATAGGAATCAGCGGCGCTCTGACAGGTCCCTCCCCGCTCAGTGAGCAGAGACGGACCTGTCATCCGCCAGATCAGCGGAGATCAACAGAGAAATCTCCTGCTGAGCTGGCAGACTCCGCTGAGCGCATCTGCCTCATGAGAATGAGGCCATACATATACCCATTGAAGTGACTTGCCTCAGGTGATACACAGAGATGAAAAAAATCCTCCTACATAATTTGTACTTGTTTATCTACAGCAAATTCTTCTCCTCAATCGTTCATTCAAATTTAAGTGCTGAATTTTAAAGCTCATCTGAGAGTTCAGAAAACCAGTTGGCAGAGAGCTGAAGTTACACTCTGCAGAGCTCAGTGAGGAGAGGTTTTGGAGCTGATTGGAGGGAAAGGACACACCCCCCTTCACACAGCACATGGGAACAAAGCTGAGGCTGTCAATCAGCTGGAGCTGCCTCCCATGTCACCTTTTTTCGCTGTGTCAGGGAAAACTTGTCAAAAGTGACTGATAGCAGAGCAATGAGGCAGTAGACAGAAATGGCACTTAATGCTCTTAATTGAGACAAGTACACAATAGAGGGATATGCTTTGTTCATATTTCATGTCTGAGGTTTACAACAAGTTTAAAGTGGAACTTCAGTCATTTTTTCAACTTTCCATCTATTAAATCTTCTGCTCTTGTTGTTTTAACTTTGAATAGTAAAACATTTTTTTTTCTGCCAGTAAATACCTTATACAGCCCACTTCCTGTTTCTTGTCTGGTAAAAAGCCTAGGCTTATGACATCATGCACAGCTCTCTCTTTCACTCTTGTGAGAGATTGCCAGGAAGGGAGGGGGGTGAGTCATAAGAGGGCCAATGAAAGCTGGAGGTGTGCCTCCATGTGTCTGTGTAAATCCAGCAGTTGAACAGGCAGCAGCTTCAGCTGCCCACAGATAAAGAGGGAATCCACCTACAAAAAAAAATATTAATAGCCAGCAGCTATAAATACTACAGCTGCTGACTTTTAATAAATAGACACTCACCTGTCCCAGGGTCCAGCAATGTTGGCAGCTGGGACCGATTGATGGCTCGGCTCTCGGCTGCTGCCACTGCCATTCTAGGTGAGGGAATCAGGAAGTGAAGCGCTGCGGCTTGACTTCCCGGTTCCCTGCTGCGCATGCGCGAGTCGCGCAGCGCACTAGGTATGGTCCGCACTGTCTCTGGGACCCACCCGTGTGTGTACCAACAGACAGCATGGCGGGACAGGAAACAGCATAGACTCCCGTGGGAGTCAATGCCTGTAAGTGGGTGCAAATACCTGTCTTAGACAGGTATCTGCACCCCCCTCCCCCCTGAAAGGTGGCAACTGTGACACCGGAGGGGGGGAGGGTTCCGATGAGCGGAAGTTCCACTTTAGGGTGGAACCCCGCTTTAAAGTGGCTGCAGCCAGACTCAGTGGAGGGAGATTTCTGCAGCAAATTTGGCAAGTACAGAATCACAGTATATACTGTATTTATCTTTTCCCCTTAAAATCGGGGGGAAATCGTGGGTGCGTGTTATACGCTGATCCCTACTGTCTGGGAGCCAAAAAATACTGAGCTCCAGCGAAGAAAATACAGAGAGCTGCCGAAAAAGACCGAGCGCCACCGAAAAAGACAGAGCCGAGTGCTCCGGCTCGCTCCGCTCCGCTCGCTGCCCGCCTTCCTGCTGTCTCTGGAGCGAGCACTGCCGAAAAAGACAGAGCCGACTGTACTGTGTAGACAGTACACAGGCTCTGTCTATCTCGGCGGCGGGAAACTTAAACACTGGGCAAGGCTACAAACGGTGCTGGGCAAGGCTATTTACATGCCACATGGAAATGACACTGAGCAAGGCTGCAAGGGCAAGGCTGCAAATGACACTGAGCAAGGCTGCAAGGGCAAGGATGCAAATGGCACTGATCATTGTGCAATGATGGGCAAGGCTGCAGATGGACACTGATAAGGCTTCATTGATGAGCATTTAAATGTAAGTTTTTTTTTTCCTTAAACTTCCCTCCTAAAAGTTTTTTTCCTTAAAATGCCCTCCTAAACTTGGGATGCGTGTTATACGCCGATAAATATGGTATCAAATAATATGCAAAGTGATTGGAGGGAAGCTTTAGAGATGTTGGCAAAGATGTTTTTATTACCAATTATGTGAGCAGACTGTAGTGTTCCTCTTTAAGGTGAACTCACTAGTTTACTTAAAGAGCATTGCATATTAGCCATTGACCATTTAAAAAAAGGCTCTGTAAGCAGGATTTGAAACAATATAGCTACCCAGACTATTAAGCTATTTCAATTTATGATGAAACGTGCCATAGTTTCAGGTAGGGCTGCAACTAACGATTATATTCATAATCGATTAGTTGGCCGATTATTGTTTTGATTAATCGAATAATCGGTTAATAACCTTAAAAAAAATGGTAATTTTGCTGCGATTTGCATTTTTACATATTTTTTTTGCCCAATTTGTGGGCAGATTAAAAACACAAATTGCCGCAAAAATGCATTATTACATGCTTTTCTGCAGCTTCTCCATTGAAGTATATTGAGGCAAAAAAACAAAAAAGCACGGTTTTGCGTTAAAAAAAGTCCTTATCTTTTCTAAATACGCAGCAGCTGAAAAAAATCATGGATGTGAACGTGTCCCACAGAAAACCATGTAAATGAACTGTAGTGCGTTTCTGCAAAAAGCACCAAAAAACAGAGGTGTGACCCAGGCCTGAGATGCTTAGTAAAATAATGGGGTTAAAAAAAATAAAATGAGTACAAAAAGAGCAAATAGTCGCTACTGTAAGGGGTTAATTTTTTACTATGGGTCAGTGAAAGTAATATTTACAGTAGCAATTTGCTCATTTTGTACTATAAAGGGCTAATTTTAGATTTTTTTAACCCCATTATGTTAGTGGCCCATTAATCGATTATGAAAATAGTAATCGATTAATTTCATAACCGATTAGTTGTCGATTAATCGATTAGTTGTTTCAGCCCTAGTTTCAGGTAAGCCAAATGTTTGGACTGACTTTTGTAGTACATAGTTTGTAAATTATACCTTTTATTTACTCCTACATTGATTTTAATTTTGAGTAAAGAACAAATAAAATCCCTAAAAAATATTTGCTTGTTCACTTATGCATAATGCATAACTAATAATAAACAAAGGTATCTTTTGTACTCCTTCTCCCGCTGTACATACCAGTTCAGAGCCAACGTATTCAGGATTATTCAACAAAAACACACATTTCTGATTGGTTATTATGGGTTATTCTGCTTTATTTCTCAATGCTCTGAAAATTAATGAGCATCAATGACCTAAGTTATCAGGTCTGCATGTGGATCTTGCTTTGTTTCTATACTGTATCTGTACAATTTGTAGAATTTTTGCTAAAGGTGTTAACCTTATTGACATATAAAAAACAAATGTGGCCACAGCGCAAACATCAATATGAGCATATATAATTTAATAAAAGCATAAAAGCACACTTACATATGGGTAAGCGAAGGGCTGCAAAACTGTAAAGATGGTGAAGAGCAGAACAGAAAGCACAAATAGCTGCCATGCCATCCCTACCAGTTGTTTGGCCCATTTTAATCTGTTATAATCAATTCACTCTCCCACCTAAATAGGCAGGTCAGACGAGCATCATCGGGAACAGCTGGTAACTGGAAAGAGAAGAGAGCTGGCGATTAGCAGACAGCTGAGCGGCCAGCCCAGAGGAGGAAGGGCTAAGCCAGCCCTGACAGTACCCCCCCCCCCCCTCAATGACCACTCTCCCTCGGAGGGCCACCAGGGTTGAGGGGAAACCGTCTATGGAGGAGGACAGGGGCATGTACGTCAGAGGATGAAACCCAAGAGCGTTCCTCCGGACCGTACCCCTTCCAATGCACCAGGTACTGTATGCGCCCACGGAACCTACAGGAGTCAAAAATGTATTGTACCTTATACTCCTCATGGTTCTCAACCTGAATAGGGTGAGGATGTGGCACCGAGGTGGTAAATCGGTTACAGACCAACGGTTTCAATAAGGGGACATGAAATACATTTGAGATGCGCATACTAGGAGGAAGGTCCAACGCCTAAGCTACTGGGTTAATCCTGCAAAGGATACGGAAAGGCCCAATAAACCGAGGTGAAAACTTCAGTGAGGGAACACGAAGCCGGAGGTTGCGAGATGACAGCCAGACCCTGTCCCCAACCTGGTAGGAAGGCGCAGGCAGGCGTCTGTGGTCAGCATGGATTCTGCACCTATCATTAGCATGACGCAAAGCCTCCTGTACTTGTACCCAAGTGGAATGAAGACCACGGAGATGCTCCTCTAACGCAGGAATACTCTGCGGAACAAACGAGTCAGGCAACATGGAAGGTTGGAAACCATAATTCGCCATAAATGGAGACAATCGGGAGGCAGAATTCAAGGCACTGTTGTGAGCAAACTCTGCCCAAGGTAATAGGTCAGACCAGTTGTTATGATGTTCAGAAATATAGCAACGTAGGAATTGCTCCAAGGACTGATTGGCTCATTCTGCGGCCCCATTAGACTGCGGGTGATACGCAGAAGAGAACGCAAGCTGGATTCCCAACTGTGCACAAAAGGCTCGCCAGAACCGGGAGACAAACTGACTGCCCCTATCCGAGACAATCACCTTGGGTAGCCCATGTAAGCAAAAGATCTCCCAGGCAAAAATGGAAGCCAGTTCCTTAGAGGTGGGCAACTTCTTAAGTGGAATACAATGACACATCTTTGAGAACCGGTCAACCACCATAAGGATAACAGTGTTGCCTTGGGACTTGGGCAATTCCACAATGAAATCCATAGACAGGTGAGTCCAGGCCCTCTCTCCATTGGGTATGGGTTGTAGGAGGCCCACTGGAAGGTGTCGTGGAGTCTTACTCTGAGTACACACGGGACAGGCAGCTACGAAGGCAGTAACATCAGCCCGTAAATGAGTTGATTCTTCCCAGGATGGCCAGCTGCCTTGGGAGAATGGTAAGTCTGGAGCACTGCAGTACGGAGACTCTCTGGGACAAAGCAGAGGTCACAAGGTTTATCAGGAGGAGCATGGGCCTGAGCAGCAAGAATTTTGTCACCCAAAGGAGAAGTAAGACTGGTGCGAACCGTAGCCAAGATACGATTCAGGAGGAATCATAGGAACCGACTCCGACTTGGAAGTGGAGGAAAATTGGCGTGACAAGGCATCAGCCCTTACATTCTTAGTACCGGGTAAGAATGAGACAATGTAATTAAAGCTCAAAAAGAAAAGAGCCCATCGTGCCCTTCTGGGAGAGAGTCGCTTAGCCTCAGACAAGAATGTAAGATTCTTATGGTCAGTAATTATAAGAAGGGGCACAGTGGTACCTTCAAAGAGACGTCTCCATTCTTTCAGGGCTAAAATGATCGCCAACAGTTCTCTGTCACCAATCTCATAATTGCACTCAGCAGGTGACAATTTCTTGGAAAAGTAGCCACACGGATGCATATCGCTCTCAGAGTTAGGACGTTGAGACAGAAGGGCGCCAACTCCAGTCTCAGAAGCATCAACTTCTAGGATAAAAGGCAACGTAGGATCAGGATGTGCCAACACAGGAGCAGAAACAAAGGCAGCCTTGAGAGTCTCAAAGGCCTTAATGGACTCCGGAGACCAACTCTGTGGGTTACCGTCCTTTCTGGTCATATCAGTCAGAGGCTTGACCAGAGACGAGAAGTTACAAATAAACTTCCGATAGTAGTTGGCAAAGCCCAGGAAACGCTGCAGAGAACGTAAACCCACGGGTCGAGGCCACTGTAGGACTGCCGACAGTTTCTCTGGGTCCATGTATGGGAATGTAACCTGTTAATGATGGAACTCGCACTTCTCCAGTTTACAATAGTTTACAATAGAGATTGTTCTCTCTTAGTTTCTGAAGTACACGACAGACATCTGTGTGCTGGCTCTCCAGGGACTTGGAAAATATGAGGATATCATCAAGATAAACTACCACACACAATTGCAACAAATCTCGGAGGACATCGTTAATAAATTCCTGGAAAACTGCCGGGGCGTTACAAAGGCCAAAAGGCATTACCAGGTATTCATAATGGCCTGTTCTGGTATTAAACGCAGTTTTCCACTCGTCGCCCTCCTTAATGCGCACGAGATTGTATGCCCCTCTTAGGTCAAGCTTTGTGAAAACCGTTGCTCCCTTGAGGCGGTCAAATAACTCTGTAATCAATGGAATCGGGTAGGCATTCTTAATCGTGACACGATTGAGACCCCTATAATCTATACAAGGTCTCAGTTCACCGCTCTTCTTTTTCACAAAGAAGAAACCAGCACCAGCAGGAGATGAGGACTTGCGGATGAAACCTCGAGAAAGTGCATCAGCAACATACTTCTATATGGCCTTATCCTCCAAGACTGACAAAGGGTAAACCCGGCCACGAGTTGGTATGGCACCAGGTTGAAGGTCAATTGCGCAATCATAAGGCCGGTGTGGAGGCAAACTACCGGCTTGACCTTTATCAAAGACATTGCCAAAATCAAGGTACTCCTCCGGCAGGGAGGGGAGTGAAGCGGTGCACAGGACTTTGGATACCTTCAGGAAGCATGTCTCACTGCATTGTGGTGACCAGGAGAGAACCTCAGCACGGAGCCAATCAAAAGAGGGGTTGTGCCTCTGTAACCAAGGATAACCAATAACCAGCGGAAATCTGGATGAGGAAATAACTTGGAATTGGATTATCTCATGGTGAAGAGCCCCTACGGCCATGGACAACGGAACCGTCTCATGAGTCACATGGGCAGGCTGTAAAGGTCTCCCATCAAGAGCCTCAATGGCAAGTGGAGTGTCACGCAGCTGCAGCGGAATCGAGTGCTGCGAAACAAATGCAGCATCAATGAACAGGCCTGCAGCCCCAGAGTTGAATAGAGCCTGTATCTCGATGGGCGACTCAGCCCAAGAAAGGGTGATTAAAACCAGGGGCTTATCCTTCTGGATAACTGGGGACAAAACAACGCCACCTAAGGTTTGTCCATGACAGGACCTCAAAGTTCGGGCGTTCCCTGGACGGTTAGGACAAGACTTCAAAAAGTGACCTGCCTGGCCACAATAAAGTCACAGTCTCTCCCTCCTCCTGAAGGCTCTCTCATCCGCAGAGAGATGCGTGAAGCCCAGGTGCATGGGTTCATCTTCACTGACCAACTCGGTACCAGGAGGCATGGTAGGGGAGGGAGGCATGGGTGGGATTACAAAGCTCGGAGGCAAACGTACAGGAGGCTTCTGCAAGCGCTCCTTAAGAGAAAGTCTTTCCCTGTGTCTGGAGTCAATGAGGATAGCAAACAAGATCAAGCTCTCTAGTTCAGTGGGTATATCCCGGGCTGCTATCTCATCCTTGATGGAATCCGAAAGACCATGAGAAAAAGCAGCCACGAGGGCCTCATTGTTCCAAGCAACCTCTGCTGCCAGAGTACGGAATTCAATGGTGTAGTCGGCAACAGTTCTTGTACTCTGATGGACATGAGGCACTTGGCAGCAGAAGCGGAGC
Source organism: Lithobates pipiens (assembly GCF_037356315.1). Taxonomy (NCBI): domain Eukaryota; kingdom Metazoa; phylum Chordata; class Amphibia; order Anura; family Ranidae; genus Lithobates; species Lithobates pipiens. The sequence goes on along the minus strand of NW_027507787.1, from coordinate 143,849,938 downwards.
GTGCGGGAACGTCAAAAACCCTTTTAAAGGAGGCCTAAAACTGAGGGTAACTCAAGACAACAGGTTTTTGCGTCTCCCATAGAGGGTTAGCCCAGGCCAAGACTCTCTCGGAAAGCAAAGATATCACGAAACCTACTTTGCTTCTGTCCGTGGGAAACGCCTGGGGCAGCATTTCGAAGTATATCTCAACCTGATTGAGAAACCCTCTGCATTGAACTGGATCGCCCCCAAATCACTGGGGAAGCAGAGCAGAACCAGACATACCTCTTATAGAGGAAATACTCAAGGCTGGTGCCTGCACAGAGACTGGCGCAACAGCAGGGGCGGCCTGCGACTCAAGTTGTACCGGAGCAGCCAGGTGAGCCGTGCGATTCAGGAGCGTTTGTAACGCCATGACAAACTGATCCATGCGGTGATCTTGCTCATCCAATCTGGAAAAAATATTACCAACAAGTGGATTGACTGTATCTTCTGAATTCATGGCCTTCGCGTACTGTCAGAAAACATGAAAGAGACTGAGACAGAAGTACAATCAAATCACACTTGTTTATTAATAAAAATAAAAAGGTAAATAGAAAAAAAGCGTAGTCAAGCCTAGCCAGAGTCCAGTAGCCAGATCGGGTAGTCAGCCAGTCCAAAGTTCATTAACCGGATCGGGTAATCAGCCAGGCCAGAAGTCAGGGATCCAATGAGAGCAACTACAAGCAGGATAAGAAGCCAGGAGGGATGTCAGCAAGCCAGTCTTGAAACAAACAGCAGGAGATGGTTCCTTGTCATGTGACCAACGCGAAGGCAAAGGAAAAAGTGAGCTGGAAGGCTTTAAATAGGCAGGTCAGACGAGCATCATCGGGAACAGCTGGTAACTGTGGAAAGAGAAGAGAGCTGGCAATTAGCCGACAGCTGAGCGGCCAGCCCAGAGGAGGAAGGGCTAAGCCAGCCCTGACAGGTTGCTACTTTGGTCCAGTTAGCCTGCAGATGCTGCTTTCCCCTTCTGGCAGTCCCGGAGTCCATGCATGGCAGCTATTTGTGCTGATTGTTCTGCTCTTCACCATTTTCTCAGTTTTGCAGCCCTTTGCTTACCCATACGTAAGTGTGCTTTTATGCTTTTATTAAATGAGATATGCTCATATTGATGTTTGCGCTGTGGTCACTTTTTTTTTTTACATGTTATTGAGGATTCCCAGACCTGATGAGCCCTGCTGCACCACAATATGAGCCGTCATCCATCCATCACCACTCACATCCTCTCCTGTGATTTAGTCCACATTGATTTTCACTAGGCTGCTGATTGATGTATTCCACCCAGATCCATCCCACTGGAACCAAGACTCCTTAGGAGTAGTGGAATTGGAGCCTCTCTCTCTTATGCCTTAAAATTCCCTTCTGACTGTGGATTCTCATTCCCGGATTTAAGGTTTGATGAACTTGAACTTAGAGCACAATGAGACTCTTTTTTTTTTCTTGTTAACCTTATTGAGGCTTACGTATGAAAAGAATGAAAACGGGGACATATCCTGTTGCCTATAAGAACCACTAAGCTTCCAATTATCATACACAAGCCCCAAAGTATTTTCACTTCAAATCTAAAAAGAACCAGCCACTGTATGTAGGGACCACAATGAGTTATAAATGGCTTTTCTGTAAACCTGTTATAATTTTCCCATATATTCATATCCTAAGGGTGGGAGACAGAAGGACACAGAGGAAGCAACTGAAGTGGGTGAAGAAAAACCAGATGAAGACCAGCTGAAGAGTGGCACCACAGACCCTGAGGAAGTCTCTGAGACACCTGCTTTAGGAGCAGAACATGGAGAGGGTTTGGAAGCTCCTGTGAGGGTTGATGAGCCAGCAGAAGAAAATAGCACAGGCCTCGATTCAGCCAACACAATTGCAGAGCAAACTGAAACAGAGGACAAAGAACCAATGGCTGATACAGAGGAACATGACGAGTGAAAAATTATTGCAGTAACTTGTGTTGCATTATGACTTTTTCACATATTATTCTAGGATTTTGGGACACTCTTCTGATATGCATTGGAAGCTAATCCAAGCTGTACGTAACGACACTTTCAAAGTTGTATATCAAGCTCCAATGCATTGTGTGCCATACAGAAATTGAGAACTACTGATATTATGAAATATAAAACTTTACTTATATATACTATAGCTTTAGCCTTTGTTTTTTTTGTTTTTTTGTTTTTTTTAGATCTTGCTAGTTCTCTGGCAGTCTTTCTCAAAAGGCGACAATAGAGGTTCTGACAGTTGAATAGAAGGGTGAGGCTTAGTGTCAGGAAGGGGCGGTGTTATATTTTGTCTGAGGAAGACATTGTGGTACCATCTGCAGACTAGGATCCAAGGGGCTAAACAGGATCACATTGTCATATTGCACAGTAAGAAAAAAAATACAATACTGTTTACGTAAGCCTTTTCTGTGAAAAAATGCTCAATTCTCTTGTGGGATAAAAAGTGATGGCATGGCAGCACTGTAGGCTGACATGAGTACGGCTTTCCATGTGCAGTACAAAGTGTAAGTTTTCTTGAGAAAGGCTGTACAGCTCCAAATGGGATTGCACAGTAATTATAACTGGATAAGGACTTGGTAGCTACTTGACCTAGTGGGAGGCACTCGGGTGTAGCAAGAATATATTAAAGTGCAACTAAAGGGTAAATACTTACCTGTCCAACAGGCCCTCCTGGGCACTGCCAATTTCTTTTGAGTGCTGGCCTTCTGGCCTCTTCTTTGGCCAGTCGGGAATGCTCCTGCAAATTGCACAGGCCTCTTCCCTCCAGCCTGCAGGTGGCAATAGAGAGCAGCATTGACTGAAAAGTCTCAGCAGCACTGCCGAGGAATGAACACAGAGTGTGTGGAGCCTGGAAAGAGAAATTAGGAACTTCTTTGCAGTTAGTGATCATTACCAATAGTGCAAATATCCGTTTTGGATTGCTGATCTTGGGAGATCTAAGTGATACCGTAGATTCCTGTGGAGGGCTGATCCATAAGTTTTGGTGTATGAGTAATGACACGGATGGTTCACAGTTAAAGACTCATTTAATTTGCTGTCTGGTACGCGCATTCACTTCTCGGTGACGGCACGTGCTTGCTGTTTTGTGTGGAATCGCCGTGATGTCCTTATAAGAACTAATATAAAGAACTTATTGTAAAAATATTGTAAACATTTCCATAAAAAATTACTTAGAACCCCCCAAACAATATATATTTTTTTTTAACAGAGACCTTGGGGAATAAAATGGCAATGTTAGGAAAAAACTGGGAGGGGGAGGCGCTGACCTGAGTGTAGTATTAAAATTATGACTTTAATAGGATAAGATTAAAAACACAAGATGATAGAAGATGTATGCTTGTCAAAGTAAAGTGCAGTCCTGGCATTCCTCATGGCTCTGCGGGTCCCGCTGTTCTGGATAGAAGGAAAGGATTGAGCAGCTGGCTGGAATGGATCACATGTGTGTTTCTCCAGGATTAAGGAACCAGGAAGCTCCACACTGACCAGCATGGACCGTGGAACAGGAAGTGATGTCACCGACGTCTGATTGGACTAAGGCAAGGCTGCAATCTTGTCAATCAGGGCTGCAGTGGTGAAAGGCTATGCGCTCAGAGCTGGCTGCTCCTTCTAGAGGGAACATTAGTATAATACTTATTATAACAAAGATACTGATCCGTACAGACATTATACTGGTAATGGCAGTAATCATCAACTTAAAGTGTGACTACTATAGTGTGGCAGGAAGTCTGGCTCAAACTGACACTGTCTGGGATGGACGCTAACTGACACTTAGGTCAATAGTAATACAGTGATCAGTGATAATAGTATACACTGTACTGATGACACTGGCTGGGTGACAGGACTGATCACAGGGGCAACCAAGGCATACTTGATCATCTGGCTGGAGTCTCTCCGCTTTCAGTTCTAAATAGTAACTAAAAGCAGGGAGAAATACAGCCAGATCTGTATATTCTGTTTAGCAACACACAGATATCTGTGCTGTGATTGGCCACAGCCGTTCAGCAGGTATACAGCCAAAATGATTGGCTGCAACTTGCTAACAAACTTGTGCTATGTCCAATCACAGCACAGGTCAGAAGGAGGTACGTCCATGCGTGCCTCTAAACCAGGAAGTACAACGTGACAAACGGGTACGTCCCAGTGCCTAGGGCTGCCACCTGTCAACAGTAAATGTACTGCTGGAGGTCAGCAAGAGGTTAAACTCAACAGATTGTACAATGAGATCGTAATATAATTGGCCATCATAACTAATAATATTATACCTTAAAAATCCAATCAAAAAAAGTTAACATCATTATTCCAAATTACGTATTTTATGGGATATACACACATTTGTGTGTAAATATATTAATATATATATATATATATATATATATATATATATATATATATATATACACACACACAGTATATATGTATACATTATATATGTATACATCAGGAGAGGGAGGAAATAGACAGTGGCAGAGTATATACTAGTGTACATACAGTGGAGAAGTGTAGCACAAAACATATACATCGGAGTGTATAGTTTTTAACCGTGTGGAGTAGAAATAAAGATTAGAAAGTACAGTACGTAGTACAAAGTGAAGTAGTGTGCAGCATACTGTACAGAGTGGAATGTTGTGGAGTTCATAATGTACAAAGGGAAGCAGTGTGGTATATTTAAAGCTGAAGTTTTTTGTATGCCAATTTACATTGTTACACTGGTCCAGCTTGGACCCTGTGGGATCCCCATGGAAGCTGGAAATCACTATAGTAGGCACCGCTACTAGCAACTGCCTTGTTGCATTGTAAATACAAGAGGTCACTTGCTCAGCATGGGCGCCATTCAAAAAACACTTTGCATTTTCTAGTTGGATGAGCGTGAGAGACAGGATGATGACATCCTGATTTCCACCTCATCCAATCAGAGAACCCTTTGCATTCATTGAGAAAATGGCCCCGTGCTGATGAGCAACCTCCTGTTTTCATCAAGCAGAAGGGCAGCCACTCAGCATAGCACCCAGAAGCTAGCAACAACCAATGTAGTAACGGTGACTACTACAGTGATTTTCAGCTTCCAAAGGGATCCCACAGGTATGGCACACACATACTTACATGGGTCCAAGGTGAACCAATGTAACTGTGTAAAAATTGCTATTGCTTAACTTTAGCTTTAATTTACAAAACAGTGTAGTGGGGCAAAGTATAAAATGCATACCTCCCAACATTTTGCGATAGGAATTTCGCACACCTACTAGCAAAACGTATGAAGGCATAGGACATGCCCCCCTGACATACCCCCTTAAAGGATAATTAACCAAAAACAAAAGGTTAATTAAATACACAAAGGCTTTTTTTGTTACCACTACTATTCCTTTATATTGGCTTTTAAAATTTACAAATGCAGCAATTTAGATGAAACGTTTAGCAATGGGGAACACTTTTTGAAAGATAAAAAGTGCATTTTATATACAACTATACAGATCAGATCAAAATGAGGGACACATGAGGAGGAATGAGGGACAGAGCCTACAAATCAGGGACAGTCCCTCAAAATCAGGTTCAGTTGGCAGCTATGAAAATTCCATATAGAGTGGAGTAGAGGTAATACGCAGATTGGAGATATTTGAAGGTAAGAACACATAGTACAGAGTGAACAGGTGCAGCATATAGAACAATAGTGTGTATTGGAGAAAATACAATGATTAGTGTCCTGGAAGGAAATTTCCAGAGGCAAATGTCTAGAGCTTGTGACTGCCTTTGGAATGAAGAACAATAGGCAACTTTAGGTGTGCCGGGCTTCAATTTCGTACAATGTTGATAGGCATGATAAATGATATCTAGTTGAGCAGGCAGATTTCATTGTTGGCTTTCTGGGATATAGGAGCTGTGTAGTAGTTTTAGTAGTACGGTTGACTTACTAAGTAACACATTGTGAAGAGTAAAGGTCTATAAGACACTAAACTTTCAAATGCTTTCATAGGATACATTTATTTACTTTTATTAACTTAATTGTGGGGTATACAGTATGTATAAATTCTACATGCACTTTTTTTTACATATATAACTTGTAGTACAGTTATCCTGTAAACCCACACCATAAATACTCGTCTCTGTTTTCTGTAGACCTTGACTATGGGGTCTTCTTCTGAAAAAGTCTCCCAGGTGAGCTGCGTGCAATGTGAAATCCCCATTCTTTTCTATGGAAAAGCTGCCCCCATAAGGATTTGAGAGGATGCTGGAAATATTATCCTCTAAACCAGAGATCGCCAAACTTCCTAAACAAAGGGCCAATTTACTGACCCTCAGACTGTAGGGGTCTGGTCTGTGGCCATTGGAAGTAGAAAATGTCCCAGCATCAGTGGAAGTAAACAATGGGGAATTTGGGGGAGATTTGTACTAGGATAGAAAGTTTGAGAAGAAAGAGGATATGTGCTAGGTGGGTTTTTTTTGGGGTGAGGGAGATTTGTGCTAGGAGGGAGGACAGCAACCCTGCCCATCGTGTCACTGGGAGGAACTGTGTCCCATCTTTGGTGTCAGTGGGGGGGAATTATGTTCCATTGTTGGTGTCAGAGGATGAAATATCACCCCAAAGCAAGCAAAGGGCCACAGTTTGGAGACCACTGAACTAAACAGTACAAATCAGTTTTCATCTTGCTAGAGTGAGCTTACATTTCTGGTTGCTTTGGGTTACTGCACTTCAAACATCTTCATTACCTTGAGCTGCCTTATTACTTCTCTTCATTTTTTCTTCAGCAGGACAGTCCTGGAAACTAAGCGGGACATTATACTGTACATAGTTACATAGTCTGATTGAAAAAAGACACAAGTCCATCTAGTTCAAAACAAGAAAAAAAACAATCTCATATACACAATTCTATACCCACAGTTAATTCAAAGGAAGGAAAAAAAAAAACGTAGCAAAGTATGATCCAATTTGTTCCAGCAGGGAAAAAAAGTCCTTCCTGATCCCCCAAGAGGCAATCAGATTTTCCCCAAATCAACTTACTTTACTTAATGTTAGTACCCATTTATATTATTTACATTTAGGAAAGAATCCAGGCCTGTTTTAAAGCAATCTACTGAGCTGACCAGGACCACTTTAGGAGAGAGTCTATTCCAGCCTTTCTCAACCTTTTCAACACAGAGGAACCCTTGAAATAGTTCTCCAGTCTAGGGGAACCCCTGCTAAAAATTAGAGATCTACAACTCATGATACATTAGTATGATGGTCAGTGGGAAGAATGGTCCTTACACTTGAGGTCTTTGGGAATAATAACCTCCTTACAGATAGCTAAAAATATCACTGGTGTGAGTGGGAACTTATCTCAGAGGCAGAAATTGCCCAATGCTGAAGGAACCCCTAGCAACCTCTGGAGGAACCCTAGGGTTCCACGGAACCTTGGTTAAGACTCACTGGTCTATTCTATAGTTATATATTATAAGGCTTCTTTCAGATAGGCAGTCGTGTTTGCCAACCACTGAAAAGCGACCCGCTGTGGATAGCTTTTAAGAGGGCAGAAAAGTGCCTGAGAGCCTTTCATGTCTGTTTCTTTTTATTTTTTATTTAAATTCCCGAACTGCAAGCCAAGCATTTGGCTTGAGGTTTCTGTGTAGCTCCAGCGAGATGACAGGCAGCGCCATCTGTCATGTGTATAGCCCTGTTAGGCTGTAATGTTAGCATTCAGGTGGGTGGCCAGGAGGGGGGAGGGGGGGTACAGGGTTCTTTAAATGGATACAGGCTGAAGCAGTAACTTCCATTAAAGTATAACTAAAGGAAAAATGTTTTTTCTAGTCTTGGATAGAGTGGAGAGTGAATTAGAACATCTGTCAGTTTTAATTGCTACCTGTACCCCCATTAGGGAGTTTCACCCTCTGTGTTTGTCCTGCTTACCATTATCATTGAGAGGGAAAGTAAAAGAAAAGCCCACATTTTGTGTTGTCCCCGGTAAAGTAACAGAGGGGAAATCTTCCATTGAAGACACTATTTCTGGTGACCTGAGGGTCCCCAAGAAATTCCCTTAATTTTCAGGGATTTCTTCTCACTTCCTGTTTTGCTATGGGATGGGATACAGATGGCAGGAAAAATCTGACAGGGGTCATACCTCTCCTATACTATATCCAAAATGAAAAAAAAAGTTTTGCTCATAGTTCTACCTTAACTACTTCCCACCCGGCCAATGTACATATATGGCTGGGTGGATGCCCTCTGCTTCTGACTGGACATTCCTGAACGTCCTTCAGGAGGAGGGGGATCACGCGTGCGCGTCCGCACAGCAGCGCGATCCCGATGCGCTCATGTCACCAGGAAACAGCGCATCTCGGATCAGCAGGAGGGCTCTGTGATTGGCCCTCCTGATCACATGATGGCCGTGTCCAATCACATGATGAATTTATCATTATGAGGGGCTCCCACCATCCCTGTGCTGTGCTGACTTCCTGGGTTTTTAACTTTTAGGTTCGTTAACTTTTCATAACAATTACGAATGTTCGTTATGATGAATTTATCATGATGAGGGATTCCCACCATCTCTGTGCTGAGTTCCCAGGTCTGTACACCTGCTGTGCCTATTTTTAGAGGTTCCCACCATCCCTGTGCTGTGCTGACTTCCTCTGATTGGAGAACAAAACACTAGTCATGTTTCTGTTAATTTGGATCTGAAATTCGTTAACAAAATTTCATAATTCGTATGAAATTCGTAAGCATAGAAATTCCCATAGGGTTCCCACCATCCCTGTGCTGACTTCCTGGGGTTTTAACTTTTAGGTTCATTAACTTTTCGTAACGTTTACGAATTTTCGTTATGATGAATTTATCATTATGAGGGGTTCCCACCATCCCTGTGTTGTGTTGACTTCCTGGGTTTTTAACTTTTAGGTTTGTTAACTTTTCATTAAGTACGAATTTTTGTTATGAATTTGGATCCGAAATTCATAAACCAAATTTCGTACGCATAAAAATTCGTATTTCGGATTCGTACGAATGTACGAATTTTCGGAAATTCGTAGGAATTTTTGTTTCGTACGAAATTAAAACACATGTCTACCACACATCCGGGTTTGAAAACCACGTAAGAGCCCCAAATGCAGACAGCGTGAATTCAGGGGCCACGCAAGCAAACACTGATATGTGGCTGATACGTGAATGAATGAGGCCTTAGGCGCTTAATTACCTTGCGATGTGAGCAGAAAGTTGGCCAGAAGGAAAGCACAAAGGAAGACATGTTACCAGGGGCGGACTGACAACTCATGGGGCCCCCAGGCAATCAGACATTATGGGGCCACACAGTATACACAAACACACACACACAGTATACAATCACACATTATACACAGACATGTTTCTATTGGCTGAGAAGGTACTGGAGAGGTGGGGCAGCTATAATCTCATGATTTTTAGACCAAAAGGATGTCGGTAAGGGAAATTTCAGAGACAGATGTAAAAAAAAACACAGATTTTTAAATACTTTCCCTGGTTTTACTGAGGGTGGCAACCTTGATGGGGCCCCCTAGTGGCACGGGGCCCTCGGGCAGTGCCCAAGTGGCCCAATGGTCAGTCCGCTCCTGCGTGTTACTGGCCAACAGAAAAAGGAAGTAAATGGGAAAAAGAAAGAAGGAAAGTTTAAGCAGCACAGGCTTTATCCCCACGCCCCAACGTCCCTTTAACTAGGTCTTTACCCATGGGGGCCAGGAAGGACTGTGCAGAAGAAGAATGCAGTTTTTACCGTATACATTTCCAAAACAGTTATATTAAATGAAGATGGTCCAATTAAATAGGATTATCTAATGATAGTAGATGAAAGAAAAACATCTGATTAGAGGAATCTCCTGACAAAGTGCTGTAAGCCTAGCCCTGTGACTAAGTGAGGAGTGTATGTTATGCCAGGATTCAGACAGAGACTTGTCTGAGCAGTTATAGTTTCTTTGTATAGAAGCATCCTAATCCTAAATGCTTCACTGGACAATATGTAAATAATTATGAATCATCCCTTAGCCCCAGGCCAGCAATACATTTGGAATAAATTAAATCCCAGAATTGGGAGGACTTCACCGACTATTAGCAATTAAAACAAAGCATGTATTTGCTTCCCTTATATTTTCACTGAAGGGTGTTCACTCATTCCCCCTTTTTTTTTTTTAAAGTAAAAATTAAACTCGCATGAGGTATTACAGTGAAAAACAGATAGGAAACACTGCATCCAGCACGTGTTCCACCGAAGTCGGAAGTGACGTCGTTTGGACTTGCAAACCAGAAATTACGTTGACACGTTTTGCCCTCCTACAAGGCATCATCAAGGACCTCCAAAAGGTTCAAGAGGTCCTTGACGACGCCTTGTGGGAGAGTGAAACACGTCAATGTAATTTCCAGTTTTTCAGTCCAAGCGACGTCACTTCCGGTTTCGCAGCATTTCCTGTCTGTTTTTCACTACAATACCTCATGCGAGTTTAATTCTGCTAGTCTGAAAATACCTATCCACTTTGCGCAATAAAGTGTTTATTTAACAGTACTTCACTATTAGCCATTCCTTTACTTTTTGGTGCCATACTCACCTTATGATCATCACGAGTGTTGAAGATTTGTGGAGGATCCTTCAAGGATATGCTATTTATGGCCAAAAACCAAGCCTGATTGACTCCTGGACTGAGAAGCCAGGGGTCCATTCTTTTCGAGTGGGGACAAAGGAGGGGTGTGTGATACACCTAGAAGTTCGGAGCACGATTGCACTTTATCATTTGGAGCATATTTGCACAATTCATATGGACGTTATCACATGTTAAATTTATTTATTTTTGTGAGTGCTGTAGTTCTTTTTATTTTCATAAATATTCTTTGTAAAGTTCTAAAGAATCAAAATATCATACATTAGAAGTCATTCAGCGTGAAGGAAATTTGGCACCTAGCATTGTTCTTAATTTCTCTTAAAATATATAGTATCTCACAAAAGTGACTACTCCTCTTACATTTTTTTAAATATTTTATTATATCTTTTCATGTGACAACACTGAAGAAATGTCACTTTGCTACAATGTAAAATAGTGAGTGTACAGCTTATAACAGTTTAAATTTGCTGTCCTCTCAAAATAACTCAACACACAGCCATTAATGTCTAAACCACTGGCAACAAAAGTGAGTACGCCCCTAAGTGAAAATGTCCAAATTGGGCCCAATTAGCCATTTTCCCTCCCCAGTGTCATGTGACTCGTTAGAGTCCATTCACATAGGGGCAACACGACTTTGAGCGAGACTTTGGGAGGCAACTTGGACACGACTTGAGTATGAATCATAGCACGACTTGAGGCGACTTACAAGGCAACTTGAAGTTGCTTCCAGGACAGGGGACTTTACCAGTGGTCAATCACATAATAATCAGCTCTGTGGGAGGGAGGGGTTTGCCTAGAAAACTATTTTTACTTCCTGGAAAGTTGCTTCAGTTAAGACAGGGGATCAGACTTGGAGGCAACTTCTATTGAAATCAATGGGTACAAGTTGCCTAGAAGTTGGATTGAAGTAGTACAGGAACCTTTTCTGAAGTCGGAGCGACTTCAGTAGTGTACATTAAGACAGCTCTCATTCACTTACATTGATTTTATCATTTTGCGCGACTTGAGGCAACTTGGGACGACTTCAAGTCGGATCCAAAGTTGCTCCTGTGTGAATGGACTCTTAGTGTTACAAGGTCTCAGATGTGAATCGCTCTCACTCTCTCATACTGGTCACTGGAAGTTCAACATGGCACCTCATGGCAAATAACTCTCTGAGGATCTGGAAAAAAAAATGTTGCTATACATAAAGATGATCTAGGCTATAAGAAGATTGCTAAGACCCTGAAACTGAGCTGCAGCACGGTGGCCAAGACCATACAGGACACGTTCTCAGAACTGGCCTCGCCACGGATGACGAAAGAAGTTGACTGCACCTGCTCAGCGTCATACCCAGATGTTGTGTATTGGAAAATGTTATATGTATTGTCATAAGAGTCCTCCTGTGTCCATTCTCCCCTGGCCCGCGCTAAAAGAGCTGACTGGGGCAGACTGACGCTGGTTGAGATCCGTAGTTAGGTAGTGGATAACTTCCTGGGATTGGAAAGAGGTGTTTGCGGAGTGGGGGTATGTCCGCCAGCAAAAGAAGGTACCACTGTGCTGATTCTCATTCTTAATGACCATAAGAATCTCACATTCTTGTCTGAGGCTAAACGCCTCTCTCCCAGAAGGGTGCAATGGGCTCTTTTCTTATCTAGTTTCAATTACATTGTCTCATTCTTATCTGATACTAGGAAAGGGCTGACGCTTTGTCAAGACAATTTTCCTCCACTTCCAAGATGTAGTCGGTTCCCGTTCCTGTGATTCCTTCTTATCGTATTCTGGCTATGGTTCGCACCGATCTCATTTCTCCTTTGGGTGACAAAATTCTTTCCGCTCAGGCCCATACTCCTCCTGAGAAACCTTGTGACCGCTGCTTTGTCCCAGAGAGGCTCCGTACTGCCATGCTCCAGACTTACCATTCTCCCAAGGCTGCTGGCCGCCCTGGGAAGAATCAACTCTTTTGGCCCATTTCCCAACAATTCTGGTGGCCTAGTCTGCGTACTGATGTAACTGCCTTCGTAGCTGCCTGTTCCATGTGTGCTCAGAGTAAGACTCCACAACACCTTCCAGTAGGCCTCCTACAATCAATACCCGATGGAGAGAAGCCCTGGACCAACCTGTCCATGGATTTCATTGTGGAATTACCCAACTCCCAAGGCAACACAGTTATCCTTATGGTGGTTGACCATTTCTCGAAAATGTCCCATTGTATTCCACTTAAGAAGTTACCCACTTCTAAGGAACTGGCTTCCATTTTTGCTCGGGAGATCTTTCGTTTACATGTGCTACCCAAGGTGATTGTCTCGGACATGGGTAGTCAGTTTGTGTCCCGGTTCTGGTGAGCCTTTTGTGCACAGTTGGGAATTTAACTTGCTTTCCCCTCTGTGTATCACCCGCAGTCTAATGGGGCTGCAGAATGCGCCAATCAGTAATTGGAGCAATTCCTACGTTGCTATATTTCTGACCGTCATAACAAATGGTCAGACCTTTTACCGTAGGCGGAGTTTGCTCACAATAGTGCATGGAATTCTGCTTCCCAATTGTCCCTGTTTATGGCGAACTATGGTTTCCAACCTTCCATGTTGCCTGACTCGTTTGTTCCGCAGAGTATTCCTGCATTAGAGGAGCATCTCCGTGGTCTTTGTTCCACTTGGGCACAAGTCCAGGAGGCTTTGCGACATGCTGAAACGTACAGACTCCATGCTGACCGCAGATGCCTGCCTGAGCCTTCCTACCAGGTTGGGGACAGGGTCTGGCTGTCATCTCGCATCCTCCAACTTCGTGTTCCCTCTCTGAATTTTGCACCTTGATTTATTGGGCCTTTCCATATTCTTCCCAGGATTAACCCAGTGGCTCACACATTAGACCTTCCTTCTAATATGAGTATCTCAAATGTATTTCATGTCTCCTTATTCAAACCTTTGGTCTGCAACCGGTTTACCACCTCAGTGCCTCGTCTTCACCCTGTACAGGTTGAGAGCCATGAGGAGTATGAAGTACAGTGCATTGTTGACTCCCGTAGGTTCCATGGGTGCATGCAGTATTTGGGGCATTGTAAAGGGTAAGGTCCGGAGGAACGCTCTTGGGTCTCATCCTCAGACATACATGACCCTGTCCTCCTTTGTTTTTTCCATAGACATTTTCCTCTCAAGCCTGGTGGTCCTCCGAGCGGGAGGGGTCATTACTGTCAGGGCTGGGCTCAGTCCTTCCTTCTCTGAGCTGGCTGTCGGTTAATTGGCAGCTCCTATCTCTCCACAGTGACTCCCATGTTGATGATATCCAACTCATCAGTCCTGCCTACTTAAAGCGGGGTTCCACCCTAAAGTGGAACTTCCGCTGATCAGAACCCTCCCCCCCTCCGGTGTCACAATTGGCACCTTTCAGGGGGGAGGGGGGTGGAGATACCTGTCAAAGACAGGTATTTACACCCACTTCCGGGCATAGACTCCCGTGGGAGTCTATGCCTCTTCCTGTCCTGCCACGCTGTCTGCTGGGACACACACGGGTCCCAGAGACAGCGTGGACAATTCTTATTGTGCTATGCGACTCGCGCATGCGCAGTAGGGAACCGGGAAGTGAAGCCGATTCGCTTCACTTCCTGACTCCCTCACCTAGAATGGTGGCGGCAGCAGCTGAGAGCCGAGCGATCGATCGGCCTCGGCTGCCGGCATCGCTGGACCCCGGGACAGGTGAGTGTCCATTTATTAAAAGTCAGCAGCAGTCAGCAGAGATTCCAGTATTTATAGCTGCTGGCTTTTAATATTTTTTTCCCCAGTACAGTCCCGCTTTAAGCCATCCAGCCCAGATTATCTCTGCCTTCATCTTGGTCACATCTCTAGAGACACTTTCTCTTTCTTAGTGAAACAATACAAGTGTAATATTCCTTTAAATTTCATACCGGAGGGGTGTCTATAGTATGCTTGTAAAGGAGCGCAGGTTTCCCCTGTTTAGAACACCCAAAATTGTTCGCTGTTCGGCAAACTGGCGAACAGCCAATGTTCAAGTTGAACATGCGTTCGACTCGAGCATAAAGCTCATCCCTGCTGACCACGGTGTCAGGGCTCAGCAGCCATGATAAAACGTGGTCAGTTTACAGGGGGGAGGGCAGAACCAGGCAGGATCAGCCAGTTTTTTTAAATGATACAGGGAGCCAAATTACACAGCACAAGCTCTGGGTATAACATGCTTTAAAGGAACAGGATCTTTATTTTTTATTTTTATTTATTTTTTGGGTTAACAATTTCATGTATTTGAAATAAGTAGACTTTAAGCGTATATAATATGCAGCAAATGATTGATATTTGATATATTTATAGAAATCTGGTTTGATTGGAATGGGCAGATAAAAATCCCACATCTAAAATGGTGGAAATTAGAGCTTCCTGATGATGGCCCATCTTATTGGCTAATGCCGCGTGCACGTGATCGAATTGTCCGGCGGACTACCGCATTATGCCGGACAATTCGATCGTGTGTGGGCTCCAGCTGACTTTTTCATAGTAAACTCCGGCGTACTCAAAATTTGTCCGCCAGACTTGGCTTTCAGCGGACAATGCGTTCGTCAGTGTGCTAGTCCGACTGACTAAGAATGACGCATGCTCAGAAGCAAGTACGAGAAGGAAGCTTTTGGCTACTGAACTTCCTTTTTCTAGTCCCGCCGTACATGTTGTATGTCATTGCGTTAGAAATCGCCGGACTTTCGGAGTGGCCAAGCCCGTTCGTTAGAAAGTCCGGCGGATTGTTTCCCGGATTGTTTGCCGGACTAAGTCTGCCGGACAATTCGATCGTGTGTACGCAGCATAAGACGCGTCGGGGCTTGATCGATTCACTGCGATATCACTACAGCCTACGTCATGCCCAGGACCATGATGAGCCACGAATTGCGGTATTCATTACATGCCGGCTGGAGCGATTCCGTATACATATGGTGCATATACTGGGTGCCAGGTCACAGGTACCTTAAAATGTGATTTGATTGACCTTTGTTTTTGCATTCACTTGTGAATAAATCCTACGGTTTTACACTATGTGGTATCCCCATCCCTGTCAACCCATTGATGCGCCTGCCACTAAAGATAACATCCAGGGGTGGATCCCCAAATAATTACAAGCGACCATACTCAGTGCCAGATTAAGAGCATCGTGGGCCTGGTGCTAAGGATTTTGGTGGGCCTTTTTATGAAAATAAATAAAATGAAAATGCAAACAATTTTTTGTTAAATTAAATTAAAGAGGGGGGGGGGGGGGGTGATACAGAGATAGAGGGCTGAAAGAGAGGGGATGAGAGGGAGGGGAAAAGAGAGAGAAAGGGGGTGAAAGAGAGAGAGGGGTTGAGAGAGAGGGAATAAGAGAGAAGGGGTGATAAAAAGGGGAATAGAGAGAGGGTGAAAGAGAGAAATGTGGGAAAGAGGGTTTGAAGGGGGCGAGAGAGAGAGAATGGGGGATGAAGGTGGTGAGAGAGAGAGAACAGGGTGAAAGAGAGGGAATGAGAGGTAGAGGGGGTGAGGGGGTAAAAGAGTGAAAGAGAGGGGGGTGAGAGTGAGGGGTGGGTCTGTGGGGGGGCAGCACAGCATAGTACATTACATGGGGGGGGGGATAGCACAGTACATTACATGGTTGGCACAACACATTACATGGTGGATACATGGATACAGCACATTTAATGGTGGGCAAAGCACAGCAAATTACATAGTGGGCACAGCACATTACATGGTTGGCACTGCCCAATACAGCACATTACAAGGTAGGCACAGCACATGACATGGTTGGCACAGCACTTGACATGGTTGGTGCTGCACAACACAGAAAATGCGCAAAGTGGGCATAGGACCTAATATGGAGGGCACAGCACATGACATGGTGGGCACAGCTAAGCACATTACATGGTGGGCACTGCACATTAAAAGTGAGCACTGCACAGCGCATTATATGGTGGGCACAGCATATTATATGTTGGGTACTGAACATGGCATAGTGGGCACTGCACAGCACATGACAAGGTGGGCACTGCATGACACCACATGACATGGTGAGCCCTGCACAACACAGCACATTGCATGGTGGTCACAACACATCACATGCACAAGGTGGGCACAGGACCTTATATGGTGGGCACAGCACATGGCATGGCGGGCACAGCTGAGCACATTACATAGTGAGCACTGCACATTACAAGTGGGCACTGCACAGCAATTTACATGGTGGGCACTGTACATAACATGGTGGGCACTGCACGACACATCACATTACATTGTGGGCACTGCACGGCACAGCACATTACATGGTGGGCACAACACATTACATGGTGGGCACTGCATGGCATAGCACATTTCATGGTGGGCAATGCAACTGCACATTACATGTTAGGAATGGCATATTACATGGTGGGCACTGCTGAACAGCACAGCACATTACATTCTGAGCACAACACATGGCAGGGTGGGCACAGAACAGCACATGACATGGTGGGAACTGCACATGATGTGGTGGGCACTGCATGGAACAGCACATTACATGGTGGACACAGCAAATTATATAGCGGGCAGTGCAAGGCACAGCATATGACATGGTGGGCACTGAATGGCACAGCACATGACATGGTGGGCATTGCACATGACATGGTGGGCACTGGGTGGCACATCACATGACATAGTGGGCACTGCATATTACATGGCAGGCACTGCATGGCACAGTACATGACATGGCGGGCACAGCACATTACATGGTGGGAACAGCACATGACATGGTGGGCACTGCAAGGCACAGCATGACATAGTGGGTACTGCAAGGCACAGCACGACATGGTGGGCACTGCACATCACATGAAGAGAAATGCAATGCACAGCACATTACATGGAGGGCACTGCAATGTACAGCACATGACATGGTGGGCACTGCACATTACATTGTGAGCACTGCAATGCACAGCAAATTACATACTGGCACAGCACATTACATGGGGGCACTGCAATGCACATGACATGACATGGTGGGCACAGCATGACATGGTGGGCACTGCACATGACAAGGTGGGCACTGCACATGACATGGTGGGCACTGCACATTACATAGTGGGTACTGCCTTGCACAGCACATGCCATGGTGGGCATAGCACATTGCATGGTGGGCACTGCAATGCACAGCACATGACATGGTGGGCATTGCAGTACCCACCATGGGCATAAGAGAGCACATTACATGGGGGGCACTGGGCACAAGAGAGCACATGACATGGTGGGAAGGCGGCGGCGACGGCGGCGACAGAAGACCGGGCCACCGCCTGTAAAAGAGCTATAAGAAGGCGCGGTGGCCCGGCAGAAGAACCGAAGAGGGGGACAAGACCCCCGAAGTCGGGAGAAGAGGCCGGCGGCGAGGAAGAAAGCCGGACTCCTCCGCTAGCAAAAGAGCTACAAGAAGATAGCGGAGGAGTCCGGCGAAAAGACCCCCGAAGACGGAAGACCCCCGGAGCTGTGCAATAAAGTATTTTATCTCGTGTGTTGTGTTTTTTTTTGTACTTTTATTTTACAGGTGAATGGGTAGGGGTACATTGTACCCCATACTCATTCACATAGGGTGAGGGGCCGGTATCCGGGGGCCCCCTTATTAAAGCGGGCTCCCGGATTCCGATAAGCCCCCCGCCCGCAGACCCCGACAACCAACGGCCAGGGTTGTCGGGAAGAGGCCCTTGTCCTCATCAACATGGGGACAAGGTGCTTTGGGGTGGGGGGGCCGCGCGGCCCCCCCTTCCCCAAGGCACCCCCCCATGTTGAGGGCACGCGGC
Organism: Lithobates pipiens; assembly: GCF_037356315.1. Classification (NCBI taxonomy): domain Eukaryota; kingdom Metazoa; phylum Chordata; class Amphibia; order Anura; family Ranidae; genus Lithobates; species Lithobates pipiens. The sequence continues at coordinate 143,831,566 of NW_027507787.1, read as the reverse complement.
CTGGTACGGCTCAGGAGGGGGGGCGCTCGCTCGCACCCCTTTCCTGGCCGGCCGGGTAGCGTGCTCGGACAAGGGTCTGTTGTGGACTTGGGGGGGACCCCCACACCGATTTTTTTCGGCGTTGGGGTTCCCCTTTAAGTCCATTCCAGGCAGCGGGGTCAGCGACGTCTCCTTCGCGGGCCCCGCCTACCTGGAGACGCGCTCGAAATGAGCGGACTTTCCTCCGCGTGTGTGGGAGCGAGTCTGTTCATTTCAAAAGTAGGGCGGATAGTATGGCGGACTTAGTACGCCGTATTAGTCCGCTCAAAAAGTGGTGTGTGTGGTCAGGTCCGTTCATTCGAAAGTATGACGGACTGTCCGTCAGATTGTCTGATGGACTAAGTTGGCCAGACAGTCCGCCCCGTGTGTACGCGGCTTAACAGATCTTGTGATAGGAGTCAGACATCTGCAGAGACAAGCCTTGGCTGCAGTGACTAACACTTGTCTCCTCCATGTGTGCTGTGCACAGAGGGCTCCTCTTCTTTCAAAAAGGCACACAGATATTGATAAGCCACTGGCATGGGCCTATATTGAGGGAGGGGCCTGGAGCTGCAGCTCCACAAGCCCCTATGTTTATTTCGGCCCTGACCATACTAAAGATAGGAGGTCCATGTCCATTGACTAACCCATCCAGGGGTGGATTTCCCAATAAGCACAAGTGACCACACTAAAGATAGGTAGTCCACATCCAGGGTGAGTGCACATCCATGTGGGACACCTGAGTTGAGCACTAGTGGAGCACCTGTCTTTCATTGAATTTCATGAGAACAAGCACTTTATTTTTTTTAAATAATACCACGGAACTTGCCAATTTGGTTTATGGACTAATGGTGTGATAATGTTATATACCTTGGGCGATGAATAGTTATGTATATTATTGAAGTTTTACCATTAAGCTTACATTAACCCCACAGCTGGTTTGATCACTACACTAAGATCACCTATTTATTTGTATCACATTTTGTCACAATTTGTCCCTGTCAGGTAAAGGTCGAGCATTTGGTCCAAGTTGCCCACTGATCTTAGATCTGTAGTTCAGGCTATTACTGTCATGGGGGAGAAGGGAAACAAAAGGGTTTAAATGTTTTTTTGTTTTTTAATTCTTTATATTGGGCACTTTACAACAAAAACATTTAAGGCTTAATGCACATCATACCAGAGCATGTAAGTAAAATGAAAATGTACTTAAAGTGAAGCAATACCCTTTTTCACTTCTCAATGCATGTACTGCATTGCAATAATCATTTACAGGCATAACTGATTACCTAGGCAAGCTGGCTGACCCCAAAATCGGATATGTGGCATGGTAATGCCATGTCAAGTTGACCAAGATTTACCATTGACACCAATGTTAAAAACTGGGAGCAGTGCCATGCCAAACTGACCAAGAATTTCCATAGACACCAATGTGTCCATACTCGTGAGTGTACATAAAGTGAGTGTACGTAAAGCAGGGTATGCCTGTATTCAGTTCAATACAATAGAAAGTTATTCCCATACAAGAAACCATCATCGCAAGTAAACCTTTACCCAAACCAAGGCCTACTACATTTGTAACTATCAGTTCACTACTCAGTTCTTACTTACCTGCCATGTAAGACCCCAAACCATGAACTGTGTTTATGAAATGTGCATCCTTTTTAAAATGTGACGTCTAGGCAACAGGGGGCAAATGGGAAAGGAACAGAGTTGAAGGGAGGTGTAAGGAGTCGGGCAATGTTAGAAGAAAGGGTTGGCTGGGAAGGGGAGGGAGGTAAAGAAGGATCAAAAGGGGGGTAATGCAAAAGAATGGGTAAAAAGCAAAACCTCTTCAAAAGAGGGGAGGGCAGTTGGGATGGGGAGGGGAGCGTCAGGGACAATGCCATCATCAGGACACCACTGGCCTCTGGTTGTTGGGCCACAGAAAGTTGTTCTGGGGTCATAATCCACCAGCTGAAAGACTTCCATAGAGTGAAGTCAGTAGCCAGGATGACCATCCATAGTAGAAACCATGTATCGCAAAATTGTTCTTCATGATTGTGAAGAGACACAGTCAATTCTTCTATTGTTTTATTTTGTTAAATATGGTAAACCATAATTAACAAAACTGGCCAGGGGCCAGTGGTGTCCTGATGATGGCATTGTCTCTGATACTCCTCTCCCCACCCAAACCATGCTTCAGTTGTACTTTAATAACATGAAGTAAATAACTAATAGCATTTGTCCCTAAATCCATGGAATGGAAAGTATGTTTATGGACTTCAAACCAAACCAGTTCCAAAAAATATGAAGTAGCATCCTAGGTTCCAACTAACATCCCCAACATGTGGGAACATTTTCTAGAGAAGGCATTGGATCGAATATTATTGTGTCAACGTGTAGATGCAGTTTGCCCTTCCCTCTGTAGGTGGCACTGTGTTGCTGGTCGCTGTACAGAGGGAATTGAGGATGAGTGGAACACTGTTCCTCTGCAGCCTCCGTAGATGTCATAAGATAAGCAGTGGTCAAGTTGAGGGCAGTGCTAATAAATAGCAGTGCCCCGCTGCAGTTGGCACGCACATATGAAGTGGATAGATTAGGAATGAATCCTCAATGGATCAGGACATTTTATTTAGGGAGAGGTTGCCTGGACTCCAGTGCTATGAAAAAGTTTTGCATCAAATCTTCTCAGTGCCGCTTACACCGCTACTCTGCCTAACAGCCACCCCTCTACTCAGACACTGCTCCGTTAACGTAAGCTATTGACCGCCTCTAACATTGCTGAGAACCTTTGCACCTGTGTTGATTGTGCAACTGAGACTCTGCTACCATATTGTTTTGGAACTGTTAAGCAAGTACTTTGCTGCTGTTAAGCAGTGTAATTTGTTACCTTCAATTACTCAAAACATAATTGTGCCATTTTACTTGGTCTCTGTGTGCCATTCTTTCATACTGGGTACCAACTAACTGGCCCCACCCTCAAACAGTTTATAGCCTTGCTCCTAAAATCAGTTGGCAAAATAAAACCAGTGTGTCAATGTAATGGCTCTCTGAACTGGACCTGGCATGAGGAAGGCTTAAAGTTCTGATTCCTATTTTGGTATGTATGGAGGGAAATATTCCTCCAGTGGTGCAGTGAGGGTTTCATAGATGTAGCACCCTCCTAATTCAGAGTAGTCTGCTAAGTAAATTTAGTTTAGCTCCTGTGTAAACAGTGGAGCAGGGTTTGATTGCTTACAGCTGCTCATTGTTTCACAGGCTGCTGTACTGCTACTCCTCCCTATCTTCTAGAATATTTATGGAACTCCAACTAATCCCTGGGGAGGTGTGCCCAGAAGGTGGATGAAGTGCCCATAAGTAGTCTGGGGCTTGGCAGCAGAGTTCAGTGTTCCTGAGTCCAGTCCTGCAGGAAGAGACCCATGTGCAAGGGCGCTGCCCCTGGGCCAGAGAAAACAATAGGAGACCTTGTGAAGACATTGAGGTCCAAATTAGGCTTAGCTGAGGGGCCTACCGAAAACCAGTTGTCCAGAGACTAAGCTAAGCCAGAAGGATGTTGGTGGGAAGTAGTCCAACCTTCTTGTGGCTGAATGAGTAATGGACATCCCCCACCCCCCTACAGAGGAGAAGTGACAGTGGAGTGCTTTGATCTCCTCAGGGAGTACAGGCCACAGGCCATCAGGAGCCCTGCGGGTTAATTCTTTTGCAAGTCCAGTGCTGCCAGGAGTTGTGCAATACTGCCAGAAGTTTGCCAAGCACAGTCAGTAGTTCGACAAAACAGCCCGGGACTGTGCAATACAGTCAGGAGAGTGCAGCGGAGCCAGAGGTTGAGCAATACAGCCTGAATTTTGTATATAGCAGCCAAAAGTCAAGCAGTCCCCAAGTTGTACAGTCCTACAGTTCCGAAGGAAATCCCATGCTACCCATACCTATCCTAAGAGATCCCCAAGTTAATGTTTTAATAAAAACCCTAAAGAGAAACCCCTAGACTGATCTTTTGGGCCAAAGGAAGAATGCCAGAAATGATGTGTGCCTGCCTGTGTGCGCTATATAGAGAAGGGAGCATGGATGAGGCATAGGAGTTGCATCTCAGCATAGGATCTCAAAAGAAGAGAGCGATCTAGAGAGGTGTGTCAGTCTCGTAAAGACCTTAGGAATTGTCAGACTGGATATGCAGGCATCTAATGATGCTCAGTTCAAGTTGTGTATTGCTTCATGACTTAACTAATCATTTGGTGTCAGAAAATGCAGGAGTCTGGATTTACCTACATCTAAAGGCGTTTCAAATGTTTGTTTTCAGTCCCGGAGGAGAAATATAGATTTCACAGAACTGGAGATATGGGAGGGATAGATTGATATTGCTAGTACATGGAAGGTCTGTTAAATTACTCTAAAGTCCTGTACACACGATCAAACAATCCGGTGGAAAAGTCCGGTGGACTCAAGTCTGCCGGACAATCCGCCCGTGTGTGGGCTCGGCTGACTTTTTTTACCCAAAAGTCCGGCGGACTAAGATTGTAGTTTTGCACATAAATCTGTCCGCCGGACTCGCATTTCGGCGGACAATACAGCCGTGTGTGTGCTAGTCCGCCATACTTTTGAAATGAACTGACTTTTCCCACCCAGAGGATGTTGGGACTGTGACATCATAATGGGCAGGGACATTATCCGGCCATGTGCATATAAGTCGCCGCACGCCGCGTCCCTGTTATTGTGACCAGAGACAGCGACGAGGCAACAGCTCAAGAAGAGAAGAGAAGAACAGAAGGCCAGAAGACAGCGGCGACAGAAGACCGGGCCACCGCTTGTAAAAGAGCTAGAAGAAGGCGCTGTGGCCCGGCAAGAAGAACCAAATAGGGGGAAAAGACCCCCAAAGTCGGAAGAAGAGGGTGGCGGTGAAGAAGAAAGCCGGGCTCCTCCGCTAGTAAAAGAGCTAGCAAAAGATAGCGGAGGAGTCCGGCGAGAAGACCCCCGAAGACGGAAGAAGACCCCCGGAACTGTGCAATAAACTATTTTAACCCTTGTGTGTTGTGTTTTTCTACATTTTTTCACAGGTAAAAAGAAAAAAAAAGAAAAAAAAAATCATACAATCCCATGTACAAAATCCTATACCCACAATTGATTCAGAGGAAGGCAAGAAAAACCAGCAAAGCAAGATCCAATTTGCTCCAGCATGGGGAAAAAATTGATCTCCTGGGAAGCAACTGGATATTCCCTGGATCAACTTTACCTATAATGCCGCGTACACACGACCGGACTTTTCAACATCAAAGGTCCAACGGAACAATTCCGGCAGACCATTCGATCGTGTGTGGGCTGCAGCGGACTTTTGATTTGCAAAAATCCGACAGACTTTAGAAATGGAACATGTTTCAAATTTTTCCCGCCGGAACTCCGTCGGACCCAGTTCCTACCGAGAAATCCGCTCGTGTGTATGCTAGTCCGACGGACAAAAACTGACGCAAGGGCAGCTATTGGCTGCTGGCTATGAACTTCCTTATTCTAGTCTGGTCGTATGTCATCACGTTCGAATCCGTCAGACTTTGGTGTGATTGTGTGTGGCCAAGTCCGTTCATTCGGAAAGTCCGTCAGAACTCTGTCATAACTCCGTCAGAACTCTGTTGGACCTAGTCCCTCAAAAGTCCGGTTGTGTGTACGCGGCATAAGGATTCATTTTTACAGCTGTTGTTTTTGGCTTCAGATGTTTTTTTTTTTTGCAGCCATTAAACTCCCCAGCATGTTATCATATGTGTTCATGTACGCATAGGCTGTTCTCAGCAGTTTTTGGCAGGGGCACTTTCTAGCTGGAAAAAACCCCCAGAACTAGTAGGTTTTGAGAGGAGTTTCTCTGAAAAAAAAGCTGAAACCAGCTTAAAAACATCTATTCAGCATTTATCAGCATTTTTGAGCCAAAAGCTTTTATGGTAGTGTAGCGGATGACATTTTGGACAAAGTGTCATTCATGTGTAAATTTAGTTTTTGCCTCAGAACAGTAGTGGAGTTCTGAGGGTTAATTATGTAGGTTAACTTTAACATCAGATTGGCTGGGCTGTATTAGAAGTTCTGCTTGGTCATGTGGATGGCGAGGTGCACATGACCAGCCAGAACCAGGCCTGGTTTGGACGTTTTGGGTATCAGCCTTCTCGGAAGATGTTAAGGTCACGTGTTCAGCAGGAGTTCGTGAGGCCCGTGTGGTCTGGTCTTGTTTCCAGGACCGGGATAGCCCCACGAGGGGTCCTGGTCACGGGGTGTTCGACATCCTGCAACATGCTTCTGTCGGTTACCCCCAATAGACCCGCCTGGTCTGGGGTAGGGATCCGCCTGTTTCCGAGTCTCGGAACCGGCTGGTCCGAGGCGCAGTAACTGAGGGAGGATTCAAGGTGTCCGGGTGTGCTCTCGGCTTGGAGGGGCACCACAGCTTGTGAAAGTGACCGGGGGAGGACTCTTTGGAGGAGGGCCGACAAGTGGCATCCTGAGAAGTGCCTGGTTACTGAGTTGGGAAGGACATTGACAAACTCACGCTTTTTCCAGTACTATCAAGGAGACAGAGAAAGTTCCAGGTACTGAGGGAAAAGGTTCCTGTTCACTCTCAGTTACAACTTGTCTACCTTCAGAAATTTTACAAGTTCTGACTCAACGTGCTGATTGCCATGATCTCTGGCTAGAGATCTGTTCAACCTTGAAGTGCCCAGCTGTGAGTGTCTACTCTCTGGGTGGTATTAGAGACTTTGTTATGTCTGCAGTTCAAGGTGCCGGAGTTCTTCACCCTTGCCCTCTGTTCCTATATGAGACTGTGTTGTTGGATGTTACCCCTGCAAAATAAAACCTTTCAAAAGGACTTTATTGGTGTCAGCGTCCAAGTTGTTGGGTATCAACCATGGGAACCCCTAGACGTGAAGAACAAGCCAAGCGGAGGTAACTGGTAAGCCCAATAAGTGAAGGCCACCCTACAAAGGGTTATGACTGCTACACGAGTATAGTTTTTCTAAAAAAAAAAAAAGCTAAAAATCGCTACCCATAAAAAAGCACCAAAAAAGAAAACGCTAAAAAACCCTACTACAAAATTGCTGAAAAACTCACTCTACAGCTACAGCTTTCTACAGCTAACGTTACTGGCTTTATTATAATGTCCAGTGTGCATGAAGCCAAAATGTTAGTACCCAGTTACTGTATATTATAAGTGAGAAGTCAGAATGCATCTCTGTTTTCCAATAATATGTGACATATAAATCTATATTATACTGTTTAATGGAGTTCCAGTCGTTTTTGTGTTTATTAAAAGTCAGCAGCTACAAAAAGTATAGACACTCAGCTATCCCAGGATCCATCAATGCGGCCACCCGAACCTTCAGTTCTCTCCTTCGTCTCTCCCCGGCGCCGGCATTACAAGTGTTGGCACCCGGCTGTGACAGCTTGTGGCTTCACAGCCGGGTGCACACTGCGCATACGCGAGTCACGCTGGGCCTGCTCAATGGCCGGGCAATCTTCTGGGACCTCCTGCGATATGTCCCGGAAGTTTGTAGCGAGGGAGGGGGAGAGAGGAACTTCTGCTTGAGACATCTAGGCGGCCCGAGCGGAAGTGGGAGCGGAGTACATGTCAAAACTAGGTACCCACTCCCCACCCAAAAAATGACATGCCAAATGTGAAGGGGGTGAGGAGTGCTTAAAGCAGAACTTTCACTTTTGGGTGGAACTCCGCTTTATCATGAATATTTACCTGGGTATTATTTCTTTCTTATCATACTTTTAAGTTTCGACAATTATATTACAGTAAGAATAGAAAAAATATATATAGCATTTGTATAATAATAATGATTTGTTTTTGGTATGATGATTTATAGCCAACAAGTATTTAAACTTTATTAGTGTGTGTTGCCTTTGATCTTTGTTTCTTGCTGTTATCATTTGTCATAGTCTGTCTTAAGGCACTGACTAATACCTGTGAAAACAGGGTTATTGGTAATCCCTCCCTGTCCTTGGGCTCTCAACTATTTTCTGTCACAAATTCCTTTGGTCTTCTTGCAAGGCACAATTTCAGAACTCATAATAATGACCCTTTTCTATCTGGTGTTAGGTAAAACGTGACCTAATAATACATTTTCTTAAATACATTTTTCTACTATGTACTATACCTCTTTATAGTATATTATTTTCCTGACAGACTCCATGGCAACAACATGTGGGTTAGCCCCACCTCCATAACTACCCAATAGGACCCCTCTCCCATAAATCTTTGCTCTAGGCTGCTATCCATGTTCCTTTTTTGTCCTCCTCCGTAGGACCATGTTGTTGGTTCTTTACCTGAAGATGACTCCCCTGCGATCTGGATCGGCCAAATGCCAGTTTAATTCCTTCGATAGGCCCTGTCTGTTAAGCAGGGCATGGAGTGGTGAGGCAAAGTAGCGCTGAAGATTTGAATATTCGATCATCAGAGTGCGCACGGCCTGTTTGCCTATCATTATCAGGCGGCCATTATCTGCAAGAAAGTCCAGTGTGTATTGGTTCCCTCGCCCAGGTGATTGTAGGTGGAGTGGTTAGTCTATCTATATACATGGCAGCAGTGTTTGTGTGTTGTATTGTACCTTTCTTTCTGGTTTTCCTGTCACTGGTGTTCCTAGGAATGGCGCTGGCTCTCTTTGCGCTCCTTTACTTCCGGGTACCAGCATGCGCTCTGTGCATGTGCGGAACCAATGCGAAGATGAGGCTTGGTTCACGTTGTTGATGACGTCACTGGCGCCGCTTTTAAAAGCTGGAATAATCCCACAGAGCCCTGGGAATGATTGTGGGCACTGCAGTGACTTCCCTGTGCTGATTTAGCACTTCCAGGTAAGCACTGACACTAGTGGTGAGGTTAGGCTACCTGAATAGGCAGCTGACCTTTGTCTTATCCTTGTAGTATCTGGCTTTGATACCATGGATTCCTCACTGCCTCCTAGTGGCCAACCTGCTTGTAGCATGTATGTTTGCACTTTTGTGCTTTTCTGCCTGTTTTAAAGGAAAGAGAGTAGGGCTTAGGGCACCAGTTGATCTCTGTTTCTCTCTCTTTTCTGTGTTGTTTTTTCACAGCCCTTCTAGGTCCGATCCACAACGCAGTTCCCATAGAGGAAGTGGATTCTCAAAATCACACCACTGGCAATCTTCCTCCAGGTCTAGCCATTATAGGTCTCCTTCCAGATCTGATTGGCGCAGTAAAGATCTTCCTCACCCCTCTTAATCTCATTCTAGCAAGAGACCATAACAATGATGCTGGGAGTGTAGGATGCCTGTTCCAGTAGATAAATCTCTCTGTGATCACTGCTTCTCTAAAGCCGTAGATGAGAGGGATGGTGCAGACCAGCGTATAAAATGTATGGTGAGGTGGGTTGTGAAAGAATCTCTGCAGGAAAGAGAGGCTCAACAGCCCTGTGATTCCCCATCAGACTCATCAGTGAGAGAAAGTTTAGTACATGAGACATGGGAATCTTCCCAGCCAAGTCGCCGTTCCGCTCCTATCTCAGACAGCGAATCAGATCTGGAATATCCATGTATGGGGTTTGAATATGCCTTAGTTCCTTCCTTGGTGAAAGCAGTAAGAGAGGCTCTGAAGTTGGAAGACCATGTCACTTTCCCCCCAAAACAGAGAAAAATTTTCAAGCAGCTCAATAAGGAGCGAAAATACTTTCCTTTTCTCCCTGAGCTGGGTGACATCACATTTGATGAATGGAGTAAGATGGACAAAAAGAGTTCCATGCAATCAAAAGTCTTAAAACTGTGTCCTTTCAAAGAAGAGGAAGTAAAACACCTTAAGTCAGCTCCTTTGGTGGATGCAGCACTTATGAGACTAGTAAGATATGTAACTCTTCCCTTAGAAGATACTGTATATTTTAAAGATCCTTTGGAAAGATGGATTGATTCAGATTTAAAAAGGATTTACCTGACAACAGAAACGGAATGCAAGCCAGTACTTGCGATAGCTGCAGTATCCAAACCTATGGGATCTTGGTCTGACAATGTTGATGAGTTCCTAAGAAGTATCTCCGTTGAAACGGCTAAAGATTCTCCTATCCAGGAGATAAGGCTGGCGTCTGCCTTTCTTGGGGAGGCTTCTATTGATGTCATCTGCCTAATGGCCTGGGTTATGCAGGCATCTGTTTCAGCACGTTGTGCCTTATGGCTCTGTCCATGGTTGGCTTGGTGCCGAATTCCTTTTGAAGGAACTTCTCTCTTTAGCAACAAGCTTGATAGTGCCATAACCTGGGCCACAGGGAGTAAGTCTGGTTTCATCCCTCAAGACTGACGCCTACAGAATCAGAACTGCTCATTTCCAAGAAGACAAAATTCTGATCGTGCTAGGGAAGCACGCAGCTACAGACCGGGTCGGAAGTTTTCAAGGTCATAGAAATCCAGGCAGTCCTTTTAAAAAAAAAATCCACAAAAGGTGGTTCCTCTGGCAACCAGGAGCCTCATTTCGGGATTACTGGACCATCAAGACGGTCTCCTCCGGTCACACGTGGGTCTTCAACAACACCCCAAGACTAAGATTTGTTCCTACAACTCTTCCAGGTTCAAAAGAGAAAAAGCAGGTCCTGTTAACTTACGTGAATTGTTTATTGGATCATGGCAAAGCCATCCCTGTTCCAGAAGACGAACGAAGCAAAGGCATGTATTCAACTCTATTCATAATGCAAAAGAAAAACGGCACATGGAGACCAGTCATAGACTTGACCCATCTCAATTTCTTTATCCGGAAGGAAAAATGCTAAATGGAATCTTTACTTACAATTCAACAGTCGGTACATCTAGGAGACTGGTTGATTTTGATCGATCTAAAATACGTTTACTTTCATGTTCCAGTGGCAAAGAACTTCCAACAATTCCTCCGCTTTGCGGTAGACGATCAGCATATGAAATTCACGTGTCTCCCTTTCCGGTTTCATGTCACCTCTGGTCTTTTCCAAGGTCCTATTAGCAGTGGTTACACTTCTCCGGGTCAAAGGGGTTTGTCTCCACCACTATTTGGATGACCTACTTCTCCTAGCTCAAAACAAAGGCCAACTGTTGGTGCACAGGAGCTTAGTCATTTCCACCCTGAAAGAATTCAGGTCACTCCTGAATTTAGAGAAGAGCCATGTAGACCCAACACAATCCCTTGTGTTTCTAGGGGCTCACTACAATACTGTGGAAGGCACTATCTCCCTTCCAGAAAAGAAGATTGGAATGATTAGAGACAGAATACATGCAGCTCTCAAGTCATCTCATCTTTCCGCTCTCCAATGCCTGAAAGTAATTGGCACAATTACAGCTATCATTCCTATGGTGAAGTGGGCCCAATGGCATACACGGCCCTTCCAAAAAGGGTTCCTTCAACAATAGGATTCCTCCAGCCAAATCCAGGTCAAACACCTTACTCCAACCATGAGAACGTCTCTCCTTTGGTAGCTTCAAGGGAAAAATGTGTGCAATTGTCATTCAATAATTCCCATCTCTTGGGTCAGGATAATGTCAGATGCCAGCAACCGGGGCTGGGGCACTCATTGCCTTTCAGAAGTGGCTCAAGGCAGATGGAATTCCCCTTCCTGAGGGATTGTCTCCAACATACTGGAGCTGAGGGCTGCCTTGCAGGCGCTCCTGTCATTTTGCCGTCTAACAATGAATTCTTCAGTAATGTTCAGGTTGGACAATACAACTTCGGTAGCTTACATAAGGAAGCAGGGCAGAACTCACAGCTGGTCACTGATACAGGAAGTGGAGCCAATAATGAGCTGGGCTCAGAAGAACTTGTCCAACATCTCTGCAGTTTACATTCCAGGAATTCAGAATGTACAGACGGACTTCCTTGCTCATGTTCAAATGAACAACAACGTGTGGTCTCTACAGAGAGGGGTGTTCAAATGGCTTCTAACCCTGGAGTGTCTCCAGTGGTCGATCTATTTGCTTCCCCATGCAATTACAAGATGCCTAAATATTATTCGGTGTTCAGAGACCCTCAGGCGTATGGGATAGATGCTCTCTTGGATCAGTGGAGGTTTCAAAGAGCTTATGCCTTCCCTATGGTACCAGTGAGTCTTCAATTTCTCCGGATGAAATTTTCAGTTCTCTTGCTGTCTTCATCCTGAATACAAACTCTTTACCTGCTCTGCAGAACACTTAGGCCGCGTACACACGGGCGGACTGTTCGCCCAACTTTGTCCGCTGAACAGTGTTTGGGCGGACAGTCCGCTCGTGTGTGGGCTTTCAGCGGACAGTTTCAGCGGACAGTTTGACGGACAAGGTTTTTCGGAATTTCCGAAAAACTGTCCGCTGAAACCTTGTTTCAGCGAACAGTCCGCTCGTGTGTAGGCTTGTTCGTCAAACAAAGTTGCGCGCATGCTCAGAAAGGATTTTCACGCCGAAAGTTATAATGCAGTGTATAGGACGTCGTATTTTTCGTCCCATCGTACGTGCCGTTCACGTCATCGCGCACGGTTTCAGCAAACTGTTCGTCCGTCGTGTGTGGCCATGTCCGTCCATGCTAAGTTTGAGCGGACTGTTTGCCGAAACTGTTTGACAGACAAAGTTGGGCGAACAGTCCCCGCGTGTGTACGCGGCCTCATGTTCCACTGATCTAACAAATGTTCCAGAACTGGGTTTATATTTGTACTGTGCATTTTACATTAGTGGCTGAGGTGGAGATCAGGGTATCATTCAGCCCCACCTTGGACAATGAAAGAAGCCTTGCATTCATTGCTTAAAATACTAGGCTTCTTCTAAATGGCAGAAATGAGGAACTCTATGCAAGAGTAAAAGAAAAGTTGCTTGTGCTGCTGCTGGAACACAGCAATGCTTACTATACTGTATGTAGCACAAACTACTACAGTAGATTTCTCAGAAGGTGATGAAATAAAGGAAAATAAACAAAATAGTAAATAATAAACAAAAATCACCTTGTGGCGCTGAATAAGCGCAATAACGCTAGATAACAGTGTACTCTAATGTCCTACTGGACTCCGTGAATAATAAACACAAGTGCATGAATATAATCCACATTGAAATAAATAGCAATAAGATCACAAAAAAAAAATCACATGTGGGTGATAGCAATCAAAAAATCGCATAAACATAAAATAAATAAAAAAAATGTCAAATACGTGAAAACAATTATATAAAGCAAATAAGTGAAGCCAAATAAAAGTGCTCTTATAACAATGTGCAGTCCCAAAAAAATGTGGTCTCACAAATCCAATATTCAATCAGACACATTCAATGTCTAATATTGAAATGATGATCGCAGTAGTTCAAAGACTCCTTCTCCAGTGAAAATTCTATAAAGTGTCCATAAACGCAAACCTCCACCACACCTTCAGTGTTCGTGCCCCCCTCGTTTAGAACACTCACCAACAGTATTGCCCAGCACTCTCGTGTCAGGCAGAAACGCTTATAGTGAATACAGATGGTAACTGTTCCTCCAGCCAACTCTTGTGCCAAGCTCCGCAGCAGAGGTTATTTGGTTAATATCTCAGAGTTATCTCAAGGAGACAAAAGAGACTTCCCATAGTGCAAGATTGCAAAGATAATTTTAATCTCACTAGAAAAATCGCTAAAAAGTCGCACTCACATGAATCAAATTAAAAACAGGCACTTCAAATCAACATTCCACTGGTCAATCAGGAGATCCTTTACTCTTAGGCATTGGTAAGCACATCGGAGGCTAGTCCAGTTGATATCAAAAAGCACAAACTCTATAACAAGGCAGCTGTGTGGTACCTGACAACAGACAGCCTGGTTTGAAAGCAGCGCCAAATTGTGATAGTCAATCCTTCAGTAGGTATGTGCTCCTTCCTCCGCCTTCTCTCTACCTAATACTGTGTAAACTGGTCGCCGTATAGCCACGCCCCCGACATGTTTCGTCCAATGGACTTCCTCATGGGTTTGGCTATCCAGCTGTCTCGACCCCCCTTTTATTATAAATCACAGGCGACCAGTCCCTCCCAGCACAGGTAGCTCCTCCCCCCTATGTAACCCAATTGGTCATTGAGCACAAGCGGTGGGTGGTTCATAGTCAGTCACTCCCCAGCTCCTCCCCATCTCTGTGTCCAGGGTCCCTCATTGGCCACCCCCATATATTGCTCACAGCCAGATTAAATAAGCAATCAGCCGATCGCTACTCTACCAAAGAGGCCAATCACCATCCACATCAAGAGAGGCTTACCGACCCGACCGCTTGTTTGCCTCATCCATTAAATCGTCCCCGCCGTAATGAGTACTTTTATTTCATTTCCGCGCATGCGCGGACTTCCGGGGAAGCTGGTACAGTGCGCAAGCTGATTGGTTATATCTCAGCACTATCGTCATCACGCTTGTGCTAGCATGCCTCCCGTGGACCGCCCACTCCACCCACGGCATCTTACTACACCCGGAATAGACCATAGGTTGCACAGGCGCCAACCCATACATAATGCCACAGCGAGGAGAGCAAAAACTCCTCCCCATCGGCAAACCCCTTCAAACTGCATCATCGCTGAACGAGTCAGGGGGAAATCAGCAAAATTAATCTAATCGCTCCAAAAAAATACTAGTAGTTTTAAATAATACTATGTATAGCCTCATATATCAGTGTTCTCGCCCTCAACTCCACAAACAGGAATACGTACTTATAATGAGGTGACACCTGTGAGATGCTTTAAAGTAAATAAATCAGATAGCGGAGGAGATCACATAAAGGATTACAAATCCTGTATATTGATTCCCACTAATTTAAAGGGACGTTCAATGTCTTACCCAACCTGCCAGCATTTCCTAGTGCTAGTTAGCATATAACATACATATTTGTATGTTTATGCGATTTTTTGATTGCTATCACCCACATGTGATTTTTTTTTGTGATCTTATTGCTATTTATTTCAATGTGGATTATATTCATGCACTTGTGTTTATTATTCACGGAGTCCAGTAGGACATTAGAGTACACTGTTATCTAGCGTTATTGCGCTTATTCAGCGCCACAAGGTGATTTTTGTTTATTATTTACTATTTTGTTTATTTTCCTTTATTTCATCACCTTCTGAGAAGTATACCAATTTTTTAAGTGGCAGCTAGGAAGGGAGGGGGGCATTTGAGCGCTGTGATGATATACTAGAAGGGAGGCGTTTATAGTGTATCTTGAGTCTTACTACAGTAGATTACAGTCTAAGCAGCAGTCAACTCTGACATGGAAGTAATTTGTTTGGTCCAGTCTGGGCCAAACAAATCATGTAAAGTGCCAGAAAATATGAAATCTCTTTTAAAAGAGAAGTTTGGGGAAAAAAAAACATTCATACTTTATTCATGCTGCATCTGTCCTTCACCAGCTCTAAGCTCTGAGCAATAAAACACAGCAGATCACTCAGTTCTCAATCTCCAGTGAGAAGAGAGCTGGTGACTTTCAGTCACCAGCTCCCTGCTCTGCCCCTTCAGCACTCACTGGAGCGCTGTGCTGAGGAGGGGGCAGAAGCGGCTGGCTCAATCTCCCAGTGGCTTATTGTCCAGGTATCTGAGTGGATTCAGACTGTAAATTCGGGAACTTTCCACAAACTAAACCAGCTAAGTGACATCAGCCAACAAAGGGCTTTAGCCTGCTGTCCACTGAAAAGCTCTGGGCATACTTCTCCTGTAAGTGTTTTCTGTCTGCTTAAAAATCATTATTTGCTTGTTCAAAAGTCTACTTCATATATGATTTATCAGTTTAACCCATTCTAGTCATATAATGTCTAGTGTGTCATATAGGCTAGGTACTGATAAAAAAGTACTATCAAAGAATGGTTTTATATTGAGAAAACAATGTGCACCTTAAAGTACCTATAAAACCTAAAATGTACCTGTCCATATCTGCACAATCCAGATGCCGAATAATCATTATTTTGAATAATCATCAGTAAATAAAATCTATTCTAGCCAATGAATTCCTCCCCTGAGTAGGCCTGGCCATCAGTCTTGGTTCTAAAGCAGTGGGGGCTGGTGCTCCATTTTTTTTGGCGGAGGGCAAGAAAAAACCCCTCCCAGTCAGTTGTTCACACCAATCTACCCCCCCCCCCCCGTTGCTCGGTCAATCGGCAGATCACCCACCAGACCCGCACTTACCCCACCTAGGTCGCCGGCAGCTTCGGCTCCTTCCTGCGTCTCATCCTCCTCGGCGGGTTCCCCCTGCGTCTCCTTCTCCTCGGCATCCAATACAATCTCTTCTCCTCTTGGCCAAGCAGGAAGACCATAGAGAATATTAATTCGCTGTTGTCACTGTGCCCCAAGCCCACCCTTTTTTGAAGCCAATTAGAGCCTCAGGCTCTAATCATCTGTTTAAAAAAAAAAAAACATTGAAATTCATGTGTCCGCAGCCCTGCATGTAGATTAGACACAAAAGGAAAACCCCTAAATGGACTTTAAAGGCACTGACGTAGTAAATTGTTGAAAAAAGTATATAATTTATTAAACATAGTAAAAAACATAACAATAAAATATATTGGAATGATTACAATAGCTGAACAAAATCACTACATATATTCTATTTTGGAATTCTCTGGGTTCCCCTGACCTGTTTCAGAGTATCGAGTAAGCCCTTGTACACACGGTCGGAGAATCTGTCGGAATGAGTCTTATCGGACCGTGTTGTCAGATAATCCGACTGTGTGTGGTATGCATCAGACTGATTCCGTCCGAATCTCCGTCCGACCCAATTTTCCAACATGTTGGAAATATTTCCCGACCAACTGGGCCGGATGGACCTAATCCGATCATGTGTAGAGTAATTTTCATCGGACCAAGTGCCACGCATGCTCAGATCAAATTCCTACATCAAAGCTATTGGCTACTAGCCTGAATGTAGTCCCATCGTAACGAAATTACGTCATCACGTTCTGAAAGATCGGATTTTTCGCCAACTTGGCCCGACCGTGTGTATGCAACAGTTTCGGACACAATCCGTCGGACTAAATCTGACAGGCAAAATCCGACGGATTTGGTTGGCAAAATCGTGTGTACGTGGGCTTACTCTTTCTTCAGGGGTCTTGAGGAGATCAATTGTGTATCTACAATATAGCGGTTTCAAAAGATCATAAATGTTATCATATAGCGATCAATAGTACAATATAATATCTCTGCATTAAATTTTTTTTATTTAAACAAACTCACATATGTTGTAGTGGTGTCACCAATGAAAACATTCCATATAACTATTAAAAACAAACATAGACAGAACTGTGTCTCTATAAACCTTCTGCTCAAAATAGCTATGATATGCTTTAATGATTGCATAGAAATGATGCAACTGTGTCACTCTGTAGGTAAGATGATAAGATATGTAGAATAAGCATAATTGAAACTTAATTTAATTAAAATAAGTCCTAGAACTATTAATTTGTATAGATAATTCATCCTACCTGTGCCAAATAGGGAACGGCTGATGGTACAAGGGTGGTTTGAAGATATGAGGATGGTATATACCAGCCATCATCAAATAGCGACCCGCGATCCGTATACGGACCGAGCAATGCTTCTGTTCGAACCGTCAGGCCACCAGTCTAAAGTGTCTTCACTCCGCCGCCATTGGCTGCAGGGACCGCGGGTGTCCCTGAAACCAATGACATTGCATGTGTGCCCCGCCCCCTGCTGCTGCCGCCTATCTCTCGGCTCCTGGCCAGGCCGCGAGGTAAGGCATGAAGTCACATGTGTGCCCGCCCCTGCTGCTCACTATCATGGCTCACTCCTTACTGGCCGCACACTGCCCCCTTCAGCAAGACTCCCAGCGCAGCTCTCTACCCTGCAACTTGCTACCTATGCTGGCTACCACTCCCTGCCTGCCATTAAGGTATGTGGGATGTAATATTTACAGGGGCTCACAGATGGGCACATTTGCTCTTAAGAGGCCCATCAGCACATCAGCATCCCCCTTATTTTATGTTACGGTTCACTCTGATGGGCACATTGTATGTTAAAGCTCACTCTGATAGGGACAACAAAATGTTGTGCCCATCAGAGCGCCCCTTAACATAAAATGTGCCCATCAAAGTGAACCGTAACATAAAATAAGGGGGATGCTGATGTGCTGATGGGCACATTTTATGTTAAGAGGGCACGCTGATGGGTACATATTATACTAATGGGGGTACTCTGACGGGAATACCTGATGTATGGTGGCACTGTGATGGGGACACCTGATGCAAAGGAGCACTGTGAAGAACATACCTGATGTAAGGGG
The DNA here is from genome assembly GCF_037356315.1 of Lithobates pipiens. NCBI lineage: Eukaryota > Metazoa > Chordata > Amphibia > Anura > Ranidae > Lithobates > Lithobates pipiens. The sequence goes on along the minus strand of NW_027507787.1, from coordinate 143,813,388 downwards.
GAACTTTGATGGTAATACCTGATATATGGTGCCACTGTGATGGGGACACCTGATGTAGGGGGGCACTTTGATGGGAATACCTGATATACGGTGGCACTGTGATGGGGACACCTGATATACGGTGGCACTGTGATGGGGACATCTGATGTAAGGGGGCACTTTGATGGGAATACTTAATATATGGTGGCACTCTGATAGGGACACCTGATGTAAAGGAGCACTGTGATGGGGACACCTGATGTAAAGGGGCACTCTAATGGGTACAGTTGATGTGATGGGGACACCTGATGTAAGGGGGAACTCTGACAGGAATACCTGATGTAAGGTGGCACTGTGATGGGGACACCTCATGTAAAAGGGGCACACCTGTTGTGATGGGGACACTTGATTTAAAGGAGCACTCTGATGATGGTACCTAATGTAACGGGACACCCTGATGGGGACAAATGATGTAAAGGGGCACACTGATGGGAGACACCAGATGTAAGGGGGCTTTCTGATGAAGAAACCTGATGTAAGTGGGCACTTTGATGGGAATACCTGATGTAACGGGACACTCTAATGGGGACACCTGATATAAGAGAATGGCAACTTATTTATAGGGGTAGTCTGATGGGGACACCCAATGTAATGAATTACTCTGATAGGGGCACCTGATATAAGGGGGAACACTATTGGGGACATTTACATTTACAGAGTATTACCAGAATGTGCACAGGAAACAGTAAGAAAAGCACCAGAGAGTGTGGCTTGCACCAAAAAAGTAAAGAAGAGGCATACAATCTTTCATGGCACAGATTTGTGATTCGGACTTCGGCCAAGAAACATTTTTAGTGACCGGACCTCCTTGAATTTTAATTCACTACCCCTGGCATAAACTAAAGGAGTAATGCATGCATAGCAGTGGATTAGTCATATAGGTATATAAACTAATAACTTAAACATCTAAGTTTCCATCAATTTGATGTATTTTTTAGTTTGTATTTTATTTATCGATCATATAATTGTATTTTAATAATACTGCGAGATACGGAAGTATAGAAATATAAATTAATCTCAGATATAGACCAGGTAACATATATTCCAGATATATAATAATGAACTAATTGATGTCCATTTACATAGATGCCTGGCTTAGGTTATGTATACCATTGCCAGAGATCTATCTCTATATTAGCATGTTACTAGTTAGTAAATCAATATGGTAAAACTTGTCAAATGCCCACAATGTCAAATGAGACGAAAAAGGGGGCGGGGGAAAGAATGATAATATATCAAACCTTGCATACAGACGGTGGTCACATGGAGAAATGTCCTGGCATCCAAACAGAAAGGTAGATGTCGGCCATGACTCCAAGGACACCTAAAATATACTTCCCTCTCCAATCCCAGGCCTAATTGCTTCAGCTATGCCTGGGAGGGAGGGAGGATGAGAAACCCAGAGCACGCCTATGCTGGCTTCCTGAGCCGTGTGCTCACGTTCCCATCCCGACCACACATGCGCAACATCATCGCGAAAGAATGCGCACACAGCCCACCGACACAAAAAGCTACTCCAGCAGACTGTGCATGTCCGCTGCAGTAGTAAGATGGAGACCAGACGAGATGCTGAAACGTCTATGGCCCCCATAGAGAGCCGCCACGGTTAGAAAATCCAGGCGGCTACGTGTGCCAGGCGCCCTACAGACCATCCTCAAAGGGTCAGCTGGCATAAATCAATGAATTTCATGCATTAGTTATATTCAATCATCGTGAATAGAGCCAACCATAGGGGGACATGAAAGGTTTTTACAATTCCAATATAATATTGGTGCTCAAAGATTGCTATTTAATCACATATAAATTAACTCAAATTACTTAAATGGGGATGCTTATAACAGACCTGGGGATGCGAATAGATACACTATATCCTATTTCTCCATTCCCCCTGAAGAAAATCCCTCGAGAAAGGGTTTGAAGCATGTGGCCTCACTAAGGCCTGGCGAAGATGATATTGTGTATCCAGTGCAGCTCCATTTGGAGGAGAATCTTGTTAAAATCTCCTTCTCTGGAGCTGGAGTGGATACGATCTAGTATAAGGAACTTCATTTTTGGAAATTTACCTCCATGTACAATTTTAATATGTCTGCCCAAAGATAAATCAGGGTTATTAATTTACATACTTCTTATGTGTCTATATGCTTGTCTCCAGAAATCAAGTTCTGTCTTGCCAATATAAAAACAGTCACAATAGCTCATGTAACGACCTTAATAAATTTGAAATATTTAAAGCTCTTCAAATTTTCATTCGTAAACTGCTCTTGAAAAGTTTGTACCAAAAACAGCAAGCCAACACTGATTGCACGGCACAGGAAAATCAAGCTCTCGACCAACTCATCTCTCTGCTAGATGAGAATGATACAGCCGATCTGATTGATCGGATTGATCAATGATCAAGTATTAAAAACAATCGAGGAATCAGGATCCACCATCAGCAATCCTAAAAAAAACTCAAAAAGAAGTCAGATCAATGTCCAGCCCCAAGCACTAATCCTAATGCAGCAACATTTTTAAAGCTGGTAAATAAAGATCTGGAAAAACAAAAAAAACACAGACTAAAACACATACTAATCTTAACGATAAGGAAGCCCAAGCATTAGAAAAGCTTTCTCAAAATAATTTTATCACGATAAAATCTGCTGATAAGGGAGGCAACATTGTTGTTTTTGACAATGAGAAATATATCGCTATATGTAAAATTCTTAGAAACCAGGATTGGTATAGGCGGATCACGGCAGATATAGTGGAGAAATACAACAGCGAATATTACTTACTTGTTGATACAGTATACTTGAATGGTACCATCACAAAAAGCACATGGGATTTCATTAGAACCAACTTTCCCATAAAACCAACCTTTTATGCACTACCCAAAAGCCACAAATATGTAAACAACCCACCAGGGAGACCCATAATTTTGGGGCCTTATGTAAAAGACACCATACATTTTCGGAAAATATTAGACATCTTACATATCCCTAAGCCCTATATAGTTCAATCCCACATTCTAAAGGCCTTGCAGTCATAAAACATATTACGCGTTCGGGAGGAGAGAGGGACCTGGCTTACCATGAGTTCATTCTTTCCCTTCTCAAATTTATTTTAGGACAAAATATTTTTTCCTTCCATGGATCCCACAACCTCCAGATACAGGGGGTGGCAAGGGGACTTGCTGTGCCCCATCCTATGCCAACCTGTATCTGAGGGAGTGTGAAAAAATGTTTTTCATGGACTGTCACTGTCGATGTACACGGGCCATATGTTAGTATGGTAAGGTATATCAACAATGTTTTTCGTCATTTGGGATGGACCCATTGATACACTTCAGCAATGCTTGATTAGGATGAACAAAAACAAGTTCAATTTAAATTTTACCATGGCGTATGACAGCGAGCACATAGCATTTCTGGATGTGGAAGTGTATCGAGGCATTGAGGGTACCCTTGGCAATAACCTATATTGGAAACCCACGGCAGTAAATAACATCCTGCATACATCCAGCTTTCACCTCCAAACATTGGTCAACTCTATACCCTTCAGCCAGTACCTGCGGACTAGGCAGAATTGCTCTGATGATGCAAGTTTTAAAATTGAGGGGCAAAAACTGACCGGCTCTTACTGAGAGGTTATTTGCATGCCTCCCTTAAAAGAGCATACCAACGGGCATCAACACAAGATAGAAAAAAATTGAATATATACATAAACCTAAAAATGACACAAATCCTCTACGTATCATCACAAAATATACAAACCAACAACCCAAAGTTAACAACATTGTCAACAAGTATTGGCATATCCTTTGATCCTTTATTAGGACAATTTGTTCTTGATTGTCCCCTCTTTACATTTAGGAGGGCGCCACCAATAAAAGACAAGCTCATTACCAGTGAATATAAGGGGGAAGCTAGAAAAGACCCGTGCAAATACAATGGCACATTTATGTGCGAAGCTTGCAATTATTGCAATTACATCCTCTGGGACTGTGACACCATAATGGGCGGGGACATCATTCGGCGATGTCCCTATATAAGTCGCCGCGTGCCGCGTCCCCGTCATTGTGAGCAGAGACATCGACGAGGCAACATCTGAAGAGAATAAAAGAAAGAAGAGAACAGAAGAACAGAAGACGGCGACAGCGGTGACAGAAGACCGGGCCACCGCCTGTAAAAGAGCTAGAAGAAGGCGCGGTGCCCCAGCAAGAAGAACCGAAGAGGGGAACAGGACCCCCGAAGAGGGGGACAAGACCCCCGAAGTCGGAAGAAGAGGGCGGCGGCGAAGAAGAAAGCCGGGCTCCTCCGCTAGTAAAAGAGCTAGCAGAAGATAGCGGAGGAGTCCAGCGAGAAGACCCCCGAAGACAGAAGACCCCCCGGAGCTGTGCAATAAACTATTTTAACCCTTGTGTGTTGTGTTTTTTTTTACTTTTTTTTACAGGTGAATGGGTAGGGGTACATTGTACCCCATACTCATTCACATAGGGTGGGGGGCTGGTATCCGGTGGCCCCCTTATTAAAGGGGGCTCCCGGATTCCGATAAGCCCCCACCCGCAGACCCCGACAACCAACGGCCAGGGTTGTCGGTAAGAGGCCCTTGTCCTCATCAACATGGGGACAAGGTGCTTTGGGGTGGGGGGGCCGCATGTCCCCCCCTTCCCCAAGGCACCCCCCATGTTGAGGGCACGTGGCCTGGCACGGCTCAGGGCGCTCGCTCGTCCCCACCCCCTTTCCTGGCCGGCCGGGTAGCGTGCTCGGGCAAGGGTCTGATGTGGACCTAGGGGGGACCCCACGCCGATTTCTCGGCGTAGGGGTTCCCCTTTAAGTCCATACCAGGTGATGGGGTCAGCGACATGGCTACCTGGAGATGCGCTCAAAATGAGCGGACTTTTCTCCGCGCCGGAAAAGTCCACTCATTTCAAAAGTACGGCGGACTAGCACACACACGGCCGTACTGTCCGCCGAAAAGTGAGTCTGACGGACAGATTGGAGTGCAAAAATACTTTCTTAGTCCGCCGTACTTTTGGGTAAAAAAAAGTCCGCCGGAGGCTACACACGGGCGCATTGTCCGGCAGAATTGGGTTTGCCGGACTTTTCCATCGGACTTTCTGAACTACGGACCTGCCCACACACGACCAGACTTTTGAAATGAATGGACTTGCCCACACACGGAGAGAAGTTTGTTCATTTTGAACGTGGCTCCAGGTAGACGGGGCTAGCGTAGGAAGTCAATGTCACTGCCTCCATCGGCAAGATTGACACCTCACTGGCTCCGTTACCTGGTATGGACTTAAAGGGGAAGCCCTACGCTGAAAAAACTGCATGGGGTCCCCCCCCAGGGTCCATATCCGAGCATGCAGCCCGGCCGGTCAGGAAAGGGGGTAGGGATGAGCGAGCGCCCCCCCTCCTAAGCCATACCAGGCCGCGTGCCCTCATCATGGGGGAGTCCTTTGGGGAAGGGGGGGCCCTGCGCCCCCCCACCCCAAAGCACCTTGTCCCCATGTTGATGAGGACAAGGGCCTCTTCCCAGCAACCCTGGCCGTTGGTTGTCTTGGGCTGCGGGCGGGGGGCTTAACGGAATCCGGGAGCCCCCTTTAATAAGGGGGCCCCCAGATACCAGCCTCCCACCCTATGTGAATGAGTATTGGGGTACCATGTACTGCTACCCATTTCACCTGGTGAAAAAAAGCGTAAAGAAAAAAACACAACACATGTTTTTAAAATAATTTATTGCACAGCTCCGGTGGTCTTCCGTCTTGTGGGGGGTCTTCTTGCCGGACTCCTCTGCTATCTTCTGCTAGCTCTTTTACTAGCGGAGCCCGGCTTTCTTCTTCGTCGCCATCCAGGGGTCTTTTCCGACTTCGGGGGTCTTGTTGCCCTCTTCGGTTCTTCTTGCGGGGCCTCCGCTTTCTTCTTCTGAGATTCAATCCGTGAAACCAGTGACCAAGAGTTGATGGGGAAGTTTGCTTCCATAAGTCTGGAATGCAAGCACAAGATGCATTCAGCATATGGCCAGTGAAGATCTATAGTGATGGAGTGGTACCTCACTGAGACGTGCGACAGACCCAGACAGGACAGGGGCTTTTGGAGGGGACTGCAGGGTGGCCTCTTACCCACTGACTATGGGTCCTGGCTTTTAGGGGAGCACTACTCATTGGGAGGTGTATGTCTGGTAGACCCTTGGAGTGGTCTTGTTTCTGATTCAAGTTCATGTCTCCCCAAAACACACACACTCTGGGAATCTAGGCCCAGGATCCATGTTTAGGGCCTAGATGCCCCATTACCAACAATGATTGCTTCAGACTGTAATGCCTTGTATCGTGTGTGGGCTCTATTGTGTGTGGGTTCTCTCGGACTTTTTCTGCCGGAAAAAAATTTGAGAGCAGGATCTCAAATTTTCAGACAAAAAAATCTGATCGGACTTTTTCCCATTGTTTGTAGAGAACTCCGATCGGACAAAGTGCTACGCACGCTCAGATCATATTACGAGACCAAAGCTATTGGCTACTAGCCTCAACGTAGTCCCGTCATAACAAACAAACGCCATCACGTTCTGAACGATTGGATTTTCCAACAACTTTGTCTGACCGTGTGTATGCAACATCAGTTTAGGATAAAAATCCGTCTGAAAAAATCCGATGGATTTTGTGGTCGGAATGTCCAACCATGTGTACAAGGCATAAGACTCAGAACAGATGTTAATATCATCAGCTCAAAGTAACCTGATTCTGCAGTATCCTAATATAATTTGTTTAAGGTGTTATGTGTCAAGTGTATTTCTCCCATTGTTAACTGAGTCACCTGTTGTTTCTGTCTGTCTGATCATCTATGTGTTCATACTAGTAATAATGTGTATTGTATAGTACTTTGTAACCAGGGTTGTAGATGCCTAACAGTCTGGTCACCTAGGCTGGTTTAAGCGACTAGTTAATTAGCTCATGTTAATTATATCACTCTCAGCTATTAGTTGCTAGAGGTGGTTTAGCATAGTTTATGTTGGCTGTTCTTTAGTTATATTAATTACATTCCTGTATACATACAGTTTCCTTTGCATACAATAATGTGATTAGGCTCATCTGACCTAGTGTGTTTTATAAATTCTATGTGAGTTTTCAATAAGGAGTTCCAGTTCCAGAGTTCAGCTATAATATCTTATAATATCTGGTTCTTATGTCCAGACTGGAGGAACCTACAATATGTATCTTGGCGAAAGCACCTAAGCAGGGTGCTGGATGGTTCCATCACAAGATGTAATAGGTAACCTAAAGGATCTGTGCCAAGGCCCATTGATGTCAGTTGGTCAACTGAAAGACAATGTCAAAGGACATTGCCAAAAAATATTTAATAGCGTACCGGGCTTTCTCTCCAGCACATCTTGGAGACTTGAAGGTAAAATGTGTTCAGTAACATGGGGCCCCTCTACCACTTAGACAACAATTTATAGTCCTCTTCCCGAAAGTGGTTAGCGACAGGAAAAGCTAATGGATAATTGGATGACCCTGTTAATTTGTGCTTTTGAAAGGGAAACCTGCCAATCAGATTCCCACATGCAGATATACAGAGGAACATAGTCCTCCATAGAGGTGTTCAGCACCCTATGGATGAGAGGATAAAGGGTACAACTGTGCCCTCATTACACAGTCATTCGAAGTGAATCAAGGGTTTGGGTCAGGGAGCAAAATCAAAAAGTGTCTTAGTTGGTATCCTGCCCAAGAATTCAATGGGGGCTAGACTAGGGCACATACACAGTATCATAACAAAATACTTTTTAAGCATTTTTAGATAAGCTACCTATCTTCTGACCCTCAACAACCCAATAGGACAAATCAGGACATCCCATTCCACCGCAAGCTCCAGCAACAGTGTTTGAGATTTACTAACACTGGTGCACACATAATCTAGTATAGCTGTGCATAGTAACTAATTAGCTTCTAGGTTTTATTGTCAAAGCTTAATTGAACAAGTTAAAGTTAGAAGTTAATTGTTTACTATGCACAGCTGCACCAGATTTTGTGTACACCAGTTTTAGCAAATCTCCAGCACTTTGTACAGTGAATGAATTGACTGCACACCAGGGTGATCGATCATAAGCAGGGTTAAGCTCATACACACTATGAGAAAATCGGGGAACGATCGGATGGTTTTTCTCAATGTTTCGCAGCAAGTTGGAACCGAGGATATAAATAATGTAGGAAAATTCTCGTACGACAAAGGATTTTTTTTTTATTTGTTGTTTCTGATCATAGGTGTGCACAGCCTATTGCATTAGGGTGTGCACCTCAAAGCTCAAACACATGCATTTATATATATATATATATATATATATATATATATATATATATATATACTGACTGTGTCAGTAGAGCAGTGGATGGTGCCAGTAGGGCAGAGATTGGGGTTAGTAGTTTTTATTGTTATTTAATTTTTTACAATTTTTTTTTTTTTACAAATTGTTTAGGAACCCCGTTAGGGGGCTTTGCTGAAATGTCAGGGGTTTAAACAGGGGCAATCTGCACCACACAAGGTGATTAGAAGGGAAGGTGGACGAATACAAATATTGTAATTTATTTTTTTTTTTTCCTTACTATATTCATTGTTATATGGAGCTCTGGTGTTTGAGGCATCTCGGTCCCCCCATCATTTAACAAACTATTTAGCATATATCTATTAAATTTTTTTTATTGCTTCCAATATATCTCACCTTTTTTTTTTTGACTAAACTTTTGCCCCCCGCCCCTTCCCCTCCGCATATTCGGCGGTTTGGGTAGGATCTTTCTTTGAGCACACCAATCTCTCTGCCCATAGTGCCTGTATGGACACCCGGGTCTGGCTATGTGGAAGCCGGACCCGTTAAAGTATTTGCTGCAACATTACCATCCAGTCACCGATTATGGTTTCCCACTACATCCCTGCTGGCACGTAGCCACTAATACTTTCATTGTGGCATACGCAAGTCCAGCCGATGCCTACAACGGCGTTGTTGTTGCCTTGGGAACGCACCTCCGCCGCTAGGTACTCTGGGACTTGTAGGCTTTACTATACTCTGTGCACATGCGCAGCACTACTCCCCTGTCCGCTCTCACTCGGCAAATACGTTGTTACGCTGATTGAGTGGGGGATAAATAAGACGCCCGCATTGCAAGCCGGTGCTGGCTTTGCGAGGACGCCGCTGTTGTATGGAGACTTTTGGACTAAGGTTAGTGAAGGGAATTAGCTTGGACTGATCCACACCTTCCACGGCTTTCCTCATGTTTGGACTATCTGACTTGGTGGTTATGTCCCCCTTATATCTTGTTTTGATAGGACTTGTCCAGATTGATACATTGCTCAGCGGCACACTCCATACTGTGTTCAGCCTTTTAGCTGCACAGTGTGTTACGTTCCATGTGGATGTGCATGGTATATTCTCAACTACTGTTGGGACTAGGTAAGCCCATTTGCAACATTAGTATAACATAAAGCATAATGCTATTTCGTAATTTTTACTCATTTAAAGGGATTTTTTATACTTTAATTTTCAATATGGGACTTTGCTATGTTTGATATATACAGGCTGGCTGACACTACTATCTTTGGGGTCTCATTGTCTCCAACAGCGACGTCTCGCTTTTTGACTCAATCTACTATAGTACTGCAATTAGGGTATGTATTTAAAGATACATTGTATATATATATTTATTTATTTATTGTATATATATATATATATATATATATATATATATATATATATATATATATATATTGTGTATATATATATACATATATATATATATATATATATAGTATATATACTTTTGCAATATATTGTAGTCTTTGTTTTACTAAAGGCTACATAGGGTTCTTAATATTTAAGAGCCAATAGGTAATTGGCCATCTTATTTATCCTCTGCAGTCACCTGTGGCAGTACTTATGGTGGGATAGTTTTTGTCTCAGGAAAGATCTCCCAATCGGTTGTTGCGGTGGGTTGTAGGCCAGGGGTAGGTATCTAATCGATTATTTATTTACTTTTTTTTTTTTTATATATATATAAATTAGCTTTTGGAATTTGATGGGGGGGACCTAGCTGCACCATACTATGAGCCCTGTCTTATAGTTATTATTTTTGTCATGTCTATAGTTAACTCTGTCGAATTCTCTTGGTGTCAAGTACTGGCTCCCCTGAAGAAGCCTTTGTAAAGGTGAAACATGTCGGGAAACTTTTGAAACAGCCAACACAACTCTGACCAAGTAGAATGAATAGATATGAATTTTAATGTACAAATTTGTCAATATGGTCTGTGTATCATTTTGACTACCTTTTTATGAATTGTATAAATAAATAAAAAACATTTTCTTCTTTTTATTATATGGTACCCTTTTCTCTTTCCCTCTGTATTCTATAATGTTGATCTAATCATTACTCACCCCTTTTTGTCTGCCAAATTGATAGGCACCGTAATAATCCCATTCCCTTCTTTTTAATTTACCAACATTGGGATGAGGTGCTGTCTAGTATTTGATCTCTGCGCCTGATTTTCCTCTTTGTTTTCACAAGGTGATTAGGGTGTGCCCATACCTGGCACACCCTGTGCGCACGCCTATGTTAACCACTTCCCGACCAGCACACGACGATGTACGTCGACAGAATGGCACGGACAGGCATATTGGCGTACAGGTACGTCCAATATTCAATGCCGCCCTGCCATCGGGAGCGCGCCGCCGGCGGCGCGCTCCCGCGCTGGTTGTGACCCCCGTGAGTCCGGTCGCGGGACCCGCGGACTCGATCGCCGTGGGCATCCCCGCGATCGTCTCACGGAGCGGCCGAATGGAGGAAATGCCGAGTAAACAGCATTTCTCCATTCTGCCTAGCAACTAGTGACGCTGATCTCTGCTCCATGTGATTGGAGCAGAGATCAGTGTTCACTAAATGAAAGCCCAACCCCCCCACAGTTAGTAACACACCCCTAGGAACACTTAACCCCTACACTGCCACCCACTGGTTAACCCCTTCACTGCCAGTGTCATTTACACAGGAATCACTGCATTTATATAGCAGTGATTAATGTATAGATGACAATGGTCCCAAAAATGTGTCAAAAATGTCCGATGGGTCCCCCACAATGTCGCAGTCCCAATAAAAATCGCTGATCGCTGCCATTACTAGTAAAAAAATAATAATAAAAAAGTATTAATAAAAATGCTATAAAACTATCCCTACTTTGTACACGCTATAACTTTTGCGCAAACCAATCAATAATCGCTTATTGCGATTTTTTTTACCAAAAATATGTAGAAGAATACGTATCGGCCTAAACTGAGGGAAAAAAATGTTTTTATATATATTTTTGGGGGATATTTATTATAACAAAAAGTAAAAAATAATGCGTTTTTTTCAAAATTGTCGCTCTATTTTTGTTTATAGCGCAAAAAATAAAAACCGCAGGGGTGATCAAATACCACCAAAAGAAAGCTCTATTTGTGGGAAAAAAAGGACGTCAATTTTGTTTGGGAGCCACGTCGCACGACCGCGCAATTGTCAGTTAAAGCGACGCAGTGCCGAATCGCAAAAAGTGGTCTGGTCTTTGACCAGCAAATTGGTCCGGTCTGAAAGTGGTTAAATATCATGCACAGCCTTTCGTATCTGATATTTCTTGGTAAATTCATTAAACAAAACTAATTAATTATTTTCCCATACAAGAAAAATTTGGGAGTTTGTCCCTTTGGAAGTTTTAATTCAGTAGGTCAGAATTGGCTGTCAAAAGTTGTGTACACTCTATCAGAAAATAATACGATTGTTCCTCAGACGAAAATGTTCACACGATTTTCTTATAGTGTGTATGAGCCATTAGGCAGCGGTGATTTGGCCCTTTATAGCAGTTGCAGCCTAAATAGTTTGTTTAACAAAAATATTTGAACTTATAAAAATCCTACTGGCTACTGGAGACTGGAAGACGGTGTTGGGGGCCACCAGAGGATTCTCTGGTCCTTTGGTGGGCTAGTCTGAGCTTGCTAACAATATATTAATTCAATAAATTCCTATTTCCAAAACTAGCACTTGTTAGTTGTCCCTAGATTTTTTTAATCATCCACACATGTAGCCTTTAAATATAACTCCAGGGTGAACAAAAACTGTTATATAATTTCTAAACTATAGAGTTCTATGGATCTCTAAATAGAATCTATTAACAGTGTTGTCTCTGGAAGCTGGGAAGGCTGTTAAAAGGCATTAGTTTATTAGCTGATCTCTTAAAGCACTTAGAACTATTTTTGACACTGCATGCTCTGTTGTAAGATCATGTGGAGTCCTTTTGTTCCCCCCCCCCCCCCAAAAAAAGATGGAGCACCAGCCACTACTGATATATAGGGCTTACAGAAAGCACAAAAAGGCCCAGTATAAAATGTGTTTAGCCTAAAAGCTGTAAAAAAGCAAAGGATATTGAAACTAAGCGCGCGTGCAGCCCCAGACATCTAAGGGCATCACAGACCTGCTATTGCTTGATCTCGTGTGGCCGAACGCCACTTGTCTCTCCGAGAAGTTGAACACGGACTGCCGGGGGTCACGTAACTAGTTAGTAGGGAGGTGTTTCATTCGCTATAGGAATTAACCAGACAAATCGCTCCACAACTAAGAACGGCTATGCACCACCACCCACAGAATCGAGAAAGAGCTATCAATCTGTCAATCCTTTCTGTGTCCGGGCCGGGTGAGGTAAAATTAAGCCACAGGCTAAAGGCTGTCTGCCATTTTCCTAAAACGTTTTGACATGGTCTGTGTGCTTCTGGAATGGCACAAATTCAGGTCAGCTTTTACTGTGATTGTCTTTGTCTTTTAGATATCAAAATATATATCCAAACACAACATGCTCATCCACTTAATGATTAGACATTTAAGTGCACCTATCACTGTTTCAAACTAGGCAGCTTTGTTCAAACCCAGCATCCTCTGGGACTGTGACATCATAATGGGCAGGGACATCATCCGGTGATGTCCCTATATAAGTCCCCACACGCCGCGTGCCTGTCATTGTGGCCAGAGACAGCGACTAGGCAACAGCTCAAGAAGAAGAACAAAAGAGAAGAACAGAAGAACAGAAAGCGGTGACAGAAGACCGGGCCACCGCTTGTAAAAGAGCTAGAAAAAGGCACGGAGGCCCGGCAAGAAGAACCAAAGAGGGGGACAAGACCCCCGAAGAGGGGTGCAAGACCCCCGAAGTTGGAAGAAGAGGGCAGCGGCAAAGAAGAAAACCGGGCTCCTCCGCTAGTAAAAGAGCTAGCAAAAGAGCAGAAGATAGTGGAGGAGTCCGGCGAGAAGACCCCCGAAGACAGAAGAAGACCCCCGGAGCTGTGCAATAAACTATTTTAACCCTTGTGTGTTGTGTTTTTTTTACATTTTTTTCACAGGTGAATGGGTAGGGGTACATTGTACCCCATACTCATTCACATAGGGTGGGGGGCCGGGATCCGGGGCCCCCTTATTAAAGGGGGCTCATGGATTCCGATAAGCCCCCGGCCCGCAGCTCCCGACAATCAACGGCCCTTGTCCTCATCAACATGGGGACAAGGTGCTTTGGGGGGCGTGCGGCCCCCCCATCCCCAAAGCACCCCCCCATGTTGAGGGCATGTGGCCTGGTACGGCTCAGAAGGGGGGGCTCGCTCGTCCCCACCTCCTTTCCTAACCGGCCGGGTTGCGTGCTTGGATAAGGGTCTCATATGGACCTGGGGGGGACTCTCATGCTGTTTTTTCAGCTTAGGGCTTCCCCTTTAACTCCATACCAGGTGATGGGGCCAGCGATGCTTCCTTCGCTAACCCTGGCTAGCTGGAGCCGCGCTCAAAATGAGCAGACTTTTCTCCGGGCGGAAAAGTCTGTTCATTTCAAAAGTACGGCAGACTAGCTCACACACGGCCGTATTGTCCACCGGACTAGCACACACACGGCCATATTGTCCGTCGGACTGCCAGTCCGGCGGACATATTTTAGTGCAAAACTACTTTCTTAGTCCGCCGGACTTTTGGGTAGAAAAAAGTCAGCCGGAGCCCACACATGGGGGGATTGTCCGGCGGACTTGAGTCCGCTGGAATTTTCCACTGGATTGTTTGATCGTGTGTACGCGGCATAAGAATTACAGGCCTACAATATAAAATGCTAAATTTCCATGCAAAATAATGGTACCGCTTTCAGCAACTAAAATCTAAAATAATCATACCACCAGGGAGGTTAATGGCTTAACTTCAAATTAAACTATCCCGCACACCCACTACATATACAGAGCCCTGGACATGTGTGTGCATGCCCGTATGGCACTAGTAACTTCAGTCCTTTTAACCACCTCAGTACAGTGCAGTTACACCCCCTTCCTGACCAGACCAATTTTCAGCTTTCAGCGCTCTCACAGTTTGAATGACAATTACTCAGTCATGTAACACTGTACCCATATGAAACTTGCGTCCTTTTTTCCACACAAATAGAGCTTTCTTTTAGTGGTATTTAATCACTAGTGGGGTTTTTATTTTTTGTGCTATAAATAAAATAAAACGTAAATTTTGTGAAAAAAATGCCTTTTTCTTAGTTTCTGTCATAAATTATTGCTAATTAGTAATTTTTCTTCATAAATTTTGGCCAAAATTTATACTGCTACATATCTTTGGTACAAATAACCCACATTAGTATATATTATTTGGTCTTTGTGAAAGTTATAGAGTCTACAAACTATGGTGCCAATCACTGAAAATTGATCACTTCTGATCAGGCCTTCAGTACATCAGGTGTATCTCATTTCTTGAGACACTAACAAGTCAGGAAAGTACAAATACCCCCCAAATGACCCCTTTTTACAAAGTAGACATCCCAAGGTATTAAGTAAGTAGCATGGTGAGTTTTTTTAAGTTGTCATTTTTTCCCACAATTCTTTGCAAAATGAAGATTTTTAATTTTTTTTTATTTTTTTTTACTAAATTGTCATATTATCAGGTTATTTCTCACACACAGCATATGCATACAACAAATTACACCCCAAAATACATTCCGCTACTCTTCCCGAGTACGGCGATACCACATGTGTGAGACTTTTACACAGCCTGGCCACATACAGAGGCCCAACATTGATGTAGTACCTTCAGACGTTCTACGAGCAAAAATGACGCATCTCATTTCTCAACCACCTATTACACTTTTGAAGTCCCTGGAGTACCAGGACAATGGAATTTCCCATAAAATGACCCCATTTTGGAAAGCAGACACCCCAACATATAATCTGTGAGGCATAATGAGTCTTTTGAATGGTTAATTTTTTTCCAGAAGTTTTTGGAATATGTGGAAAAAAATTAAAACGCATTTTTTTTTACACAAGTTTGTCAATTTATAAGATATTTCTAACACATAGCATGTATATAGCAAAAATTACATCCCAAAATACATTCTGCTACTCTTCCCGAGTACGGCAATATCACATGTGTGATACTTTTACACAGCCTGGCCACATAGAGAGGCCGAACATTGAAGTAGTACGTTCAGGCGTTCTAGGAGCATAAATGACACATCTTATTTCATTCCTACCCATCACACTTTTGAAGGTCCTGGACCACCAGGACAGTGCAATTACCCACAAAATGACCCCATTTTGGAAAGCAAACACCCCAACATATATTCTATGAGACATGGGCTGCAAATAGGTACTCGGGTACTCTGATGGGCTGGAGATAGGTACTCGGGTACTCTGATGGCCTGGTGACAGGTACTCGGGTACTCTGATGGCCTGGTGACAGGTACTCGGGTACTCTGATGGCCTGGTGACAGGTACTCGGGTACTCTGATGGCCTGGTGATAGGTACTCGGGTACTCCGATGGCCTGGTGATAGGTACTCGGGTACTCCGATGGCCTGGTGACAGGTACTCGCGTACTCTGATGGCCTGGTGACAGGTACTCGGGTACTCTGATGGCCTGGTGACAAGAACTAAGGTACTCTGATGGCCTGGTGACAAGTACTCAGGTACTCTGATGGCCTGGTGACAAGTACTCAGGTACTCTGATGGCCTGGTGACAAGTACTCAGGTACTCTGATGGCCTGGTGACAAGTACTCTGATGGTTTGGTGACTGGTATTTGGGTACTCTGAAGGGCGGTGACAGGTACTCATATGGACTGTGACAGGTACTCGGGTACTCAGATGGACTGTGACAGGTACTCGGGTACTCAGATGGACTGTGACAGGTACTCTGGTACACAGATGGACTGGAACAGGTACTCGGGTACTCAGATGGACTGTGACAGGTACTCGGGTACCCTGATGGACTGTGACAGGTACTCGGGTACCCTGATGGACTGTGACAGGTACTCGGTACTCTAATGGACTGTGACAGGTACTCGGTACTCTAATGGACTGTGACCGGTACTCGGTACTCTAATGGACTGTGACAGGTACTCGGTACTCTAATGGACTGTGACAGGTACTCGGGTACCCTGATGGACTGTGACAGGTACTCGGGTACTCAGATGGGCTGTGACAGGTACTCGGGTACCCTGATGGACTGTGACAGGTACTTGGTACTCTAATGGACTGTGACAGGTACTCGGGTACTCTAATGGACTGTGACAGGTACTCGGGTACCCTGATGGGCCGTGACAGGTACTCGGGTACCCTGATGTGCCGTGACAGGTACTCGGGTACCCTGATGTGCCGTGACAGGTACTCGGGTACCCTGATGTGCCGTGACAGGTACTCGGGTACCCTGATGTGCCGTGACAGGTACTCGGGTACTCTGATGTGCAGTGACAGGTACTCGGATACTCTGATGTGCCATGACAGGTACTCGGGTACTCTGATGGGCCGGGACAGGTACTCGGGTACTCTGATGGCCTGGTGACAAGTACTCAGGTACTCTGATGGCCTGGTGACAAGTACTCAGGTACTCTGATGGCCTGGTGACAAGTACTCAGGTACTCTGATGGCCTGGTGACAAGTACTCTGATGGTTTGGTGACTGGTATTTGGGTACTCTGAAGGGCGGTGACAGGTACTCTTATGGACTGTGACAGGTACTCGGGTACTCAGATGGACTGTGACAGGTACTCGGGTACTCAGATGGACTGTGACAGGTACTCTGGTACACAGATGGACTGGAACAGGTACTCGGGTACTCAGATGGACTGTGACAGGTACTCGGGTACCCTGATGGACTGTGACAGGTACTCGGGTACCCTGATGGACTGTGACAGGTACTCGGTACTCTAATGGACTGTGACAGGTACTCGGTACTCTAATGGACTGTGACCGGTACTCGGTACTCTAATGGACTGTGACAGGTACTCGGTACTCTAATGGACTGTGACAGGTACTCGGGTACCCTGATGGACTGTGACAGGTACTCGGGTACTCAGATGGGCTGTGACAGGTACTCGGGTACCCTGATGGACTGTGACAGGTACTTGGTACTCTAATGGACTGTGACAGGTACTCGGGTACTCTAATGGACTGTGACAGGTACTCGGGTACCCTGATGGGCCGTGACAGGTACTCGGGTACCCTGATGTGCCGTGACAGGTACTCGGGTACCCTGATGTGCCGTGACAGGTACTCGGGTACCCTGATGTGCCGTGACAGGTACTTGGGTACCCTGATGTGCCGTGACAGGTACTCGGGTACTCTGATGTGCAGTGACAGGTACTCGGATACTCTGATGTGCCATGACAGGTACTCGGGTACTCTGATGGGCCGGGACAGGTACTCGGGTACTCTGATGGGCCGGGACAGGTACTCGGGTACCCTGATGGGCCGGGACAGGTACTCGGGTACTCTGATGAGCCGGGACAGGTACTCGGGTACCCTGATGTGCCGTGACAGGTACTCGGGTACCCTGATGTGCCGTGACAGGTACTCGGGTACTCTGATGTGCAGTGACAGGTACTCGGGTACTCTGATGTGCCGGGACGGGTACTCGGGTACTCTGATGTTCCGGGACGGGTACTCGGGTACTCTGATGTGCCGGGACGGGTACTCGGGTACTCTGATGTGCCGGGACGGGTACTCGGGTACTCTGATGTGCCGGGACGGGTACTCGGGTACTCTGATGTGCCGGGACGGGTACTCGGGTACTCTGATGGGCCGGGACGGGTACTCGGGTACTCTGATGGGCCGGGACGGGTACTCGGGTACTCTGATGGGCCGGGACAGGTACTCGGGTACTCTGATGGGCCGTGACAGGTACTCGGGTGCTCTGATGGGCCGGGACAGGTACTCGGGTACTCTGATGGGCCGGGACAGGTACTCGGGTACTCTGATGGGCCGTGACAGGTACTCAAATACTCTGATGGGCTGTGACAGGTACTCAAATACTCTGATGGGCTGTGACAGGTACTCTAATGGACTGTGATTGACAGGTACTATGAGGGGTGGTGACAGGTCCTCTTTATTGGGGGGGGGCAATCAGTATGTTTGGTGTACACTGTATGCGGTAACGAGATGTTACCGCAATCTCCTCCTCACACACGATCGGTGTGTGAGGAGGAGAACCCCGTAACATCCCGTTACCGCGGTTTGTTTACATTTGAGTGATCGGCTGTGAAAGGATCACAGCGGATCACGTGGGTAAACAGCCGGCCAATGGCTGTTTACCAGCGTCGGTGACGAGCAGTGTTCCCGGGGAACACGCCGCCACCGACGTGCACGCGCAGCGCGATCGCGCGCATGCGCCGTGCACGTTCGGGGTGTTACCATCTGTGATCGGCCGTGACTTCATCACGGCCGATCACGTGGTAAACAGCCATAACGAATGGCTGTTCACCCCCTTCGGTGGCGAGCGGTGTCTCCGTGACATGCCGCCGCCGAAGAAACAGGGATGCGCGCGCACGATCGCGCGCATTCCCTGTTTAAACGGGAGGCCGTCATATGACGGCCTCCCGCCACAATAGCTGCGCCGCCTGGCCGTCATTTGACGGCCGGCGGTCAGCTACTAGTTAAAGAAGGATGAGGCTTTGTACTTAGCTCCCAACATTTTGAGATAATAATGAGGGACACCTACTAAAAAACATATGTAAGCATAGGACACGCTCATGCCACACACCCTTAAAGGAGAATTAACCAAAAAAAAAAGGTTAATTAAATCCACAAGTGTTTTATTTTTACCACTACTATTCCTTTATATTGGCTTTTAAAATGTATAAATGCAGCAATTTAGAAATTGGATGAAAGGTTTAGCACTGGGGAACACTTTTTGAAAGATAAAAAGTGCATTTTATATAAAACTATATGGATCAGACCAAAGTGAGGGACTAATGAGGAGGAAAGAGGGACAGAGGGACACTGCTCCAAATCAGGGACAGCCCCTCAAAATCAGGGACAGTTGGGAGCTATGCTTTGTATCTTTGGCTATCCACTATCATTGGTGCACTTAAACTCCTGAATAGCAGGGTCAACCTATAAAACTGGCCTGGATTATCAAGCAAAGAATGCAGGTTCCACCCCAGATGAAAGGACAATGGTGTCTGTATACAGTGCCTCTGTATCTAAATGGCCTTGTGTCTTGTGGCACTACAGGTGTCAGCAAGGTAACTAAGAGCAAGGATGTCTTTATACAGTGTTCATAGAGCTGGATGAGCAAAGTTAAGCATCTCCAACTGTGTGCAGTGTCATTGTTTCCTGCAAATAGCAAGTGCCCTCTCACTAAATCCTGCGGTCAAGGCCCAGACTTCTAGTGACCAGACTGGTCACCTCATGCTGGAACACTTACCACCAATGGTGCAGGTACGCCTGGATGTGCACCTGGAATCCCCCTCCCTGAGGCTGGATGTTCCGACTGACTGTAGACACCTGGAACAGTGAGGTGGACTGACCAGGGAGGCAGCACCTCTCCCCTGGCTCTAGTCCCTTCTCCTGCCTCGTGGTGACTGAATTCCCTCAGAAAATCAAGATGGAATCCTTTGCTTTCTTTAATCCTGAGGGCAACTACTCTGTGTAGTTCTGTGTCCATAGAAAACTATGGGGCCATTTTAGATGGGGACTACATGTCCCAGAATTCATTGAAGCTGCTGCTGCTGTTAAAGTCCTTCTCATTGCTTCCTGTAATCGCCTCCTCTCTGATTGGCTCCCTCTACTCCTGTCAATAGGAACACAGGGGAGGATGCAGAGTGAGTCAGTAAGGAGAAGAAAAAGAAGGGGGAGAAATCCCCCACAGACACTGACAGTCCTTTCTTTCCCTGAGGAGCCTATGCACTCGCAGCGGGCAGCTTGACAAAGCCGCAGGAAAAACGGGGCACCCGTTAACCACTCTCCCCGCCAAAGAACCTTTGGTCCCCAAAGAAAGTAACAGTCCTTGACCAGGTACATGCCTTCAAATACATGTGGAAGGAAACAGGATAAAGTACACAGGAAACAATTTAAATCTTCAAAATTACACTGATATTGACTGGGCAGAGGGAACTGCTCACTCATTAAAAGTCCATCATTTCATAAATGTTTTACAAGAAAACTTCATTTCCCAATTAGTGGATTCCCCAACTAGAAAGAATGCCCTGTTAGATCTATTAATCACGAATGATCCAGGTCTGATCTCAGATGTGGAGATATGTGACAACTTGGGATCTAGCGACCATAAGATGATCGCATTTAGCATAAATCACAGGAAAAGGTGGCATGTGGGTAGTACAAAAACACTGAATTTCAAACGAGCCAATTTTCCTGAACTATGGTCATTACTACATGACATTAAAGCGGGGTTCCACTGCTTCCGACAAATTTTTTTTTTGGGACATTTAAAAACGAATTAGTGTTTAAATATGTTACTCACATGTTCCGGTTTTTGTTCTTTGCACATTACTTTTTGTCAATAAAAGAATGCTTTATAAAAAAAGATCTACAACGTTGTCATCTTGCCTGTGGGCATGTGAAGCCCACAGGCATTCTCTTCCGGGCTTCTATGACATCCATCTCCCAGCATGCAACGGCCGTTCTAGCTCCGATCTTGCGCATGCACAGTAAGGGAATATTGGAGTGCATCACTCCCGCCGGGTTCTAAATTGAGCGACAACTCACGCCAGGCCGCCGCACAGACTCCTGGGAATGAGCAAAAAAGATCCCAGGAGACAGTTCGGAACAAAAGGAAGTGACAGAATAGCCGCAGCTACCTTGCCCATATCCGCAATACCCAGAACAAGGAAATAGGCAAGATGTGCATAAAAAAAGGAACATTGCAAATAATTTATAAAAAAATGGTCTGATTTATATTTAGAACAGATTTATAATAGTCGGGAGCTATTGTCTATAAATCAGGTGGAGCTCCGCTTAAATTGGGACCAAATTCTGCAAACAGTAAACACAGAAGAGAAATGAGAATGCTTTAGGAACACATTAAACAAAGGTATCAAGCAGTGCATTCCAATGGCCAATAAATATAGAAGTACGAAAATTAAAGCTGGGTGGCTAAAACGTAATGTGATCAAGGAGAAAAGGAGAAAGGAGAAAAGTATGGCCTTTAAAAAATATAAAAGGAATTGTTCACCATCAGCATTTCAGCACTACAAGGAATGAAATAAGAAATGTAAAATCACAATTAGGGCAGCTGAAAAAGATTACAAGAGACACATAGCAGAAGAGAGTAAAAATAATAGGCCCTTTTTTTTATATATATTAGCCACTTTCTGACCGTCTCACGACGATACACATCGGAAAAGTGGCTCATGTGCACAAAACGACGTCCCGTACGTCGCTGTGTCATCAGCGGCTAACGGGTGCACGGCCATCACGCACCACGGGAGCATGCCCCGTAGACTCAATGTCTGCCAGTGGCCTGCGATCATGGTACGGAGAGGCAGAACGGGGAGATGCTTATGTAAAAGGCATTTCCCTGTTCTGCCTAGCAACATGACAGTAATCTACTGCTCCCAGTGATTGGGAGCAGTGATCTCTGTCATGTTCTAGTGAGCCCACCCCCCTACAGTTAGAACATACCAAGGGAACACAGTTAACCCCTTGATCGCCCCTAGTGTTTAACCCCCTTCCCTGCCAGTGACGTTTACACAGTAATCAGTGTATTTGTATAGCACTGATTGCTGTATAAATGGCAATGGTTCTAAAATAGTGTCAAAAGTGTCCGATCTGTCCGCTGCAATGTCGCAGTCACGATAAAAGTCACTGGCATTACTAATAAAAAAAAATTATAATAAAAATGCCATAAATCTCTCCCCTATTTTGTAGACACGGTAACTTTTGCACAAACCAATCAATATATGCTTATTGCGATGTTTTTTTTTTTTTTACCAAAAAATATGTGGAAGAATACATATTGGCCTAAACTGTGAAATAAATTATTTTTTATATATATTTTTTGGGGATATTTATTATAGTAAAAAATATAGCTTTTTTTCAAAATTGACGTTTTTTTTGTTTATAGCACAAAAAATAAAAACCGCAGAGATGATCAAAAACCACCAAAATAAAGCTCTATTTGTGGGAAAAAAAGGACGCCAATTTTGTTTGGGTACAATGTCGCACAATAGTCAGTTAAAGCAACGCAGTGCCGTATTGCAAAAAAGGGCTTGGTCAGGAAGGGGGTAAATTAATCTTTAAGGGGCTGAAGTGGTTAACAGCAAAAAGACAAAATCTGTGCACACTGCACATTGCATACTTAGAAGATGAGGATGGGAAGATGGTTACAGATGACACAAAGAAGGCAACTGTACTAAATGCCTTTTTCTCCACAGTTTTTATGCAGGAAAAGGAAGGGTTTACTGACAACGACTGTAGTGTGAGTGACACAACACATGACTTACCCACATGGCTAACAAAGGCCAAAGTCACTGAAAGACCTAATAAACTTAACACAAATAAATCACACCCAAATGTCCTCAAAGTTATAGCCAGGCCATTATTGCTGATCTTTTTAGACAGCTTAATGATAGGATTAGTAACAACTGGTTAGAGAAAAGCCAGAGTGGTACCAATATTCAAAAAATGGCAGAGACATATTCCTGGGAATTATAGGGCAGTCAGCCTAACATCAATAGTGGGTCAATTATTGGAGGGGATGATTTGGGACTATATCCAAAGTTTTACTGAGGAGAAGAATATCATTAGTGGTAATCAGCATGGGTTTATGAGAGGACAGTCCTGCCAGACCAATCTGCTAACATTCTACGAGGAAGTGAACTGCCATCTAGATAGTGTTAGGCCTGTGGATGGGGTGTATCTGGATATCAGGGCTGGGCTCAACCCTTCCTTCTCTGAGCTGGCCGCTCAGATGTCAGCTAATTGCCAACTTCTATCTCTCGACGGTGACTCACATGCTGATGATATCCTCCTCGTCAGTCCTGCCTACTTAAGCCGTCCAGTCCAGATGATCTCTGCCTTCACCTTGGTCACATCTCTAGAAATGCTCTCCTGTGTTCCTGTTAAAGATTTGGTTGGCTGACATTTGTTCACTAGTATTTATGATTATGTGCATACACCTCAATCATTGTAGTAGTATGGACATATATATATCTATATCTGAGAGATCTTGTACAAAAGAGGTAGTTCAATCAGCAATACACATTTATTTATAGGGTTACATAATATATACAAATTACACATCAGAGAGTATTTACAACACAATGTACAGTGTAGGTCCCCTGGCTTACATGATATTTACAAATTACTCACAGAACCATATTTACAATACAATATAAGGTGCAAGTTTAGAGTTAGATTACCTGTTAACTTCAGGTCAGCCCATGGTGACTGCCGTGTGCTCCCACACCAGAGTGAGTTGGCTTGCTCACAAAGCATTATATCCCCCCCTACTTTCTGTAGTGTGGCTAATCTAATTCTCCCTAATTGGTCGCTGTACCTAGTAAATTTATATTGGGAACAGCCTGATTGGATGAGTCAAAGAAAGCTGTTGTTTACTTTCCAGGTGAGATGTTATCAGGGAAAACAAAAGGCCAAGCTTTGAAGTTGAACTAATTACAGTAACACCAACACAACACTCAATACTTTAAATATATATTTAAATCTAACGGAAATATATTTCTAATTACAATATTGTACAGGTATTAATGGAGATTTCACATAAACTCATAAGGCTACACATTCCTTCTGGCTCCAGATCCTGCTTGCTGTTCTACTATGCTGTTCTCTGGCTCCCTGATGTTTTGGCTTGTCTGACTATCCGTTGTGGTTCCTGAACTCTAGCTTTTACTCTGTTTACTTTTTTTATTATTATTAAACAAGTGTGATTTAACTGTACTTCTGTCTCAGTCTGATTCATGGTTTTTGACACTGGACTTTGCAAAAGCCATTTATACAGTTCCCCCATAAACGCTTTATATACAAGCTGAGGTCTGCATGCTTGAACCATAGGGTCTGTGCTTGGGTAAAAAACTGGTTACAGGGACAGTTCCAAAGGGTGGTGATGAGTAACGTACTCAGACTGGTCTGGAGTGGTGAGTGAGGTACCCCAAGTTTCTGTCTTGGGACCAATTCTATTCAATATATTCATAAATGATATAGAGTATGAGATAACTAGTTCAGTTTCAGTTTTTGCGGATGATTTAAAGATAAGCAGAGTGTAGTGAATGTGTGATATACAATTTTAATGATGACAAATAGGGGGAATATTCCATTAAATGAAAAGGAGGGGCTTGGTGAATGTCAAATTATAAATAAAAGGGTGGTGCCTGAATTATTAGTATAGATGATAGACAGTGCCTCCAGGCAATTATGGCAATTAATAAATAACTTAATAACAATATGAATTTTGTTCAGACACCCAATAGTATACCACAACAATTTATAAGTAAATATAATTTATTAAAATACAAGTATAATTATACAATTTCATACAAAACTGGAATTACTGGTGATTAATATTTCACACACATAATCAAAGACATCAATACAATAGGAAAGTAATTTATTTTAATTTTCAAAGGCCAAACCTGGGACAGCTACAACCAATTATAAAACGGGTGATTAACTATGCTTTAAAATAATAAAATAAGAACCCTGAATACTCTTAAGACCATTTCTGACTCTCCACAGCCAGAGGAGAAAAGGAATGTATCTTGAAGAGCACAAAGAAAAATGCTACTAAAATTTTAATATAAGTCCTAACTTCAAATAGACCTATTAAATTAGGGTGGACAATGAACAATTTCCTTGGGACACCACAATAGCCAATTTAGCTGCAATGCAGATCTAAACCTAATTTACCCATACACAAATTCAACATATAACATAGACTATTTAGGAAAACTTTAGTAAATAAATTGCCCTGCACACGACCGTGTGTGGGCTCCATCGGACTGTTTCCGTTGGAATATCCGACCGACAAAGTTTTAGAGCAGGGCTATAAAATTTTCCGACAACATGGTCCGATGGGACTTTGTCCGATCGTTTGTAGAGAATTCCGATCGGACAAAGTGCCATGCATGCTCAGATCAAATTCCTAGACCAAAGCTATTGGCTACTAGCCTGAACGTAGTCCCGTGGTAACTAAATTACGTCATCACGTTACGAACGATCGGATTTTCCATCAACTTTGTCCGACCGTGTGTATGCAACACCAGTTTCGGACAAAATCCCTTGGACAAAATCCGATGGAATTTGTTGTCGGAATGTCCGACCATGTGTACAAGGGCTTATAGTTTTGGTAGCAAATAGGTTAGTTGAAATATTTAGTCTGTATCTCACCACTGCTTTGAAAGGGAATATTAGAGTATTGAAAGTATAACTGGTTAGTTCCTGCAGCAAAGTCCAGCGATATGGGGAGTGGTCAACTGGCAGCAGGCTTCTCAATACTCCAGGAAGTGTATCAGCAAGTAGGCGTGTGGTTTTGTCTTGAGAATAATGAGTGTCTGTGTTTTATAGGGTGGAGTACCATTGTTTGAAATTGTACCTCCCCCTTCATGTTTACTATCTCATGATTGGTTGGTCCAAGAATTGGGTGTTAAAAATAATAGGATCTTGGATTATACAGCCTGTTCATTGAATATGCTGCTGCTGCTTTTGATACAAACAATACTTTTTTTTCACTTGAGAACATGACTACTCAGGATCCACAGAAACAGACCAGTCGCACCTTTCGCAAACCTGATGACAACCCACTCTGAGTAAAACAAGATGTTTTATGTACTAATAATGATAATGATGTGGGTTCGTTAAGACTTTTAATTTGAAAATAAAACGTCATATGGACAAAGAGATGCCGGCCTATTGAGATAAGACTACACTCTCTGAATATTTGAGCAATGAGAGGATACCCCGGAGTCTAATGCCGCATACACGCGATTGGAATTTCCGCCAACAAAACCGTGAATTTTTTTTCCAAAGGATGTTGGCTCAAACTTGTCTTGCATACACACGGTCACACAAATGTTGACCCAAAATTCCAAATGTGAGAACGCGGTAATGTACAAGATGTACAAGGAACTGAGAAAAATGAAGTTCAATAGCCAGAGCGGCTCCTTCTGCTTGATTCTGAGCATGAGTGAACTACTGTGCGCTGGACTTGTTTACACAGGCTCGTATTTTCCGACAACAAAGTGAATTTGGCTGAAAATTTGAGAACCTGCTCTCAAACATTTGTGGGCGTAAATTCCAACAGCAAATGTTTGATGGAGCATACACACGGTCGGACTTTCTGACAACAAGCTCACATCGGGGGGGGCGTGGCCTGGTGATGTGCTAGAGCAGACGTGTGCTCTGTGAGCTCCGAGGCCGACACCGAGAAATATACATAAAATCATCCAAAAACTCATATTTTTCCTACCTGAGTGATGGGCCGGCGGACGGGCAAGTCTCTGCCCAAGAAAGGAGCCTCAACGGGGTCGATTAAGCGATTCCTTTCCGTGGAACCGGACGAGGTGGAAGAGCAGGACGACCTAGGCCGCAAGCCGCGGAGTAGAGTGGATTCCGCATCCCGCGATGGGCCGGACCGGAGGTCGCGCTCGCCCGAGTCCTCGGCGGGCTCGGGGGCCGAGGGTGAGTCACATCCTTCCGCCGGAGCGGCGCCGAGAGTGAGCGATCTCCCTACTACCTCCGATCTCGCCGCCATGCTTCTGAACCTCGAGCGGGTCATCAGGAAGGAGGTCTCCGCAGTTCGTTCGGATCTCTCGCAAGTATTGGCTCGTGTTGAAGAGTCGGAGCAACGTCTCGATCGCCACGCGAACGCTATTCGATCCCTCCAGGCGACTACACGTCAACTTGCCATTTCGCATCGTACGACCGTCTACAAGATCGAAGATCAAGAGAATCGTAACAGACGTAATAACGTTCGGATTCGGGGACTTCCCGAAGCGACTGGAGACGACGATCTGTTACCATCCGTTCGGGGCATTTTTAATAGCCTTCTGGGACGAGCACCTGACGCCCCTTTGAAGATTGACCGGGTGCACAGGGCACTCCGCCCACGCAATCTTGCTACAGACGTCCCACGGGACATTATTTGCCGGGTCCACCATTATCCTGAAAAGGAACTGATTATGCAGAAAGCTAAGGGAGCTAATCCGTTTGATTTTCATGGGGCGATGCTATCCTTTTTCCCGGATCTCGCTAAAGAAACCTTGGATCGACGCAGGGCTTTAAGGCCCCTCACGGAACTGCTCCGGGCGGCGTCCATTAAATATAGATGGGGCTTCCCTGCGGCCTTGATCTTGACCTAGAGATGGCAAAACCGCAATACTTCGATTTCCGGAGGAGCTGTCCAAATTCTGCACGGATATGTCCGTTCCTACCCCAGAACTACCTGGATGGCATGAAGGCATCCCGCCCCTGCCCGCTGGGACCGACCAGGGCTGGCAGAGAGTGAGCCGTGCCCGCCGTACTTCTGCACCTGATTGCCGCCCTTGAAAGGGCATCCTGCCCACCAACTTGTTCAGCTTGGTTACCTGTTCAGGACGTCTACTTGCAGCTGTGGGGCATACCGCCTGAATGTTTCCTTTACTAAGTTTGTGCGAGGAAGCTGACCGCCTTTGGCGACAACGTGTTTTTGCAGGCCAGGGCTGAGCACCCCTAGGGGGCCCTCAGTCTGGATATGAACATCGCTGCACTTTTGCCCTTTGTCTTTTTATTGGCGTGACATTTCTTTATTTTCCTCGCTGTGCCTCTGGAGCGTATTTGACTCTTGGTTCCTCTCTCCCCTCCCCATTGGGTACCCTACCGCCTCAGTTTTATACCAATATTGTTCTGTACAGGCGCTTTAGGTTTTGGATGATGTTATTCATAGATTTTTTTTTTGCCTGGGTGTCGGCACCGGACCGCGGGGCGCTGCCTTGGACCTTTATGGTGTGGTTTGCGCCCGGCTGTCTGCGTCCCGCCTCCCCCTTTTTGAGCGGGGGCTGCCCGGCGCGGGGCCTCGGCGTCCGTTCCCCCGTTGGGGTGGCGGGCGTGGGGGCCCTGTGGCGGTCACGCAGCCCGCTCTTGCACGGCCCCACTAAGGTGGGGCCTTGTATTTTTTTGTTGCCTTTCTCTCTCCTGTCCTCTTCTCTCTCACCTTTTCTGTCTACTGCCTCCACCTCCTCTGTTCCCCTCCCCCCTCTCTGGCGGCAGACCGCCTTGGTATTGTATTGATAATGTTGTGATGGTCGCGGTTCCTCCTCCTGAAGCCCCATGGCTACTGTGAACATTGTATCTTTTAATGTACGGGGCCTATACGCCCCAGGGAAGAGACACAATTTATACAGGGAACTGGACCGTTTGCGGGGGGACGTGGTCTTCCTCCAGGAGACCCACCTCACACAGACGACTCGAGTTAGGTTACACTCACCACAGTACCCCACGTGGTACTACAGCCTCTCGGACATCTCTAAAGCCAAGGGTGTGGCCATCGGGCTTCGTAGGGGAACCGCGTTCACGTTTGAGGAAATGTTGTGTGATCCTGCGGGACGTTTTCTGTTTCTGCGGGGCACCTTGGGCAGCATGCAGTGTACTTTGGCCACCTTATACTCCCCTAACAAAAACCAGGTGCGTTTCTTGGCTTCCACACTTAGCTCCCTGCGGAACTTTGCACGTGGATGCATCCTCCTAGCAGGCGATTTTAATGTTCCCTTGGAACCTACTCTGGATACCTCTAGGGGTGGTTCCTCGCTTTCCGGCAGGGGAATAAGGTATATACGTTCTCGACTCCATGACCTACAATTGATGGATGTCTGGAGAATTGCTCACCCACGGGAAAGGGACTTTACCTATTTTTCCCCGGTGCACCAAACCTACTCTAGAATAGATTTATGCTTCATTGACCACCAACATCTTCCGCTCGTAGTGAAGTCAAGCATTGACTCCTCCCCCATTTCGGACCATGCTCCGATATCCTTAACCATTAGCGTGGCGTCCATACCCCTGAAGGCCACTAATTGGAAATTGAACGAGGACCTTATAGCCGAAGAAGCGGATAAAAAGGTGATGGGTGAAAGTTTGGAGTTTTATTTTAAGACTAATGTCAGTCCTGAAGTTTCACCGGGAGTGCTTTGGGAGGCCCACAAGGTCTATATTAGGGGAAAGTTCATAGAATTGGGTTCTAGGAAAAAGAGGGAGCGCTTAACTCAACAGGCCAACTTGTTGTGGGACATTACTGACTTAGAACGCCGACATAAGTTGAACCAGACTCCAGCCCTTTTCCACGCCTTAACGGAAAAACGGGAGACCCTGAAGTCTCTCCTTCATTTAGACCACAAACGTCGCGCGCGGTTGGTAGCTCACCGTTTTTATGAGTGGGGCGATAGGCCCAGTAGACTGCTGGCTAATTCGGTGCGACAGCGGAAGAATGCAGCGTTTATTGCCAAAGTTAAGACCCCCTCGGGAGACTTGGTGTTCGAGACACCCCGTATAGCCAAGACATTCCGGGACTTTTACCAGCGCCTGTATCGGGTGCACCAGGGGGACCATGATAGAGAGGCTCGGAGACGCCTTATTGGGGACTATCTGGCCCGCGCCGCTCTCCCGAAACTCTCCGAGGAGGTTTTGGCTTCCTTGGAGGGGGAGTTGACGACTGCGGAGCTTCTGGGCGCCATGAAAGCTATGGCGCGCGGTAAGGCACCGGGTCCAGACGGCCTCACGGTATCGTATTATAGAGCGTACGCTGACATACTGATGCCGTACTTGACCAGATATGCTAACGTGACCTCGGACGGCGGGGACCTTCGCCCGGAGACCACTCATGCACATATCACGGTATTACCCAAGGAGGGCAAGGACCCTAGTGACTGCGCGAGCTACCGCCCTATCTCGCTCTTGAATATAGATGCGAAGATTTATGCTAAAGCTATAGCGAATAGGCTGCTCCCCCTGGTGCCACAATGGATTTCACGGGATCAGACAGGATTCATCCCCGGGAGGGAAGCGCGGGATAACTCTCTCCGCACACTCTCCTTGATGGCATATGTGCGGCGGACTGCCCAGCCCACCCTGTTACTCTCCACGGATGCTGAGAAGGCGTTTGACAGGGTGGACTGGGACTTCCTTATGGCTACGCTGGCGCACCTGGGCATAGGTCCCACTCTGCGCTCCCAAATAGCGGCGTTGTACCACTGCCCCACAGCCCAGATACGGATCAACGGAACCCTTAGTGACCCCTTCACCCTATACAACGGCACTCGTCAGGGGTGCCCGCTCTCGCCGATTTTATTCGCGATATCCCTAGAACCATTTTTATCCCTTGTTAGACAAAATCCGAATATACGTGGTGTTACCATTGGTACGACGGAACACAAATACGCGGCTTACGCGGACGATATTTTGTTCTACGTGCAACAGCCTCTGATCACCCTTCCAAATCTTATGTCCGAGTTTGCGGCCTACGGCGCGGTGTCGAACTTTAAAATCAATATGTCCAAATCGGAAATGTTAAACATCTCTGTACCCGCCAAACAAGTATCCCACCTGAAAAAGAACTATCCCTTTAACTGGCAGCTGAGCTCCATGAAATATTTGGGCATTTACCTAACGCCCTCATTATCGTCCCTTTTCCGCGCTAACTTTCTGCCTTTACTCAACACTCTTAGATCCGATATCCAAAAGTGGTCCCAGCTACGACATTCTTGGCTGGGAAGAATAGGCCTGGTTAAGATGAACTTGCTGCCCAGGGTGCTCTTCATGTTGCAGATGGTCCCGTTTGGAATACCGGTGGGGTTTTTTACAATTTTGACATCTATGGTATACCGGTACATATGGAATAGGAGAAGGCCCAGGCTGAATAGAACGCTCCTCATCCGCCCTAAGTGTAGCGGGGGTTTAGCGGTACCAGATTTCAAACTCTACTATAGGGCCGTTGTGCTGACCAGACTCTCTGACTTAAAGTATTGCAAGGGCACGAAACTCTGGGTAAATGTGGAAACAGACCTTTGTGGAGCTGAACCTTCCACGCTGATGTGGATACCGAGGAAGTTCCGAACCCTTTTGCCTACCACGTCCCCACTTACACACTCCTCCTTGATGGTATGGGACTCTATCTGTAAGAGAAATGGCTGGCTGCATAACTCCCCCCTGATGCCCTTGGTGGGTCACAACTTTTTCCCACCGGGTAACATGGACCCTCAGATTCACCCGTGGCGGCTGGGCACTAACACCTATCTCCATCAGTTCACCGGCCCATCCGGGGTGCTACCTCTTGTTTCCATCATGGGTGACTCCTCCATTTCCTACATGGATCGCTGGAAACATCATCAACTGTTGAACTTTGTT
This sequence comes from Lithobates pipiens, assembly GCF_037356315.1. Taxonomy (NCBI): domain Eukaryota; kingdom Metazoa; phylum Chordata; class Amphibia; order Anura; family Ranidae; genus Lithobates; species Lithobates pipiens. Next base: position 143,781,736 of record NW_027507787.1, on the reverse strand, counting down.
CGCATGCTCCCAAAACCCCTGCGCACCCTGGCGGAGCTTACACCTGTGGAAACCGCATTTGCTGAACCTGACCCGATTGAGCGGCCAGTTTCGTACTTCTATCAGGCCTTGCTGTCCCTCACCTCTACGGGTACCCCCTCCTTTCTACAGTACTGGGAAAGGGAACTACAAATGGAGCTGTCTCCGTCCCAGCAGTCACAAATCCTAACACTGGCTCATGCCTCCTCGGGATCCTCTAAGACATCAGAAATGGCGTATAAACTTTTGACCAGATGGCACTACACACCGGTTGTCCTACATAGGTTCTCTCCCCAGTCCTCCCCACTCTGTTGGCGGGAGTGCGGGGAGGTAGCCACTCATGCCCATATCTGGTGGCACTGCCCGAGGATCCGCCCATTCTGGCTGGCGATCATATACACAATTAAAGAAATCCAGGGATGGGAGGTACCTAATGACCCGTGGTATGTCCTGTTCCATTGCACGGGAAAGCCGACAGGCTCCTACAAGAGGTCGATTACACCACATCTCTTAAACGCTGCTAAAACCCTCATTCCTCAGTTTTGGAAGATGAAGACGATCCCCACCCTCCGGCGTTGGTTGCTCACTGTGGATACCACATATTACATGGAGGATATGACCCTTTCCCTCCGGGGTAAATCTGAGTTGTCAACAAAGATCTGGGCCTGTTGGGTTGCCTTCAAATATTCCTCGAGTTATGCAGCCATAATGTCTCAACCAGAGTGAAGTGAACATGACGCTTGTTTTTACTACATCTACTGTTATTTTGCAATAGGTTGTCTGACGGTGGTCTGCCCCCTCCCCGCCCCCCCCCCCCCCCTCTCCCTTCTTTTTCTTTCTCTCTCTCTTTCTGTTTATTTTCCTTTTCCTTTACTCCCCTTCTAATTCTGTCTACTATATTTCCTCTTTTATGATAGAAGAGGAGGGTGTATATTTATGTGCCCATGTAACTAACGTTATAATGTTGTAGATCTTGCTATTGGTTTCTATATTGATTGTTATGCTCTGTACACGCTTCTCTTCTTTAATAAACATTAATTAAAAAAAAAAAAAAAAAAAAACAAGCTCACATCGAACATTTCCTGTCGGAAAGTCCGACCGTGTGTACACGCCATTAGAATCAAGAAATTCCCCACTTTTGATTTATTTGATGATCTCAAGAAAAGATGGACAGACTCTCTATCCACCTGTTCACATTCCCTAATGAGCTTAATTATTGAATATAAAACCAAAGAGATTGATAAATTGCAATAATATATCTATACGTTACAACAGGATATATTGCCTATGAAACATATAACACAGTTTGCTGAATTGGATACTGAGTTGGATTACAAAATGAACCAGTTGGAAAAAGATATTATTATAAACAAGAAAGAGAAGATGTTGCGTGACAAATGCGACTATGAATCGAACAACGTTTATACGTGGAATAAAAACAGACAGTGGAATAGGGGGCCACCGTTTTCCTAAAAAGAGAGTTAGTTTCTCAAACACTGAATCTGAATTTTTTGACAACACTCTTGCAGTTACCAAATCAGATAACTCTGTGGAACGCACCACTAATTTGGAAACTGATCAGAACACTAGCACTCCTGCCCCTTCAGGAAAAGCCAAAACCAAAATGAAGTGGGGCCACAAAAGAGGTGGAAAAAGAAGAGGCGGTAAGACATGAGGGAGTAGGGGGTTCCTACTCCTTCAGACCCCCAAATATGGAAGAACTGATTAATGTTGTTAATGTGTCTTGTCAGTTCCTTACCTCCACTGAAATAGGCCTTTTATCCAAGGGATCACATTTCTGCTCATCACAACACTTTGACCTTTTTGGAACTTTATTGGACATCAATAGATTCATTCGGAATGTTACTTTCAAAAAACATTATTTGGTTTCAGATGGAGATGTTGCAGATAATTCTGTCAATATTGCATAGAACCAATGATGTTTTTTCCTTTCAGGAACAGTGTTCCATCAAAGATTTGTCTGATTTAGCAAGTGAAAGTATTGAGGTCTCTCTGTCTGGGGATGTTGTAAATGTGGGTCTAATAAAGGTTAATGTTAAAAAAAGTCAGATATTTATCCCATCCAGACACGTAACTCCTGGAATGGACAAATTTCAGAGATGTGTATGTAAATGAATAAGTAAAGTCGCGCTACGGAAAATTCACCCTAATTGTATAAAAACAAACAAACCTCAATGTGATGAGAAAAAATTGTGATAAGAGAAAATTGTGAAAAAATTTGAGAAATTGTTTACAGGGTTAGAGCTGCCTATACCTGAAGCCCCCTCTTCCTTATAAGGGAGGGGAGGGAAATTTTAAGAGTGTCAAATGAAGAGGTTATGGCGCTAAACCCGATTGGTTGTGTTTAAATTAACCTATCGTCACAAATTGGTGCTGTGAGAAAGTGCTATATGCAGTTAAAGTGCAAATGCTTCCTAATTATAATTGGATAAAAATCTATAAAAAATGCAATCAATATTAAATCATCATATGCATATCATCATAATTAAATCCAAAAACCATAAAAATACAATCAATATTGAATCATCATATACGTGTCATCATGCTATAAGTGAAACCAAAAATATGGTAAATATTCGCATAGGTCATTGCAGGTATTGCGTTCCTATATGAAAATGACAAAATTCTTTCAGACAGCCCAGGAAATACTACTGATATCCTTCAGTGTCCTTATTCAGAATAAAAATGAACCGTGCAAATAAGTGCAAAGAAAGTGCAAAAAGGCTAGAGATCAAAATCCAAGTTCAGCCAATAGTCGCAAAAAGACACATGTGCATCCAATATGTGTCCAGTGTTAATATTTTGGCTGATAATACTGCCACCGCAGACTACTGCTGTAACTGATATGTGAATTCAATAGGGAACGTTTCGTCCACTAATGCAAACAGTGCGGGTCTTCAATTAGAAACCTTCATCCCCGGTGCGCCACTCAGTGCTATAATATGTAAATGCTCTCACCAGAACTTACGCCCCTTATGGGGCTAGATGGACCTTCACAATGTAAGCCACTGTGTCACTCTCTGGCTGCTGCTGGTGCACTGGGTGAAGTTTCACTGTTCCGTTCGTATAGTCTCCAACGTTAGTTATGCATGAGGAAAGACACATCCATAGTGTAATACGTTCTTAACCAAATCCTTCGCTTATTTACGTAAAAAAGCTACTCACATTTATTATTAAAAGCACATGCATGTAAAACTCCACCGTTCGTCTCTGTCCGTTCAGATGGGTGCACGCAACGTGGCCACGCCCTACGCGTTTCGTCACTCTGACGTCCTCTGGAGCGGCCATATTGGTGCACCTTACGATCTAAATAGGGTGCAGTGCTCCACTAACAGCGCCATTTTAAATATGGGATGCCCTTAATCTGCTCAACCTGAATTAAATTTCTTCCCCCTAAGTCCGTAACGCCCTCGGGGACAGACCCAGATCGCTATCACGCCAGGTCCCTCATTGATGTTGACAGGTTAAATCAGCCTCGGAGCACTGCAGTCTACCTCTGTCTACCTCTGTTTATACCTATATGAACCGTAACCATTATTGTTGGCATCCACTAGCATTATCCAATTAAGGGCTCTGTTGTTATTCATATTTTAAAACCTAAACTTAAAATGATCGTGTTTGCTATATAAGCAAGTCACACACCAGCAAAAAATACATCAGGTACACAAACACCCCAATATTTTTTGAGGGACAGGACATTCCTTTGATCCAAATTTTATAGCAGGGCCAAATGACTGGACACATTTTAACCACTTTCAGACCGGACCAATTTGCTGGTCAAAGACCAGACCACTTTTTGCGATTCGGCACTGCGTCGCTTAAACTGACAATTGCGCGGTCGTGCGACGTGGCTCCCAAACAAAATTGACGTCCTTTTTTTCCCACAAATAGAGCTTTCTTTTGGTGGTATTTGATCACCCCTGCGGTTTTTATTTTTTGCGCTATAAACAAAAATAGAGCGACAATTTTGAAAAAAACGCATTTTTTACTTTTTGTTATAATAAATATCCCCCAAAAATATATAAAAAAACATTTTTTTCCCTCAGTTTAGGCCGATACATATTCTTCTACATATTTTTGGTAAAAAAAATCGCAATAAGCGATTATTGATTGGTTTGCGCAAAAGTTATAGCGTTTACAAAATAGGGATAGTTTTATAGCATTTTTATTAATAATTTTTTATTATTTTTTTTTTTACTAGTAATGGCGGCGATCTGCGATTTTTATTGTGACTGCGACATTGTGGGGGACCCATCGGACATTTTTGACACATTTTTGGGACCATTGTCATTTATACAGTAATCACTGCTATATAAATGCAGTGATTCCTGTGTAAATGACACTGGCAGTGAAAGGGTTAACCAGTGGGTGGCAGTGTAGGGGTTAAGTGTTCCTAGGGGTGTGTTACTAACTGTGGGGGGGTTGGGCTTTCATTTAGTGTACACTGATCTCTGCTCCAATCACATGGAGCAGAGATCAGCGTCACTAGTTGCTAGGCAGAATGGAAAAATGTTGTTTACTCGGCATTTCCTCCATTCGGCCGCTCAGTGAGACGATCGCGGGGATGCCCGCGGCGATCGAGTCCGCGGGTCCCGCGACCGGACTCACGGGGGTCCCGACCAGCGCGGGAGTGCGCCGCCGGCGGCGCGCTCCCGATGGCAGGGCGGCATCGAATATTGGACGTACCTGTACGCCAATATGCCTGCCCGTGCCATTCTGTCGACGTACATCGTCGTGCGCTGGTCGGGAAGTGGTTAAGAAAGAACTGCCCTTTATCCCTTAATTAGGAGCAATAATAATTTACTGGTTCCCTATTCGGATTCAAATCAACTATAGCTGGGTAACATATAGTCAAAACCACCACAACCATCATAGGTGAGGAAATAATAAAGTCTCAAATAGACCTTCCCTACACTTATATATGTATAAAAAGTCCCCTGCTTATCAAAAGGTTTCCTCTTAAAAAAACTTTCTTTTAGTCTTTACATTTCTATAAATTTTTATATATTTTTTATTTTATGTTCAAACTTGCATATTTTATTATGTAGTGTTATACAAGTCTTTTAGAATTTTTATGAGTCCTCTTTGATATTAATTAGCCAATAGGACGTCATTTGTCTAAATATATAAAAAAAACTATCTTTTCCCGTGAAAAAACATCATTAGCAACTTCAGGTTTCTTTCCCTTTTATCTGGGAATTACTAGATATATATAGCTAAGTTATGTTAGGTCTCCCCCAGGCAAAAGCAACTATATACTTTTTTCCTGAATGGAGTTGAAGATTTAATATTTTAAGTTTAGGTTTTAAAATATGAATAACAACAGAGCCTTTAATTGGATAATGCTAGTGGATGCCAACAATAATGGTTACAATTTATATAGGTATAAACAGAGGTAGGCTGCAGTGCTCTGAGGCTGATTTAACCTGTCAACATCAATGAGGGACCTGACGTGATAGCGATCTGGGTCTGTCCCCGAGGGCGTTCCGGACTTAGGGGGAAGAAATTGAATTCAGGTTGAGCAGATTAAGGGCATCCCATATTTAAAATGGCGCTGTTAGTTCAGCGCAGGCGCAGTGGAGCACTGCACCCTATTTAGATCGTAAGGTGCACCAATATGGCCGCTCCAGAGGACGTCAGAGTGACAAAACGCGTAGGGCGTGGCCACGTTGCATGCACCCATCTGAACGGACAGAGGCGAACGGCGGAGTTTTACATGCATGTGCTTTTAATAATAAATGTGAGTAGCTTTTTTACGTAAATAAGCGAAGGATTTGGTTAAGAACGTATTACACTATGGATGTGTCTTTCCTCATGAATAACTAACGTTGGAGACTATACGAACGGAACAGTGAAACTTCACCCAGTGCACCAGCAGCAGCCAGAGAGCGACACAGTGGCTTACATTGTGAAGGTCCATCTAGCCCCATAAGGGGCGTAAGTTCTGGTAAGAGCATTTACATATTATAGCACTGAGTGGCGCACCGGGGATGAAGGTTTCTAATTGAAGACCCGCACTGTTTGCATTAGTGGATGAAACGTTCCCTATTGAATTCACGTATCAGTTACAGCAGTAGTCTGCGGTGGCAGTATTATCAGCCAAAATATTAACATTGGACACATATTGGATGCACATGCGTCGTTATGCGACTATTGGCTGAACTTGGATTTTGATCTCTAGCCTTTTTGCACTTTCTTTGCACTTATTTGCACGGTTCATTTTTAAGGACACTGAAGGATATCAGTAGTATTTCTTGGGCTGTCTGAAAGAATTTTGTCATTTTCATATAGGAACGCAATACCTGCAATGACCTATGCGAATATTTACCATATTTTTGGTTTCACTTATAGCATGATGACACGTATATGATGATTCAATATTGATTGTATTTTTATGGTTTTTGGATTTAATTATGATGATATGCATATGATAATTTAATATTGATTGCATTTTTTATAGATTTTTATCCAATTATAATTAGGAAGCATTTGCACTTTAACTGCATATAGCACTTTCTCACAGCACCAATTTGTGACGATAGGTTAATTTAAACACAACCAATCGGGTTTAGCGCCATAACCTCTTCATTTGACACTCTTCAGAGATGTGTGGAGAGGGATTTTGTTAAATTGGCTACTACCACACAGACCCTTGAGACATGCACTGACAATCTTATGTCACAAGACAGGTTAGCTTTGAGAGATTTGCAACAAGATCCATCCATCGTGATACGCAATTCTGATGGGGGGGGGGGGGGGGGGTATGGTGATAGTTATGGATTCTGACGCTTACAAATATGAGGCCATTCTGCAATTATCTGATCATCATCCATATAGCAAATTGTACAAAGGTGAACTATATGGCTTCAAAAAGGGGTGTATCTTGGTGTATTTAGTGTCAAGGAGGCTGAGTCTCTGGTTCCTAAATGCCCCATTTTACCTATGTTCCCTCACCTCTCCAAAGCTCAGAAGGGCTTAAATCCTCTATATGGGAGACCCAGCATTACAGGAATAGGTTCCCTAAATTAGAAACGTAGTCAATGGATGGATGACCAGCTACAGCCTTTGGTAGCCTCTCTGCCTAGTTACCTAAAGGACACCAATCATCTTCTTGTGGCCATGGAAGATGTGGTTTGGGTCACATGTGATGTTACCAGCTTATATTCCAGTATTTCCCACCATATAGTCCAACAGGCTGTCTTTTTATTTGGAACGTTATACTGATCTAAATGATTGTCAACGCTCATTTTTTTGGAGGTTCTGGAATATCTGCTGACCCATATCTATTTAATCTTTGATGTTTTTTTTATCTCCAGCGGTGTGAGGCTGTGAGGGGGGCCAAATTGTCGCCCTTGCTCGCCAACCTGTTCATGGGTTGGTGGGAGCGTCCCACATCTATGGAGATGAAAACCCCTTCAGACCCTACATACACACATTTTCTCGCTACATTGATGTCCTCTTGTTTGTTTGCGACAATGGAGTAGGAAGTTTAGAATCTTTTTGGCATACCTTAATTCTAACACTAGCAATTTGATATTCATTGGCCAGATGGAATGCAAGAAGATCTGTTTTTAGATGTGCTTTTGGTGGCATCACATGGCCATGTAACAACGTACCTATACAGGAAACCCCTGGCTGGTAATAGACTGCTCTTGGCACAGTCCAACCACCCTAGGCATACAGTCAAAGAGATCCCAGTGGGCCAGTTTATCCATCTACAATGGATTTGAAGTGAGGATGTTTACTACAACGCATGTTTCTTTTTTTTTCTTGGCATTTCACTGTACTGAACTGTCAATAGGAGTAGAGGGTTGGCTATAACACTCTATATATATATATATATATTAATTTATAGCGAATTGATGGACATTTTAGTGGATGATTGATCTCAAAACCATTTAATATGAGAGAATTTTATTATTATTTTATTTCTTTATTGCATTATATGAGATATCATATTGTTGAATGATTTTCATTCATATGAAGCGCTATTAATACTTTGTTTCTATAATTGAGCATGTTTTTTTTATTGATTAGGAATTTTATAATAGCGGCTGTAAGTGCAAGTGATACATTTATATTGAGCGCTGGGTTCAGGATCACTTAGTACTTCTGATATTCACTTTATATTAGAGATATAGTTAACAAATATTTGCCGCTTTTATTTTAAGATGAGCCATTGCTGGAAATTTTACATGATAGAATTAATGTCATACCCAGCAAGGCTCAGTCTTTAGCAAATACTCTTTCTCCCAACTTCTTCTTTTGTTCTACACCCAAGCAAGCTACATTTTAAGGGTCATTTTAAATGTGTTATGAGAGATTGTGCCTGTTGCCCACAAATTCTTAGTGGTAAGGAAGTAACATCTGGTAGTAATAGTAAAACCATTAGATTGAAACATTTCTTCAGTTGTAATACTTCCTATGTGATTTATGTCATCACATGCAAATCGTGTAAAGTGCAATATGTGGGATGTACCACTTGAAGGTTACGTGACAGCTTTTGTGAACATACAAACGATATCAGAATGGGTAAATCTACTAATATCATATATCATATATAGACACTTCAATGGTCATCACCATCGAGACAGTTCTCTAGTACATGTACAAATTGTGGAGAAAGTTAAACTTCCAATTAGGGGTGGCGATTTATTTAGATTGCTATGCAAAAGGGAAGTTTATTGGATTTTCCATTTATGTACTCGCATTCCTTCAGGTCTCAATTTTAAGTGGGATGTTTCCCACTATTTTGATTAAGGTTCATCATTAATAACAATATAAAAAAATATTTTTATGTTGGACCTGTTTTTTGCAATGCATTTTTGGAAATTGGCTTTGGTTTTGGTTCAGGTTTGTCCCACACAGTTTAGGTTACCAGCATCCATTAGTCTGAGCAAACGTGTATATTTTTATATATGGTTCTCCGTCATTTGCTTACTTAAAAAAAGTTTGGGTGCGTCAGACTACATCCTTGATAGGGGTTTTCCTTTTTTCCATTTTCTTGGAAATTGTATTACAAACATATACGCCTAAGGCTGCATTTATTTTCTACATATATTTATATTTAGATTGCTATTTTCAGTTTGGCTTTTTTTCAGTGTATATATACAATTTATATTTCCATATGTCCCTTGAAACTGGCCATTTTTGTAGCCTTATGTCTTTCTTTTGAGTAAATTAGGTACTTTTTTTTTATATTTAATGCTTGCACAACATTATTTACTACATATATTTTTCACAATTCTTTTCTTCATTTAAATTCCCTTCACAAATGAATCACACATAATATATTACATTTTCACGTATTTTCTTTATTTGTATGCATATTTGTATGTTCACAGTGCAATGTTGGATTTTTCTTGTGCACTGCTTTGTTTCATTTTCTGCTAATTGATCCATGTTTAGCCATTTAGTGATTGCCAAACAAGGTTTCTTGATTCTGGGCTCCCGATTGGTGTCCTCCATGTTTTTTTTTTTCAACTTTAAATCTTTATTTGGACTTTTCAAAGATGTACAAAGTCTAGCAAAGAGAATGTGATGGTACATTTACAAAAAATGATATGTATGTACGTTTGACTATCTGTATACATAGTTCATAAGGTATGGATACAGAGGTTTTCATTTCACATAGACAATAGCTATTAGGAATAACGAAGTATGAGATAACAATGTGGAACCTATAGTTAAATCTAAACATAGTGCAAATGAAAGTTAGAGCTAGCAGGTAAATACACGTGTAGGTTTGATCTATCATGCTGGAATTCGAAGTACTTGGTGCTGCGATATGTGTGTTACCAGCAGAGTGCTGACGGATGAAATGGAGAAAAAGGCAGAGGGTGTTATGTGCCGTCAGAGTCTGAGGGGTCAGTCCAGCTTTGTGCTTCTGGGGTCATTGAGCAATATGTCCCAGGCAATGTAGAATGTCTCAGTTGTGAGGTTGGCTTTAGAGAAGAAGTACTCCATTTTAAAATGCTCCTTAAGGATTGCGATCACTGTTTTGATATTCAGTGGGTATAGACATTTCCATTTTCTTGCTAAAGCTAGGCGGACAGGAATAAAGATGTATGTGGCTATGGTTTGGAAGCATTTGGGCCATTTGGGCCAAGTGGGAATTGCTAAGCCAAGTAAAAGGTATAGCGCAGACAGTTTAGTTGTTGAGGGGATGGCTGATTGGAGGAAAGGTAATGTTTGATTCCAAAAGTCTCTGAGAATAGGGCATTCCCAGCATATGTGGAAAAGAGTTCCTGGGAGGTATCACGATATATTTTTGCAAGTCTGGTCGGTGTATAATACCAATGCTGAAAAAGTTTTTGTAAAGATTCCCAGTCTGTGATACAGTGGGAGAGGCATGATGGTAATGAGAGTGCTTTATACCATTGGTTTGTTGGTGGGGTAGGGATAGGTTCATTGACTATTGTAAGATTTGGTTCTGGATGGATTTCTCAGATGATTGTGAAAAGAGGCCGGAAGTGCAGAAGCTTGTCCTGTGTGGTCCATTGAACTTTATTGAGCAACAATCTGATCCTGAGGTAGACGTAAAACGTTTTTGCAGATATGCCATATGTGGTTTGGGGGTCTGCAAAAGTTTTGAAGTTTGATGAGGTGAAGAGGTTTCCTATTGTACGGATACCTGCATCAATCCAGGGTTGTAGCTGTAGGTCTGGAAGCAAGAGTGCAATGACTTGGATTGGCATGTAGGACAGGATAGTATGAGATAAACCTTTTTAGGTGTCCAAACTCTCAAGGAAGCTGTTATTGTGTCCAGCGGGAAATGCTTATAAGTAGGGGCTAGAAGTGATGCACAAAGGTACAGTTTTTGTACTTTGGTCAATACCACTGTTTCTATTTGTTAGATTGAGTAATTGATGTTCCCCAGAGTTTATTGTTCCAGTAGGACTGCTTTGTAATAAAACTGTACGTTTGGGGCTCCCAGTCCACCCATTCGTGTTGGTGTCATCAGATTGGTTTGTTTTGTTCTGGGGTGCTTCCGTCACCAGATAAAGGAGTTAAGAAGGGTTTGGAGGGTTCTGATTTGTGCAGGTAGAAATGGCACTAGTATTGTGTGGAATACATATAAGATGTGCGGAAGCAAAAACATTTTAGTCAAAGCAATTCTACCAGCCCAGGAGACAAAGGATAAGTCTTTGGAAAGTTGTTGAAGTCATTCTACAAGGTCTGCTAGTTTGGAACTTAAAAGAAGTTTAGTGGGTGATATCAAACAAATTCCTGGGTAGGATAAGGATGAGTTTTGTGACCAAGAGAATGGTGATTGTTTTGAAATAATTTGTATAGTATGTTTGTCTAAACCTATTGCTTGCATAAACAATTTGCTATGATTTATTTTGTATAAGGATACAGCACTGAACTGATCAAGAATGTGTTGTATCCCAGTTAGGGATTGTTTAGGATTTGTTAGGGAAATTATGATGTTGTTCACATAGAGGCTGATTTTATGTTCCGTGTCACCAATGGTTATACCTGTGACTTGGGGAGTGGAACAAATCAATTGGGCTAGGGGTTCCATGACCATGGCAAAGATTAAGAGCAATAGTGGGCAGCCCTGCCTTGTGTCATTCGTAATATTGAAAGAATTAAATATTATAATCAACATCCACACCTTTGCACTTAGAGTCGAGTATAGACTGAGGACAGCATTCAGGAATATTTTTGATAGACCAAACTTACGCAAGACCACCTCCAGGTAAGTCCAATGTACTCTGTCAAACGCCTTCTCTGCATCCAAGGAGAGGAGCAGAGAGGATGTCCATTTATGTTCTAACCATGATATCTATAAAACGCCGGGTCCCATTCGAGATTTGTCTGCCAGGAATAAAGCTGACTTGGTCTATATGGATGAGATGGGGCATAACCAGGGAGAGACAAAGTGCTAGGAGTTTTGCATAGAGTTTTGTGTCTGTGTTTAATAAAGATATGGGCCTATAATTTGCTGGGGATTCTGATTTACCTGGTTTTGGGAGGGTCACTGTTTGAGCTTCCAGAGATTCGCTGGTATTTTTCCCAGTTGAAACATGGTTGTATGTGGTACATAGGTGGGGTGAGAGAATGTCACTAAAGTGTCTATAATATTCATTAGAGAACCCATCCGGTCCTGGGGCTTTATGTAATGGGAGGGATTTGATAGCCTTACGGATTTCAGCTTGAGTTAACGGGGTGGATAAGGATGTTTTTTTGTGTGGGGGATAAAGAGGGAAGTTTTATGGATGAGAGGAAGGCATCAATTTTTTCGATACATGGTGGAGTGTTAGGTTCTGAGTCTTGTAAATTATATAGTTTAGCATAAAAAGATTCAAAAGTATTGGCTATGTCTAAAGGATTAGTCATATGTGTTCCCTGAGGATTTAGAAGGAAAGGGATTTTTGCTCGGATTTGATGCCTTTTGATCTGTCTGGCCAAGAATGCTCCAGATTTGTTACTTAAAGAGTAGGAATTTAGTTTTAGGCATTTAATATAATAGTCAAACCTGTGTTGGAGGAGTTCTCCTAGTTTGCATTACTGTTCTCTAAGCACAGTAGCGGTCGTCTGACTTGGTGAGGATTTATTTATTTGTTCTAGACTTTTAATCTGTTGTAGCAATGATGAGTCTAACTCAGCTTATTGACGTTTATGCTCCTTAGCTCCAAATTTTATAAGAAGACCTCGTAGAAAGGTTTAATGGGCTAACCAGACCATGGATTGATCACTGATAGATTCACAGTTAATCTTGAAAAAGGTCTTAATCTCAGATTTAATTTGATTTTCATATCATGGGTTAATTAAGAGAGATGAGTTCAGTCACCATAGGAAATGATTGGTTGGGCGAGATTGGGGGAACAGTTTGAGAGGTATAGATGCATGTTTTGACCAGGTAATTAGACCTATGTGTAATTCAGAGGTTGGGAGTCAAGGTTTTATTGTTTGTCAGAAAAAAGTCAATCGGAGAGTAAGAACCATTGACATGAGAGTAGAAGGTAGAGTCACACTGAACGACATGCATGCACCTCCAGGGATCGAATAGATCTTTATTATTAATAAATGAAGAGAGAGCTGATGATTTATGTCTGTTGGGATTGGTGGAGTCCAGAGTGGGATCTGGCATGTCATTAAAGTCTCCACATGTGAGAAATGGGGTGTTTTGATATGGACTCAGTTTATTCCTGAGTTTTTTTTTAAATTTTCGTTGGGCAGTGTTGGGTGCATGGACATTCACTAGGGTCAGTAAGTAATTGTCAATAGTAGCAGATAAAATTGTAAATCTGCCTTCCTCATCTGTGTCTACATGGTATAAGACAAAACATACTTTGGCGCTTATATCATTACCCCACATTTTTTTTGGTTTTGGCGTTGGCATAGAAATAGTGGGAATATTTTTTGTGCATACAGGATTGAGATTTAGTGTTGGAAAAGTGAGTTTCTTGAACGCATATTATGTCTGCATTTTGGGAACATGCTTCCTTCCAGAGAAGATTTCTCTTAAACAGTGAATTGAGGCCTTTAGCGTTGTTAGATGTAATTGTGAGGGACATATTTTAAGGTTTGGTAGCTGGTCTGTTGATGTTGAGCGAGACTATAGCACTCATTACAATGAAATAACGTAAAAACAAGATATCAAACTGTAGTAATAAGAAGCAATGTATATAAACAAATAGAACTAAACGTTAGAGAAACACTTACTGCACTGTAGTATGTGATTCACTTATCTTAGTATATGATTGTATGACAAGAACAACTCAAACAAACACAAAAATAACAAGTGAAAATATTATTTGGTGTATACTGCGCTGTGACAGAAACTTTGATGTAATTCTGCCTTTAGACGCTTTAGATAGGAGAATGATGGATGGGATACCACACTTGAGGCATCTATGAGTGGTTCATATACAAAATTAAAATCCCCTCCTAAGATCAATACACCATCACTATGCTTTGCAATCTATGTCTGAAGCCAATCAAGCGTGGCCAGAACAGAACCCGCTTGGTCACCACATGTTTGACAAGACATATGACGACCTGCCACGCAGTCCATTTGCAACAGCACCTGACCCACATAATAAAAAAAGGCAGACTTCTCCTTGCTTTTCATCTGTGATCTCAACCCCTACGATACCAGTCCTCTCAAAAACCTGCACTGAGAGGAATGAAGGTATAGCAATAGGTGCCACAAGTACTTGCAGCCAATCTTCTAGCAGTACACCACCAACACCCACACCTTTAACAGGGGCATGTAATTACAATTTTTTAAATAATATTTAACAGCAGGGCCCGTTTCTGTGCCCAACAAGAGTAACTGTGAGGGGCTACAGTGTTCTGGCACCACCAACACCTAAGGTCCAATTTTTGTGCAGAGTATATAGGGCAGTCCATATATATATATATATATATATATATATATATATATATATATATATATATATATATATACTGCAGTTCAGAGTATATAGTGGAGTCCGTATAGTAAATATACTGCAGTTCAGGGTATATATTGCAGTCCGTATAGTATATATACTGCAGTTCAGAGTATATAGTGCAGACCGTATAGTATATATACTGCAGTTCAGAGTGTATAGTGCTGTCAGTGTAGTATATATTATACAATGCAGGGTATAGGGTATATAGTGCAGTGCAGAGTATATAATATAATGTATTGAAGTGATTAAGGGGAACCCTATGACAGAATTAATTTAAAAAAATGGCATGGGGTCCCCCCCCAAAATCCATACCAGGCCCTTTGGGTCTGGTATAGATTTTAATGGAAACGCCATGCCAAAATAAAAAAAAAAGCATAGATGTTAAGGGGAACTCAACACCAAAGTTTTAAAAATACTTGACGTGGGGTCCCCCCCAAAATCTTTACCAGATCCTTATCCCAAACATTATATCTGTTTTTTTAGCAGACACCCTAGAGAATAAAACTTTTTATTTTGCACGGTATTTGTGCAGCAATTTTTGAAACACGTCTTTTTTGGGAAAAAAAGAGGTTAATGATAAAAAAAAAAAACAGTAAAGGTTAGCCCAACGTTTTTGAAAAATGTGAAAGATGATGTTACGCTGAGTAAATAGATACCTAACATGTCATGTTTCAAAATTGCACACGCTCGTGGAATGGTGACAAAATTTGGTACTTAAAAATCCCAATAGGCGACGCTTTAAAAAATGTTGCTGGTTACATGTTTTGAGTTACAGGAGGTCTCGCTCTAATGCCGCGTACACACGAGCGGACTGTATGGCCTACTTAGTCTGCCAAAACACATTTCAGCAGACAGTCTGCTCGTGTGTGGGCTTCAGCTGACTTTTTCAGCGTGCAGTCCGGCGTACTAAGAATTTCGTTTTTTTCCAAATTCTGTCCGTCGTACTCGCATTTTGGCGGACAATCCGGCCGTGTGTATGCCAGTCCGCCGTACTTTTGGAATGAGCGGACTTTTCCCGCCCGGAGAAAAGTCCGCTCATTTAGAGCGGGTATCCAGGTAGGTGGGGCCCGCGAAGGAGACGTCGCTGGCCCCGCCGCCTGGTATGGACTTAAAGGGGAACCCCAACGCTGAAAAAAATCGGCGTGGGGGTCCCCCCCAAGTCCACAACAGACCCTTGTCCGAGCACGCTACCCGGCCGGCCAGGAAAGGGGGGCGAGCGAGCGCCCCCCCTCCTGAGCCGTACCAGGCCGCATGCCCTCAACATGGGGGGGTGCCTTGGGGAAGGGGGGGCCGCGTGGCCCCCCCACCCCAAAGCACCTTGTCCCCATGTTGATGAGGACAAGGGCCTCTTCCCGACAACCCTGGCCGTTGGTTGTCGGGGTCTGCGGGCGGGGGGCTTATCGGAATCCGGGAGCCCCCTTTAATAAGGGGGCCCCCGGATACCGGCCCCCCACCCTATGTGAATGAATATGGGGTACAATGTACCCCTACCCATTCACCTGTAAAATAAAAGTACAAAAAAAACACAACACACGAGATAAAATACTTTATTGCACAGCTCCGGGGGTCTTCCGTCTTCGGGAGTCTTCTCGCCGGACTCCTCCGCTATCTTCTTGTAGCTCTTTTGCTAGCGGAGGAGTCCGGCTTTCTTCCTCGCCGCCAGCCTCTTCTCCCGACTTCGGGGGTCTTGTCCCCCTCTTCGGTTCTTCTGCCGGGCCACCGCGCCTACTTATAGCTCTTTTACAGGCGGTGGCCCGGTCTTCTGTCGCCGCCGCCGCCTTCCGTTCTTCTTCTTCTTCTTCTCCTTCTTCTCCAGGAGATGTTGACTTGACGCTCTCTCCGGTCACAATGCCAGGGCCGCGCTGCGCGGCCACTTATATAGGGTCAAGGGGCGGTGTCACATGGCTTTATGTCACATGGGCCAGGGTTGTCGGGAAGAGGCCCTTGTCCTCATCAACATGGGGACAAGGTGCTTTGGGGTGGCACCCCCCCATGTTGAGGGCACGCGGCCTGGTACGGCTCAGGAGGGGGGGCGCTCGCTCGCCCCCCTTTCCTGGCCGGCCGGGTAGCGTGCTCGAACAAGGGTCTGTTGTGGACTTGGGGGGGACCCCCACGCCGATTTTTTTCGGCGTAGGGGTTCCCCTTTAAGTCCATACCAGGCGGCGGGGCCAGCGACGTCTCCTTCGCGGGCCCCGCCTACCTGGAGACGCGCTCGAAATGAGCGGACTTTCCTCCGCGTGTGTGGGCGAGTCCGTTCATTTCAAAAGTTGGGGCGGATAGTACGGCGGACTTAGTACGCCGTATTAGTCCGCTCAAAAAGTGCCGTGTGTGGGCAAGTAGTCCGTTCGGAAATTCCGACGGACAGTCTGGCGTACTTTTCCGCCAGACTAAGTACGTCGTACAGTTTGACCGTGTGTACGCGGCATAACATTCGCAGCGATACCTCACATGTGTGATTTGAACAATTTTTACATATGTGGGCGTGACTTGCAATTGCGTTCGCTTCTGTGTATGAGCACACGGGGACAGGGACATTTTAATTTATTTATTTTTTATTGTTAATTTTACTTTATTTAGTTTAGTTTAGTTTGACTTTTTTTAATGTCTTTTTTTGTTCACTTTTAGTCATGCTTATTCCTATTACATCCCTTGTAATAGTAATAAGCATGACAGGTCCACTTTACAGTGAGATATCTGGTCAATAAGACCCCACATCTCACCTCTAGGCTGGAAAGCCTGAAATAAAAAAATAAAAAAATTATCTCAGCTTCCCAGCCGAGGCAGCCCCATTTTTTTGACTGCAGAGGTCCAGCGTGATGTCGTTCGAGCACTGACAGGGTACAGTAATGAGATCCGTAAGAGAGAGACTGGTTCTTTAGCTCTCTTCTTCCCCCTTCAGTCCAGCTTTATTGTGACCTCTTCTATTATCAGTAAGTATTCTTAGGGAAAAAACCCTTCCTCGCTTTAACCGCTATGTTGATTGGGTTGATTGCCTTGGATGTTCAGTGACCTGCTATGCAGGTAAAACCTGCCTATGCAGGTAAGAGATGGGAGGTTTGTACAGAGCCTGTGGGAATTTTAATACCATCTGATCCCTGTGGGCTCTTAACCTCCTCCTTTTCCTCTCTCTTTTTTTCCCTCTTTCCTCCATCTTTTCTCCCTACCTCATCCAGTAGGCATTGCTCTTCAGTTCATCATCATTATTTTGTATAAAATGTACTCTATAAAATGTTTTATTTGTTTGCTCATGAAGAAGCTCCTCTGAGCGAAACATGTAGAGTAAAAAGTGGCTGTATATGTTCAACACAATTAATACATGACTCTTGTAAATGCTTACTGCAATTTTGAAGAATTGTTTAAATAAAATGTATATTTTTCAAATTTTACATCTTGGTACCTTAAAAATCCCGCCTACCCCTTTTCTCTTTATTCATATATGAATGGTATGTGATACCGAATTCTGATTTCTTGTCACTCAGTTCTCAAATATATATTGTGAAATCATGTTCTTTCCCCTTTGAGATCATGGTCCCCAACAGTGCTCATTGGAGCATTCAGAAGTTTTGAAATCCTTCTGTAACCAATGCAATCAGTATGTTTTGAAACAATAAGGTTGCGAAGGTAGTGAGAGAGCTCTTTGCTTCTACCCATCATGAGATGTTTCTTGTGTGACATCTTGGTAATGAGACACCTTTTTATAGGCCATCAATTGAGACTAGACCAGCTGATATTCATTTGCATTGACAAGGGGCAAGATTGCTTTCTAATTACTGATGGATTTCAGCTGATGTCTTGGCTTTCCATGCCTTTTTGCACCTCCTTTTCTTTACATGTTTGATACTTTTTTTCCTGTGTCATTCCATGTTATTACACATAATATAATTTCTGAAATTATTTGTTTTGGTTTCTTTGTATGTATGGATTGCGTGGGTTGTTACCGACATGTGATGTAAATGTTATGTCAATAGCACCTTTAGAAATATATTTATCTAGAAGAATGGTGACATGTTCAATACTTATTTTATTCGCTGTATGTTGCTATGCAAATCAATAAAGCTGTGTATTTCTTGCATCATTTCTTGGTATTTCCCAGGTGCATTCCATCTATGGGTCATTAGTTTTTTTTTATGAGTAAAGCTGAGGGAACGCTGGAAACGCACTTGATCTGGAATGTGACGGTGGCTGTAGGTATGCAAGAGGAAGTTTTCTCATGATGACATATTTGTGATCACCTGTATGTTAAAGCATCATGATAAGGCTTCATCCAAAGACATTACAATTACTAACTTTTTGCACTCAGTAGCAATACATTTCCTTTTAACAGTCTAATGCCCCATACACACGATAGGATTTTCCGACAACAAAATCCATGGATTTTTTCCGACGGATGTTGGCTCAAACTTGTCTTGCATACACACGGTCACACAAAGTTGGTCAGAAATTCCAAACGTCAAGAAGATGGTGACCTACGACGAGCCAAGCAAAATGAAGTTCAATAGCCAGTGCTGCTCTTCTGCTTGTTTCCGAGCATGCCTGGCACTTTGGGCTTCGCAATTGTGTACACGCGATCGGAATTTCTGACAACAGATTTTGTTGTCGGAAAATTTGAGAACCAGCTCTCAAATTTTGTGTGAAGGAAATTCCGATGCAAAATATCCGATGGAGCCTACACCCGGTCGGAATTTCTGACAACAAGCTCCTATCACACATTTTCCATCGGAAAATCCTATCATGTGACGGAAATTCCAATGCAAAATATCTGATGGAGCCTACACACGGTCGGAATTTCCGACAACAAGCTCCTATCACACATTTTCCATCGGAAAATCCTATCATGTGTACGGTGCATTATGCCCCGTACACACGATCGGACATTGATCGGACATTCCGACAACAAAATCCATGGGATTTTTTCCGATGGATGTTGGCTCAAACTTGTCTTGCATACATAAGGCCACACAAAGTTGTGGGAATTTCCAAACCTCAAGAACGCGATGACATACGACGAGCCGAGAAAAATGAAGTTCAATAGCCAGTGCTGCTCTTCTGCTTGTTTCCGAGCATGCCTGGCACTTTGTGCTTTGGAATTGTGTACACACGATCGAAATTTCTGACAACAGATTTTGTTGTCGGAAAATTTGAGAACCAGCTCTCAAATTTTGTGTGATGGAAATTCCGATGCAAAATATTAGATGGAGCCCACACACGGTCGGTATTTCCGACAACAAGCTCCTATCACACATTTTCCATCGGAAAATCTTATCGTGTGTATGGGGCATTTGAAAATTGTGCGAGAAAATGTAACATGTATTGCCAGCCTAAGGCTGGATTCACACCTATGCAGTTTTAGTGTTGTTTGCATTTTGCAGATTTGCGCTACAAAAAGTGTTCCATAGGAAACCATGTTAAATGGACTGTAGTGCAAATCTGCAAAATGCAAAAAGCACTAAAACTGCATAGATGTGAATTCAGCCTAAAGCCCCATACACACTATCAGATTTTCTGCTGATTTTTTCCTTCAGATTTACCAAAACCATTTAGTGCAAGGGCCTGCCTGATTGCATACAAATTGAAACTCCTAAAGTTTGACCTCATATTATATGGTTTTGGTAAATCTGAAGGAAAAAAATCAACAGAAAATCTGATCTGGGCTTTACACTTTGGCTGGGTTCACACATGTTCCGGACGCGGCTCACAACAGAGGTCCGGTGCGTCCCTGTTCACCGATTCAGGAGCAAATCAGGTCTGAATTTTTGCCTGAATTTGGACCTGATTCAGAGCCAAAGAAGCACAGGACCCTTTACAAATGTGGACCGCGACCACCCACGGAGGTGTGTGAACTGGCTCCATTGTGTGGTTCACACTTGCATGTCATGCGAATTGGATGCGAGGAAGCCCACATCCAATTTGCATAAGTGTGAACCCAGTCTTTAAGAGCAACAAGCATTTTTCTTAGTTCAAGCAATACTTGCAAGGATAAGGCTTCTTCTACACATACTGTGACAGTGCGAGTACCTGCAACTATGTGAATTTAGGTTATGAAGATAAAAATGACACGGGACTCTCAAAGAGTCAGTTTGAGAAGCTCCAGCAGGTATTTTGTGAGCAGAGAGAAATGTGTCTTAAAAGATACGTTTTGGAATCAAAAAAATAAAAATAAAATCAGGATCACCTAGATGGCTGCAGCACTGGTCACAGCTGCAGCTGACCCCCGCCAACAAATGTTTGAGAGCAGGTTCTTAAATTTCCGACAACAAAACTTGTCGGAAATTCTGAGTGTACATAAGTCTGACACACAAAAGTCCACACATGCTCGGAATCAAGCAGAAGACCCGTACTGGCTATTGAACTTAATTTTTCTCGGCTCGGTTCGTTGTACGTCACCACGTTCTTGACTTTCTGAATTTCCGACAACATTTGTTTGACCGTGTGTATGCAAGACAAGTTTGAGCCAACATCCTTTGGAAAAAAATCCACGGTTTTGTTGTCGGAAAATCCTATACATGGCCTTAGACTGTTAGTCACCAGCTCTCTGTTCTGCCCCTCTCACTGGAGCATTGGGCTGTGGAGGGGGTGGGAACGGCTGGCTCAGTCTCTCTGTGGCACTCTGAGAGACTGAGCCAGCTGCTAGACCAGACATCTGGGTGGAACCCAACTGTAAAATAAGGATTTTTCCTGAGCCTGAGCCAACAGCGGGCTGAAAATGGGTCACAGGAGTGCAGAACTAACTGCACTTCTGTGGCCCACGGGAGAAGTATAGCCAAAAAAAGCTTTTGCCATAGTTCTCCTTTAGGTTTTCTCTGGATTTTGTCATTTCAGATTGGGACCTTGAGTGTTCCAAAACGTATAGGGAGTGTACAGATCAATAAGTGCTTGTGGATACAGCATAGATAGAGTTCCCAACATGTTTCCCCCATATATCGGGCTTCTTCCGGGGATGCTGTCCAGTTAGCGGTACAAGCCTTCTATTAAGAAGCACATACATAAAATGATTATAGTTATATCAACAATCAGTTTACAACCATAATGTCGTATACATAAAACGTTAATTTAAAATTTTAAACTTAGAATGATTTTAAAGGTTTAACAAATAAAATCTATACATTTGCGTGTCTGTCATCAGGATAACACTCCTTACCTTAGTCTCTTGAAAAAAATCTATTGAGCCAGTCATAGGTCATCAGTATCTATATGCATCCAGATAACCATATGCTAGAGGCGACCATAGGGGGCATTCAAGGACCAACTGAATAAATGGTAAGATAGATACAATTTTGTCTAATTATGAGCAGTGGACAGATCTCCATTCCAAGGAGCAAAGTGAAAAAAGCTACCCCCTACTGATGTCAGAGAGTGTAGTAATGATCAAAAGCTCACAATGGATTTACTTATTAAAAGCGACAGTCTATCCTGGACTGAATTAAATGCTAAGCTTTAAACCTTTCCTATAATATTAACATATATCTATCTGATTGACATTGCTGGTCTCTCCCTTTAAATGTTTTCCTTTTTTCCCTCTCTTCCCCAATTTTCTCTTCCCTTTTTCTCTTTTCATTTCCTTTCCCCCTCTGTCCCCCCCCCTTCCCTTTTCCCACTTCCTTCCCTTCCTCCTCTCCACCCCCCCCCCCCCCCCCCTTTCCCCATCCCTTTTTTCATTTTCATGTCATGAATTCTGATTTTATTCATATTTTTCCTTCCTCCCTTTTCCCCCCCATACTTGGTATATATGGATATATGTGTTCGTTTTGACTTATTTAATCACCCAACTGACACCTATGTAAATTGGATTTTCCGCCTTAGCTTTTATGTTACGACTGAAAGACTGTTTAATCAGTAGATATGGTTAATAATTTTAAATGCTTTCTATCTATTTATGTTGCGATCAAAACTATGCTGTGTGATCTCTACAATGTTTTAGCCGCGGTAATGTTTTACATTTCAAAATTGTATTTTGTAGTAAAGATTTGTATTTTTAACTCTGGAGCCCGATTGTCTGTTGTGCCCACCAATAGTCCCTATTCCTTGGAGGGTATTCTTTTCCTATAAAATTTTGGAATGAAGGCACTCCCACCTTTACACAATGCCCTTACGTCTGATCTTGGGCAAGATGATTACATGACAGCCTAGGATTGAAGAACATATAAAACCAGTCCTGCCATTTATAACATGATTCAGTAGAACCCTAGCTTGTCTTTCACTTTACATGCAACCAAGGTTGGCAATATATAATGTTAATTACTGATGCATATGCATTACACTGGTTTTGTGGCTGACTACCTTTAGGGAAAACACTGTAATTATTAACAAATGTGTATAACTTAGGATATGTCCACATTTAAAAACATTAGTATGATCCCTAACCATTGCATACAGCAGAGTTACCCTTAAGCCGCGTACACACGGGTGGACTGTCTGGCCTACTTAGTCCGCCGAAACACATTTCAGCGGACAGTCCGCTCGTGTGTGGGCTTCAGCTGACTTTTTCAGCGTGCAGTCTGGCGGACTATTTCGGAATTTCCGTAATACAGTCCGTTGGACTCGCATTTCGGCGGACAATCCGACCGTGTGTGTGCCAGTCCGCCGTACTTTTGAAATGAGCGGACTTTTCCCCCCCGGAGAAAAGTCCGCTCATTTCGAGTGGGTATCCAGGTAGGCGGGGCCCGCGACGGAGATGTCGCTGGCCCCGCCGCCTGGTATGGACTTAAAGGGGAACCCCAACGCCGAAAAAAATCGGCGTAGGGGTCCCCCCCAAGTCCACAACAGACCCTTGTCCGAGCACGCTACCCGGCCGGCCAGGAAAGGGGGGCGAGCGAGTGCCCCCCCTCCTGAGCCGTACCCGGCCGCATGCCCTCAACATGGGGGGATGCCTTGGGGAAGGGGGAGCCGCGCGGCACCCCCACCCCAAAGCACCTTGTCCCCATGTTGATGAGGACAAGGGCCTCTTCCCGACAACCCTGGCCGTTGGTTGTCGGGGTCTGCGGGCGGGGGGCTTATCGGAATCCGGGAGCCCCCTTTAATAAGGGGGCCCCCGGATACCGGCCCCCCACCCTATGTGAATTAGTATGGGGTACAATGTACCCCTACCCATTCACCTGTGAAAAAAAGTACAAAAAAAACACAACACAGGGTTAAAATATTTTATTACACAGCTCCGGGGGTCTTCCATCTTCGGGGGTCTTCTCGCTGGACTCCTCCGCTATCTTCTTGTAGCTCTTTTGCTAGCGGAGGAGTCCGGCTTTCTTCCTCGCCGCCGGCCTCTTCTCCCGACTTCGGGGGTCTTGTCCCCCTCTTCGGTTCTTCTGCCGGGCCACCGCGCCTTCTTATAGCTCTTTTACAGGCGGTGGCCCAGTCTTCTGTCGCCGCCGTCACGGCCGCCTTCCGTTCTTTTTCTTCTTTTTCTTCTTCTTCTTCTCCAGGAGATGTTGCCTCTCTGTGTCACATGGCTTTATGTCACATGGGTTGGTCACATGGGTTGATGTCACATGGGGACTATGACATCGTAAGGGGGCGGGGTCACCATGTGACCAACCCATGTGACATAAAGCCATGTGACACTGCTCCATTGTCCCTATATAAGTGGCCGCGTAGTGCGTCCCTGGCATTCCGGCCGGAGAGATCGTCGAGGCAACATCTCCTGGAGAAGAAGAAGAAGAAGAACGGAAGGCGGCCGTGACGGCGGCGACAGAAGACCGGGCCACCGCCTGTAAAAGAGCTATAAGAAGGCGCGGTGGCCCGGCAGAAGAACCGAAGAGGGGGACAAGACCCCCGAAGTCGGGAGAAGAGGCCGGCGGGGAGGAAGAAAGCCGGACTCCTCCGCTAGCAAAAGAGCTACAAGAAGATAGCGGAGGAGTCCGGCGAGAAGACCCCCGAAGACGGAAGACCCCCGGAGCTGTGCAATAAAATATTTTAACCCTGTGTTGTGTTTTTTTTGTACTTTTTTTCACAGGTGAATGGGTAGGGGTACATTGTACCCCATACTCATTCACATAGGGTGGGGGGCCGGTATCCGGGGGCCCCCTTATTAAAGGGGGCTCCCGGATTCCGATAAGCCCCCCGCCCGCAGACCCCGACAACCAACGGCCAGGGTTGTCGGGAAGAGGCCCTTGTCCTCATCAATATGGGGACAAGGTGCTTTGGGGTGGGGGGGCCGCGCGGCCCCCCCTTCCCCAAGGCACCCCCCCATGTTGAGGGCATGCGGCCTGGTACGGCTCAGGAGGGGGGGCGCTCGCTTGCCCCCCTTTCCTGGCCGGCCGGGTAGCGTGCTCGGACAAGGGTCTGTTGTGGACTTGGGGGGGATGGTTAATGCATCGATTCAGAAATCTTTTGTGCAGTTTTGTACTTTGCATAAATACTAAATTATACAGTATGTGAAAATCACAATGTGTCTTCTGATAAAGAGATGGGCATTTGTTCCTTGTTGTTGGTGCCAGGATGAGTATGCCTGTATTGGACCTATACACAATTATGTGGTTTATTGTGAAACCTGCCATAAACCTGAGCTGTTTAAACTGAGAATATGTTGACAACAAATGCATAAATACATATGTTGAAATGATCAGAAGATCCAGAGATAGAATCCACCTGCATTTATACTATCCATATTTATTGGTCTAATAATGCTATGGGTGACCTCTTTAATCAGCTATGAGCTATGAGTAAGCACTGATTACGGTGCGAAATGCGTCAACATTTTTTGTACCCTGTTATCTTCTTGCTGTGGATTATTTGATTTGATGTGACCTACGTTGTTTTAATAAAAGACGGGATTTCAAGTCTTTCTCCAGTGCACGGCTATCCAGAGTTTTGTTCTGCTTACTTGACCTCTTTAACCAGTAAGGAGGCTCAATAAATTAGAAGAGAAAGAAAATGCTGTATTTACCAGCATATCATTTTAGCTGCCTGTATTCCTGCATCTACAGTGTGTTTCAGCATTCACTTTTCACTGAATAGTCCATTTTTTTTTTTTGATTTTGAATTGTAGCAGAGAACTTGCAAACAATACAAGGAGATTGACAGTATCAGGTCTGACCCAAAATAGTAAGGGTCTAGTAGGTCGGGTATTTTTTTTTTCCTTTAATGGGAGGGGTAATAGGGATAAGGGAGGGGAAAGAAGGAGATCAGGAAAGTGGTAATGGAATGGAGTGAGACAGTGTGTAAAAGTTTTAGCAATATCATCTTATGCTCTGCAGTGTACTTTCCCAGATGACTCAATTGGGGGCGGGTAATTAGGCAGATAGATGATCCTCTATAGCAGGGATATGCAATTAGCGGACCTCCAGCTGTTGCAAAACTACAAGTCCCATCATGCCTCTGCCCCTGGGTGTCATGCTTGTGGCTGTCAGAATCTTGCTATGCCTCATGGGACTTGTAGTTCTGCAACAGCTGGAGGTCCGCTAATTGCATATCCCTGCTCTATAGGGAGGGTTATCTGATAATAAAAAGGAACTGGTGGCCATGCAAGTGGTTAAGAACATGGTGCAGCTTGGGGATCTGACAGCCAATATTACCAGTGATCATAGAATTTATTCACTTTCATCTGTGATTTGGCAAAAAGGAGTTCCATAGAGAGATGATAATTTAGCCATGTGGGGGACACTGGTAGAGGGTGCTCTGGTCAGATGAGACTTAAAGCGGAGTCAGCAGCTACAATTACTGTAGCTGCTCACTATTAAAATAAGGACACTTACCTGTCCAGGGAGCCCGCAATGTCCTCACCTGAAGCAGATGGGTCCGCCGATGCATCCCTTGGCCTTGAGTGGAGAAGCCGGCATCTTCAGTAAGGGAATCAGGAAGTGAAGCCTTGCAGCTTCACAGCCTGGTTGCCTACTGAGCATGCGCGAGCCGTGCTGTGCATTCTGAGTGGTCCCTTCTGTCTTCTGGGACCTGTGTGTCCCAAAGAAGGAAGTGGGAGCAAATACTTGTATTAGACAGGTATCTGCTCCCCACTCCCCCTGAAAGGTGCCAAATGTGACACCGGAGGGGAGGGGGGGTGAATCATATCAGCGGAAGTTCCATTTCTGGGTGGAACTCCATTTTGAATTGAACTTTTTGGCCTAAAAGCAAAAAGCCATGGGTGCTGGAAAACTAACACTGCACCCTGAACACACCATCCCCACTGTGAAACATGGTGGTGGCAGCATCATGTTGTGGGGATACTTTTCTTCAGCAGGGACAGGGAAGCTGGTCAGAGTTGATGGGAAGATGGATGGAGCCAAATACAGGGCAATCTTAGAAAAAAACCTGTTAGAGCCTGCAAAAGACTTGAGACTGGGTCAGAGGTTCACCTTCCAGCAGGACAACGACCCTAAACACACAGCCAGAGCTACAATGGAATGGCTTTGATCAAAGCATATTCATGTGCTAGAAAGGCCCAGTCAAAGTCCAGACCTAAATCCAATTGAGAATATGTGGCAAGACTTGAAGATTGCTGTTCACAGACGTTCACCCACCAATCTGACAGAGCTTGGGCTATTTTGCAAAGAAGAATGGGCAAAAAGTTCACTCTCTAGATGTGCAATGCTGGCAGAGACTAGGGATGAGCCGAACACCCCCCCGGTTCGGTTCGCACCAGAACTTTCGAACGGACCCCACGTTCGTTACGAACGTTAGAACCCCATTGAAGTCTATGGGACTCGAACGTTCGAAATGGAAAGTGCTAATTTTAACGGCTAATATGCAAGATACTGTCCTAAAAAGGGTTTAGAGACCTGGCTCCTGCCCCAGGGGACATGGGTCAATGCAAAAAAAAGTTTTAAAAACGGCCGTTTTGGCGGGAGCACTGATTTTAATGACGATTAAAGTGAAAAAAAAAAGTGAAATATTCCTTTAAATATGGTGCCTGTGGGGTGTCTGTAGTATGCCTGTGAAGTGCCACGTGTTTCCCGTGTTTAGAACAGTCCCTGCACAAAATGACATTTAACGGAAATAACACCATTTAAAACTGCTTGCGGTTTTAATGTTATATCTGGTTCCTGCAATATGGTTGAAAATCATTGAGAAAAATGGCATGGGTAGCCCTCCCTGCCCATTACCAGCCTATTTGGGTCTTGTACGCATATTAAGGGGAACCCTGTACCCATATTAAAAAAAGGAAATGCGTGTGGCCCCCAGGCCCTATATACTCAGAACAGCAGTATACAGGCGGTGCAAACAAGACAGGGACTGTGTAGGTTTGTTGTGTTAAGTTGAATCTGTTTGTAATTTTCAACTGGTACATTTTTAAAGTGTAGCTCCAGTCAAAAAAATTTTTTAAAGCTTTTTGGAAAACATAGGGAAGGGTTATCACCCCTGTATAATTTGTTTTGTCGTCCATCTTTTTTCATCTCACTTGCTGCTGTCTCCTTGCGTTTGCAAGTAGGAGATGTTTGTAAGTTAGATGTTTGAAAGTAGGGGCCTGCCCTATATGCTCTGCAGAAATGGCGGAACAAGGTGTTGGTTTTGCCACAACATTGTAAGCCCTCAAAGTGACTCTTGGTGGGCGCTGGAGCGCCCTGCTGTGAATGATTATATCAAGAATTGTAATTACATGCCATTGTTGAACAGTGGTAGAAAAATTGACCTTTGGTGGTTGTGGTGCTGGTGCCACAACACTATAAGTCCTCACCGTTACTCTGGGTGGGCACAGGAAGGGGCCCTCCTGTGAAATATTTTATCAAGAATTGTAATTACATGTCCCTGTTAAACAGGGGCAGAAAAATTTGGCCTTAGGCACTGCTGCTGGTGCCACCACACTGCAACCTCTCCCATATACTCTAGTTTTTTTGCTGGAATTAGCCCTGCTGCAAAGCATTGCATCAAAAATTGTACTTAAACGCCCCTGTTAAACAGGGGCAGAAAAATTGGGCCTTAGGCACTGGTGCTGGTGCCACCACACTGCAACCTCTGCCATATACTCTAGTTTTATTGCAGGAATTAGCCCTGCTGCAAAGCATTGCATCAAAAATTTTAATTAAACGCCCCTGTTAAACAGGGGCAGAAAAATTGGGCTGCTGGCATCACCCAGAACCAAAAATGTTCTTCCAACATATCAGCGGAGGAGGAAGAGGATAGACAATCAACATAACAGGACAGTCACTCAGCATCAGCATAGGCAGTCTTGAAGGGATGTGGTATTTCAAAAAAAATTATTCGGTTACATCAGCTTCAGGTGCTTGGTAGCTGTGGGTGATCCAAGACTGATTCATCTTGATGAAGGTCAGTCGATCAACTAATTCGGTGGACAGGCGCACCCTGTGATCGGTAACAAAGCCACCAGCAGCACTGAAGGTGCGTTCCGAAAGAACGCTGGATGCAGGACAGGCCAGTAGCTCAATTGCATACTGTGCAAGCTCTGGCCAGTGATCCATCCTCAAGACCCAGTAAGCCAGAGGATTTTCGGTGGGAAAGGTGTCCAAGTCTGACCTTGCCCCTAGGTATTCCTGCACCATGTAAATCAGACGCTGGCGATGGGTGCTGGAACCAATCATACCTTGGGGCTGCGGACTAAAAAATTGTCTGAAAGCATCAGTCAGACGGCCACCTTCTCCACCGCTCCTTCTGACCGATGCCTCAGCAACACATTGTCCAGGACCAGGAGTTTGTAACCTCCCAGTCTCTGGGAACGCGTTGCACAGACCTTTCTGCAAGGCCTCCCGGAGATGTCTCATCCTCTGCTCCCTCTGCGATGGCAAGATAAGGTCGGCAACCTTACCCTTGTACCGTGGATCAAGGAGAGTGGCCAGCCAGTAATGGTCCCTCTCCTTGATCCGAAGAATACGAGGATCCTTCCGCAGGCTTTGCAGGATCAGGGAGGCCATGCAGTGTAGGTTAGCTGAGGCATTCGGTCCGGAGTCCTCTGGGTCAGTAAGGACAACATGATCCGCAGCTACCTCCTCCCAGCCACGTACAAGTCCACGTGTTTCTTGGGACTGTAAATCATCCCTATAAGACTGCTGCTGCTGCTGCTGATGCTGAGTGCCAGCCTCCACCTCCATGCTGACACAATCATCCTCCTCCTCCTCTTCCTCCTCCTCATCCTCTTCCTGTGTGATGGGTGGCACAGCAGGAACACTGTCTGGATAAAGGGGGCCTTGAGAGGCAAGGAAGTCCTCCTCTTCCTGCCTCTGTTCTGCCTCAAGTGCCCTGTCCATTATTCCATGCAGCGTATGCTCCAAGAGGTGGACAAGAGGTACAGTGTCACTGATGCATGCACTGTCACTGCTCACCATCCTTGTGGCCTCCTCAAACGGTGACAGGACAGTGCATGCATCCCTGATCATGCCCCACTGGCGTGGTGAGAAAAAAACAAGCTCCCCTGACCCTGTCCTGGTGCCGTAGTCGCACAGGTACTCATTGATGGCCCTCTGCTGCGTGTGCAGCCGCTGCAGCATGGCCAATGTTGAGTTCCATCTGGTGGGCATGTCACATATAAGGCGGTTCTTGGGCAGGTTCAACTCCTTTTGGAGCTCAGCCAGCCGAGCACAGGCATTAAATGATCGGCGGAAATGCACACAGACTTTCCTGGCCTGCTTCAGGACATCCTGTAAGCCGGGGTACCTGCCCAAGAACCGCTGCACCACCAGGGCACATGGGTCAGTTGTCCCTGTCGGAGGGCGGAGAGGAGGTTGGTGCCATTGTCGCAAACCACAATTCCTGGCTTAAGCTGGCGTGGCGTCAACCACCTCTCGGCCTGCCCCTGCAGAGCTGACAAAACATCCGCCCCAGTGTGGCTCCTGTCCCCCAAACAAACCAGCGCAAGCACGGCATGGCATAGTTTTGCCTGCGTACTTGCGTAGCCCCTGGAACGCCTACGGAGCACCGCTGGTTCTGAGGACAGAGCACTGGAAGAGGCCATGGAGGAAGAAGAAGAGGAGGGGGTGGAGGAGAGAGGTGTGTCACAACCAATAGTAGCATTTTGGAGGCGTGGTGGCGGAACAACCTCCAACACTACTGCACCTTGTCCTGCATCCTTCCCAGCAGCCAGAAGAGTGACCTAATGGCCCGTGAAAGACAGGTAACGTCCCTGTCCATGCCTGCTGGACCATGAGTCAGCGGTAATATGCACCTTACCGCTGACCGCCCTGTCCAGCGAGGCAAGGACATTGCCTTCCACATGCCGGTAGAGAGCCGGAATCGCCTTCCGTGAGAAAAAGTGGCGTTTGGGGACCTGCCACTGAGGAACCGCACATTGTACAAACTCACGGAAGGGGGCCGAGTCTACCAACTGAAAAGGCAACAGTTGAAGTGCTAGCAATTTAGCCAAGCTAGCATTCAACCGCTGGGCATGTGGATGGCTGGGAGTAAACCCGGCCCTGCCCCGGTCCAGCAGCTGGGGCAGGGACATTTGCCTGCTATAATCGGACGTGGGTGTACCGCTAGCAGAGTTCCCGGAAGCACTTGGCTGTGACACACCTAATTCTACACCTTCATTCCTCTCAGAGCAGGTTTCAGAGAGGACTGAAGGTCTAGTGGGGTTGGAGATGCCAGCTGATGAGGAGCAAGGAGAGGTCCGCTTTGTTCTTTGGTGTGGGTCTTTGAGGTACGCTTGCCAACGAGCTGCATGGCAGGTCAACATATGTCTGGTCAAGCATGTGGTGCCCAAGCGGCTGATGTTTTGGCCACGTGAGATACGCTTGAGACATATGTTGCAAATAGCAGCGGTGCGATCTGATGCACTCGTCTCAAAAAAGGCCCACACCAAAGAACTTTTAGAATAACGCGCAGAGGCAGCGCTCTGCACAGGCGGAGCTCTGCGGTGTGATTCAGTCGGTGTGCTGCCCCTAAGCTGGCCCCCTCGTTGGACATGTGCCTCCTCCTCCTCCTCCTCCTCCTTCCTTCCAGGCACCCACGTGGAGTCAGTGTCCTCATCATCCCCTCCCTCTTCATCGCTGTAGCAAACCTGGCAGTATGCTGCAGCTTGTGGAACATGACTGCCAGATTGCTGTCCTTCTTGAGCATCCCCTCTCTCTGCGCTCACGCTACTGCCTTCCTCTAGCTGAGGGTCATCATCAGAGCCCACCAAACACTGGGCATCCTCCTGGAGCATGTACCCAACACTGTGCTCAAAGAGTTCAGGAGACTCCTCAGGAGGACGTGGTGGGTCTAGGGAAGGAGTCACTGATGATGACATTGAGAGGAGGGAAGACGATGCGTTGGCAGCTGCTTTGCGACTACCCTGAGACTGGGTGAGAGAGGATGAGGAGGATGAAGAGGGCTTGGTCATCCACTCTATCAAGTCGTTGGCATGTTGCGGTTCAACATGTCCAGCTGCCGAAAAGGACAAGCATGTCCCATGGCCAGGTGCTGATGACAATGCACCGCGTCCACGACCAGCACTGTTGTCTCTAGACACAGAGCCTGCTTGCCCTCTTTTATCGGCTCGCGCCTGTCTGCCTCTCCTTGCTGGCCTTCCAGACATGGTAATGGCCTGAAGGGAGTTGGGTAAAACAGCAGTTGGGTAGTTTATATTGTGCTGGAGGCACACACAACTTCCAATAACTCCTACAGATGGCAATTGGGCTCAAATAGAGAACAGCTATGTAGGTGGATTATAGCGGTATGTACTGGGTACAGAGCACGCAGACAGCACGCACTATCTCCTAACACTACTGACTGCAAGCTCTATTATTAAAGATAGATCACTAGCTATATAGGTGAGGTGAATATCGTGGTGTATACTGCGGTCAGGGCACGCAGACAATAACCAGAAAACAGCAGAGATAAAGGGGTATATACAGATGTATACTGTGCTGTGCTGGAGGCACACACAACTTCCAATAACTCCTGCAGATGGCAATTGGGCTCAAATAGAGAACAGCTATGTAGGTGGATTATAGCGGTATGTACTGGGTACAGAGCACGCAGACAGCACGCACTATCTCCTAACACTACTGACTGCAAGCTCTATTATTAAAGATAGATCACTAGCTATATAGGTGAGGTGAATATAGTGGTGTATACTGCGGTCAGGGCACAGACAATAACCACTACACAACAGCAAGATAGGAAATCAGCCAAAAACGATCGGTGTGTACTGTGTTGAAGGTACACAGAACACCCACTGCTTCAGATGCCAACACACTACACGAGGCCGCCTTAATGGCGGCCTTATATAGTGTGGGGCGTGCACTACACAGCCTGAGCTATGATTGGCCACAGGCATCCTGCCTGTGGCCAATCATGGCTCTCCTCGCTGCTGGCGCTGCGATTGGCCAAGCATGCAGGGTCACAGTGCATGCTTGGCCAATCATGAGCCAGCAATGCACTGCGCCATCGCAGTGCATTGTGGGCCGTGAGCGCCACGCGAATTTTGACGCGAACGGACCAAGTGTTCGGATTTCGCTGAACGGACGAACAGCCAATGTTCGAGTCGAACGTACGTTCGACTCGAACAGGAAGCTCATCCCTAGTAGAGACATCCCCAAAAAGACTTGCAGCTGTAATGGCAGCAAAAGATGGTTCTACAAAGTATTGACTCAGGGGGGCTGAATACAAATGCACGCCACACTTTTCACATATTTATTTGTAAAAAAAATTGAAAACCATTGATAATTTTCCTTCCGCTTCACAATTATGTGCCACTTTGTGTTAGTCTATCACATACTGTAAAATCGCAATACAATACATTTATGTTTTTGGTTGTAACATAATAAAATGTGGAACATTTCAAGCGGTATGAATACTTTTACAAGGCGCTGTATATTTGCATATGGTTTGTGCTGATTCTGATAATTAGCTGTTTTTGCACTATTGTTTAATATTTTAAAGAGATAGTACACCTTTTTTTTTCTTATACCATTAATAAAAGAGGCCTTGATTTTTTCTTTGCACTTGTTCAGTATGTAGCCCTCTTTTGGGGCTGTAAACCTGTAAATAAGAGAACCACAATCTTCGCTAATTGGAATAGTGGGTTTGATAATAAAGTTTCCAGCGCTTCCAGCCAGGGTAGGGCCTCTGTAAACAAGGGGGGTCCACTTTCTGGGAAATTAATCTGTAATCTAACCAAAGTAATTGGAAGCCGAGGAACTAGTGCAACATTACCCATAAGTATATAGAGGCACATTATTATGGAAATAATACAAGCTTTAGTTAAGAAGCGATTAACAGTACATACTGTACATGTATGTAGCACTAACCCCCGAAGGAGCTGCTGGTTATTTTTGGGCTTACCGTTACCTTTCGGTCTCCTTGTGACACGTCTAGGGGATGTCCCGTGATAGATGGTCCAGTAACTTGAGACTGACAATATATCCTGTTGAATGGATTTTATTTGCAAACGTCAACCATTGAACAGTCTTTTAACTTGGGATCAGAGGGTTGGAAAGGAAAGCTCAGGTACTCTCAATGTCAGAGTCTATAAACGTTAAGGAACTTGCTTACTTCGACTGCATCCAGAGAATAGCCATTCGCAGCTGGATGAGCACTTAGGTTGGACAGTCTCTATCTCACAGGGCCTAGCAGCCAACAAGGTGCTTACTCAGGAACAAAGTCTTTATCACTTACGTTGTAGCAGAACACATAGGGAAACTAAGCTGTAGAACACTTGTAGGATACCTGGATCTTTCAGCCACTTGGCGATATCTCCAAGACCGGATTCTCTCAGTTACTTCAGCCCTTCCAGGCTCTTGTTAAGCAACCAACCTCACACGTGGTATTCTTCTAAAGAGTCCTCCCCTGGAATGCTCAAAGTATACTGGGTCTCTCCCAGACCAGAGACAGCACCCATCCACCTCAGAGTCCTTCCTCAATTCCCCTGCCTTGGGCTAGCGAGCCCCGAGGCATCAAAGTCGGGTGGAACCACACCCCAGGTCATAGCCTTCCTGGGGGCTGGTCAGGA
This sequence comes from Lithobates pipiens, assembly GCF_037356315.1. Taxonomy (NCBI): domain Eukaryota; kingdom Metazoa; phylum Chordata; class Amphibia; order Anura; family Ranidae; genus Lithobates; species Lithobates pipiens. The sequence continues at coordinate 143,747,476 of NW_027507787.1, read as the reverse complement.
AGACCAGGCCCATATACTCAGCACAGCATACTGGACCGGTAACCAGAACCATGTGACGTCTGTGTCTTAAATACCCTCTCGCAGAGGGCACAGCAGGAGGGCCACTCCCACTGACCTGACTCTGAGAGGGAATAATTCAAGCACCTAATCAGAACATAGTTCCACGCCTGCCACCAGAGACAGTGCCCCCTGTGGCAAGGCTGAACATCCCACAGTCCAGTCAGACTAACACAGAGCCAAATTTAGTCAAATAGGCCCAAACCAAACTGTAAAAAACATAGCGCATGCTCTTCAGGAGCCTGCTGCTACATGTACATTTGTAAAACCTGGGCACTACCTCCAGATGAACTTTGCAGCAAAATCCATCTCCAGGGGCCCCTGAGGATGATATTGATGCACTGTCTGTCTTTGTGTCGGAGACCTAAAGACTAAATCACAGGTAATGTTAAGCCCACAACTGTTGTCTAACCGGCCTGGAATTCAGCTTCTCACTAGCAGAAACTGTGGTGAAGCACTGGAACTCAGAGTCAGCCTATCTACTCTGCCTCTATGTCAATAGCGGTTTCTGATCTGTCATGCAACTGAACATCTTACTACCACGTGTCTGTCCGATGCCTAACCTGGCTCTAGCCCATGCTGGTTATTGTGTCCTAAACTAAAACTAGCTATAGAATCCTAGACTAGAAGGGACAGGGTCAACTAAAATACCAAGAGTTATATATAAACTCTATTGCAAAAAAACAGGTTCACCTACAAGGGCTGGACAAAAATATGGAAACATTACATGATTTGCAGGTGTGAAAGCGATGGCATGTTTCGTGGTAAAAGCAGAAGTGATTAACATTCTTTTGCTACCGCTATATGATGAGACACCTATCTAACAGGTGGGAAGCCTCTGTGACTGAAGTTGCCAATTTATTTGTGGTGTCACGAGGGACTGTATCAAAGGTTATGACGGTGTTTCTAGGAAAATTTCATCTGATAAGCATACGCACAATGGACATGGTCAGCTGACCGAAAGAGGCAAAAGGACATTGTGCAGGATTGTGACCAGGAATAAGAAAACAACTGCTGCAAAAGTTCCTGCAGCAGTCTTCCAAAGCTCGTGTCCACAAAATCTATCTAGACAGAGCTTCATAAGCAAAACATTCACAGTTGAGCTGCAAATTACTCTTTCGGTCAGTTGAGCATGTCGGCCGCTTATCAGACGACGTTTTCCCAGAAACAGTATATGCCGTCATAACCTTTGATACTGTACCCCATGACACCGCAAATAAATTGGCAACTTCAGTCACAGAGGCACCAACTAAACGAGCGCCAACAATTTGCCCCCTTTGAAGCGCTGACGTGGCCACGTATTACTAGCAGCTCATGCAATGAATGGCAAAAGTGAGGCCTTCCATCTGTTAGCAAAAGAATGTTACTCCACTTCCGCTTTCATCCTCCAGGAGACAGGAATTGGTAATACATAATTATACATATCGCTGTGATATTTGCAGCTAAGAGTAGAGGACAGCAGATCCCTACAGCATTTACTAGGACTATTATGTGCCCATCTATGGACATGGAAGGGCATATACTGTATAATGGCAGTGATAAGGAGGCATTTTATCAAACTGCATATGGCAGATTGAACCTTATACTGAATTTGCATTTTTGTTAAAGAGACTCTGTTGCTAAGCCACTCATTTCAACAACAATCTTCCCATACAATTATATGGGCATTTAAAGTTGAAGGAAAGACTAAAATCAGCAGCCTCCCCACTGCTCTTAGGCCGCGTACACACGCGGGGACTGTTCGCCCAACTTTGTCCGCTGAACAGTGTTTCGGCGGACAGTCCGCCCGTGTGTGGGCTTTCAGCGGACAGTTTCAGCGAACAGTCTGCTGAACAAAGTTTTTCGGAAATTCCGAAAAACTGTCCGCTGAAACTTGGTTTCAGCGAACAGTCCCCTCGTGTGTAGGCTTGTTCGTCAAACTAAGTTCCGCGCATGCTCAGAAAGGATTTATACGCCAAAAGTTGTAATGCAGTGTATAGGACGTCGTATTTTCCGTCCCGTCGTACGTGCCGTTCACGTCATCGTGCACGGTTTCAGCAAACTGTTCGTTCGTCGTGTGTGGGCAAGTCCGTCCATGCTAATTTTGAGCGGACTGTTTGCTGAAACTGTTTGACGGACAAAGTTGAGCGAACAGTCCCCGCGTGTGTACGCGGCCTTACTGTAGAAAATGTGTACCTTTTTTAAATCTTCTTTCAATCTGTCAAATGACTACAAAGCTTAGGCTCAGGGTGTTTCTGTTGGCTGGTGGGCATTGACTCTTTCATGGAAGACAATGCCTTAAGCCTGGTACAAATGTTACTTTTTTTTTTTGTTCAACCCAGCGAGCTAAAAAAAAAAAACAGAGAGGTTGTTGTACTAACTATGCGATGTGTAAAACACCCCCACTGCCCCGATGTAGTTTCTACATTGACAGCAGTAAAAAGGGTTAAAAAAATATATTTCCTTTGATATTTCTTACAAATTGCAGCAAGCATAAGGGAAATGGGGAGTAAATGTTGATTTTACTTTCCTTCTACTTAAACATATTTAGGCATGGAATTTACCTGTAAAAGCCTCCCTGATGTAGACATGCAAAAGCCTGTAGGCTGATGCTGAGCACCACCATCTGGGATGTCAGCAGCTCCAGAGCTGTCACTAAAGTAACAACCTATAGTATTCCCCTTCACTCCACCCCCAGCAGCTACATACAGGTGATACTCGAAAAATTAGAAAATTGCGTAAAAGTTCATTTATTTCACTAATGCAACTTAAAAGGTGAAACTAACGAGGAGCAGATGGGGAGGGCAGTTGGTGGCCTTTCCACCCCCTCCCCTAATAACTGTTTACCTTTCACCTATCCCCCCCCCCCCCAGCTTCCCTTTGTTTCACTCATCCCCCATTTCTCTTCTCATTCCTGCTCTCTCCCCCGTCCCCCCCCCCCCTTCTTTTTTCTTTTATTTTATACTATTTCTATCCCCTTTATTTTCTCTCTTTCCGCTCTTACATTCACCAATAAGGGTCGGGGGCATGGGCTGGGGGGAGGACCTTGGGGTCGGCTCCCTTAGTGCATGCCACCTTCCATAATAAACACGCGGAAGATATATTCTATTTTTGAGCAGAGACCCATCCTGGGGGTGCAGTAGATAATTGGGTAGGAAGAACTGTAATCATACACCATCCTCAGGCTGGGAACGTTTTATTATTATTTTTTTATTTTAATTTTTTTTTTTTGAAGACGCCACGTAAATGTAACTCTTGGAGGATGTTCTTGACTGTATAGATTTGGAGGCTTATGAATCTGCATGTTAAAGTGTACTCTGTACTGGTTCTCCGATTGGAGCTGTTTTGTACTGTAAAGGCGTATCTGTATTGTTTTGCATTTTCAGAAATAAAAGAAAATTCTTTACGGAAAAAAAAAAAAAAGGTGAAACTAATATATGAGATAGACTCATTACATGCAAAACAAGATAGTTCAAGCCGTGATTTGTCATAATTGTGATGATTATGGCTTACAGCTCATGAAAACCCCAAATCCAAAATCTCAGAAAATTAGAATATTACATGCAATCAATAAAACAAGGATTGTACATAGAACAATATCGGACCTCGGAAAAGTATATGCATGCATATGTACTCAGTACTTGGTTTGGGCCCCTTTTGCAGCAATTACTGCCTCAATGCAGCGTGGCATTGAAGCCATCAGCCTGTGGCACTGCTGAGGTGTTATGGAAGACCAGGATGCTTCAATAGCGGCCTTCAGCTCTTCTGTATTGTTCGCTCTGATGTCTCATCTTTCTCTTAGCAATGCCCCATAAATTCTCTATGGGGTTCAGGTCAGGCGAGTTTTCTGGCCAATCATGCACAGTAATTTCACAGTCATTGAAGCCAAAAAATTACTTACTATATTTACAAAATGTAAACCAGAAACTAAGCAAAATATTTTTAGTCTTTCTTGGGGGATTTTTTAGGCAAAGAATAAAGAAAACCCAGTGGTGATTGAATACCACCAAAAGAAAGGTATATTTGTCTCAAAAAATGATCAATATTTTGTTTGGGTACAGTGTTGCATGACGCGCAATTGTCATTCAAAGTGTGACAGCGATGAAAGCTGAAAATTGGCCTGAGCAGGAAGGGGGTGAAAGTGTCCAGTAGGCAAGTGGTTAAAGTGTATGTCCGACCAAATATTTTTTTTTTTTTATAGTTTTGCATATAGTTGGGAAGGATAAGAATCCATCTTTATGTTTTTTACTGCTATATGGGGCTCCATTAGAATTACAGTATTTCTCCTCTCTACCATCCCTGGTGACAATGTTTTGTCAGACAGGAAAAATGGATACATCTTTAACTGTAACTAAACTCAATTTTTTTTATTTTTTAAAGTACATTTGGAGAAGCCTATGATCCAAGATACACTTGAAATTATACCCAGAAAATGGTCACTGCATATGAAAGTATGAAAGCATACCTTAAGGCAAAAATGCAAGTGCTTAATTTAAGCGATGAGTCACAGCATGTAAGTCATCTAATGATACCTACACCCATCATTACGTTGCAAAAAATTGACAGTATTCTTGAAATTAGATTTTGGAAACAGAATTGTAGTCAAAACAACTACATTTCAAAATGAAATAGGTAGTGCTGATATTCAGCAATGCTCCTTTTTAATTAAACATTCTATGAGGTGCATTAGTCATGTTTCATTCTTGAGTGGTACCTCCAAAGGAGCCACTGATCCTCCTAGCTTGTTTAGGGGTAAATGTTTAACAAATGCTGCACAGCACTTAATGACCACCCAGCAGCAACCTATAAACGGGTCTCCACTCAATCCATCCTCACTCAATCAAAACTTTTTTTTGCACAACTCTAGGGGGAGCAAAGATTAGGCTGTAATAGATAATCGAAGAATTCCTTCCATGACTATGGCTGGCCATAGATACAATTTTCTTTGGTGGAAAGAAAATCGCTGGATTCCCCCATCAACACAGGATGCCGCCCACTGTGCTATTGTATTCTCCATGCGGGGGGGCGTAGGGAGCATTCCTGGCTGGCAGAATACAATGGTTACTGCTAGTGGATATAACCACTGGCAATAACCATTTGTATAAAAATCTGATATGTACAACGTATGTATGACGTGTGCCCAAGTTGATTGATCAGCCTGCCCTTTTTTTCTATCCATTCTTCTTCCCTCCTTCCTCTCTTCTTCCCCCTTTCTTTTTTCCTTTTTGTCGCCATTCATCTTTATCTATCCGGTGTCCTCCATTACTCCTTGGTCTGCCTTTTCTCATATACCAGTTTTCCTTCTGTGTCTCCTTTCCTTGTATGCACTCCCCGATCTGATGTCTTCTCTCTGTGCACTTACACTTCTTATGTTTACTGTCTCCTTCACTCCCCTTGGTTTTTTTGAATGGATGTAATCTGCCTAGGTGGGTGGGGTCTCCTGACATCATACATTTCCATGACATCAGTGCTCCCAGCCCTGGCAGCATCCCCTGTTGCCTTGCTATTGCCGGCCGCTAGTGATGGCCGAACGGTTCGCCCGGCGGTCGTTTCGCGGCGAATTTCCGACTTTCGCCGTCCGCGGGTTCGAACGCCTTTTTCCGTCGTTCGCCCCGGCGGACTTACGTGTTTAATGTATACAAGAACTTTAACCTTTCGTGACACGTTTATCATGTGTTACAGGACAACCAATTGAGACATGACAGCTCATGGACACTTGGACATTCCCCCTAACCTATAAATACACCCGATCCGGTGGCCATTTTACATTCTTTCTTCTGTCACTGTAGGGAAAGGATCCTGTGTGGAGTAGGGACAGAGAAAACGCTAGCTATTTGGTACACAAAAGTTCTTTTCAGGACTGGTATAGGTGTTAGGTCAGCAGCCTGAGTTTCTTTTGTCAGTTTAGATAAAGGGACAGAGCGCTGTATGCTGCTATTTTAGGGACAGCTCAGCCAGATTAGTCTTTCTTCATCATCATCATCATCATCATCATTAGCTGTTACTATCAGGTCCACAAAAGAGCTGTTCCAGCTAATCGTTCCAGCCTACTCTTTTTTGCCAATTTGTATAGGGACAGGCAGGAAGCAGTGTGTCAGGCAGTGAGGATAATTTTAAAGACTTGCTGTTACTATTAGTTCCACAAAGGTTCTTTTCAGGACTGGTATCAGTGGTACGGTAATAGGCTTGTACACGTATAATATTCTTTCTTCCAAATATAGAAAGAATATTATACTTGACTGCTGCCCTTCTGCTGCAGTCTGCTAATCATTCACAACTCACTTGTTCCACAAAGCTCTTTATCAGGACTGGTAACTTGGTCTGTCTAGGGTGCTACGGTACATAGGCTTGGGTGCGGTACAGTCTGCTGTTCTGTAAGGACCGCTATCGGTCCACAATACATAGGGTTGCCGTGCACTACTGCTGACCGCTGCCCTATACTGCAGCAGTCCTTCATTGGTATAGGGACTGACGTACAGTCTGCTAATCACTAACACACAACCTGCTTGGTCCACAAAAGTTCTTATAAGGACTGGTAACTTGGTATAGGGTGCTACGGTACATAGGCCTGAGTGCGTTACAGTCTGCTGTTCTGTAAGGACCGCTATCGGTCCACAATACATAGGGTTGCCGTGCACTACTGCTGACCGCTGCCCTATACTGCAGCAGTCCTTCAGCGGTATAGGGACTGACGCACAGTCTGCTAAACACTAACACACAACCTGCTTGGTCCACAAAAGTTTTTATAAGGACTGGTAACTTGGTATAGGGTGCTACGGTACATAGGCCTGAGTGCAGTACAGTCTGCTGTTCTGTAAGGACCGCTATCGGTCCACAATACATAGGGTTGCCGTGCACTACTGCTGACCGCTGCCCTATACTGCAGCAGTCCTTCATTGGTATAGGGACTGACGTACAGTCTGCTAATCACTAACACACAACCTGCTTGGTCCACAAAAGTTCTTATAAGGACTGGTAACTTGGTATAGGGTGCTACGGTACATAGGCCTGAGTGCGTTACAGTCTGCTGTTCTGTAAGGACCGCTATCGGTCCACAATACATAGGGTTGACGTGCACCACTGCTGACCGCTGCCCTATACTGCAGCAGTCCTTCAGCGGTATAGGGACTGACGTACAGTCTGCTAAACACTAATACACAACCTGCTTGGTCCACAAAAGTTCTTATAAGGACTGGTAACTTGGTATAGGGTGCTACGGTACATAGGCTTGAGTGCGGTACAGTCTGCTGTTCTGTAAGGACCGCTATCGGTCCACAATAGATAGGGTTGACGTGCACCACTGCTGACCGCTGCCCTATACTGCAGCAGTCCTTCAGCGGTATAGGGACTGACGCACAGTCTGCTAAACACTAACACACAACCTGCTTGGTCCACAAAAGTTTTTATAAGGACTGGTAACTTGGTATAGGGTGCTACGGTACATAGGCCTGAGTGCGTTACAGTCTGCTGTTCTGTAAGGACCGCTATCGGTCCACAATACATAGGGTTGCCGTGCACTACTGCTGACCGCTGCCCTATACTGCAGCAGTCCTTCATTGGTATAGGGACTGACGTACAGTCTGCTAATCACTAACACACAACCTGCTTGGTCCACAAAAGTTCTTATAAGGACTGGTAACTTGGTATAGGGTGCTACGGTACATAGGCCTGAGTGCGTTACAGTCTGCTGTTCTGTAAGGACCGCTATCGGTCCACAATACATAGGGTTGACGTGCACCACTGCTGACCGCTGCCCTATACTGCAGCAGTCCTTCAGCGGTATAGGGACTGACGTACAGTCTGCTAAACACTAATACACAACCTGCTTGGTCCACAAAAGTTCTTATAAGGACTGGTAACTTGGTATAGGGTGCTACGGTACATAGGCTTGAGTGCGGTACAGTCTGCTGTTCTGTAAGGACCGCTATCGGTCCACAATACATAGGGTTGCCGTGCACTACTGCTGACCGCTGCCCTATACTGCAGCAGTCCTTCATTGGTATAGGGACTGACGTACAGTCTGCTAATCACTAACACACAACCTGCTTGTTCCACAAAAGTTCTTATAAGGACTGGTAACTTGGTATAGGGTGCTACGGTACATAGGCTTGAGTGCGGTACAGTCTGCTGTTCTGTAAGGACCGCTATCGGTCCACAATAGATAGGGTTGACGTGCACCACTGCTGACCGCTGCCCTATACTGCAGCAGTCCTTCAGCGGTATAGGGACTGACGTACAGTCTGCTAAACACTAATACACAACCTGCTTGGTCCACAAAAGTTCTTATAAGGACTGGTAACTTGGTATAGGGTGCTACGGTACATAGGCTTGAGTGCGGTACAGTCTGCTGTTCTGTAAGGACCGCTATCGGTCCACAATAGATAGGGTTGACGTGCACCACTGCTGACCGCTGCCCTATACTGCAGCAGTCCTTCAGCGGTATAGGGACTGACGTACAGTCTGCTAAACACTAATACACAACCTGCTTGGTCCACAAAAGTTCTTATAAGGACTGGTAACTTGGTATAGGGTGCTACGGTACATAGGCTTGAGTGCGGTACAGTCTGCTGTTCTGTAAGGACCGCTATCGGTCCACAATACATAGGGTTGCCGTGCACTACTGCTGACCGCTGCCCTATACTGCAGCAGTCCTTCATTGGTATAGGGACTGACGTACAGTCTGCTAATCACTAACACACAACCTGCTTGTTCCACAAAAGTTCTTATAAGGACTGGTAACTTGGTATAGGGTGCTACGGTACATAGGCTTGAGTGCGGTACAGTCTGCTGTTCTGTAAGGACCGCTATCGGTCCACAATAGATAGGGTTGACGTGCACCACTGCTGACCGCTGCCCTATACTGCAGCAGTCCTTCAGCGGTATAGGGACTAAGAGTTTTGTCACAGGGTCATTTAAAAAATGACATGCAGAGGAAGAGGCAGGCCCTTCCGCAGGGGTGGTAGGGGTAGGGCAGGAGCAACAGGCTTGAGCCAAAGTGGGAAGTTGCAGAAGGTGCGTTCAATTACTTTAAAGGATGCACCAGACTTGGTTGAGTGGCTCGCTCAGCCTTACTCTTCTGCACCCTCCTCATCCTCTCGATCTGCACCCTCTTCTTCACTCTCTGCTATGTGCACCCCCAAAGACACTACCACCAACAACACGACCACCACCACCACCACCACATACCTTCCGCTTGAGTCACTGGAATTATTTTCCGATCCATATCAAGAGGACATTTCTGATGCGCAGCCACTCTTGGTATTGGATCAGGAAGAGGAGGTAGCAACAAGCGCTACTCAGCAGTCTGACGCCAGTACCCAGATCAGCCCAAGGAGGAGGTTGGTCCCCGGTGTTGCTGCCTACTCTACTTATAGCGGTGGGGAAGGTGACGTTGATGATGACGTGTCTAGTGATGTCACGTGGGTGCCCACAAGAGAGGAAGAGGAGGGGAGTTCAGAGGGAGATATGGACCAGCAGATAGGGAGGAGAAGCAGCAATGACTTACATTGCACAGCAGGGACAAAGCAGACTGCAAATGTATCAGGAGCGAGTCATCGACCATGTACGGTCACATCTGGCGCTCCCAGGACACCGGCACATGGCTCCGCAGTGTGGGCTTTTTTTAACGTGTCCGCTGCTGACAATAGCGTTGCCATCTGCAATCTTTGCAGTCAACGCGTTAGTCGCGGTAAGCCCAATACTCACCTAGGGACGACCGCCTTAAGAAGGCACATGAGCAGCCATCACCGAGCCCAGTGGGAGCAACGGAACACACAAAGCCACACTGCAGGCTCTCACCGTCCAGCCTCGTCTTCTACTTCTCCTTCTCCTCTCTCCTCACAATTGTCCTCCACTCCACCTTCCATCACGCCAAGCTCACATTTTTCTGCAAAAAGGCAGGCTTCCGTGGGCCTAATGTTTGAGCGTAAAAAAATGATGACGCCGGATAACCCTCTTGCCCAACGGTTGGCGGCTGGCTTGTCAGAACTCATAGCCCGCCAACTACTGCCATATAAACTGGTGGACTCGGAGGCCTTTCGCAAATTTGTGGCCATTGGAACACCACAATGGAAGGTCCCAGGAAGGAAGTATTTCTCAGAGAAGGGCATCCCAGAGCTATATGGCCATGTTCAGCGGCAAGTGAATGTATCTCTGGCACACAGTGTCGGTGCCAAGATACATCTGACCACAGACACGTGGTCTAGCAAACACGGGCAGGGAAGGTATATCAGTTTTACTGCCCACTGGGTGAACCTTCTGACGGCCGTCAAGCATGTAACCCGTGGCACCCGTGTAGATTTGGTTTTACCGCCACGGATTGCATGCAGGCCTGACTCTTCTTCTCCTCCTCCTACTCCATCCTCCTCCCTCTCCTCCTCAGCTGCCTCCTCCTTTTCCGCTGCTAGCGTCTCTTCCACTGCACCGCCCAAGCTCCCCAGAACCTATTCCACATGCCAGGTGAGACGTTGCCATGCCGTGCTGCGTCTGTTGTGCCTGGAAGCAAAGAGCCACACTGGCCCGGCACTCCTTTCAGCTTTGCGTTCACAGGCAGATGAGTGGCTAACACCGCTCAATTTGACAGTTGGTAAAGTGGTGTGTGACAACGGTGCCAATCTGCTTAGCGCATTGAAACAGGGCAAAATCACGCACGTGCCGTGCATGGCACACGTCTTAAACTTGGTCGTGCAGCGATTCCTTGTCAAATACCCTGGGGTCCAGGACATCTTGCGGCAGGCAAGGAAAATCTCGGCCCATTTCAGAAGATCTTACACGGCCATGGCTCGCCTTGCTGACATTCAGCGGCGACACCATCTGCCGGTCAGACGTCTTATTTGCGATTGCCCGACGCGATGGAACTCAACCTTCTATATGCTTGATAGGCTGCTCCAGCAGAAACGTGCAGTTAACGTCTACCTGTATGAACTCTGCGAAAGAAACGGTTCTGGGGAGCTGGGTTTTTTTTCACCGCGCCAGTGGCTGCTCATGCGCGACACATGCAGACTTCTGCGGCCATTTGAGGAGATCACCAAACTGGTCAGTCGCAGCCATGGCGCCATCAGTGACATGGTACCTTATGCCTTCTTTCTGGAGCGTGCATTGCGTCGTGTCATTGATCAGGCTGTGGAGGAGCAGGAGCGGGAAGATGAGGAAGTCGCAATGCTGGATGAATTCCCAGGGGGGGCTACTCTATCTGAGACAAGTCAACAACAGGAGTCTGATGAGGAGTCAGAGGAGGATGGTGCCGGGGCGGATGAGCAGGAGCAAGAAGAGCATGCTTTAAACCTTTCTGGGATCCCTGTTGTGCGAGGATGGGGAGAGGAGAATGAAGAGGACGACATTATCCTGGATGATGAGCAGGAGCCAGGCCACCACACCGCTTCCACTTTAGTGCAAATGGGGGCCTTCATGCTCCAGTGTTTTAATAGGGACCCCCGTATAAAAAGCATGAGGGTCAAGGACCAGTACTGGGTGGCAACGTACTTAGACCCCCGGTACAAACACAAAATGGCGGAAATGTTACCGCCGTCGCAGAGGGCTGTCAGAATGCAGCACTTCCAGGCCTTGCTTCGAGAAATGCTGCATTCTGCTTTTGCGTGCGCTGGCAGAGGAGCAATTCCCACTCCCAGAGAAGGATTTGCGGGTACCAATCCAACAGCGCCTGCAAGAAGAGGCCGGTTTGAAGATGTGTTGGTGACTTCGGATATGAGGTCATTCTTTCAGCCGACCCATCGACAGGTGTCATCCGGATCCAGCATCAGGGAACGCCTAGACCGTCAGGTGTCCGACTACATTGGGTTAACGGCCGATGTGGACGCTCTGAGGAGTGATGAACCCCTAGACTACTGGGTGGGCAGGCTTGACCTCTGGCCAGAGCTTGCCCAATTTGCAATCGAACTGTTGGCTTGCCCCTCATCCAGTGTCCTGTCCGAAAGGACGTTCAGCGCAGCAGGGGGGATTGTGACCGATAAGCGTACTCGCCTAGCTCACCACAGTGTTAACTACCTCACATTTCTAAAAATGAATGAGGCATGGATCTCGGAGGAATTCAACACATGTGATCAGTAGACCATGTATATGTCTATAAACAATTTTTGGAATCAAGCACACAGACCTTCTTAATTCATTTGGCTCACTTCCCTGACCCAAAAAAGCACACCGTACTATATGCCCCTACCCTCCTCTTTGAAGAGGTTGAGCGGTGTCATATTTCTACTGGGGCTGCTTATTATGAGGGGTTCCCACCATCCCTGTGCTGTGCTGACTTCCTCCTGGGTGTTCTTATTATGAGGGGCTCCCACCATCCCTGTGCTGTGCTGACTTCCTCCTGGGGGTTCTTATTATGAGGGGATCACACCATCCCTGTGCTGTGCTGACTTCCTCCTGGGGCTGCTTACGGTGCTGCTGTCAGCGCTGTATGTCACGGAGCTGCTGTCAGCGCTGTATGTCACGGAGCTGCTGTCAGCGCTGTATGTCACGGAGCTGCTGTCAGCGCTGTATGTCACGGAGCTGCTGTCAGCGCTGTATGTCACGGAGCTGCTGTCAGCGCTGTATGTCACGGAGCTGCTGTCAGCGCTGTATGTCACGGAGCTGCTGTCAGCGCTGTATGTCACGGAGCTGCTGTCAGCGCTGTATGTCACGGAGCTGCTGTCAGCGCTGTATGTCACGGAGCTGCTGTCAGCGCTGTATGTCACGGAGCTGCTGTCAGCGCTGTATGTCACGGAGCTGCTGTCAGCGCTGTATGTCACGGTGCTGCTGTCAGCGCTGTATGTCACGGAGCTGCTGTCAGCGCTGTATGTCACGGAGCTGCTGTCAGTGCTGTATGTCACGGAGCTGCTGTCAGCGCTGTATGTCACGGAGCTGCTGTCAGCGCTGTATGTCACGGAGCTGCTGTCAGCGCTGTATGTCACGGTGCTGCTGTCAGCGCTGTATGTCACGGAGCTGCTGTCAGCGCTGTATGTCACGGAGCTGCTGTCAGCGCTGTATGTCACGGAGCTGCTGTCAGCGCTGTATGTCACGGAGCTGCTGTCAGCGCTGTATGTCACGGAGCTGCTGTCAGCGCTGTATGTCACGGTGCTGCTGTCAGCGCTGTATGTCACGGAGCTGCTGTCAGCGCTGTATGTCACGGAGCTGCTGTCAGTGCTGTATGTCACGGAGCTGCTGTCAGCGCTGTATGTCACGGAGCTGCTGTCAGCGCTGTATGTCACGGAGCTGCTGTCAGCGCTGTATGTCACGGTGCTGCTGTCAGCGCTGTATGTCACGGAGCTGCTGTCAGCGCTGTATGTCACGGAGCTGCTGTCAGCGCTGTATGTCACGGAGCTGCTGTCAGCGCTGTATGTCACGGAGCTGCTGTCAGCGCTGTATGTCACGGAGCTGCTGTCAGCGCTGTATGTCACGGTGCTGATGTCAGTGCTCTGTATTACGGTGCTGCTGTCAGTGCTCTGTATCTCCTGCACCCTCTTGTTTGCCTACCCTGGTCCCTGACCTTCCCTCTCCTCCATTGCCTTCATTAGCTCCATAGTCCTGAATTGTCAGAACAATTTCCCAAATAAAAAAAAAATGCTTGTAGTTATCGATCCCAAATTCACCTCATACATGTATTATGCTATTGTCCAGGTGGTGGGACTACGTGCTACCCCCTAATAATTACCCCGTGGCCGCAAATTCGACCTAAAGGTTTGCGAAATTCGCCTCCCATTGAAGTCAATGGAGCCCGCGGCGAACGGTCGTTTTCGCGAACGTTTGTGTCCGTTCGCGTTTCGCGTTCGCGAAACGTCCCGTCGGAAGTTCGTCCATCACTACCGGCCGCAGCTCGTCCAGCAATCACTGTTTTAATTGGATCCGACCTGCTGCCTAGCAACCATGGATCCCTGCACTCAGTGTACAGATCTCCGGCTCCTCCTGAAGAGGAGACACAGGCATGGCCACATAGCAGGGGGGGGGGTGAGTGGCGACCGCGGACGGTGTTAACCCTCTCCAGGCTGCGGTCGCTGCTTACCTCCCGCTGTGCGGCCCGGTCATCAACAGGCATCGGACCGTGGCCCCGAGGTTGAGCCCGGCAGAGCCCCGGCACACCGGGCAGATGCCTGTGTGCCCTATGGTCAGTCCGGGTGTGCTAATAACCCCCCCTAGCAATCAATGAAGGACATGTATCCAATGGGATACCCTACTTTTGGAAATTGTTGACTCTGTCGAAGTGAAAATTTGGTTTAGTTTCTTTGCTCCTACAGCTCAGCGAGTAAAAAATGGAAAAAAGGAAACAAAAAAAAAAAGAAAAGAAAAGAGGGAACACATATACAGTATCTAACAAAAGTGAGTACACCCCTCACATTTTTGTAAATATTTTATGCTATCTTTTCATGTGACAACACTGAAGAAATTGCACTTTGCTAAAATGTAAAGTAGTGAGTGTACAGCTTGTATAATAGTGTAAATGTGCTGTCCCCTCAAAATAACTCAACACACATCCATTAATGTCTAAACTGCTGGAAACAAAAGTGAGTACACCCCTAAGTGAAAATGTCCAAATTGGGCCCACTTAGCCATTTCCCTCCCCGGTGTCATCTGACTTGTTAGTGTTACAAGGTCTCAGGTGTGACTAGGGGCAAGGTGTGTTAAATTTGGTGTTATTGCTCTCATTCTCTCATACTGGTCACTGGAAGTTCAACATGACACCTCATGGTAAAGAACTCTCTGAGGATCTGAAAAAAAGAATTGTTGCTCTACATAAAGATGGCCTAGGCCATAAGAAGATTGTCAAGACCCTGAAACTGAGCTGCAGCACAGTGGCCAAGACCATACAGTGCTTTAACAGGACAGGTTCCACTCAGAACAGGCCTCGTCATGGTCGACCAAAGAAGTTGAGTGCACATGCTCAATGTCATATCCAGAGGTTGTCTTTGGGAAATAGACGTATGAGTGCTTCCAGCATTGCTGCAGAGGTTGAAAGGGTGGGGGGTCAGCCTGTCAGAGCATGATCCCCTTCCTTCGGAGACTGGGACGCACGGCAGTATTCCAATGTGATAACAACCCCAAACACACCTCCAAGAAGACCACTGCCTTGCTAAAGAAGCTGAAGGTAAAGGTGATGGACTGACCAAGCATGTCTCCAGATGTAAACCCTATTGAGCTTCTGTGGGGCATCCTCAAATGGAAGGTGGAGGAGTGCAAGATCTCTAACATCCACCAGCTCAGTGATATCGTCATGGAGGAGTGGAAGAGGACTCCTGTGACAACCTGTGAAGCTCTGGTGAACTCCATGCCTAAGAGGGTTAAGGCAGTGCTGGAAAATAATGGTGGCCACACAAAATATTGACAACTTTGGGCTCAATTTGGAAATTTTCACTTTGGGGTTTACTCACTTTTGTTGCCAGCGGTTTAGACATTAATGGCTGTGTATTGAGTTATTTTGAGGGGGCAGAAAATGTACACTTTTATACAAGCTGCACACTCACTACTTTACATTGTAGCAATGTGTCATTTCTGCAGAGTTGTCACATGAAAAGATATAATAAAATATTTACAGAAATGTGAGGGGTGTACTCACTTTTGTCAGATAATGTACATAGATGTTAAAGCAGAACATGGGGCTTCCTGAGCATGTGAAAGTATATTTGCACTTCTCCAGAGCTGTGTTCATTCTTGCTGCTGTTGCCATCTCCTCTGCTGCTTCTTGCAAATACAATGCCTTCCTTCATGAAGGTCCAATATAAAAGCATCTGGCCTCACTCTCTGCATCCCCTGTCAAACTGGATTATTCAAGGCAATGGGGCCGCATCACAACCATGAGCCAAGCGACAGGATCACCTCCTGAATGCATGACAGCAGCTGCCTAGCCACATTCCGCATTCTATTGCAGAATGCTTTTTTAGAGATTAAGCAGGTGTGAAGTCCGGTCAAAACCTAACTAAGCTTAAACTTGCTCCCACCCCCATTCTAAGCTCTACAATGACTGCTCTCTAAAGATGTGTAAAGGCGCTCCTGTCTGGTCACATGATCAGCTCCCAGTGCCGCCTTCAGGCAAGAGGGCAGGCAGAGGAGTAGGGACAATGTATGCCCCATAGTAAGTTTATGGGTGATGTCACTGCCCAGGCTCTGTAGCTATTGTTGCTGCTTTCTCCTCCCTCCTGAAGCTGGCCACTGGAGAGATCACGTGACCAGATCGGACAGAAAAGATATACAAAGAGGCTGATTTACTTAAAAAAAAAAAAAAGGTGAAAATTGTCACGGACTTGGGTGGCTTTAGGAAGGGACTCTAGACCCAGGGTCCCTAATTAGGGCCTAGTTGCCTCGTTAAAAATAGTGACTGCTTCACACTGTGACATTAGCCGATGCTGATGTTATCAGCAAGTCATCTGTCTGGGGCCCCCTGCCATAATGTGTTTATTGAAAGTAGATCTCCCATTGTCTGAAGGTGTTCCATCTATGCAGCCAAATGAGTCCTGCCTGGTTCTTGGTTTGCAATATGCGGCTATAATATCTGATATCTGTCCTCAGACTGGAGGAAGTGGTATATGACGGAAGCACTCAAGCGGAGTGTAGGAAGTGATTCTGTTACAAAAATCTCCAACAAAAAAATATTCAATCCATTCATTCAATCACGTGAAAAGCACATTTTGGCTTTCTTAGAATATCCAATCATGTGCAGATATTTCACATGATTTGAACAGGAAGGATTTTTTTTCCCTGCTGTAGCAAATGGGGTCATGCTTTGCTGGGGTTTTTGCCTTCCTCTGGATCAACTATGAGTGTAGGATTGTGTATATAAGATTATATGGTTTAAAAAAAAAATTCTCCCTTGTAGGGCCGGTTCACCTAGGTTAGATGCGGGAACACTGCGAATCCACTGTGGGTTCCAGCATCGCACCTGATTTGCATGGCAGTTCACACTGCCATATGCAAACTGCTGGGGTGTCAATACAATGTTAATGACACCCACATTTCCGCTCGAATACCACGCTGTAAACTGACAGTTCAGACATGAATCAGATCGCATGGGTGTGAACACCCATGAAATCTGATTCTGATGCGGAGCAAAAAAGGGTCCTGTGCGAGTTTAGTCCAAATGTGATATTTCAGCCATACAGATACTATGGCTGATATCACTTTGCACGGATACGCATTTGATTTGCACTGCAGTGCGAATCACATGCAAGCTCGCAGCACGCACTGGTGTGAACTGGCATTTATTGGTTGAACTGGATGAACTGGTGTCTTTTTTCAGCCAGATTGACTATGTAAATATGTAAATGAATAGTCACACCATATTTTCAGTGAAAAATCTCAACTCCTTTAGTAATGTAGCCTCATTGTCTCCTCCAGACTAGGTGCACACGCATCTGCATTTTGATGCAGTTTTGGGTATTTTTTATGTGCATTTTAACAAACATTATACAGCTTTTCATTTGGCCATTTAGGCTGGGTTCACACTTATGCAATGACAGACATCACATGTGATTCGCACCGCATTGCTGTGCGCATCATATGCGATCTCTGTGCAAATTCAGCCAGTTTGTATGTTTGAAATCGCATTGCATTAGCACCAAACTGGTGCAGGACCTTTTTTTTGGTGTGCACTGGATTTGGATCGCATGGGTGTTCAAACCCATGCGATCTGATTCCATCTGATTTTACAGTTTGCACTGTGTTCTGTGAACCGGTTTGGGGTTGTCGTTAACTTTACCTTGACACCCGCATCGGTTTCAGAGAGCAGTGTGAGCTGCCTGCGAGTCAGATGCGATGCGGGAACCCGCAAAGGAATCGCGCTGATTCCCGCATCACACCAGTGTGAACCGAGACTGAATGTCAAATAAAATAGGGGGTTGTATGCTATGAAGGGGGGGGGGGTGGAGGCAAACAGGTGCTGATGTAAAAAGAAAAAAGCACCTGTACTATTTATTCCAGTGCACAGCAGTGCAGTGTAAGTGTAGGTTCAAATCTAAGAGGCTGCGCTTGATACAGTTTTCAAGCACGTTTTGCAGTACATTGTGAATTTTTAAGGTTGCGGTTTTTATGCATTTTGCATGCAGTTTTCATGCATTTTGTGTTTTACTTTTTTTTTCTCCTTAATAGCACTGTAAACACACTGTATATAGCTGGTTGCTAAGAAGGGGGCTAGGCAGCCGCCACAACCTTAACAATCGATAAGTCATCAGCTGACAGCTGAATGAAAAAAATAATAAAAAATGACCGCCAAATCGAAAAAAAAAAAAACGGCTTGGTCCCACCCCCCCACAGGTCTATACCAGGACCTTTGGGTCTAGTATGGATTCGGAGGGGACTCCCCAATGCACCTTGCCCCCATGTTGATGGGGACAAGGGCCTCTTCCCAAAAACTCTGGCTGGTGGTTGTTGGGGTCTGCGGGCGGGGGGGCTTATCGGAATCTGGAAGCCCCCCTTCAAGAGGGGGCCCCCAGATTCCGCCACCCCATGTGATTGGGTATACATCAAAACCCTACACATTCACCTAAAAAAGCAGTGAAATGTAAAAAAAAAAAAAAAAAAATGTTTTTTGACAAGTCCTTTATTAATAAAATATCTCAGAGCTGTCTTCTCCTGCAGCCGTCTCTCCCAGTGCTGTCTTCACCCGCCGCTGTCTCTTCCAGTGCCGACTTCTCCCACCGCTGTTTCCTGCTGCTGTCTTCTCCCCGAGCTGTCTTCTCCTGCTGCTGTCTCTTTCCGGGCTGACTTTTTCCCGGTGCTGTCTTCTCCCTGAGCTGTCTTCTTGTACTATCTTTTCCCACTGCTGACTTCTTTCGTACCATCAGTTACCCACAAAATAAAGCCACTCTTCTTCTGTGGCCGTCTTCCTCCATTGTGTTTTGGCCCGCTGTGTGACATCTCTTATATAGGCATGGGGCGTGACCATCCGACAACATCACCCAGATAGCTCTCTGGGTGATGTCATCGGATGGCCATGCCCTATGGCTATGTAAGAGAGACGGGGCGGGAGAAGACGGCTCGGGGAGAAGACGGTGGTGGGAGAGATGGTGGCAGGAGAAGACAGTGCAGAGCTATTTTATTAATAAAGGACTTGTCAAAAAATATATTCTATTTTTTTTTTTTTACATTTCACTGCTTTTTGAGGTGAATGGGTAGGGGTACGATGTACCCGATACCCATGTGAAGGGGCGTAGGGGATCTGGGGGCCCCCTTCTTAAAAGGGGGGCTTCCAGATTCCTATAAGCCCCCTGCCCACAGACCCAGACAACTACCAGCCAGGGTTGTTGGGAAGACTCCCTTGTCCCCATCAACATAGAGGCAAGGTGCTTTGGGGGGGGGGGGGTGCCTATCAAAGCACCCATCTCCCCCATGTTGAGGGCATGCGGCCTTGTAAGGTTCAGGAGGGGGGGGGGGCGCTCGCTTGTCCCCTCCCTTTCCTAACCTGCTGGGTGGTATGTTTGAATAGGGGTCTGATATGGATTTTGGGGGGGGGGGACACCGTTATTTTTAGCAATTTTTTTTTTTGCTGGAAATGTTTCTTTTTTTGCCAGGGGCGTCCCCTTCCAAATCCATACTAGACCCCGAAGGGCTTGGTATTAACCTGGGTGGGGGACCCTGTTTTTTTAGCAATTTTTTTTTTTT
The DNA here is from genome assembly GCF_037356315.1 of Lithobates pipiens. NCBI lineage: Eukaryota > Metazoa > Chordata > Amphibia > Anura > Ranidae > Lithobates > Lithobates pipiens. Next base: position 143,727,859 of record NW_027507787.1, on the reverse strand, counting down.
TTTGCTGGCAATTTTTCTTTTTAACATTCAGCTGTACAACTCCTTGGTTGTTAAGGGCGCGCCTGCCTGCTTAGCAACCAGCTATATACAGTGTTAAAATAAAAAACGCAAAACATATCAAAAAATCACAAACACAACACTTGTGTTTCTGGTCTGGTTCCATTGAAGTCTATTACCCGCTGGAAAAAAGTCCCCAACCCTTCCAAAAATGTACCGCCCGCAAAACGCATAGATGTGAACTTGTTTCATAAGGAAACCATGTTATATGAACTGTAGAGCGTTTCTGCAAACTGAACTAAAAAACACTGGAGTGATGCTCTCTTTCCAGCACACACTATGTACACTGAAGTGCTGCTCTCTCCTCAGCACACACTATGTACACTGAAGTGCTGCTCTCTCTCCAGCACACACTATGTACACTGAAGTGCTGCTCTCTCCTCAGCACACACTATGTACACTGAAGTGCTGCTCTCTCTCCAGCACACACTATGTACACTGAAGTGCTGCTCTCTCCTCAGCACACACTATGTACACTGGAGTGCTGCTCTCTCCTCAGCACACACTATGTACACTGGAGTGCTGCTCTCTCCTCAGCACACACTATGTACACTGAAGTGCTGCTCTCTCCTCAGCACACACTATGTACACTGGAGTGCTGCTCTCTCCTCAGCACACACTATGTACACTGAAGTGCTGATATCTCTCTCCTCAGCACACACTATGTACACTGAAGTGCTGCTCTCTCCTCAGCACACACTATGTACACTGGAGTGCTGCTCTCTCCTCAGCACATACTATGTACACTGGAGTGCTGCTCTCTCCTTAGCACATACTATGTACACTGGAGTGCTGCTCTCTCCTTAGCACATACTATGTACACTGGAGTGCTGCTCTCTCCTCAGCACACACTATGTACACTGAAGTGCTGCTCTCTCCTCAGCACACACTATGTACACTGGAGTGCTGCTCTCTCCTCAGCACACACTATGTACACTGAAGTGCTGCTCTCTCCTCAGCACACACTATGTACACTGGAGTGCTGCTCTCTCCTCAGCACATACTATGTACACTGGAGTGCTGCTCTCTCCTCAGCACACACTATGTACACTGGAGTGCTGATCTCTCTCTCTCTAGCACACTATGTACACTGGAGTGCTGATCTCTCTCCAGCACACTCTATGTACACTGAAGTGCTGCTCTCTCCTCAGCACACACTATGTACACTGGAGTGCTGATCTCTCTCTCTCTCTCTCTTTAGCACACGCTATGTACACTGGAGTGCTGATCTCTCTCTCTCTCTCTTTAGCACACGCTATGTACACTGGAGTGCTGATCTCTCTCTCTCTCTCTTTAGCACACGCTATGTACACTGGAGTGCTGATCTCTCTCCCCAGCACACGCTATGTACACTGTGACTGGAGTGCTGATCTCTCTCCCTTTAGCACACTCTATGTACACTTGAGTGCTGATCTCTCTCTCTTTCCAGCACACACTATGTACACCGGAGTGTCGATCTCTTTCCAGCACACTCTATGTATATACATTTCAATTCATGGATTGAACTTCCGGATCATGTGAGTGTCAGTGTGGATGGCCCCGCCCCCTGAATAAGCTCTATTAAATGTACAGGGAGGGTGTCAGGTGCTGTGTAACCTTGTCCTGGGAGAGGAGAGGAGGGTGCACGTCTATCCACACTGACACCTCCGATCACAGGATATGCAGCTCTGCTCTTCTGCACAGCATCACTTGTGTAAGTAGAATACATGGGAGGATCTATAGTCATTGCTGTCTCCAGGGAGGTTGTGTGTTCTATTCCGATCCATTGAAATCTCCCTGTAGTGTTATCCCTTATCATTATTCACAGGGTTCAAAGATTACTCTGCATGTCACCAGTACTCTAAGAACAGTGCTGGGCTCTGGAAAGGTACAGGTCAGTCTATGGATCCTGGAGAAGGGGGGACAGATCAGTCTATGGATCCTGGAGAAGGGGGGACAGATCAGTCTATGGATCCTGGAGAAGGGGGGACAGATCAGTCTATGGATCCTGGAGAAGGGGGGACAGATCAGTCTATGGATCCTGGAGAAGGGGGGACAGATCAGTCTATGGATCCTGGAGAAGGGGGGGGGGGCAGATCAGTCTATGGATCCTGGAGAAGGGGGGGGGCAGATCAGTCTATGGATCCTGGAGAAGGGGGGACAGATCAGTCTATGGATCCTGGAGAAGAGGGGGACAGATCAGTCTATGGATCCTGGAGAAGAGGGGGACAGATCAGTCTATGGATCCTGGAGAAGGGGGGACAGATCAGTCTATGGATCCTGGAGAAGGGGGGGGCAGATCAGTCTATGGATTCTGGAGAAGGGGGGACAGATCAGTCTATGGATCCTGGAGAAGGGGGGACAGATCAGTCTTTGGATCCTGGAGAAGGGGGGGGGGGCAGATCAGTCTATGGATCCTGGAGAAGGGGAGGGCAGATCAGTCTATGGATCCTGGAGAAGGGGAGGGCAGATCAGTCTTTGGATCCTGGAGAAGGAGGGCAGATCAGTCTATGGATCCTGGAGAAGGGGGGACAGATCATTCTATGGATTCTGGAGAAGGGGGACAGATCAGTCTATGGATCCTGGAGAAGGGGGGACAGATCAGTCTATGGATCCTGGAGAAGGGGGGCAGATCAGTCTATGAATCCTGGAGAAGGGGGGGCAGATCAGTCTAGGGATCCTGGAGAAGGGGGGGCAGATCAGTCTAGGGATCCTGGAGAAGGGGGGACAGATCAGTATATGGATCCTGGAGAAGTGGGGACAGATCATTCTATGGATCCTGGAGAAGGGGGGACAGATCATTCTATGGATCCTGGAGAAGGGGGGACAGACCAGTCTATGGATTCTGGAGAAGGGGGGACAGACCAGTCTATGGATTCTGGAGAAGGGGGGACATATCAGTCTATGGATTCTGGAGAAGGGGGGACATATCAGTCTATGGATTCTGGAGAAGGGGGGACAAATCAGTCTATGGATTCTGAAGAAGGGTGGACAGATCAGTGTGTGGATTATGGAGAAGGGGGGACAGATCATAAAATGTATTTTCTTTATATAGAGGATGAGTGATAAGTGCGTTACCTCCACAATATGAAGAATTCAGCATTTATATTGTGAAGGAGAACAGGCATTCCTAATGTGTAGAGGAGCGACAATCCAAACTCTGTTTATAGCTGGATTCCAGCGTTGTCTTGTGAAACAATCTGATGTTTTGTGCGTTGATGGATATTTTTCTGTGTTTCTCGGCACGTGTGCTTTCCATTTTCTCCTCTGCCTGCAGGTTGTCCGGTTCCATAGTATATTGTGTTAGAAGGCAAACTTTGGTGTAGAAATAAAAACAGATTCTATTCCGCTATGTATATTAACTGTAAAAGTCTCTTCTATAGTTGTTAGCATCCTTCCATTTATTTTGTCACTGTGATGTCACTTCCTGTTAGAGGGTGGGCTACGTTGGTACTCCATGGTCCCGCTGTATGTAGAAACGTAGTCACCTTCTCTTGTGGGCTCCTGAGATGAACTATGCAGTATAGAATGTGTCAATTTTGTTTTTGCCATCTGTGTCCTATTGGGGGGGATTTCCCTTCACTTCCTGTCCTATAGCCAAACAGGAAATGAATGGGAATCCCTTCAAAGTTTTGCCTTTAGTTATACTTTAAGTAAGGGATGTGGATGGGTTATTTTTGGAGAATAGGAGTATTGTTTAGTGCAGGGTGGATCTGATTTAAATCATCATTTTTAAAGGGCAACTGTCATCTCTGTCTTGCAGAGGCTCCTCCTCTGATCCGCTGTTGACTTGCCAACAGTCCCATTCACTTTAATGGGACGGCTGGTGATGCGGCAGGAACACAACAAGGTGAGGGACGTGGCGGCAGCAGATGAGTGGATACCCGCTAATAGGCGCTGCCATGATGGACCTGGAATGACAGGTGCTCTTTAAATGTAAGGACTTATTCTTGCTGGTAGTTATAATCTTTAATATTTGCAAACAAAATGAAGGTTTCCCATTTAGAATAATAAGCTGTCAGGTTAGTAAAACAGCGATATCAGAACCAATTTTAGGTTAAGGCCCCTTTCACACATGCTTTCCGATCAGTTCCGCCTGTCAGTTTTTCAGGCAGACCTGAATGGACGCTACATTCACCCTTATGGAGCGGCGGATGTCAACGGACATCCAATCTGATCCTGTCCGTAACATCCATATGGATGGAAACCCTATTTTCCATCTGTCTGGAGAATCAGATCGGATCTGATGAAAATGGACAGGTGGTTTGTTTTCATCCGATCTCCATAGAGGACAGCAGGGCTTTGACAGGTCCATCTCTGCACAGTGAGCGGAGACAGACCTGTCATCTGCCTGATCAGCGGGGATGAGCCAATCGTTCCCTGCTGAGCAAAGCAGAGTCCGTACATGGACAAGCCTAATTGGCCAATCACACATAGTTGGAAAACTGCTAAAATTATATTTTATTTAATTAAAACATTAACTTGCATATTATCTCAGCTTGCAGAGCTTGGATTCGTTGAATGAGTTTACCAAAAATGTAAATATTGTAGAATATACAGCCTCATGCTACATAACTAAGCTCCATTTCATGCTGAATAAATGCAATTATTAATGTATCATAAATAGAACTATCTTTTAGACAGATTTTTACTCCAGAAGCATTTTATTAAAATAAATTTGATTTAAAAAAAAGTGTATGTATGTGTATGTGTGTGTGTGTGTGTGTGTATATATATATATATATATATATATCACACACACAAACACACACACAATAATTTTTTTTTATATATTTAAAAAATAAATCATTGATTTTTTTTTTGATTTTTTTTTTTTTTTTTTTTTTTATCCACTCTGGTTTAGTGTCACTAAATGCACTGATTTAAAGAGGAAGTAAACCCTAATGGGTTTTAGTTCCTCTGTTGTTCCCTGCAATGTAAAAGCACAATGGGCTAGTATGCATCACATACTAGCCCATTATGTGGCACTTACCTGCAATTGAAGCCCGCGCTGTCCCCGCTGGTGGAAGCACCCATCTTCTGCTCTTTTCCATCCGGGGCCCCGGACTCCAGCTCTGTGACTGGCCGGAGCAGTGTCCCTCACTCCCGTGCATGCTCGGGAGCCATCAGTCACGGCACATACTGTACGTGTGAAGAAACGGCACGGAGGTCTGTTTCTTCACACGCATGCGCCAATTACATAATCGGCACACTGCAAGGTAAATATCTCCTAAACGGCCCTTGTTTAGGAGATATTTCCACTACCTATAGGTAAAAGTGACACAGGAGGGTTTACAACCACTTTAAGCTACTACGATAAACAACTATCCCCCCCCCCCCAACGGGGCATATCTGCTGGCAGAGTCTGCTTGTGTAAATGAGCCCTGAGGCTGTACAAGTCCAGGACAGGTTCTGCAGCTGTCCACGTGAGCAATTGTGATTACACGTGGATATAGACAGATGAGTGGCTCTGTATGTGGACTTGTTTTTCATCCATAGACACTCCTATGTTTCTACCTGCAGGCAGTCACTCCATGTGCAATTACATGCAGACAGCTGGGGTGCCTACCAGTCTGTCATTGATTTGTATATTGAGCAACTAATCGGGAACACCAGGCCATACCCACCACAGGAAAACGCTGATACGGAGATACACGAATGGACCGTAAGGCTGGGTTCACACTGCTGCGGCTACGAGAACCGGATGTGATTCGCACTGCACTGCAGTGCAAATCACATCCGATCTCTGCGATGCGAGTTCAGCCATACCGATAGTATGGCTAAATTCGCATCACACCCGCCCCAAACTCGCACAGGACCCTTTTTTTGGTCCGCAGCAGAATCGGATCGCATGGGTGTTCACACCATGCGATCCGATTCCTGTCCGAGTTTGCAGATGGCACTGCGATATGCGAACTGATCTGGGGGTGTCATTAACGTTTCACTGACACTCCCAGCAGTTTGCATAGGGCAGTGTGAACTGCTGCCGGGAGGCATGCGATGTGGGAACCCGCAGCGGATTCGCGGCGTTCCCGCATCTCTGCAGTGTGAACCCAGCCTAAATTAGACCTTTACCGGCCTGCTTTATTAGGCCTCAGGCACGCTGGACGTTTTTGGATGGTTTAACAACAGCTGTTTTTGGCGTCAGACTTTTTTTTTCTACAGTTATTAAACTCCCCATAATGTTATCCTATGTGTCTGTTATCAGCAGTGTTTGGCTTTAAAAAAATAAAATAAAATCTAATGGGTTCTGAAAATAGTTTTTCAGCTGTAAAAATGCTCTAACATCAAAAAATAAAGTCGCTAATGCGGAAAAACGCTAAAAACCGTGAATAAACACTAAAAAATGCTGTTGTAAAAATGTTGAAAAACTCACCACAAAGCTACTGGCATTTTTATAATGTTATTTTGACGTCCCAGGTGCATGAGGCCTTAAAGCTAATGCGCATGTCAAAGTATTGCAATGGCCACCATTTTATTCCCTAGGGTGTCTGAAAAAAAAAGATATAATGTTTTGGGGGCTTCTAAGTAATTTTTTAGCCAAAAAAAACCCCCAATTTTTTAACTTGTAAACAACAAGTATTAAAAAGAGGCTCGGTCCTTAAGAGCCGGTTCACACAGCGGGCGATGCGAGGCGACACGACTCGCCTCGCCTCGCTCTCGCAAGTCGCCCCCGTTCTGTACAATGGAACCGTTCTGAGAGGAGCGACTCGAGTCGCTCCGACTCAGAAAAAAGGTTCCTGTACTACTTTTGGGCGACCTCGGGGCGACTTGCATTGACTTCTATACAGAAGTCATCTGCAAGTTGCCGCTGAGGTCGCGGCAGGTCGCGGCGAGGCAAGTCGGAGTCGCCTCGCCTGCAGTGTGAACCGGCCCTTAGTGGTTAAATATATTCCTCAATAGCCACAAATGATATAAACCCACTTTGTGTGCACCAAATGTCTTTGTGAAGCCAGCTCTTACCCTGTAAAGGTCTCGGTGACATCATCACTGTGCTGTACATAGTCAGTGCAGAGAGCAGAGCTGTGGGAGGGGCCCACATAAAAAAAAAAAACGCAAGCGCTGCTTTTTGATGTGTTTCCATTGCAGTCTATGGAACCAAAAATCCAGAGTCCCTGACCCTTTCCAAAAAAACACACTGGTTGAAAATACCCAGATGTGACCGTGACCCATAGGAAATCATGTTAACCACTTAAGGACAGAGCCTTTCTGAGATTTGGTCTTTACAAGTTAAAAACTTTTTTTTTTTTGCTAGAAAATTACTTGTGTAGCCATGGTGTTGCAACTACATAGTAACAAACAATCCGCCAAATCGCCCCACTGCCAGGCTAAACTTGGATTTAGTATTAGTTTCCTCCTGCATCTCCATGCAGACTGGTGCTCCTCCTGCGGCTCAACCCCTGTAGACTATTCCATCTAAAGCCCCGTACACACGAGCGGACTTTTCGACATCCAAAGTCTGACGGAATGATTCCGTCAGACTATTCGATCGTGTGTGGGCTGCAACGGACTTTTGATTCGCAAAAGTCTGACAGACTTTAGAAAATGGAACATGTTTCAAATTTTTCCGCGGGAACTCCGCCGGACCCAGTTCCTACCGAAAAATTTGCTTGTGTGTATGCTATTCCGATGGACTAAAACCGACGCTAGGGCAGCTATTGGCTACTGGCTATGAACTTCCTTATTCGAGTCCAGTCGTACGTCATCACGTTCGAATCCGTCGGAGTTTGGTGTAATTGTGTGTGGCCAAGTCCGCTCATTCGAAAAATCCGTCAGAACTCTGTCGGAACTCCGGCAGAACTCCTTCGGAAGTCTGTCGGACATAAGTCCGCTCGTGTGTACGGGGCTTAAGAGTTCTCTAGCCATCCGTTGGGTGGTGGCAGAGACATCACTAATGACCATGTAAAAGTAATGTTCTTAGATCTTTCACCTCCTGCACATAACTTGTTTCCTCCTGTACACTTGGTTCCTCCTGCACAAACTTGCAGTTACTGTATTGAAATAGGACACATCCTCTTCTATTGTATAGTAGGGGCCCAATCTGAATAAGCCTCTCTCCTATGGCTCTTGTTGCTTGCTGCCACTAGGCCAGAGGCCTGCAGAACCTCTCCCCGGAGGCCTAGTGGGTTCAAAGCATAACTTCTAGGAAATATGGACTACTGTTCCCAGCCAGCCCAACTTGCAACTCATGAGCTCTCAGGCAACATCGACTTGACACAGATCCCCAGAGTCTCTTTTCTGATCCAGGACTCACAGACCCCTTGGAACCTCCAGCCCCAGTGTGGTAACACTCGCCAAACTTCCAACAGCCCTGAGTCCTCGATGAGGACCTTTGACTGGACCGTGTGTACCGCCAGTTTCACCTGTTCTTCTGCTCCAGGAGTTCCTTGCCATCCAACCGTGTGGTGGCAGAGACATTGCCAGTGACCATGTAGAGGCAGTGTTCCTTCACAGCTCTCCCCAGGCCACTCCTGCGATCGGTACACCCCCCGGTACACCCCCCCCCCCCAGATGACTAACATGCCATTCCTCACTTCCCCCAGCCGACTCTGTCCCCTGTGGAGACTCACCTCCGCTTATATATGAGGCCTTCCCCCTGCCAATCTCGATGGGGATTGGTCAGGGCTCACACACATAAGCTGCCTGCCACTCCAGTTCCAGGCCCAGCCCCCTTTCCAGAACATTCTCAGTGGAACAGGGGGAGGCGCCCCAGAGCCAGAGCACAGGTGGTAATGCCCACAGCTATTTTGACCACTCCCAGCCCTCAGATCAAAACAGACAGGCCTAGCGCGCAGCATAAGCCTGCCTAAATTTACCTGTGCTGGATAACCTAGCAAAAATACCTTACTAGCACCTACCTATTGGTAGAGGGTGCTACACTTAGAACCCCTAAAAGTATATATATTTTTTTCTAACACCCTAGAGAATAAAATGGCGGCCGTTGCAATACTTTCTGTCACACAGTATTTGTCTTCAAGCGCACTTTTTTGGGAAAAATTTATTTTTTTTAATTAAAAAAAGAAGACATCAATAAAGTTAGCCCAATTTTTTTTTTTTATATCGTGAAAGATAATGTTACACCCAGTAAATTGATACCCAACATGTCACGCTTCAAAATTGTGCCTGATCGTGGAATGGCGATAAACTTTTACCCTTAAAAATCACCATCGGCAACGTTGAAAAAATTCTACAGGTTGCATATTTTGAGTTACAGGGGAGGTCTAGGGCTAGAATTATTGCTCTTGCTCTAATGAATGTGGAGATACCTCACATGTGTGGTTTGAACACCGTTTTTCATATGCGGGTGCTACTCACGTATGCTATCGCTTCTGCACACGGGCTCGACGGGACAGGGAGCGTTTAAAAAAAAAAAAAAAAAGGTCACTTTTATTCCTATTACAAGGAATTAGGGCTGCACAATTAATCTCAAGAATTGTTATCACGATCTTGACTAAAGTGTTTCACAATTCTTTCTATGCAAAGAATTCTCTCTGCTCTTCTGAAGCCACAGCCCTCAAAGAAATGGAAGAGAGAAACTGGGCAGTCTGCCAAAAATCAAAACATTTATGGCCTCTTTCACACGGGGCGGATCAGTAATGATCCGCCCCGTGAAGATCCGCTCGCTCAGCGGGGGTTGGCTCCATTGTCCCCGCTGAGCCGGCTGCGGACAGGGCGGTCTCCGCACACTGTGCAGGGACCGCCCTGTCAGATCTCCGCTCTCCTCTATGGGGATCGGACGAGCACGGACCGTGTGTCCGTGTTCGTCCGATCCGCTCTGCAGACGGATAGAAAAATAGGATTTTCCTCCGTCTGCAGAATCGGACTGTTGCGGAGGCGGACGAAATCGAGTGTCTGCGGATGCTCATCCGCAGACACCCGCTATCCCATAGGGATGAATGTATGTCCGTATTTCATCCGCAAACGGATGGATGAAATACGGACATACCATCCGCATGTGTGAAAGGGGCCTATCAGTTGAACTTGAGTACAAACATTGTAACAATTTGTCAATGGAATAGACTTTGTGTGTAAGTGAAGAAAGTTTAACCACTTAAACACTAAACCTTTTTCTGACATTTGTTGGTTTCAAGTTAAAATAATTTTTTTATTTGCTAGAAAATGACTTAGAACCCCCTAACATTCTATATATTTTTTAGTAAACCCTAGAGAATAAAATGGTGGTTGTTGCAATATTTTATGTCACAATGTATTTGCACAGCAGTCTTTCAAATGCAATTTTTTTCTTTTATTATTACTTTAATGAATTTAAAAAAAAAACGAACCAGTAAAGTTATCCCCCTTTTTTTTTTTTTTTTTTTTTTTTTATAATGTGAAAGATTTTGCGTCCGTGAGATATCGTGAGAATATCGTGAGAGAATCGTGACCTTTTTATTCTAAGCAAAAAAAATAGTGATTCTCATTTTGGCCAGAATCGTGCAGCTCTACAAGGAATGTAAACATCCCTCGTAATAGAAAAAAAGCATGACAGGACCTTGTAAATCTGTAGTCAAAAAAACTCAGATCTCATATTTACACTAAAATGCAATATAAAAAATAAATAAATAAATGTAATTAAAAAAAAAAAATGTCCCTTTTAAGAGCTATGGGCGGAAGTGACGTTTTGACGCAGTGACACCTATGCCAAAAGTTATGAGATGGGGTCTCCCCCAGCCCCTTCCACTTCACGTTCCTCACCAGTCTCTGCCCCCCCCCCCCCCCCATGAACCGAATGGGCGGCTGCGGGCTACAGGAACAGCCCAGGATTCGGTGACCCCCTGGCATTCCATTCGCAGGTTGAGAAGCATTGTTCTAGAGGGATCTCACGGGTATGGTTTATGCAAACTGGGCCAATCTAGTTATGTAAAAATGCCATTCCTGGACTTCTTCTGTAAAATATAGAATTCCTATATATGAAGTGCTACCACAGCATCCAAGTCAGGGAATGCTTGTTACTGCATACCAGCTCATTAAATTCCAGTTGTGATTTAAAATAATTAAGTGTATAATAGCCATCAATTTTAGAAAGTAAATCAGGTTGGGGAAAAAAAAGGGAAAGTGCTAATTGTCTTATTGTTTGTTTTGAATGTTGGCCCCACCAGAAAACTCCCATGGCTGGCAGGTATAGTTGGCACAGCGAGCGGCCTCTGCACAGGTCTGATACACCCACAGCTTTGTCATTACTACTGCGGTGCAGGGAGTGGGCGATGTGATAATTGCTGTGATGGTGATGAGGCACAGGGTGTGCCAGACCTGTACACAGACTACTGTCCTCAGCCACACGCTCCTACAGACCACAGGGGTCTTTCTGGGGCAGGGGGCATAGAAAATAAGACATTTCACATCACGTCTCCACTGCCTGGCAAGCAGATCTATTCTTCTCACTAGCTTGTGGCTGGCATGCCAAAAACTCCATTGCAGGATGCCCTGGGGCCTGTTCACAGCTTTCAGTTTTAGCATGTGTGGGTAATGCCAAGCAGTGTTATGCAATGAGGCAGCTCTGTGCTCTCTTATAGGGTTGCCACCTCATCCCTTTAAACCCGAACGCACATAAATTACACAAGTTCTGAGGCTAATTTAATGCAGATGAGGGACCATGTGAGTTTAATTGCCACAGAACCTGAGTAATTAATATGAGTTTGGGTTTAACCGATTCAGCCCCGGATGATTTTACCCTCTTCCTAACCAGAGCACTTTTTGCGATTTTGCACTGCATCGCTTTAACTGACAATTGCGCGGTCGTGCAACGTGGCTCCCAAACAAAATTGATGTCCTGGTTTGCGCAAAAGTTTACAAAATAGGGGATAGTTTTACAAGTTTAGTGTTTATAAAATAGGGGATAGTTTTATGGCATTTTTATGAATTTTTTATTTTTTTTACTAGTAATGGCGGTGATTTGCGATTTTTTTTTTTTTTTTTTTTTTTTTTTTTTTTTTATTGTGACTGCGACATTATGGCAGACACATTGGACATTTTTAACACATTTTCGGGACCTTTTTCATTTATACAGCAATCAGTGCTATACAAATGCACGGATTCCTGTGTAAATGACACTGGCAGTGAAGGGGTTAACCACTAGGGGGCAAGGTAAGGGTTAAGTGTTTCCTGGGGCGTGGCTACATGTGATATGTCACTGATCACTGCTCCCGATCACAGGGAGCAGAGATCAGTGACATTGTCACTAGGCAGAACTGGGGGATTACCCAGTTTAACGGTTTATGTTAGCATCTCCCCGTGAGACATCGTGGGACCCACGACTCGACTCACGGAGGTCCCAGCCGGCGTGCGCACGCGATGGCACAGGGACAAATTTAAAGGGCCGTACCTGTATGCCCAGTTGCCTGTCTGTGCCATGTACATTCGCGTGCGCTGGTCAGGAAACGGTTAAAGGGATGAGGTGGCAACCCTAGCAGTGTGCCAAACTGTGGTTTGAAAAAGGAGCCATGTCCGTTTTTTTCTGTGTATTTTTTTTTGCTGCGATTCCCAATAGAATCATGAAAAAGTGTGGAAACAATTGTGAAAACACGCTACAATGCACCAAGGCCTGGTTCACATTGATGCAGATTGCATTTGACGAATTTTCTGGGTGTTTTTTTTTCCCCACACGTTTTTAATGCGTTTTGCGTTTTTGGGAGGTGTCTGTCTTGCATGAGAAACCAGCACAAATGTAGCAGAAATACATTTTTTTTTTTTTTATGCGTTTCCATTGAAGTCTATGGAGCCAAAAACGCAACCTGCTGCAGTAAAAAAAAAAAAAAAAAAAGTCCCTGATCTTTTCCAAAAAACACACTGGTGAAAAAAGCACATATGTGAAGGTGACCCATAGGAAAAAATGTTAACCACTTGCCGACCAGCTGCTGCCGTTATACGGCAGGTTGGCACGGCTGTGCGAATCACCAGGCTGGCGCGGCCGCTTTAAGAGGTCTACCGGTACGCGCGCAACGCCGGAGCCTATGCGCATGGCCGGCGACCGCGATGTCCGCCAGCGAAACCGGGATTACTTCTCAGTGAGCCAGAACGGGGATCTGTCAATGTAAACAGACAGATCCCCGTTCTGTCAAGGAATTACAGAGAGATCTTTTCCTAGTGATTAGGAACAGCAATCTCTCTCTCTCTCTCTCTACTCCATGTCAGTACCCCCCCCCCCCCCCCCACAGTTAGAAATACTCCCTAGCAAACACTTAACCCATTGATCACCCCCTCCTTGCCAGCAACATTTATACAGTAATCAGTAAACCCCCATCAAATCATTCCCTGCATCTATTACCTTTTGTACACCCACCCCCTCCCTTTAGAATGTAAGCTTTACGAGCATTCTGTATTGAATTGTACTGCAGTTGTGCTGTCCCCCCCTCTACATTGTAAAGCGCTACGTAAACTGTTGGCACTATATAAATCGTGTATTATAATAATAGACAAAGATATGCAGGTAGGTTAATTGGCTTCTGTCCCCAAAAAAATTGGCCCTAGTATATGAGTGGGGACCTTGGATTGTGGGCTCCTTGAGGGTAGGGACCGATGTGAGTGTGCAATGTACAGGGATGGACTGAATGTCTTTATTCAACCTTACCAACTATGCAACTAATAAGTGGCTTTTTTTTTTTAGCTCTGATTTCTGTATAAATGTCAGTGGTCCCAAAAAGTGTCAAGTGTCTTTCTGCTGCAATGTCGCAGTCCCAAAAAAAAGAGAAAAAAAAAACGCTGATCACCACCATTACTAGTAAAAAAAAAGCCATAAATATTAGACGCTATAACTTTTGTGCAAGCCAATCGATATACGCTTATTGCGATATTTTTGGGAAAAAAGAAAAAATAAATATCGCAATATGCGTATATTGATTGGTTTGCACAAAAGTTATAGCGTCTAATATTTATGGCATTTTTTTTACCAAAAATATGTAGAAGAATACATTATTGGCCTAAACTAATGCCCCGTACACACGAGCGGACTTTTCAACATCCAAAGTCCGAAGGACCGAGTCCGTCAGACTATCCGATCGTGTGTGGGCTGCAACGGACTTTTGATTCGCCAAAGTCTGACGGACTTTAGAAATGAAGCATGCTTCAAATTTTCCCGAAGGAACTCCGCCGGACCCGGTCCCCTTCGAAAACTCCGCTCGTGTGTGTGCTACTCCGACGCTAGGGCAGCTATTGGCTACTGGCTATGAACTTCCTTATTCGAGTCAGGTCGTACGTCATCACGTTCGAATCCGTCGGAGTTTAGTGTGATCGTGTGTGGCCAAGTCCGTTCGGCCGAAAAGTCTGTCAGAACTCCGGCGGAACTCCGGCGGAACTCCTTTGGAAGTCTGTCGGACATAAGTCCTCTCGTGTGTACGGGGCATAAGACTTTTTTTTTATTTTCTTTTTTTTGGGGGGGGGGATATTTATTATAGCATAAAAAGTAAACAATATATATATATATATATATATATATATATATATATATATATATATATATATATATATATATACATACATATTCATATATTTTTTTTTTTTTTTCCAAAATCTGTCTTTTTTTTTTTATCGCAAAAAAAAACAAACACAGAGGTGATCAAATTACCACCAAAAGAAACCTCTACTTATGGGGGGGGGGAAACCCACGTCCATTTTGTTTGGGTACAACGTCACACGACCGCACAATTGTCAGTTAAAGCGTCACAGTGCCGAAATCGCAAAAAAAAAAAAAAAAAATGGCTTCGTCATTAAGGGGGTAAATCCTTTCTGTCCTTTAGTGGTTAAATGGACTGTAGTGCGTTTCTGAAAAGCACATAGGTATAAACCAGGCCTAACGACATGGATAGATGTGAATCTGGCTTTGCAGGTTCAGTACAATGGGGGAAGAGAGGCACAATTCTAGGGGGAGACCAAAGGGAGGACACAGATGGTGGAGAAGAGGGACATTATAGACAGGTCGGGTACTGCACAGGAGGGGTAAGTAGGTGGTGAAGAAGCAATGGGGGGCTGGGGCATGGTACAGAAGGATTCTCGAAGAGGCGCAATACAGGGAAGCACTGGAGGTAATGGGAGAAGAGCAGGTCACAGGGAGGGGAATTTATCAAAATTGGAGCAGCTGGGCATGGTTAGCAATCAGCGTCTTCTGTTTTCCATTAGAAGCCGATTGATTGCACAGCTTACCCAGATTGTTGCCACTCCAGTTTTGATATATTGCCCCCCCAAGTAAATAACTGCTTTTGTTTTGGCTCAGTCCCCACAACGTTCCTCCTAAAGTTGGCCACACAATGTACAAATTGTATCCAGTTCCCAAGGAACCAGCCAATTCTCTTAAGGCTGGTACATACGGGCCGAGTATTGGTCAGTTTAACAGAAACCCGGCCAACATTGAGCCCGTGTGCATATCGGCCTGGCTTCTGAACAGGCCTTCTGGAAAGCCAGCTTCAGATCAGCGCTCTGTCAGAACACAATAGCTCAGCAGGGAGATTCTTGTACTAACATCACATAGTTAGTACAGCGGAAAACTGATTGTGTGTACTAGAGCTGCACGATTAATCGTTAAGAAACGTTATCGGGATTTTATTTTTTTTCCCCGTTTGCGATCTTGGCAAAGTATTTTCCGATTCTTTCTATGCAGAGAATTCTCTCTGCTCTGCTGAAGCCACAGCTGTCAAAAGAAAGGGATAAAGAAATATGGACAGTCTGCCAATAATCACAATATTCTTTAGCAGTTGAACTTAAGTATAAACCTTGTAACGATTTGTCCTTTAGAATCTAGATCAAAGGAATACACTTTGGTGTGTAAATGAGGGAAGTTTAACCACTTGACCACATGCCGACTGGGCCATAGCTGAAAGACGCTACAGTGTGGTCGGTTCTCCCCCTGAGGCGCGCACACGGAAACATCCATGACCGCTGGGTCCCGGCGCATCACGGATCACGGTAAACGGCCGCTGATAGCATCCATTTACCACGTGATCGCTCCGTCAAATGACAGGGCGATCACAACTACAGGTTCACATCCGGCTCCTCCCTCCCCTCTCTGTACCGATCGGTACAGTGAGAGGGGAGAGATCATTTGCAGCAGCGCTGTGGTGTGTAGTGCCCATTCCAGCCAAATCCAGACTCTGCCCATACCCTGAAATACTCTGCCAATACCCTGCCATACTCATCCATCCATTCATTCATACCCTGCAATACTCATCCATCCATTCATACTCTTCAATACTCATCCATTCATACTCTGCAATACTCATCCATCCATCTTCTGCAATACTCATCCATCCATCCTCTGCAATACTCATCCATCCATCCTCTTCAATACTCATCCATTCATCCTCTGCAATACTCATCCATCCATCCTCTGCAATACTCATCCATCCATCCTCTGCAATACTCATCCATCCATCCTCTGCAATACTCATCCATCCATCCTCTGCAATACTCATCCATCCATCCTCTGCAATACTCATCCATCCATCCTCTGCAATACTCATCCATCCATCCTCTGCAATACTCATCCATTCATACTCTGCAATACTCATCCATCCATCCTCTGCAATACTCATCCATTCATACTCTGCAATACTCATCCATTCATACTCTGCAATACTCATCCATTCATACTCTGCAATACTCATCCATTCATACTCTGCAATACTCATCCATTCATACTCTGCAATACTCATCCATTCATACTCTGCAATACTCATCCATTCATACTCTGCAATACTCATCCATCCCACCCATCCATACTCTGCAATGCTCATCCATCCATTCATACTCTGCAATGCCCATCAATCCATACTCTTCAATACTCATCCATCCATTCATACACTGCAATACTCATCCATCCATACTCTGCAATACTCATCCATCCATACTCTGCAATACTCATCCATCCATACTCTGCAATACTCATCCATCCATACTCTGCAATACTCATCCATCCATCCATACTCTGCAGTAATCATCCATCCATCCATACTCTGCAGTAATCATCCATCCATCTTCTACAGTACTCATCCATCCATACTCTGCAGTACTCATCCATCCATACTCTGCAGTACTCATCCATCCATACTCTGCAGTACTCATCCATCCATACTCTGCAGTACTCATCCATCCATCCATACTCTGCAGTACTCATCCATCCATCCATACTCTGCAGTACTCATCCATCCATCCTCTGCAGTACTCATCCATCCATCCATCCTCTGCAGTACTCATCCATCCATCCTCTGCAGTACTCATCCATCCATCCTCTGCAGTACTCATCCATCCATCCTCTGCAGTACTCATCCATCCATACTCTGCAGTACTCATCCCTCCGTACTCTGCAGTACTCATCCATCCGTACTCTGCAATACTCATCCATCCATTCATCCTCTGCAATACTCATCCATCCATTCATCCTCTGCAATACTCATCCATCCATTCATCCTCTGCAATACTCATCCATCCATTCATCCTCTGCAATACTCATCCATCCATTCATCCTCTGCAATACTCATCCATCCATCCATCCATACTCTGAAGTAATCATCCATTCATACTCTGCAATACTCATGCATCCATCCATACTCTGCAATACTCATGCATCCATCCATACTCTGCAATACTCATGCATCCATCCATACTCTGCAGTACTCATCCATTCATCCATACTCTGCAGTACTCATCCATCCATCCATACTCTGCAGTAATCATCCATCCATCCTCTACAGTACTCATCCATCCATACTCTGCAGTACTCATCCATCCATCCATACTCTGCAGTACTCATCCATCCATCCATACTCTGCAGTACTCATCCATCCATCCATCCTCTGCAGTACTCATCCATCCATCCATCCTCTGCAGTACTCATCCATCCATCCATCCTCTGCAGTACTCATCCATCCATCCATCCTCTGCAGTACTCATCCATCCATCCATCCTCTGCAGTACTCATCCATCCATCCTCTGCGGTACTCATCCATCCATCCATCCTCTGCAATACTCATCCATCCGTACTCTGCAATACTTATCCATCCGTACTCTGCAATACTCATCCATCCGTACTCTGCAATACTCATCCATCCGTACTCTGCAATACTCATCCATCCGTACTCTGCAATACTCATCCATCCGTACTCTGCAATACTCATCCATCCGTACTCTGCAATACTCATCCATCCGTACTCTGCAATACTCATCCATCCGTACTCTGCAATACTCATCCATCCGTACTCTGCAATACTCATCCATCCGTACTCTGCAATACTCATCCATCCGTACTCTGCAATACTCATCCATCCGTACTCAGCCATACCCAGCCATCCCACCCACACTCAGCCATCCATAGCTCATCCATGCCACATCAGTTCACATCCATGCTACTACAGTGCCTAAAAGTGTAATTAGATAATCAAATTAGACTTGAAATGTATGCCCCTAGAACGCCTGATGGCGCTCCCTGCATGTTGGGCCTCTGTATGTGGCCAGGCAGTGTAAAAGTCTCACATATGTGGTATCACCATACTCTGGAGTAATAGCAGAATGTGTTTTGGGGTGTAATTTGTGGTATGCATATGCTGTGTGTGAGAAATAACCTGATAATATGACAATTGTGTGGGAAAAAAAATAAAAATAAAATAACTTGATTTTGCAAAGAATTGTGGGAAAGAAATGACAACTTCAAAAACCTCGCCATGCCTCTTTCTAAATACCTTGGAATGTCTACTTTCCAAAAAGGGGTCATTTGGGGGGGTATTTGTACTTTCCTTGCATGTTAGACCCCTTTCACACCACACCGCCCATTGCATCGACTGTAAAACGTCGCTATTTTTAGCGGCATTTTTGCGGCGCATGTCGGACGCTAGCGGGGCGCTTTTACCCCGCTAAAGGCTTATATATATATATATATATATATATATATATATATATATATATATATATATATATATATATATATATATATATACAGAATTCTTTTTTTTATATATATATATATATATATATATATATATATATACAGTGTATGTATGTGTGTGTGTATAGAGACCCTAGAGAATAAAATGGTGGTTGTTGCAATATTTTATGTCACAATGTATTTGTGCAGTGGTCGTTCAAATGCAATTTTTAGGGAAAACTAACCAGTAAAGTTAGCCCAATTTTTTTTTTTTTTGTATAATGTGAAAGATTTTATGCCACGAGATTCGTGATCTTTTTATTCCCTGCCAGTCCTAATCAAAGGAGCCTGGCAGAATATTGTTGGCTAAACAGTGGCTGCATTCTGTCAGATGCAGCTGCTGTTTGGGTATTTTGACAGCCAGCGGGTACAGCTGTCAAAATACAATAGCTGCAGCATACGATTCATCCATCCACGCTATAAATTAGTTTTTCATTCACCTACATGTGCATGGCCAGCTTCAGGCAACTTGTCAAATTTTATTGAGTTAGGATATTAGGTGGGTGTCCTAGCTACTTCCATCCCAACTCTGCTTGGAACTGGATTTTGCCAAATACTAGTAAATTCAGCTATACATGAATCTCAATTTGTCTGTTTCTGCAGGAACCGGACAAATTTCGATCTAATGTGTGGGCTCCCTGGCTGTACACGAGTCTATTGTTTGACTTCTGTACAACCAGCCTGTCGGGTTTTACCCAAATGATTAGTCCCGCCGGCTATAGCTGAAGCTGGGAACCCTAATTGTGTTCTGCATGCAGGAAAGGCTCCCCGACAGCAAAGCACAATAATGTTGCAGGAGGAATTCCCCCATCAACACAATCAGCGTTGTCCACTTGTGGCGAAGGAAAGAAAATCGCATATTCAGTTTGTTGGGGAATAATTGAACATCTGGAGAGTGGGAAGAACATATAAACTCTGCAGTAATAACGTTATAAATATTTTTAAAGACATGCACAATTTGCATTTTCTTATCCATCTGGAGTTCAGTCTGTTGTTACCCATATCATATCGTTGCCCATATCATATAGTTGCCCATATCATACACAAGGATGTCCTAGCTACATCCTATGAGCCGGAGTAGAAGCAGCATGTTGTGATGCCGGCCTGAACACCAGATTCCAACAGGCCTATTTCTGGTGTGGTGGACATTTGAGTAACATGTCCAGAGAGCTTCCCTATATGTGGTCAGATTGCAGTGAACACGGACTACAACCATCAATATATATCCCTATAAAAGTGAAACGACTATCCCCAGTCATCAGGCATTTCTAGGTAAAATGGACTAAAGACACTGAGACACGTAGGATGGAGGTCAACTCTAGAAAATGAGAAGAACACGTGCCCGCATCTCTGTTCTAAAAATATAGCAAAAGAAAAAAAAAGAACTAACATGATTCCTGAAACTCTGCACCTGGTGGCTTTATAGACAATACAGCTGTAGGTAAAAAACATACAGTAATACCTCGGTTTGCGAGTAACGCGGTATATGAGCGGTTTGAAAGATGACTTTTTTATTTTGACTTTATATATGTGCAGTACAATCCATGTAGTAAAGCTGCTGATGTATGCAGTACTACATGTGGCCAATGGTCAGGGGGTGTCTGGTGGCCCCCAGCGCTTCATGGAGAACTCGGAGACTCTCAGCTGGATGGGGCAGGCGTAACGTGCGGAGCGCCCCGAAAGTGTCAACAGTTTCCAAGTGTCTCAGAATTCTCAATGAAGCGCTGGGAGCCACCAGCCCCCCCCCCCTCAAACCTCTGGCCATATACAGCGCTACATACACCAGTGCCCCCGCACCTCTGGCCACATACAGCACTGCATATACAGCACTGCATACACCAGCCCCCCCCCGCACCTCTGGCCACATACAGCACTGCATACACCAGCCTCCCCCCCCCCCCCCCCCCCCGCACCTCTGGCCACATACAGACTGCATACACTAGCCTCCTTGCACCTCTGGCCATATACAGGACTGCATACACCAGCCTCCCCCCCCCCCCCCCCCCCGCACCTCTGGCCACATACAGCACTGCATACACCAGCCCCCCCCGCACCTCTGGCCACATACAGCACTGCATACACCAGCCCCCCCCCCCGCACCTCTGGCCACATACAGCACTGCATACACCAGCCCCCCCGCACCTCTGGCCACATACAGCACTGCAAACACCAGCCCCCCCCCGCACCTCTGGCCACATACAGCACTGCATACACCAGCCCCCCCCCCGCACCTCTGGCCACATACAGCACTGCATACACCAGCCCCCCCGCACCTCTGGCCACATACAGCACTGCAAACACCAGCCCCCCGCACCTCTGGCCACATACAGCACTGCATACACCAGCCCCCCCCCCCCCGCACCTCTGGCCACATACAGCACTGCATACACCAGCCCCCCCGCACCTCTGGCCACATACAGCACTGCATACACCAGCCCCCCGCACCTCTGGCCACATACAGGACTGCATACACCAGCCTCCCTGCCCCTCTGGTCTGGCCATATACAGCACTGCATACACCAGCCCCCCCGCACCTCTGGCCACATACAGCACTGCAAACACCAGCCCCCACGCACCTCTGGCCACATACAGCACTGCATAGACCAGCCCCCCGCACCTCTGGCCATATACAGTACTGCATACACTAGCGCCCCCGCACCCAAAAGTGTCAACAGTTCCCAAGTGTCTCCGAATTCTCAATGAAGCGCTGGGAGCCACCAGCACCTCTGGCCACATACAGTACTGCATACACCAGTGCCCCCGAACCTCTGGCCATATACAGCACGGCATACACCAGCCCCCCCGCACCTCTGGCCACATACAGCACGGCATACACCAGCCCCCCCGCACCTCTGGCCACATACAGCACGGCATACACCAGCCCCCCCCCCCCCCCCGCGCCTCTGGCCACATACAGGCCTGCATACACCAGCCTCCCTGCACCTCTGGCCACAATACAGCACTGTATACACCAGCCCCCCCGCACCTCTGGCCACATACAGGACTGCATACACCAGCCTCCCTGCACCTCTGGCCACATACAGCACTGCATACACCAGCCCCGCCGCACCTCTGGCCACATACAGCACTGCATACACCAGCCCCGCCGCACCTCTGGCCACATACAGCACTGCATACACCAGCCCCCGCACCTCTGGCCACATACAGTACTGCATACACCAGCCCCCCGCACCTCTGGCCACATACAGTACTGCATACACCAGCCCCCCCGCACCTCTGGCCACTTACAGTACTGCACACACCACTGCTGGTCTTATCCTCATGGAGGAGGAGAGCGGGAGTCAGGACAGCTGCCCAAGTTACCTTTAAAGTGGAGCTCCACCCTAAAGTGGAACTTCTGCTCATTGGAACCCCCCCCCCCCCTCCGGCGCCACAATTGGCACCTTTCAGGGGGGAGGGGGGTGCAGATACCTGTACAGTACAGGTATCTGTACCCACTTCCGGCATAGATATCCGCAGAATCTGCGGATATTTACGCCACTCCCTGCGGGTCCCCCGCTGTCTGCTGGGAAACGCACGGATCCCAGAGACAGCGGGGACCATCCTTATTACGCAGCGTGACTCGTGCATGCGCAGTAGGGAACTGGGAAATGAAGCCGCAAGGCTCCACTTCCTGATTCCCACACCCAAGATGGCGGCGGCAGCACCCGAGAGATGATCGAGAGATCGGCTTCGGGTGCCGACATCGCGGGCGATAAGTGTCCTTATTTTAAAAGTCAGCAGCTGCAGTATTTGTAGCTGCTGGCTTTTAAAAAAAAAAACGGCGGAACTCCCGCTTTAATGTTAACTGTCAGGTGATTGGTTGCTTGGACGCAGGGCAGGCCTAGCAAAGTTAGCTTTTCTTCTCCCTTCCACCGACATTCAGCTGATGCAGGAGGAAAATCCAGGGGAGCGGTTCCAGTAAATGCCCCCTCCACTGCGTCGTCTCCTGTCCTTGTTCCAATTTTCTGCTGCCCGGGCCCCGTGGCTCCCCTTTCACCAAAGCAACAACTAAACAAGGCTCCTAAAAAAATAAATAATAATAATAATAATAATAATAAAAATAATAATAATAAATAGTATTGTAAACAAAAATAAAATTCCAAAAATAAATAAATAATAAAAATAAACTACAGATACTGTTCTCTGCCCTATGGACACATCCACTCCCCTACTAACACTTTACACTGCTCTACTGACTGACCATTTTTACGGTAGGTTAAACAGGAGGTCCAGCCCCCTCACAGAAAAAAATTATGTGTTTGTAGCCGCTGACGTTTAATATTAGGACACATACCTGTCCTAGATATCAGCAATGTCGGCACACCAGCCAATGTTTCCACCTGGTTCCCCACTGCGCATGCACGAAACACGCTGGGCTTTGTGAATGGCCAGGCAGCGGAGGAAGGAGTGGGGGGGGGGGGGAATTTCTGGGGGTTTTCTCGTCACAGCCAGGTCTCCCGGAAATGGGGATGGGTACCTGTCAAAACCCCCCTCCCCGTGTGGGATAAACGGGGCCCTGCAGGTAGTCCCATTAATGTCGATAGGGATGCTGCTCCCAATTTGGCATCTGTGCGAGTGCACAGCCCCGAGTGCACACAGTCAGTGTTCAAGGCCGTGTACCCACATGCCCACAGATGTCAAATCTGTGCAGCCACTGCGTTCCAGTTGACATCAATGGGGCTAGCTGTGTGAAGATGCCCAGAACACCTGTCCATTCCCATGTGGGTAAATGGACATCTTTGCCAGCATACCAAGGATTCTTGTTTGGAATCTTCTGTGTCTGCTGAGCTGTACATATTAGTGCATACCAGAAAAGGACAAGAGTGCGAAAGCCAAGCATGTTGTTGGTTGTGTACACTGACATCAGTGATAACGGTGATAAGCTTCCACAGAACACAAGCATATTGTTATGCCAGGCTCCTTTGTGACCAAAGAAATAACATTTGCATATCTATGAATGTAACTTTATTTTCAGTTTGAGTTATTTGTCAGCATGCAAAACTTGTTCACAGATGTTCTCACAGACGTTTGTATTATCTTGTGAACTAGGGATGAGCTCAGGCATGTTCGCATGGAACACGTGCAGAGACCGCCAGGAAGTCAGCACAGCGCTGCGCTAATCACAGGCAGTGAGACATTGCCCTGATCTTTGCAGCCACGCATCGGGGGCAATGTCTCACTGCCTGTGATTAGCGCAGCGATGCGCCGACTTCCTGGCAGGCTCTGCACGTGTTCCATGCGAACACGCCTGAGCTCATCCCTATTGTGAACCAGAAGTCTAAAGCCCCATACACACTATTAGATTATCTGCTGAGTTTTTCCTTCAGATTTACCAAAACCGTGTAGTAGAAGGGCCTGCCTGATTGCATACACATTGAAACTCCTAAGGTTTGTCCTCATATTATATGGTTTTGGTAAATCTGAAGGAAAAATCAGCAGATAATCTGATAGTGTGTATGGGGCTTAAAGTCCCTTTTATACATAGGGTCCAACCAGGTCCACCTGTCACTTTTTTTAGCGGCGATTTACCATCGGATTTGTGGCGCTATTCAGCCACTAGCGGGGCGGTTTTACCCCCTGCTAGCGGCCGAGAAAGGGTAAAAAGCCACTGCAAAGCACCTCTACAGAGGCGCTTTGCTGGCGGTATAGCAGCGCTGCCCCATTGATTTCAACAGACAGGAGCGGTATCTACACCACTCCAAAGAAGCTGCTAGCAGGACTTTGTTTACCTTCCTGCCAGAGCACCGCTCCAGTGTGAAAGCCCTTGGGGCTTTCACACTGGAGACACAGCAGCGGCTGTTTCAGGGCACTTTGCAGGCACTATTTTTAGCGCAATAGTGCCTGAAAATGACCCAGTGTGAAAGGGGTCTAAAGCCCCTTTCACACTGGGGTGTTTTTCAGGCTCTACAGCGCTAAAAATAGCGCCTGAAAAAATCTGGCCCCTTTCACTCCAGTGTGAAAGCCGGAGGGCTTTCACACTGGAGCGGTGCGCTAGCAGGACGGTGAAAAAAGTCTTTGGAGCGATGAAGGAGCGGTGTATTCACCGCTCCTACCCATTGAAATCAATAGGGCAGCGCAGCCATACCGCCCGCAAAGCGGCACATTGCGGGCGGTTTAAACCCTTTTTCGCCCGCTAGCAGAGGTTAAAAACGCCCTGCTAGTGGCCGCATACTGTTGCTAAAACGGCGGTAAAGTAGCGCCGCTTTACCGCCAACGCCGTTCCCGTCCCAGTGTGAAAGGGGCCTAACAGGCCAGGTTTGTAAGATAACTGAAATACATCACAGGTGATATCATTTGCTGCTCAGTGATTGCAGTATTCTAGTCTTCATCTCCCCAAGGTAATACATAAAACCTGGCCTGTTAGTGGGCCCTGAGGACAGGGTTGATGACCACTGCCTTAAAGTATTCAAACCCCTTGCAATTTTCCACATTTTGTCATGTTACAACCAAAAACGTAAATGTATTTTATTGGGATTTTATGTAATAGACCAACATAAAGCGGCACATAATTGAGAAGTGGAAAGAAAATGATAAATGTTTTAAACATTTTTTTACAAATAAATATCTGAAAAGTGTGGTGTCTAGTGGAACCAATTGGCTTCAGAAGTCACCTAATTAGTAAATAGAGTCCACCTGTGTGTAATTTAATCTCAGTATAAATACAGCTGTTCTGTGAATCCCTCAGAGCTTTGTTAGAGAACCTTAGTGAACAAACAGCATCATGAAGGCCAAAGAACACACCAGACAGGTCAGGGATAAAGTTGTAGAGAAAAATAAAAATTCCCAAGCTGTGAACATCTCATGGAGCACTGTTCAATCCATCATCTGAAAATGGAAAGAGTATGGCACAACTGCAAACCTACCTACTACGTGGCCGTTCGCCTAAACTGACAGGCCGAGCAAGAAGAGCATTAATCAGAGAAGTAGCCAAGAGGCCCATGGTAACTCTGGAAGAGCTGCAGAGATCCACAGCTCAGGTGGGAGAATCTGTCCACAGGACAACTATTAATCGTGGGCTCCAAGTCTGGCCTTTATGGAAGAGTGGCAAGTAGAAAGCCATTGTTGAAAGAAAGCCATAAGCAGTCCTGTTTGCAGTTTGCGAGAAGCCATGTGGAGGACACAGCAAACGTGGAAGAAGGTGCTCTGGTCAGATGAGACCAAAATTTAACTTTGTGGCCTAAAAGCAAAACGCTATGAGTGGCATAAAACTAAAACTGCAAATCACCCCGAACACGCCATCCCCACCATGAAACATGGTGGTGGCAGCATAATATTGTGGGGATGCTTTTCTTCAGCTGGTCAGAGTTGATGGGAAGATAGATGGAGCTAAATACAGGGCAATCTTAGACAAAACCCTGTCAGAGTTTGCAAAAGACTTGAGACTGGGGTAGAGGTTCACCTTCCAGTAGGACAAGGGCTCTAAACGTGCAGCCAGAGCTTCAATGGAATGTTTTAGATCAGTGATGGCAAGCCTTGGCACCCCAGATGTTTTGGAACTACATTTCCCAACAACATCCGGGGTGCCAAGGTTCACAATCATTGGTTTAGATCAAAGCATATTCATTCGTTAGAATGGCCCAGTCAAAACCCAGACCTAAATCCAATTGAGAATCTAAGCCAAAATTTGAAAATTGCTGTTCAGACACTCTCCATCCAATCTGACAGAGCTTGAGCAATTTTGCAAAACAGAATGGGAAAAAAGTTCACTCTCTAGTAGGGCTGGGGAAAAAATCGTTTTAAATCTTGAATCGAGTTGCGAGCTCAAATCGATTCAAAATGTAAGCAAATCTATTTTTTTTGTTTCCACCAGGACCGGCGCTGACACCGCGCCGGTCCTGAGGTGCTGCTGGCAGGAGTATTTTAGGTGAGCCCGTGGCTTCGGCCTAGTCCACGAGGTCGGACGCCGTGGACTAGGCCGAAGCCACGGCCTCGCCTAAAAACTCCTGGCCGCAGCTCCACAGGACCGACGCGGTGTCCATCAA
Source organism: Lithobates pipiens (assembly GCF_037356315.1). Lineage (NCBI taxonomy): Eukaryota > Metazoa > Chordata > Amphibia > Anura > Ranidae > Lithobates > Lithobates pipiens. Next base: position 143,700,934 of record NW_027507787.1, on the reverse strand, counting down.
AAAAATAAAAATAAATTAGAATAGTGAATCTAGTGTGTTTTTTTTTTTTTTTTAGATAATCGCCTAGCTCTACTCTCTAGATGTGAAAAGCTGGTAGAGACATCCCCAAAAAGACTTTCAGCTGTAATTGCATTGAAAGGAGGTTCTACAAAGTATTGACTCAGGGGGGGACTGAATACAAATGTACACCACACTTTTCACATATTTATTTGTAAAAAATGTTGAAAACCATTTATCATTGTCCTTCCACTTCAGAATTATGTGCCACTTTGTGTTGGTCTATCACATACAATCCCAATAAAATAAATTTACGCTTTTGGTTGTAACATGACAAAATGTGGAAAATGTCAAGGGGTTTGAATACTTTTTCAAGGCACTGTATACTAAAGCCGCGTACACACGGGCGGACTGTATGGCCTGCTTAGTCCGTCACACAATCCGACGGACAGTCCGTCCTACTTTCGAATGAACGGACTTGACCACACACGGATAGCCAAACAGTCCGTCGAAAGCTTGCGCGATGACGTGTACAGCACGTGCGACGGGACTAGAAATAGGAAGTCGAATACACAGCAATGCAACCTTCCGCCGTGTAAATCCTTTCTGAGCATGCGCCATTCTTAGTCCGTCGAACTAGCCTACTAACGAGCGGATTGTCCGCTGAAACCAAAGTATGACGGACAGAATTTCGAAAAATCCGAAATACTTAGTACGCCAGACTGCACGCTGAAAAAGTCCGCTGAAGCCCACACATGAGCGGACTGTCCGCTGAAATGTGTTTCGACGGACTAAGTAGGCCATACAGTCCGCCCGTGTGTACGCGGCTTTAGGCTTCATTCACACGGCCATAAAAACCGCATATAGAGTTGTTGTTTTTTCATTACAAATCTGAACACAGTTGCATTGTTTTCAATGGAGTCATTCACACAGGTGTGTAAACCTGAGCTGCTTTCAGATCCATAACAGAGCCCAAAAATCTGCATCTAAGAACATGCCCTTTTATGCGCTTTCGCATATAAACGCACGTATACACGTTTGTAAGTGCATAAAGTAAGTCTAAACAAAGGGGAAAATTAATTCTCAAACACATCTATACAAAAGTATTTTACTAATCATTATGCAGGAAATTTCATCCGAGAAAACACATTTAATAACATCAGTGACTTTTTACGACCATGTAAATGAAGCCTAGGCTCACACTATTGGCTGGGGGGGGTCTGTTTTTTTTTCAATCTTCTTACATCTTTGCATACAGTTTTTTTGGTTGTTTTGGATAGAGTAAGGGGGGGTGGGGGGGGTTTATGACCCCTGCCAGTTTTGTTTTTTTGCCACCCGGGTCATCTTCACTTCCTGTCCCTTAGCCAAAACAGGAAGTGAAAGGAAATCCCTCCAAAGGACAACACAATCTTCTTTTACTTTGACTTTCAGTGATAACAGTAAACAGGAAAAATAGTCGAGAAGAAACATTTAGGAGATATGGGACTTTATAGGTGCAAAGCATTGAAACAACAATATGTAAAAAATATATACACATTTTCTTAATTTATTTTGTATATATATTTTTACATGAAACAAAGGTGCATTAAAAAGGCCCACAATACCCCACTCAGCGCCTATTTCAGCAGACCCAAAATTTCCAAAGATTAATAATAGTAAAAATATATGACCTATCGAATTAATCAAAGTAATCGCAAAGGTCTATAGAGCAGCAGCCGTTTAAAATTAAAACAATCGTAAAACAAGTAGTACACAAATAAAAATCAGTCCAAGTCCTGCTAATATCAGTACTAAAACAGCGCTAAAAGTGATGTCCAAAATAGCAGCATATACATAAAATCATTAAGCTGTGCAGAAAGGGTGACAATGGTGGTTTGATCAGCGTTGTAAGGTGATAGTGGTGTTCGTCATAAGTGCTGTAAATACTCCATCCACCAGGATTGCACCAGTATTTCACCACGTGTAGCTCGTATCCCCTCAGGGGGTTAAACTCACCAGACAAATCTGAAACAAGCGCCTTTAAGGGAATAGTCCCTCTCTTGTCTACCATAATTCCATTATCATCCACCAGGGTCCAACTGCCATAAGTGCTTCCAAAAACGTCATAGAATACAAAAAGATTTGCACATAGCGTAATTCTATTTTATTTGGTTAATGGTCACACAAGCATAAAGCCCCTATAATAATCTGTGTACATTTAATAAAGAAGAAAAAGCATATGAACAACAGTGTGTTCTGTCACCGTATTATATGGACGCCAGGAACTTTCCCCATGTGTTTCCCTGCTGACACTGTGTCACTTCCTGGGTCTGGTTAGCGGTGGAACGCAGCTGTCACTTCCGGGGAACGTTGTGTAAGCCACACCCTGACGCGTTTTGTCACTTCCGACTTCGACAGAGGGCGCCCTAGACGGGATGTTGGTGCTATATCTTATGTACCGTATTTATCGGCGTATAACACGCACTTTTTTTTTTAAATCGGGGAAATCGTGGGTGTGTGTTATACGTCGATCCACTGCCGTTTGTGAGCCTCTCGGCTGCTCTCACAGTTCCGCTGAAAGCGTCCGAGATCGGTCGAAAGCTATCGAACGCCGCCGAGATACACAGGACATCTGGCTCTGTATCTCGGCGGCACCATTTTTAAACGGCAAAGCTTCACTGACAAGGCTGCAAATGACGCTGACAAGGCTGCAATGACAAGGCTGCAAATGACACTGACAAGGCTGCAAATGACACTGACAAGGCTGCAAATTACATTGACAAGGCTACAATGATGGGCATTTAAATGTAAGTTTTTTTTTCCTTAAAATTCCCTCCTAAACTTGGGGTGCGTGTTATACACCTGCGTGTGTTATATGCCGATAAATACGGTAAATCCTAATACTGATTTCTGACCAAATAATTTACCAAGAAAAATATTCGGTTGACTAGATAGAAAGTGAATCACCCTAACGGGGGCACAGACGACAATAAAAACCTGACTGACGTTCTAATCCCTCTCCACTCTCCACTATTTAAAACGAAAGCCGACATTGCATTTAGGGCCGGGTCTGTTCAGGGACAAAGGTCCGGAATGACTTGCATTTTGAACTTTCATCCCTGAATGGACAGGGTAGAGCTGGGCGATTTTCTAAAAAAAAAAAAAAAAAAAAAAAAAGAGGGGTGATTCACGATTCAAATAGATTTTTTTTTTTTTGATGGACACCGTGCCGGTCCTGTGGAGCTGCGGGCAGGAGTTTTCAGGCGAGGCCGCAGCTTCGGCCTAGTCTGCGGTGTCCCGCCTTGCAGACTAGGCCAAAGCCGCCGCCGCGCCTAAAAACTCCTGCCCGCAGCCCCTCAGGACCGGCGCAGTGTTAGCGCTGGTCCTGGTGAAAAAAAATTAAAAATCTAAAAAATCTATTTGCTCAAATGTTGAATCTATTTGACCTCTCAACTCGATTCAAGATTTAAAATCGATTTATTTATTTTTTCCCACAGCCCTAGGACAGGGCCCTATATGCTGGTACCACTTGACCCAGTGTATGGCCCGAACCAACCGCATCCTGCTACAGACCATGACAGAATGCCTGCAACAGGGGTGGACGCTGCACCTGTCTGTGATGAGTACACTGCAGCTGGATGGCCCCATATACAAGGGGACTAAGTTACCTATCCTCTGAAATGCAATCTGTGGTTGATCGCTTTTCAGGGTGTAGCTAAGTAGCAGCTGCCAGGCATTCAGGAGGTAATCCATCTGCCTCCTGAATGCCTTTTTTTTATTTATTTTTGCTAAATGGCAATTTTCAATGAAGCCAATGTGCTGTAATGGTTGCGGTTAGGCCCCAAGGACTTGAATGGGCATGCTACATTCAATTAGACACCACATAAAGTGTGTGAACGGCCCCCTTCGGCTATATTGTAGACCTTAGGGTTCGTGCCTTTGTTATAGGAGGGGTAAATCTTCTCAAAGTGTTTGTAGATATTAGATAGTTGTCTCAGTTTACTCTTTCCTGGGTTTCAGGATGTGTTGGAATATTTCAGAAGTAGCCTATGGTTTCTTTGAGGTAAGTGCCTCCAATATACATAATCTTGTGTAACACAAATCTGTGTGAGTAGAAGAAGCTGCTTTGGCCTTCAGATTATTGGCTGTCATCCAACCACCATCTGAAGTCTACCATGGGCAGACACAACATAACATCAGGAAAGTTTTTTTTTGTTTTTGTCAGTTGTGTGCCCGGCCATTTGTGTTGTAGCCGAAGCATGTTGCTGAAATGATGATTTGTTATGTGAGACTTTCCCACACATTATTGGCTGCAACAAGAATGTCCGCATTCTAACAAAGACGTTAATTCATTGGAATGCTCTGGTGACCTGTATTACGGTGACAGGCTCATTGCCAGGCCCCTAGAGTTTTGTAGGAATTCATAAGAATGTTTCCTTTTTAACCACTTCCATACCAGGCCTATTCTGGCACTTCTCTCCTACATGTAAAAATCATCATTTTTTTCTACTAGAAAATTACTCAGAACTCAGGTGCACAGAATCGCGGGCTGAAAACAAGGATATCTGAATGATGCCTAAATTCATATGACGTCTTTGGGCGGGAAGTGGTTAAACAAATGGCACACTTTTTCACGCACTTCCTGCCCAGGCCAATTTTCACCTTTTAACGCTGTTACACTTTGACAATTGCACAGTCATGCAACACTGTGCCCGTATAAAATTTTTGAGACAGAGCTTTCTTTTGGTGGTATTCAATCACTACCGGGTTTTTTTATTTTTTGGTAAACAAATGAAAAAAAGACAAACATTTTAGAAAAATGTCTTTCTTAGTTTCTGTTATACAATTTTGCAAACAAGTAATTTTTCTTCTTCACTGAAGTGTGCTGATGAGGCTGCACTGATGGGCACTGATGGGCGCTGATTGGCACTGATAGGGCTGCACTGATGATCATCAGAGTTCTGATTATCAGTGTAAACAAAGCACTGACACCCTTGCCGGTTATCGGCTCTCCTTTCCTAACACAGACACAGCGCGTGAGGAAAGAACTTCTGATAATCGGCAAGTCTGTTTAGATGTGATCAGCTGTGATTGGACACAGATTATCTTATGGTGAGGAGGCACTGTTATTGGTCATTTACCCCTATCTGTGATCAGCTGTGTCCAAGGGGCACAGTGCTGGTAGAGCACACCCGAGGGCAGGATTCTGGGAGGGCATCCATGGGCTCCCTCCCAGAACTGGAGGACGGCGCTATAACCACCTTTTCGTCTATAGTGTGGTCGGCAAGTGGTTAATTAAAGTGCCACTAAATGATATCCTTATTCTCATAAAATAATTCATACACTGCTCAAAGTGGAACATTAGTCAGAAAATTAAAGAGGAGCTCCAGTCTGTAAAGAAAACAAAAAACAAAAAAGAGGGAACAGAAATCTAATAGATCGCCTCGCCGATTGGCAATCTTACTTGGAAGTGGGAGTGGGTACCTGTCAAAACCAGGTACTCACTGACCCCCCCCCCCCCCCACCCCAAAAAAATAAATAAAAAATTGGCAGTGGAGGGTGCAGACAAGTGGAGCTTTTCCTTTTGGGTGCAGCTACGCTTTAAGTTCTGCTAGATCACTCCAGGCTGGCATCTTTTGCAGGTGTAAAACTTTACAAGTGCCTATACTGTTTAAAATCCAGTAATACACTGTCTCACCCCAGCACATGCTCAATTGCTCTCTATTCTCTGCACTGTGCCTAATATCAGTCGCTAGAGGCCGATCTGCTGACAGCTTTAACCACTTTCAGACCGGACCAATTTGCTGGTCAAAGACCAGACCACTTTTTGCGATTCGGCACTGCGTCGCTTTAACTGACAATTGCGCGGTCGTGCGACGTGGCTCCCAAACAAAATTGACGTCCTTTTTTTCCCACAAATAGAGCTTTCTTTTGGTGGTATTTGATCACCCCTGCGGTTTTTATTTTTTGCGCTATAAACAAAAATAGAGCGACAATTTTGAAAAAAACGCATTATTTTTTACTTTTTGTTATAATAAATATCCCCCAAAAATATATAAAAAAATCATTTTTTCCCTCAGTTTAGGCCGATACGTATTCTTCTACATATTTTTGGTAAAAAAAATCGCAATAAGCGATTATTGATTGGTTTGCGCAAAAGTTATAGCATTTACAAAATAGGGATAGTTTTATAGCATTTTTATTAATAATTTTTTATTTTTTTTACTAGTAATGGCGGCGATCTGCGATTTTTATTGTAACTGTGACATTATGGCGGACACATCGGACATTTTTGACACATTTTTGGGACCATTGTCATTTATACAGTAATCACTGCTATATAAATGCAGTGATTCCTGTGTAAATGACACTGGCAGTGAAAGGGTTAACCAGTGGGTGGCAGTGTAGGGGTTAAGTGTTCCTAGGGGAGTGTTACTAACTGTGGGGGGGTTGGGCTTTCATTTAGTGTACACTGATCTCTGCTCCAATCACATGGAGCAGAGATCAGTGTCACTAGTTGCTAGGCAGAATAGACAAATGTTGTTTACACAGCATTTGCTCTATTCGGCCGCTCCGTGAGACGATCGCGGGGATGCCCGCGGCGATCGAGTCCGCGGGTCCCACGACCGGACTCACGGGGGTCCCGACCAGCGCGGGAGCGTGCCGCCGGCGGCGCGCTCCCGATGGCAGGGCGGCATTGAATATTGGACGTACCTGTACGCCAATATGCCTGCCTGTGCCATTCTGTCGACGTACATCGTCGTGCGCTGGTCGGGAAGTGGTTAAAGAGGAAGTAAACCCTGATGAGTTTACATCCTCTTTGTTTCCCTGCAAAGGCAAAGCATAATGGGCTACAATGCTTCGCATAGTAACCCATTATGTGTTACTTACCTGACACAGGAGCAAGCGATGTCCCCCAATTTCCTTCGCTGGCTGGAAGCGTCCATCTTCCTACCGGGGTCACGGACTCCGGCTCTGTGACTGGTCGGAGTCACGTGACGTGACGTCACGCATGCGCGCAGCAGCCGCCAGCCATGGCATGTCCTTTAATGAAAACGCCATGCCGTGACCCTTCTAAAGTGCTCATGCACCGAATACATTGACACATGCGCAGAAGGAATCCTTGTACGGGGAATTGTAAATATCTCCTAAACCATGTAGGTTTAGGAAATATTTACAGCACCTACAGCATTTATAGCACCTTAATCTAGGATTACCTTAGGTGAAAGTGTGCTGTAAGGGTTTACAACCACTTTAAGATTTACTGTTGCTGAAGGGGGAGGAAATCATCAGGAATGACACAGACTGTGCTGAGGGAACACAGATTAGGCAGGAAAAAAAGAAAAGCATAAGTGACAGGACAAACCTGCTGGCAGGGAGACACAAAAGAGTCCGACAGCCCACAGATAATTTGATGGGTGGAAAGAAAGAAAGAGAAAATTGCTCAATTCCCCATCAGTGTTGATGGGGGAATTCCTCCTGCAGCGCTTGTCACGTACCTTCTAGTAGCGAGCCCGGATTGCGGAGAGAGGCCTCCCTTACGACTCCCACTACCGGTTTCCTGGCAATGTAACAGGGAACACAGGAGTAAGGAGGGGTACAGGTGTCTGGCAGGATCAACAGATGGGTAGGATGGGTAGGTGAAGTTCAGTGGAGCAGGTAATCACAGTGAATGGATCAGCAGGTAGTTTATAGCAGATAACACAGTTCAATGGAGCAGGTAACTTGATGATAAGCAGTGCAGGGAAGCAGGCAACTTGTAGCAGATGAACAGTGCAATATACACAAGTACTTGCAGCAGATAAACAGTTCAATATGAGCAGGCACTTGCAGCAGGTGAACAGTTCAATAAGACAGGTGACTTGAAGCAGATGAACAGCGCAATATGACAAGTGACTTGAAGCAGACAACAGCGCAATATAAGCAGGTACTTGCAGCAGATAAGCAGTTCAATATAAGCAGGCACTTACAGCAGGTGAACAGTTCAATACAAGCAGGTTACTTGCAGCAGATGACACAGTTCAGTATAAGCAGGTTCACCTTTAGCAGACAGATGGTCAAAGCAAGCCGGATTGGATATCAGACAGGAACGAAGTACAAGGGAACAGGCAGGAGAATCGTCACAACAAGCCGGGGTCGGGTGCAGGCGGATAGCAGATGGGTCACAGGCAGGCCGGGTCAAACAGGAACAAACAATACGGATCAGGTCTCACAGGTATAACGCTGTAGAGCAGACAGCAAAGACTATTGGCAAGAGGCTAGTTTAAATAGGCCGTTTGGCGCCAACACGGACGCACGCGACCGCGCACGTGCACGCGCACCTGTGTACGAACGTAAGGGCGTTCGTACGATCGTGCGTACCCGCGACGATCGTAAATCAGAAGACCTGGAGGACAATCTCTTCATGCGATTTTCATGACAGCGCTATTGTGTAATGCCAGCGGGGAGCCTTCCTGACTCTCAGAACACAATGATTACTGCTAGCGGCTATAGCACATGATCACATGTAGAAAAATCTGACTGGCTGGTTTTACCCAAGTTGATCAGTAGATCGTGATCTGCCAGAACAGCAAACTCGCCAAAATCTCCAACCATGTCACACTCCGGTGACTCTCCAGCAGTAGTAATTGCAGATTTTGACGACTTGGCTCTTTTCCCAGAACACCAGCAGCGTATACACTACTGTACACAATATAATGAGGGGACATTGTTAGTCCGCCTGCTAGTAACCAACAACATGGCAGCAACATCTTCTTTTTTTTTTTTTTTTACTTTTTAGCCGGTGTTCTATCAAAACAGCCAACTGGTCATGTACCATTGTTTATATGCTACTGGTGTTCTGTCAAAACAGCCAAGTCATCAAAATCAGCAGTTACTGCTGTTGGAGAGTCAACGGAAGTGACGTGGTTGGAGAGTCAACGGAAGTGACGTGGTTGGAGAGTCAACGGAAGTGACGTGGTTGGAGAGTCAACGGAAGTGACGTGGTTGGAGAGTCAACGGAAGTGACGTGGTTGGAGAGTCAACGGAAGTGACGTGGTTGGAGAGTCAACGGAAGTGACGTGGTTGGAGATTTTGATGTGCTGTTTTGGCAGAACACTGGCCGCATTTTATTCCATGTATGACCAGCTTTACTTACAAGGATAGTGTCTTATCTTATCTCCCTGATATTCTCTCCTTTCTTCCTCAAAGCAACCTGTGAACATCAGCACAGTAAAGCTTCTGTCAGCCTTCCTCTCTAGCTAAGCCAAGACATAGATACAATCAAGACTGGAAATGTTAATTGAAAAAGGTGACATATAGCTTTTGAGGCCAAGGAGAGGGGGAGGTTTTCTAATAAGGAAGTAACTTTTCTAGGCTTCAACATAATGGCGGCCTTTAGCAAGCAGGAACAGGAGCAATGCTGGAGGCAATTTCCAGTAAGCACAATTTTTTTTGGTAACATAATTATTAACGTGGAATGTTTGTCCTTTTGCTAAAGAACATTAATTTATCTCAAAACGTTATGGGTAAAGTTCCTTTTATGGTTCTGTAATCAGTTTTTCTCTAAATCACTTCTTACTGCATTTTTCTGCCTCCTTGGAACATCCTCCATAAGTTCTCCAACCTCTCCCTTTCCATTCACTTTGGTTTGTGTGAAGCAAGCTGTACACATTAGTTGCGGTCATGTACGCTGCTGTATGTACACCATAAATCACATAGTCCATCTCAGGAGTGAGCTGACACACCATCAGAGGCTGGGCTGCCTGAACCTGGAAGAGGACCAAGATAGGACTGAGGTTCCATGGCGGCACAGCTCCACCCCATTCAGTTGATTGGGTTGCGTTTGGCGGCAGTCCTGCCTACCAAATGTGAGTTAACATGGCCAGTGGTGGCACCAGACATTTAGATCTGGAGGTCGCACCATTCTCCTCAACCCTGTAACCAAATGTGAGACCGTGGTCCCCTTTATGTGTAGAAGATGGGTGCTCCTTCTATGTCACTATAAAGAGGGCGCCCAATCACTGTCATCTTTTGAGCCGTCATTTTATTTATATGGCTTTGCATGTAAAGATAGCTATACTGTATATAAATCAAATATCTGTTGGTGCATGTGAAATTATTTTTGTTTCTTTGCTAATTACTTTGAGCTTGAGGAAAGACAAATGTGCTCTGATGCAAGCCATGTTTATATCAGTATAAATAAGGCAGATTGCGCTTAACCTCTAAGGCGTGTTCTTCTGTTAAAATGCATGTAGATGGAAATTATTTGGCAGCTGATATGGCATCATCATTGTTTGCTTTGTTCCTCAGCATAACCTTGTTCTTCAGAAATAGAAATAACTTTATTATTGGCAATAAGGAGAGGCAGAAACTTGGCCAAAAGGAGAGGCAAAAACTTGGCAAAAAAGAGGCAGAATATACATTATTTGTACATGTATTTTTTTTTTTCTGTCACCTTTATTTTCTTAGCTACAATAATTTGTCAAGCCAGATCTCCTAATTTGCTTGTTCGTTCCCGGACAGTGAATAAGGCCCCTTTCACACAAATATTTTGGGTCCACATGTCTGTTTTACAGGCATACCGGACCATCCATAGCTCTCTACTGAGCAACGGATGTCAGCGGACTCCGATGACAGCCATTGGCATCCGATCCAATCCAGGCCGCCAAAAAAAGACGGATGGGAATTCCCCATCTGTGTGGTGGATTAGATGACAGTCACATGTCCGTTTCCATCTGGCTGTCATCCAGTTTTATCAGCCGTAGAGAGTAGAGCAGGCTGTGTCTGTGTCCGCTTTGCATAGCGGAGTGAACATAGACCAGTCATCCGCCTGCACAGCGGGGATCAGCAGAGAGATCCCCTGCTGAGTAGGCGTACACACTGAACAGAGTTCGTCCTGTGTGAAAGGGGTCTCAGGAAGTACCGAATCCATTGGATCACCATAACAGCCAGAGAGATGGTATTTTCAGGAAAGAGATTAGCAATGGCAGCCTTCATATTCCCTCTGTACGTTTCCTTTATAGCCCAACTAAACTCTCTCCATTATATTTTGCCCCCCAGGATACTTCTATAACAGGGTTAAGCAACCTCGGCCCTCCAGCTGTGCTGAAACTACAAGTCCCATGAGACATTCCAAGACCCTGTCAATCACAGGCATGACTCCTAGAGGCAGAGACATGATGGGATTTGTAGTTTCACCACAGCTGGATTGCCGAGGTTGCCTTCCCTTGTTTTAGAGCATAGTTTTCTATATCCCAAAACGTACCCATTCTGGAATGGGCATACGTAAAAAAAATTTAAATAAATAATCAACAAAAGTTGAATTGGGTCTTAGTGACACTAAACTTTGGTTTAAAAGCAAATTCTATTCAAGTATGTATTATTAATCTAAGCCTGCACCTCTTGGGTAAACTGCTAGTTTAGGGAAAAACAAAGTACTTTTACTTACCTGATCCTCTTCTTCCTCAGCTGACGCCTGCACCCCCCCACCCCTCCCCACCCCCATGCTCTGCCAGCGGACTATTCCTTGGTGTCCTCACATACAATTCATGGCTTTTAACCAGCCATTGGCCTTGATGACATCAAGACCTTAGACCTCTGGAGCATGGTGGAGAACATACTGCGGCGATCAGTCTAGGATGAGTAAAACCAGTGTCACGTTAAGAAACGTCACCAGTGAAATCTCCTATATTAGTACTTGAGCAGGCTTATTTTTGAATAAAAATTAGAAAATGTTTACTTATTTATGAACATTGAGTATTGATAGGACTGGACACAGGTTTCTCTATAAAAGCAGAAGAAAAGGAACAGCAGGGATGTCTGTTTACACTCGGCCGCTCATAGAGCAGAGCGGGGCTGTTTATGTCTGCTCTTTTTGACCTGTCCAGCTCTGCTCCAATCAGGAGGGGATCAGCTCACAGGCCCCCGCTGATCTGAATGTAAGGCGCTCGTGTGAAAGGCCTAAAGAATCCAAAAATTGTATGCTGAGGTCAGTAGAAAATAAAAATCTCTTTAAAATAAACAACACACTTACATTGAAGTTAGCATGAAACAGCATAGATGGGGAACATCTGAGACCAAGCAGCTGTGATCAGTGTGAGGCTGTAGGCATCACTGGGGATGACAGGGCACCAGCCAACTCAAGGTAAGGATAATAGCGGCAGCTGGAAAAAGTGAAGGAGGCAATCTACTGTATATCAAATGGGAACAACCTTGCTTCGCTGCAACAGCACTCATCACCATCTTGCAGAGCTGTTCTAACATTTTTACTCAGGTAGGTTTACACATCCAGTTATGTAACTCCAGTTAATAGCAGCCCTAGGAAGGTGCTCCAACTCGTACCAACCTCATGTGTATGGCATTATGGTCATTTATTTAAAGGGATAGGAGGCCCTATAAGCATTTCAAGCAAACATGGGAGAAAGATGGGGCTGCCATTTTAGTACTTTTCAGGGGAGATTTATCAAAACTGGTACAGCTGTGCATGGTAGCCAATCAGCTTCTAGGTTCTAGGTTTTATTGTCAAAACTTAATTGAACATGCTAAAGTTAGAAGCTGATTGGTTACCCTGCAGATTCTATGCGCACCAGTTTTAGTAAATTCCCCCCTTCAAATCACTTACCCAGAACTACCATGGAGATTAAAAGGTCAGAAAATCAAAATGCAATACTTGTGCCACACTTTAAAGCCATTGGATCAGCACGGCTACCAGGGCACTAAACAGTGGCACTCTCCATATTTTCCAAACACTTTTTTTCTTTTCAGTCAGGGAATTCTTTTTCATCAGATGAACTCAAGGAGCCAGTTGGATGAGTTGGACAATGTTAAATCAGCAGGTCCAGTAGATGTCCTCCCACTATATATTGTACTTCCACTGATATTGCTGATGATGGGAGAGCTTCCACCTCCATACACCTCATCTTTCATGTCACCCACTCATATCATGTGGACACCATTTTGATTTGTACTTGTCAGCTGGAAAGCCATAAAGTAGGCCAGGGCAGGTGCTGTGTGAGTTTGCCAATTAGCAAACGTCAGTCTTGTTACAATGACAGAACTGAATCAAAAAGGCCAAGTTCTGGCTGAACTTTTGTCCTCTTGAATGAACAGATTGATGCGTACAATATATACCCTAATTCGTTTCCTTCACTTAAAAAAGCGTCCACGTTAAATTCTAGAATATACTTAAAAAATAATCCACTTTAGCCTTTTTGTAATCAAATGATGCTTGTGCGTTTTTCCCAACATACACAGAGTGTGAACCTAACCTTATACAGTCAGGTCCATAAATATTGGGACATTGATACAATTCTAATATTTTTGGCTCTAGTCACCAACACAATGGATTTGAAATGAAACAGACAAGATGTGCTTAAACTGCAGACTTTCAGCTTTAATTTAAGGGTATTTATATCCAAATCAGGTGAACAGTGTATGAATTACAACAGTTTGTACATGTGCCTCCCACTTTTTAAGGGACCAAAAGCAATGGGACAGATTAACAATCATCCGTCAAACTTTCATTTTTTAATACTTGGTTGCAAATCCTTTGCAGTCAATTACAGCCTGAAGTGTGGAACGCATAGACATTACCAAACGCTGGGTTTCATCCCTGGTGATGCTCTGCCAGGCCTCTACTGCAACTGTCTTCAGTTCCTGCTTGTTCTTGGGGCATTTTCCCTTTAGTTTTGTCTTCAGCAAGTGAAAGTCTTGCTCGATCGGATTCAGGTCAGGTGATTGGCTTGGCCATTGCATAACATTCTACTTCTTTCACTTAAAAAACTCTTTGGTTGCTTTTACAGTATGCTTCGGGTCATTGTCCATCTGCACTGTGATGCACCATCCAGTGAGTTCTGAAGCATTTTGCTGAATATGAGCAGATGATATTGCCCAAAACACTTCAGAATTCATCCTGCTGCTTTTGTCAGCAGCCACATCATCAATAAATACAAGAGAACCAGTTCCATTGGCAGCTATACATGCCCATGCCATGACACTACCACCACCACGCTTCACTGATGAGGTGGTATGCTTTGGATCATGAGCAGTTCCTTTCCTTCTCCATACTCTTCACTTCCCATAACTCTGGTACAAGTTGATCTTGGTCTCATCTGTCCATAGGATGTTGTTCCAGAACTGTGAAGGCTTTTTTTAGAAATTGTTTGGCAAACTCTAATCTGGCCTTCCTGTTTGAGGCTCACCAATGGTTTACATGTTGTGAACCCTCTGTATTCATTCTGGTGAAGTCTTCTCTTGATTTTTGACTTTGACACACATACACCTACCTCCTGGAGAATGTTCTTGATCTGGCCAACTGTTGTGAAGGGTGTTTTCTTCACCAGGGAAAGAATTCTTCGGTCATCCACCACAGTTGTTTTCCGTGGTCTTCTGGGTTTTTTGATGTTGCTGAGCTCCCCGGTGCGTTCTTTCTTTTTAAGGATGTTCCAAACAGTTAATTTGGCCACACCTAATGTTTTTGCTATCTCTCTGATGGGTTTGTTTTGTTTTTTCAGCCTAATGATGGTTTGCTTCACTGATAGTGACAGCTCTTTGGATCTCATATTGAGAGTTGACAGTAACCGATTCCAAATGCAAATAGCACACTTGAAATGAACTCTGGACCTTTTATGTAAATGGGATAATGAAGGAATAACACACACCTGGCCATGGAGCAGCTGAGCAGCAAATTGTCCCATTACTTTTGGTCCCTTTAAAAAGTGGGAGGCACATATACAAACTGTTGTAATTCCTACACCGTTCACCTGATTTGTAAATTTCCCTCAAATTTAAAGCTGAAAGTCTGCAGTTCGTTTCATTTCAAATCCATTGTGGTGGTGGATAGAGTCAAAAAGATTAGAACTATGTTGATGTCCCAATATTTATGGACCTGACTGTAGTTTCCTCTAAGGCTGACCAAGACTTGAACAACAATGTGTGACTTCTATTTTGTTTACTGACAGGAAATAGGTAGGGGTAATTGATTTTTAAACACATCTGCTATCTGTTAAATCTTGAGGTTTAGATTGAGAATAAACCCAGATGGTCTTTTTTGTTTGTATGACGTTTTCTTTCTATTTATACTCCTTAGACTGTCAGACATGCTTTAATAACAAGCAACGCTTACTAATTCTTAAAGTGGACCTTCAGTCTCCTTTTATAGATTGCATAACCCTCAACACCTCCTCCTCTTGGTTACACATTTGGAAAGTCTTCATCGGGTACTTGCTCCCACTTTTTTACTCCTTGCCTAGGTGATGATGATTTGCTCGGTGACACATGATGGAGACCATTAGTCAGCCACAGTCTGATGTGGTCTAGAAGCCCAACCTTGTAAATGTCATGGAGTTCATGCATGGAAAAAGAAAGGTACTGCAGAAGATCAACACTGAGGGTGGGTTCTCATCTGCTGTGCAAGTCACATGCGATGTCTGTGCCATGCGAATTCAGCGATACAGATTGTACGGCTGAATTTGCATCGCATTCACACCAAAATGGTGCTGGACCCTTCTTTTGGTGCGCACTGGAAACACCCATGCCGTCAGATTCCCGCACCATTTGGTAGTGCGCACTGCGATCTGCAAACCAATCTGGGTGTGTCATTAACTTTGCAATGACACTCCGCAGTGGTTCGCAGGTGTCGGTGTGAACCACTGGCAGGTGACATGCGATGCGGGAACCTGCACTGGATTTGCGCTGGTTCCCGCATTGCATATATGTGAACCGGGACTTAGATGCAAAATGCTGAAAAATATTTTGTTAAAAAAAATACAAATGTTTTGTTTTTAAAACGCAGCTCTAAGACTGGGTTCACACTTGTGCAATCCCACACATCAAATGTGATTTGCACTGCATGCCTGTGCACATCACTTGCAATGTCTGTGCAGTGCGAATTCCAGCCATACAGTTTTTATGGCTGAAATCGCATCGCATTCGGACCAATATGGTGCAGGATCCTTTTTTTGTCTGCACTGGAATTGAATCACATGGGTGTTTAGACCCATGCGAACCGATTCCATCCGATTTCACAGTTCACACTGCATTCTGCATACCGATTTGGGGGTGAATTAACCTATGGGAATTGGATTCAGGTTTTCCCTGCATCCAATTCACATGACAGGAGATTGCAGCTCTCTATGGAGACGGTTCAAATATCTCCGTTGCGGCTGAGGAGCTACTTGCACTGGAACGCTGGGTGTCTCACAGGGGATCACTGTACTGAGAGGCAGAGAATAGTAAGCTCACCAGTAGAAATAGTAGCAGGGACAGTACTTAAAGTGGAGTTCCACCCACAAAATTAACTTTATATTAATTAACTGGAAAAACATTTTTTTTTTGTACATACTTGTTCAGGGCTGTTGCTATGGGGTCTCTTGTAATCTGCCCCTTCCTCTCCATGGCGCCTCACGTCACTTCCCTCGGCGCCTGTGTTTGCTAGTGCTCCTGGGAGATGGGTCATC
Organism: Lithobates pipiens; assembly: GCF_037356315.1. Lineage (NCBI taxonomy): Eukaryota > Metazoa > Chordata > Amphibia > Anura > Ranidae > Lithobates > Lithobates pipiens. Next base: position 143,684,522 of record NW_027507787.1, on the reverse strand, counting down.
TTTTCCCAGGAGTCACTGGGCAGCGCCAAGAGCTAGAATCCCGGTATTTAATAGGCTTATCGTGGTTGCCATCACAATGGGGCGGGCACATCCCCCGACACCGCCCGTCGTGATGGCAACCTGAGAGCTTACTGCGCATGTGTGAGAAATTGCTTTGCTCTATGCTTGTGGGCTTCGTATGCCCACAAACAACATGAAACCGCGCAAGACAGGGAAATATAAAGTTAGTTTAAAAAAAAAATAATAACAAATATAGCGGCGCTATTAGTAAGAATAGGGATTGCAGCATTGCATTAAGGTAATTTTAATGTTCCACACAAAAAAAAAAAAGATTAAATTCCTAATAAAATAAAAACATTTGGATTTTTTTTTTAACTCACCTCTAAATGCCTGTTGCTAGGGGGTCCCTCGTAGTCTGCCTCCGTCAGTGCCTGGGCTGGTGACATCACTTCCCCTCAGCACAGGAAGAGCTTGGCTCTGCCCCCTCCCTCCTGTCAGTCATCTGGGACACGTGACAGGTCCCAGGTCACTGCGCGGCCGCCACTCCCGCATGCACAGTGGGTGCCCGGCTGTGAAGCCACAGCCAGGTGCCCACAGTTGCAATGCTGGTTCCGCCGAGCGGAGGGGCGGACGAGCGGGGCTTCGTTCCCCCGCACCGCTGGACCCTGGGACAGGTAAGTGTCTGAGTATTAAAAGTCAGCAGCTGCAGTATTTGTAGCTGCTGACTTTTTTTTTTTTTTAAGGGGAACTCCTCTTTAACTGATGCCTGTAGAATTGTTTTTTTAATATGTTGGTGGAGCCCGCTTTAATAGTTTGATCAAGGTTCTACAATAAGGCAATAATCAGCCCAGATGCCATGTTTGACGGGCAACAGTGGTAGCTTTTTGCCTTGAAAGCCTTTTAAATTGGATCCCCAGGGATTTTTTTTTTCATGGAGAATAGGTGCAGGAACTCCCCCCCCCGTCTGAGTCACCCCTTGTCTCTGCCCCCTACCCACCTCTGACCACCGTCCCTTGATTTAATCCCCTACCCACCTACCAGTACTGCCCCGTTTGGAGAATACAGAACCAAGTATCATTTTGTGGTGCTAAATCATTTGTATGGAACATGTTGATGATAAAAAGAAAATGTTTAAATTGATCCCCTGCAGCCAGGAACAATAGAATCCCAGCAATAGATCCCCACACAACAATAGACTCCCCCAACAACAATAGATTCCCTGCAGCAACAGTGAACTACCCACTACAAAATATCACACCCAGTAATGAAATATCCACCCAAGCAACATTAGATCTCCCAGCAGCCAGCATCAATAGATCCTCCAGTAGCCAGTAAAAATAGACCTATCCCTCAACAGTAGATCCCTTCCAGTAAACATAAGACCCCCCAGCAACAATAGATTCCGCATTAGCAACAATAGACCCTCACACAAAAGCATATCCCCATCAAGGACAATAGATCCCCCAGAAGCCAACATCAACAGACCCTCCAGCACACCTTACACCCCATGCTATTACATGCATTCAGTGCTGGAGGTGCCGGAACTGCATTCCCCCACGTTCCCTCTGAAAAAAAAAAAGCCCTGTAGACCCCCATCATTCAAAAGAAGTTCCACATTTCTTGTTTTATTCAGTAATATTAGAACAGATCTGGCCATCACTGATTCACTATTGTACTGTTAAATGACAAGGAATAAACAGAAGGAGCACAACTCAGTTGTCCACGTCTTTGAGGCTTTCTCTTTGATAATCCTTCTGAAAACGTCAAGAGGAAGATTGATGAAGTCATCAATTTACTTTGTGGTTGTTTCAGGTGGATGGTGATCATTCCAAAGATCAGGTCATCAAGGATTTTACTTGATGAAGGAGCCCATATATGGAAGAGTTTACCATATTCTAGTGTAACGATTTGCAAATTTGAATCTTGTATGAACTAGTGTGTGCAGATCATTATCTGTCGTTATCATCAGCCATGAATCACATGTGCTACTGCTTCTTCAGTAATAAGATTTTGCAAAGCACTTCCTCCTAACTTCCCTGTTTGCTTATAAAAATCCCTTTAAAGTAGAATGCCAGCTAAAGCCTAAATAGTTTTAAAAATGCCCTCTCAGCCGCCTAACATCTATACTAACTAAGATCTATATGTTTACCTGTTTTCAGCCCCCTCTGGTCCAGTCACGTGATCCAGTTCCCCTGTTTCAGCCAGTGGCAGCTGCAGGGGAGAGGATGGACTGCCGACAATTGCTGCACCATGGGAGCCTCTGGTGGACATCATCGCTTCTGGTTTACCCAGCCATTGTTGGGTGCCCTCTCCATTCCTCTGCAGCTACCACTGGCTGACACAGGGGATCCCTTGATCATACCGGAGCAGGCTGAGAATAGGTAAACGTATCAGTCTTTTGTTTCTCATTTCACTGTCCAGTCACAGGCTGGGGGGCGGACTAGACCTGTAAGTGTGCATGAAAGTAAAAAACCTTCAGGGCTCAGCTCCCCAATGCAGCTATATGCACGAGAGCCTAGGCCAGTGATGGCAGAACTTGGCACCCCAGATGTTTTGGAACTACATTTCCCATGATGTTCATGCACTCTGCAGTGTAGCTGAGCATCATGGGAAATGTAGTTCCAAAACATCTGGGGTGCCAAGTTCTGCCATCACTGGCCTAGGCTCTCCTTGGACTCTTTCTCCTGATTGGCTGAGACAGAACCCACTGCTTTCAATTACAACCAGTGAGGAGGGAGTAGGGGCCAGGACTGAGCCACGCTCTGAGTGTCCCATAGACACACAGGGGCACCTCAAGAGGAAGCATGCATGAGTGCCCCCCTCTTCACAAGAGGGAGGGTCCAGAAGCGCCTGCGGGAAACCCGAGAAGAGGAGGATCGGGACTGCACTGTGTAAAACCATTACACAGAACAGGAAAGTATAATGTGTTTATTATTTTAACGAAAAAAACAGCTGTGTTTAATCTTTGTGTTTAGCTATTTCCCGGGAGTTTTATTTTAAGATAATTATTGAAATCCAAGTAAAATATAGATGATCTATATCTGTAATGTTGATCAGTGAAATGATTTAATCAGAATGAATGCTGTTTACCTTGGTTGTACTTCGACAGCTTAATCCACCTTGGCTAAACACGTCAGGATGTCATTTTCAACTTTGACAATTTTTGTTCACCCACACGTGCAGCTGAACACACATTAATCTGGAAAGGTGCTTTTACACCTTTTTTTTTTTTTTTTTTGAATTATATGACTCTTCATGACTAAGCAAGTCATGAACATGAGAGGAGAAGACTTACTGCAGAGGTACCTGTGGTAACAAGCAAAAATCCAGAACATCACACTGGCCTGGAGTTTTGGAAACTTCCTTTGGAAACAATATTCCACTACAGGACTTCAGTTGGTCACCTTTTTTCCCTTCAAACTATCTAATCCTCTGAAGACCCCTATTGTCATCTGATCCTTCTTTGTGTTTTTTCAGTCAAATGTCATTGGAGCTCCACAAACCGCTGATATGGTTTATGAGAAACCCACCAGATTTATACCCATAACCAGGGGCGTTGCTAGGTCTACAAAAGATCTGGGGCTAGAGCCCATAGCAGCGTAGTAAAGAAAGTCATACGTTTGGGCGGGCATACACATGTATATACAGTAACATATGTATATGTGTGTGTATATATCCCCAGAGAGCCCCCCGCTTACATCAGGGTCCCCAGAGAGCCCCCCGCTTACATCAGGGTCCCCAGAGAGCCCCCCGCTTACATCAGGGTCCCCAGAGAGCCCCCCGCTTACATCAGGGTCCCCAGAGAGCCCCCCGCTTACATCAGGGTCCCCAGAGAGCCCCCTGCTTACATCAGGGTCCCCAGAGAGCCCCCCGCTTACATCAGGGTCCCCAGAGAGCCTCCCCACTTACATCAGGGTCCCCATAGAGCCTCCCCACTTACATCAGGGTCCCCAGAGAGCCTCCCCACTTACATTAGGGTCCCCAGAGAGCCTCCCCACTTACATTAGGGTCCCCAGAGAGCCTCCCCCTTAAAATCTGGGTCCCCAGAGAGCCTCCCCCTTAAAATCTAGGTCCCCAGAGAGCCTCCCACTTACATCAGGGTCCCCAGAGAGTATCTCCTCCCCTTGGGGTCCCCTGCAGAGATTCGGGGCTATGGGCCCCAGATTCAGGGCTATAGCCCCAAAAGCCACCCCCTAGCGACACCACTACCCATAACCTTTCCATTCATTGTTAGATGATTTTATGATCTAATGCTGAAGAAGGGTTGTCTGTAAAATAGAAGGAATCGAAAAAGTTGGACATTTGCCATAATGATCAAATTCCAGCTGTTATGTTCATATTGGGGGTTTGAGGATCTGAGCAGTTTCTTTAACCACTACAATACAGGGCACTTTCGCCCCCTTCCTTCCCAGCCCAATTTTCAGCTTTCAGCGCTCTAGCGCTTTCAGTGACAATTGCGCGGTCATGCTACACTGTACCCAAATGAAATTGTTATCATTTTGTTCGCACAAATAGAGCTTTATTTTGGTGTTATTTATTCACGACTCCGTTTTTTTTTTTTTGCGATATAAGCGCAAAAATAGCGGAAATTTGGAAAAAAAAACAATATTTTCTTTTTTCTATTTGAAAAGAAATCCAATAAAATCAAATTTTTTCATAAATTTAAGCCAAAATGTATTCTGCTACATGTTTTTGGTAAAAAAAATTCCGTTAAGTGTATAATAATTGGTTTGTGTGATCACGGACATATGTATGCAAATGATCATGTACATATGTGTGCAGGTGATCACGTACATATGTGTGCAGATAATCATTGGGACATGTGATTTTAGTGGGACATATGTGGGGGACATGTTTTTATTATTAGGGACATGTGTTTTTATTATTTGGGGACATGTATGTTTTGGGGACATGTGTGTTTTGGGGACATGTGTGGGGACTGTGTTTGTACTGTGTGGTGTGTTGTGTGTTTACACTACACTGATGATCAGTGAGTAAAAAGCTGTAAAAAGCAGCCCATACTCACTGATCATCAGCCGGCTGCAGCGTTCTGCTCTCCTCTCCTCAGCGGTGACTTCCGTGTGAGGAGAGGAGAGCCGATTGCCTAGCAACCGGCTGTTTGTTTACATCACATGACGGCCGTGATTGGACACGGCCGTCATGTGATCAGGAGGGCCAATCACAGAGCCCTCCTGCCGATCTGAGATGTGCCGTGTCCGGGTGACACGAGCACATCGGGATCGCGCCGCTGCGCGGGCGCGCGCGATCCCGCTACTCCTGAATGACGTTCCTGAACGTCCTATCAGGAGTAGACGGCTCCCACCCGGCCGTATATATGCATTGGCCGGATGGGAAGTGGTTAAGTAACAGCTCCTTACTTCTCTCTAAAGTGTAACTCACGGCAGCAGACTAAGGATATAGTTTGGTAGAAAAACACCCTGTGTGTGTAGTAGAATCCTTTACTTATACAAATTGTGAAAGTAAGGCCGCGTACACACGGGCGGACTGTTCGCCCAACTTAGTTTGTCAAACAATCCGACAAACAGTCCGCTCAAAATTTGCATGAGCGGACTTGACCACACACGAAGAACGAACAGTCCGCTGAAAGCGTGCGCGATGACGTGAACGGCACGTACGACGGGACGAGAAATTCGACGTCCAATACACTGCAATGCAACCTTCGCCGTGTAAATCCTTTCTGAGCATGTGCGAAACTTAGTTTGTCGAACAAGCCTACACACGAGCGGACTGTCCGCTGAAACTGTCCGCTGAAGCCCACACACGAGCGGACTGTCCGCTGAAACACTGTTCAGCGGACAAAGTTGGACGAACAGTCCGCCCGTGTGTACGCGGCCTTATACAAAATAATCTACTAAAATAAGGGAACATGATTTGGTTGTCCTGATCTTATTTCAAAAGATGGAAAAGGGGTCATTACAGAGGCTCAAGTTGGTAGCATATGATATAGTCTAATGGCACGGAGTAGATTTGCTCCACTTTTTAGGCAGGACACACAGAGATATTTTGCTATGAGTCGACCTGTATGGATGGAGGGAACAGTGTCACTTGAGGGTTTCAACTTTAGTGTACTTGATGAGTCGTGGTGGCACTGGACGTTACAAAATTGTTGCTATTTTATTGTAGTGCCACCAGTAAAGCCCATATGAAACATTATCTAAGATTTGGTATTTTATTTATTGGGATGATTATACTATGTGGTAGGTGCTTTTCCAATGAGTTGTGCCAATCCAAACTGTATTTTAGGGCATGGCAGCCCAGTTTTATTTAACAAAACAGGAATTTCATATAACATTAGTTGCCCATGCAGGGGTTCTTCCACATCATCAGGAACAGACAACTGAAAATGCAGAGCCACGTGCTTCCCTTCTCAGCAGCGCAACTGCTCATCTTATCATTTCCTCTGACTGTGTTGCCCAGCTCTCCTGGTTCACTTGGCTCACTTAGACTTTATTTGCAGCACCCTGCAAACAGCCCACTCCTGACCTCTGGATAGGGGTTCTCCTGACATCCTGATAGGTGCCCACCTGCCTCCTGAAACAAGACCTCTTGTCTCTTGACTCCTGACTGGGGCTCCTCTGACCCCTGGGTTAGACCTTCTGTCTCTTGACTCCTGGCTGGACCTCTTCTGACTCCTGGGTGTCTCCAAACTAGGAGCTCTGGGCTATCCTCAAGCTTGAGTATATAATGACCCTGTACACCTGTGTACTTACTAAACAAGCTGCAGGAATGCTGTAAAATCTGGACACAGAATTGAAGGTTCCATTCCACCCAATAGACTTTGGAACCTTCAAGCTTCTGGCCCCGATCCGGGACTACACAATCCAGAGAAAACCAAAAACACAGCATTCTCCACCCTAGGGTTCCTCTAGAGCAGTGATGGCGAACCTTGGCACCCCAGATGTTTTGGAACTACATTTCCCATGATACTCAGGCACTCTGAAGTGTAGTTGAGCATCATGGGAAATGTAGTTCCAAAACACCTGGGATGCCAAGGTTTGCCATCACTGCTCTAGAGGTTGCTAGGGGTTCCTTCAGCATTGGGCAATTTTTGCCTCTCAGATAAGTTCCCACACCATTGATCTTTTTAGCCATCTGTAAGGAGGTAATTCTTCCCAATGACCACAAGTGTAAGGACCATTCTTCCCACTGACCATCACACTAATGTATTATGAGTTGTAGATTTAAAATTTTTAGAAGGGGTTCCCCCGAGACCGGAGAACTATTTCAAAGGTTCCTCTTTGTTGAAAAGGTTGAGAAAGGCTGGTTTGGCGTTTCCTAGTAATCCTTAATGTGAATCCTGTGTCCTTTTCTCCTACATTTTCAAAGTGGCAGGGCCTGGCACTGTCACAATATCAAGAAAAAGCTAAAGGCTTAGGCACGTTTTAGTAGGAGTAAGGACTGCTACAAATTAAATCAAATTTTGCCATGACTTCTGCTTTAAATATAAGAACCACCTTGGACCACACACTTAATTCTGGGAACCAGTTTGAGGTTTAAGCCCATCTTTGCAATATATAATAAAGTGCATATTATGTCCGTAGAGGTTTTGGTCGCATTTTTCACTATCAGTTTTGTTAATATAAACTGAGAACATGGTGCCAGTACAGATGATTTAGTGGCGACCAAGAGCATGGTGAGATTTCAGAACTTTCTGGTATAAAAATCATCCCAGTACAATGGCTGTTTAGTTCCAGTTGGACAGAATGTAGAATTTTGTTCTAGGTGCAAGGACTGACATGCTTCTATTTCCATTCAATTATATTCATACTGAGGTGGTGACTCTGCAGATGTTTGCATAAATTAAGGTAAACCATGCCACTTTTTTTTTTTTTATTTTTTTTTTACTTTTTTTTTTAACCAGTAAGCACATGCTCTTTTTTTTTTTTTTTAATCTATCCTACCTACTGTTCTCTATGGACTATTATTGATCAGCACTATTTTAGGCCTTCCTAAGTGCCGATCCTCTTGTTAGCACTTGTAGGAACATCTCCCAAGCAGAAACAAGTACTGTACTTCTGCTCCAACTCCGATTCCATATATTAGCAGGCAAGTTTCAATTGGGTATAAAGACTATTTTCATGTGGTGATTGTTTTATAGGTTTTGCATTGATCTAAAGAATATATTATATTGCCATCGTTACCTGCAGTTGTTGTTAAAGCAAAAACTTTTGTGTCCATTTTGCAATAGGATTGGTTAAAATCACTGCCATCTATGTCCCATTATGAAGATTTATCTTCATTTTTTGTCATTTAGACTCAACAGAAAGTGAAAGGAAATCACTCTAAAGTAAAGAAAATCCTCCTTTAGACATTTGTCTCCAAAACAGGTACCCCATAGAAAGACTTTCCCTCCCTTTCAGGTTGGGTGACTTTGGTCACCAGGAAAAAAAGAAGGGGTAAATTTCCACATTGGGCATACAGCAGTAAAAACCTTATTGGAGTTCTAGCTCCTTAACGCTCTATCGAAGGCTGGCACGACATAGGATTCAACTTGTGAGACCTCAAGTCGGATGACATGTGAAATGTAATGTTTCCCTATGAGAGCTGTCCAAACTAATGCTATAAAAGTCTGTCTGACTTTAGAAAATATTCCTACACTACCTTGGTCTGACTTTGATGTGACTTTTTACACTCTGTGACATTTAAGTCGTATCAAAGTTGTAATCCAAAGTTGCACTGAAAGTCACGCGACTTGAGTCGGGCTAGTGTAAACCGAGCCTAAAACTACTGTATATAAAAAAAATTGGCATTAGATACACTTTATTTACTTTACTTGTACTATCTTGTTTCCAGGTCTAGATGTTTAATTGCATAAGCTTAGTAACCAATTTCATGTTTCAGAGATGTGGATTGTTCCAGAATCTGAAATTTTCAGCATGGGATTGTGGTCCTTCAGCATCGGAGCCCTGGGAGCTGCAGTAGCTGGAATAATACTGGCCAACACCGATTATTTCCTTTCTAAAACTGAAAAAGCCACTGTAGAATATCTAGGAGATGCCGACCTACAGACTATATCAGATGGTAATGTTAATGGATACTGTCCTTTTTTCCTTGCTTTTAAAATGTTTGTAAGTTCTAGAAAACTGTTTCATGGCTTCTGAATATTCCATCAAAAACACATCATACCAGTGACATATTGTATTAGACATAATGGATTTTATTTACAGTGGTGTGAAAAAGTGTTTGCCCCCTTCCTCATTTCCTGTTCCTTTGCATGTTTGTCACACTTAAGTGTTTCGGAACATCAAACCAATTTAAACAATAGTCAAGGACAACACAAGTAAACACAAAATGCAATTTGTAAATGAAGGTGTTTATTATTAAAGGTGAAAAAAATCCAAACCATCATGGCCCTGTGTGAAAAAGTGATTGCCCCCTAAACCTAATAACTGGTTGGGCCACCCTTAGCAGCAACAACTGCAACCAAGCGTTTGCGATAACGTGCAATGAGGCTTTTACAGCGTCCTGGAGGAATTTTGGCCCACTCATCTTTGCAGAATTGTCCTAATTCAGTTACATTAGAGGGTTTTCGAGCATGAACGGCCTTTTTAAGGTCATACCACAACATCTCAATAGGATTCAGGTCAGGACTTTGGCTAGGCCACTCCAAAGTCTTCATTTTGTTTTTCTTCAGCCATTCGGTGGTGGACTTGCTGGTGTGTTTAGGATCATTGTCCTGCTGCAGAACCCAAGTTCGTTTCAGCTTGAGTACACGAACAGATGGTCGGACATTCTCCTTCAGGATCTCTTGGTAGACAGCAGAATTCATAGTTCCTTTTATCACGGCAAGTCTTCCAGGTCCTGAAGCAGCAAAACAGCCCCAGACCATCACACTACCACCACCATATTTTACTGTTGGTATAATGTTCTTTTTATGAAATGCAGTGTTCCTTCTACGCCAGATATACTTGGACACACACCTTCCAAAGAGTTCCACTTTTGTCTCATCGGTCCACAGAATGTTGTCCCAAAAGTCTTGGGGATCATCAAGATGTGTTGTGGAGAAATTGAGACGAGCTTTGATGTTCTTTTTGCTCAGCAGTGGTTTTCTCCTTGGAACTCTGCCATGCAGGCCATTTTTGCCCAGTCTTTTCCTGATGGTGGAGGCATGAACGCTGACCTTAACTGAGGCAAGTGAGGCCTGCAGTTTCTTGGACATTGTTGTGGGGTCTTTTGTGACCTCTTGGATGAGTCGTCGCTGCGCTCTTGGGGTAATTTTGGGCGGCCGGCCACTCCTGGGAAGGTTCACCACTGTTCCATGTCTTCGCCATTTGTGGATAATGGCTCTCACTGTGGTTCGCTGGATTCCCAAAACTTTGGAAATGGCTTTATAACTCTTTCCAGACTGATAGATCTCAATTACTTTCTTTCTCAATTGTTCCTGAATTTCTTTGGGTCTCGGCATGATGTGTAGCTTTTAAGGATCTTCTGGTGGACCTTACTGTGTCAAGCAGCTCCTATTTAAGTGATGCCTTGATTGTGAACAGGTGTGGCAATAATCAGGCCTGGGTGTGGCTAGAGAAATTGAACTCAGGTGTGGACAACCACAGTTATAGTATGTTTTAACAAGGGGGGCAATCACTTTTTCACACAGGGCCATGATGGTTTGGATTTTTTTTCACCTTTAATAATAAACACCTTCATTTACAAATTGCATTTTGTGTTTACTTGTGTTGTCCTTGACTATTGTTTAAATTGGTTTGATGTTCCGAAACACTTAAGTGTGACAAACATGCAAAGGAACAGGAAATGAGGAAGGGGGCAAACACTTTTTCACACCACTGTATAACCGTGCCAGAAGAAAAAATGTCACAGGCAGTCTGTATTGCGCATAGTAATACATTCCATATTTTAATTTTTATTCTCATACTTCATTCAAAAAAGGAAAGTAATGTTTGCTGTTAGCATTGGGACCTCCATAATTCTCACCTATTCGAAAAGGTGGTACAGGGTATTGCTTTTTATAGTTCACTCCAATGCAGGGGTCTCCAAACTAAGAAAGGGCCAGTTTAATGTCCTTCAGACTTTAGAGGGGTCAGACTGACCATTGGAAATACTAATTTTTTTGAAAGCCTGTGGCGTGCAAAACACACTCAAAAACTTCACCCGTTGTATAAAAAATGTGCACACACTTTAAAATCAGAGGGCCTTGTCCTGAATCCCCTGGGGCATTAGGCTCCTGACAGGGACAAGGACACTTAAAACTTGGTCTTTCTGGCCGAAACCAGGCAGACTCTGTTTTTTGGAAGGTCTGCCGAAACAGACCCACCCAAATACTAGGTGAGGCTCCCCCGAAGGGAGACCCCAACCCTAAGGAAGAGGGCGAACTAAGCCAGAAGGCCATGTCCACCCCTTCCCCAAACTTTCAGGACAGGCCCTGGGATCTGTGACCCTACTCATCACAGCAAACGTGCATTGTGACAAAACAAGACGTGACACACAATAAAATAAATAAAGTGTGGAAGGGATAGTGGAGAGGAGAGTGAAAAGAAGTGGCCATTGTGTAACACAATGACCAGGCCCTCCAGCCAGGAATCAAAAATTCCTCTGGTCCCAGCCAAAAGGCCCAGCCCAAGAGGCAGGTGCTAAAAAAGCGTACTATTGGTGCAGTGACTGTGGTGCCCAAAATCAATGTGACCCTCACTCACAGTGATCTTAAGGCACCCCTGGGCTGCCACTCCAGGGGCACATACTCCAAAGGCTTTCAAGACCGCCCTGACCCACGGTCCTGACCACAGCAGCCCCCACCCCAGGCAGGAAGGCATGAAGATCCGGAAGCTTGGTGAGAGCCCTTTGCCATCAGGCTCCACCGTCACTCCCATCACTCCTACCTAATTACATTCGGAAAGTACTGACCGCTCCTCCCCACCCATCAAGGAGGAGCAAGTGTTCCAATTCCCAAAAGACTGTCCAGGGCTAGAACTACCCCAATCCAGGCCAGAAGGCCAGGTACTCGACCCTCTGGGTCAGACCAACAGCAGCACCCATCCTCACCAGGAGTACCCTTCCATTGGATATACAAATTGTGGAAGTTAACAGTGCATCTTTAGTGTCAGTGGGAGGGATAGTGCCCTGTCATTGGTGTCAGTAGGATGAATAGTGCCCATCAGTGATGTTAGTGAGAGGAATAGTGTCCCATCAGTGGGAGAAATGGGGTCCATTCATTTGAATCAGTGGGAGAAATAGTTTCCCATCAGTGGGAGAAATAGTGCCCCGTCATTGGTATCAGTGGAAGGAATAATGTCCCACCATTGGTGTCAGTGGGAGGAATAGCTCCCCATCGTTGGTGTCAATTTGAGAAATAATGCCCCATTGTTGATGTCAGTAGCAGGAATTATACCCCATTGTTGGTGTCATGGGGATGGATAGCGTCTTGTATCAGTGGGAGGGAAAGTACTCCAAGGGACGGATAAAGGCAAGCAAAGGGCTGCAGTTTGGAGACCACTGCTCTAATGCTTAGAAAATCTACTTGTGAGATAAAACGTACCAAAGAGAGGAAAAGCAGCACAAAAATCACAAGTGATTCTCAAGTTTAGTGATGAGCTCAGACATGTTGGACTAGGATCTGAAGCCACATGTTTGAGCCTGAAAGGAAGCGGTCACCTACACGAGCTGATCATCTCAGACCAGGACATCCTGACCCCGTTGCCGCACAGATGCAAGGGTTGTACATACCTGTGGCTGCGGGGCAGGAAATGCTTTGGCAGCAGATGATTGGCCTGCACAGGTGACCATTACCGGGTAGGTTTGGATCCTAGTCCAAACACGCCTGAGCTCATCTCTACTCAAGAACAGGAACATCACTTCAATTGATCAATCATTCACGGGCAGTCATAATACAGACTATCTGTTAGGAATTTTGTCCCTAGATATCTTCATAAATGTGGCACTTTATCTTTATACTTAAAGCAGCACTCAGCTCTGCCCATCCCCCTCCTCATTCTTGTTTCCCATTTAGCTATAGTGGTCTTCAAAGCAAATCAAACATTGTGCCGCTGCAATTTGTTGTTCCTGTACAGCACAGTAGGTCCTGTGCCACCATCTTTGTCTTCAGCTGGCTGCCTCTTCTGGATGCAGGCCGCTAGCTCCAATGACATACTGGATGCATCCCCCCAGTCACTATGTGTGCCGATCCTGAAACCTCCTGGGAGATGTGATGCAAGTATCCCAGGAGGCTGCAGGACCAGGTACATGTCAGGCCAGAATGGTGGCAGGGGTGGAGCTAAGAATTTAAAAAAAGGCAAAACAGAAAGAGAAAATATTCCCGCAATTCTGCTTGGGGAAGGGGGATTTTAAAGCAGAACTAACTTCCTTTTTGGGAGTTAAGTTCTGCTTTAGGTGAAAATAAGTATATACCATATGATGATTATTATTATAATTATTATTATTACAGGTATGTTTTTTTTGAAAATGTGTGTATGAACAAAAACATTCACATGTAGTTCTGTGATTATATGCCATGAATTATCTCATATTCTAGTCCAACAGATGTGCTACCAAAGGTAAATGAATGTTTCAAAAATCAAAGTTCAGCGTAGAAATATCTTGTGTCTAATGACATGAAATCTACAAAAATCTTCAGACAAACACACCCGTGCTTCAGTGCTCCACCTCTCCCAGCATTCAGGAACTCACCAAAACACTTGTTACTGCGCTCTATATAATGATACTTCCGCCACACAAAAAAGAAAAATATATTAAATGAGATAATGCATGGCGGATAATCACAGCACTGCATTTTTTAATGTTTTTGTTTAATCACTTCAATTATTATAGCACCAATGATACAAAATAATGACATTTTGTTGGTTTACATAGGCCCCTTTCACACTGGGGCGGTGCGGGCGTCGGCGGTAAAGCGCCGCTATTTTTAGCGGTGCTTTACCGTCGTTTTAGCGGTGGTCTGCAGGCGCTAGCGGGGTGGTTTAACCCCCCCGCTAGCGGCCGAAAAAGGGTTAAACCCGCCCGCAAAGCGCCGCTGCAGCGGCGCTTTGCCGGCGGTATTGCCGCGCTGTCCCATTGATTTCAATGGGTAGGAGCGGTGAATACACCGCTCCTTCACCGCTCCAAAGATGCGGCTAGCAGGACTTTTTTCACTGTCCTGCCAGCGCACCTCCCCAGTGTGAAAGCCCTCCGGCTTTCACACTGGAGTGAAAGGGGCCGGTTTTTTTCAGGCGCTACACAGGTGCTATTTTTAGCGCTGTAACGCCTGAATACCGCCCCAGTGTGAAAGCAGCCATACAGAGGGATTGGATTATTTTCCATTTTTTTTCTTCACAGCGTGGAGTAAGGCCCCTTTCACACTGGGGCGCTTTGCAGGCGCTACATCACTAAAAATAGCGCCTGCAAAGCACCTTGAAACAGCCGCTGCTGTTTCTCCAGTGTGAAAGCCCCGAGGGCTTTCACACTGGAGCGGTGCGCTGGCAGGATGGTCAAAAAAGTCCTGCAAGTCGCATCTCTGGACACTGTAGGAGCGGCGTATTTACTGCTCCTAAAGCGCCCCTTCCCATAGAAAACAATGGGGCAGCGCTGCAAACCTGACTGTAAAGCACCTCCTTAGCAGTGCTTTGCAGGCGAGTTTAACCCTTTTTTGGGCGCTAGGTTAAAACTGCCCCGCTAGCGGCCTCATAGGACCACTAAAACGACGGTAAAGCACTGCTAAATACAGAGCCGCTTTACCGCCAGCGCCCGCAACGCCCCAGTGTGAAAGTAGCCTTAGGGTATGGTATATTTTAAAACTTGTTTTGTAGTTTTAGATAATTAAATCCCCTTGTCAGGTTTTTTTATTTTTATTTATTTTTATTTTTTTGCTGGGGATATTTTCCTCTAGTTCTTGTGACGGAGATGCAACAGGAAGTGGGAGGAAATCTCCCAAAGAGAGGGGTATTCCATTCTTGGACAGTTGTCCCTACAGTATTATCCCGTAACATTTTGTTTTGGGGACAATGCTAATATTTAGCATTTCCTCTCACCTTCTTTTTCCTTGACAATGGTCACCAATATAAACAGAATGTTTCTCTACTCTAGCAACCCACCACACCCAGGAAGGGCTTCAAGTTAGTAAATTATTGTAATTAGTCTAATAAAAATGATTTAGGATACGTGCTAATGGACTTTTGCATTTTTTAGACTAGTTATGTTATTAGGAGTATTGTCGTAAAAAAGCATGAATACGTTTTCAAATTTATTTTTCATTTTTAAGTTGTAAAGTCTTGTTTAAACAATAAAATAAAAATAACAAACATGTCATACTTACCCCCTATGTCCTACTTACAAGGGTTTTGCACAGAGTTCCCCCATCCTTCTCTTCTGGGGTCCCTCTGTGGTGCTCCTGGCTCCTCCTCTTCTCGAGTGCCCCGTCAGAGAAGTGCTTTTCCTGGGGCACTCGTGCGGGCGTGCTCTTGTGTCCTACTGCTGCGTCTATTGATACAGACAGCAGGATCTAGCCCCGTCTTCCACGACATTGGATTGACAGCAGTGGGAGCCAAGGGCTCCTGCTGCTATCAGTCTATCCAGTGAGGAACCGAGACACCGATGTGCCCATCCAATCAGTGGAAAGATCCGGTTCAGGTAAGTAAAAGGGGGGCTCTAAGGGGCTGCTGCATCACAGGAGGTTTTTCACCTTAATGCATTCTAATTCTATTCTTAATGCATTCTAAAAAGGAGGGTTTACAACTGCTTTAAGTGTGAAAAATCAACAGTTTTTTTTTTTTATATTTTATAACTGTTTTGTAACTCAGATAGTATTCAATAAATGTAAAAGTCTACCTCTGATTAGTGGAAAGCTGCATTTTGATAGGAATCCAACAAAAACTGCAGAATCGCCATTGCTGCAGGCGGAGTGAATTTTCTATTAAATATTAACAGTGATCCAGTCACTGACTGACTCAGCAAAAACTTGTTATTCTACCTGATTAATGGGCTGCTGCATGCTCAAGCACTCTTTACATTTAAACAAATTCCATTCTAAAGGCCCTTTGTATAGAAAATAATACATCTGGCTTGGTATATGTGCTTCATCCATGCTAGGATAGGCTGTGTGATCTGCAGATCAAAGATACCCTTTTTTGTTGCTATCTGGAAGTGACCTGCATAATATGGAGCCTACTACAGCCCTGGCTCTCTATTGAAAGGGAACTAGTCCTAAAAAAGAATATTCAATAAATAATGAAAATATGTATATTATATTAGTGCATCACTAGATCTAACACATAGTATGCCACAATCCCGAACTTGAACTAATGCAGTGAACTAATGCATATAGTGGCACAAATATATTTAATTGGATTGGTCAGTGTCCCCGCTGTGTAGATCTCCTCTGATTTCTTGTGTTGTCACGGTGATAGGAAATGAGAAGAAATGTCACCATTAGGAACAAAGATGGCCATATAGCTGCTGTGATCATTTCCTTTTCCTTTCTGGCCCAGTACCAGGTGTCACCAGGATAGGAAGTAAATGACAATCTCTCTAGTTGAGACTAGGGGTGCAACGGATCAAAACACTCACTAATCAGATCGTTCCTCGGATCAGAGTCGCGGATCGGATAATTTTTCGGATCAGCAAATAATAAAATTTAATTTTCAACCTGTGAAAATTCCACCACCATATAGTCCCCACTGTAATAGCCACAATCTCCTCTACTGTAATATTGGCAGAGTATTGTTGGGTATTGGCAGGGTATGGAGGGATGGCTGCTTCCATCCGATTTCTCCCCTCCACTGTACAGATTAGCACAGAGAGGAACCGGCGTCATGACATGATGCCGGTTTGTTTACAAGTTGTAAACGGCCTGTGAGTAGAAAGATGGCCACCGCTTCGGAGCTAGGCTGAAGCCGCGGCCTTTCCTAAGGCCGAGACCATGGAGCGCTCCGCGGATCGCGGCATGTGCTAATCCGAGCAGGGTGACCCGTTCGGATCACGGATCGTTGACCCCTAGTTGAGACATAATTGCAATAAAAATCTGACATAGGGAACATAATCACTTAAGTTCCATTATGTTCGTAGAAGTCTTTGTTCTTGGCTGTATGTACAGAGTGGGGTTGGTTTACTACGCCAGTCCATAGATGATAGCGAGTTGTACAAAGAAAACTGACTTGATTCCCCCATCCCTTCAATGTGGATGGGGGAATCCTCTCCGTTGAGCTATTATGCCCTGTACACACGGTCGGATATTCCAACGACAAAATCCGTTGGATTTTTTCTGACGGATTTTGGCCCAAACTTGTCTTGCATACACATGCTCACATAAAGTTGTCGGAAAATCTGATCGTTCAGAGCGCAGTGATGTAGAACACGTACGATGGGCCTATAAAGAGGGCAGTAGCCAACAGCTTTCGCCTCGTAATTTATTCTGAGCCTGCGTGGCACTTTGTCTGGCGGAATTGTCTACATACGAACGGAATTTAAATGATCAGATTTTGTTGTCAGAAAATTTAGCTCCTGCTCTCACTTTGTGTGTCGGAAATTCCGAAGGAAAAAGTCAGACGGAGCCCACACACGATTTTCCGACAACAAGATCCGATCACACATTTTCCGACCGTGTGTACAGGGCATTATACTCTCACATTGTGGAGACTTCCCCGCCCTCAAAATACACCGATCAGCACTGTCGGCTATAGCCTCCAGCATTGTGGATGTATAGAAGTCAATCTCCCTGCAACTTCTCTGCCCATACATTAATCAAAATTCAGCTGGTATGGCCAGCCTACAGTCCAAAGGGTATGGACGTTATATGTTTCTGCATTTGGTGCTTTCCATTTTGCACACCCCCCAGCAAAAAAACAATCTTAGGTTTCTCTACTCTATCCAGACTTTGCAAATGGTTCAAAATATAGTCTTTATAGTTTGGGCCCAAACTCTATTTTCTCTTGTGCAAAGTGTTGTTTCAACCACCAGGGCACCTTTTTTTTTTAGCTTTTTTTTTATTTATTTTTTTCTTCTTTGAACACTAAATCTGTTCCTTCAGTGTGTACATAGAAGAGAATGGTCCAGGGATCTATGACATCATTTTGGCCTAGGTCAGAAACCAGGACGCAATTGACGAAATGTAAAAAGAAAAAAGTTTAACACAAGAAAATCGAATATACCTTCCTATCTATTTAAAAGAAAAAGGTCTATAAGCCGCACATCATGAAGCAGACCCATGTGCGGGAAATGAGATGAATGGCAGCCACAGTCTGGACTCCAACCAGGCCACACCAACAACGGGTTTCGCTCCGCCCGTTGTAGCTTAATCATGGGGATCTATCTTTTTACCAATGCAGTCGTTAATGTTAATTGAGAGAGTTTTGTACCGTCAAGTCTTGCACAGTAGTACAGGCTCCTGTCCTTTTTCATTCTATGTCCAGCCATTATGTGTATGTTATCTTTGGATAGAGTAGAGTGGGGAAGTGTTAGAGCTCCTCTGTGGCCTTTACTGATAATTGGAGCTCTGTTAAAGGTTTCCTTCTCACCTACTGTCTTGGTGACGTTTTTTTTTTACCAGATAAGTTGGCATAATCCCTTGTGAGCTTTTTATTGCTGTCTTTATCCCTGAGATTTCCTTTCACTACCTTGGCAAACAATTGTCACATGTCTCTTTTAACAGCATCGGATAGTAGTAAAAAACCTGACAGGGGCTCTAACCATTCCCCACCCTATGCAAAAGTTTTTGGACAGAATCAAAAATAGTTTACATTTCCAATTTTTGTATTAAATATTGGTCTGTTATTTCTGTCTGTGATGCTAATTGGGAGATTCTTCTTATGGAATCCGTACAAGAAATATAGAGGAGTGGTTATCACATGGACAGAAAGGCACAGATAGAAATAAAAAAAAAATATTGAGGTTCACTGTGCTAGGTTTTCAATGATAGACCTGTTGGTAGAGTGCTGGATCCAAAGCAGGAGAGATAGGACTTTAGATGGAAATTTTGGAGGCAGCTCTCTGTTGGCTGGGTTTTTCTTGGGGGGGGGGGGGGGGGGTCCCAGGACTAGTCTAATTGTGTGATAAAAAGTGCCAAAGATATAACACAAGTCAAAATAGAAAACCGTGTTTCTGCGGCTCAGTATCCACCCCTCCATCAAGGCTGGGGTATAAGATAACATAAAATAATGTAAGATATGGATCTTTTTAACCACTTCCTGTTCGTAGGACATCATATGACATCCTAGACTTTGGAGATATCTGAATCTGCTGCAGGCATCATTCAGATATCATTCTTTTCTGACAGCGATTCCATGCAAATTAAAAACAATCATAGCCGCTTAAAGTGGTTGTAAACCCTTACAAACCACTTTGACTTACAGGTAAGCCTAGATTAAGGCTTACCTGTAGGTCCAAGAAATATCTCCTAAACCTATACGGTTTAGGAGATATTTGCCCGAAGACAGGCACCGCTGTCTACGGCGCATGCGCCGTAGACAGCGGCGCGCAGGCACACTGAGCGCGGCATTTCCAACAATGGAGCTGCCGCGCGTGTCGGCTCCCGTGCGCATGCGCGGGAGTGACGTCATCGCGGCTCCGCCGAATGACAGCGGCGGAGCTGCAAGACCCCACCAAAAAGATGGATGCGCCGGACTACAGGGGACAGCGGTGACATCGCTGGCTCCTGTGTCAGGTAAGTGACACATAATGGGCTACTATGCGATGCATAGTAGTCTATTATGCTTTGCCTTTGCAGGGAATGAAAGAGGAAGTAAACCCATTAGGGTTTACTTCCTCTTTAATTGTTTTTATAGGTGGTGGGAGGGAATGTGCCTTCCCTCCGGAGCTTCTACCGGCTCACCCGTGCTATCGGCAAGCCGGAGAATGAATCGGCCGGCGGCCTAGAGGAGAAATGTGGGGTCTTAGAGACCCTAGATCTCTCTCTAAAGCGGACCAGCGGATGTTTACATTCCTTGCAATAGGAATAAAAGTGATAAAAAGAAAAAAACATTTAAAGGGAAAGTGTAAAAAAAAAAAAAAATGTTTAAAGCGCCCCCCCCCCCCCCCCCCATCCCTGCGTGCTCACACTCAGAAGCTAATGCATACGAATGTCACCCCCCGCATATCTAAACGGAGTTCAAACCACACATGTGAGGTATCGCCAAGAACGTGGGAGCAATAATTCTAGCCCAAGATACCCTCTGTAACTCTAAACTGGTAACCTGTAAAAAATTTTAAAGCGTCGCCTATGGAGATTTTTAAGTACCGAAGTTTGGTGCCATTCCACCAGTGTGCGCAATTATAAAGCATTACATGTTGGGTATCTATTTACTTGGTGTAACATCATCTTTCATATTATCCCAAAAAAATCGGGCCAACATTAGAATTTTATTTATTTATTTTTTCTGAAACCGTTTTTCCCCAAAAAACACGTTTGAAAAATTGCTGCGCAAATACCGTATGACATAAAAAGTTGCAGCGAACACCATTTTATTCCATAGGATCTCTGTTAAAAAAACATATATAATATTTGGGGGTGCTGAGTAAATTTTCTTGCAAAAAATAAATAGATTTTTACTTGTAGGAGAGGAGTGCCAGAATTGGCTTGGGCTGGAAGTGGTTAAGACAGGCACATTATATTATGTCCTAGCACATAACCTAAATGCAATGTTATATACAAAATAATCATAGTGTGTATATACAGTATAGTGTATATGTAACATTTTATAAGATCAAAAGGAATAGCAAAATATAATGAAATAATAAAAATGTGATTCTATTGAGGATACAAAAAAATGATAAAGAGTATAAATAAATACAGTAGTTTGCGATAAATAATAGTTGATAAAATGTATGGATAAATATAAATAATAGTTAATAAAACGTATGCATAAAGATATTAGCAAAACTCATGATTTAACATTATCATAATTCAAAATGATTACTAATGTAATGAAAAGTGTGAATAGATGCAGATTATAATATGCAGTTAGATGGTTATAATATCCAAGATCATAATTGCTATTCATAAGAACTCCAAATGTTCCTATAACTAGTAGTAAAATGGTTTGCTCTGTAACTTAGATGCTGATAGTACATAGGCTGGGGAATTCAGAAAGAGGATCTACAACACTCTTTAGAATCCTGTTGTTCCTGTGCATGACATTTATTGGTCAGAAGCATGGTGGGGGCGACACTGAGGGTAGAATGTCCAAATTGCAGACACTCTTGTCCTCCAGTACATGTTCGACCCTAGTAGTACAGCATTGGTTGCTAGATTCTGTCGGCTATGCAGATGGCATCATCGTATCAACCATTGAAGCCCCCATGACCTCATTTTAGCTACTAGCTAGAAGTTTTCTGTCATTGCCCAAATATGGCCAAGTCAATGTTCTAGTTGGATAATGATGTCGGCAAGCATCTCCGCCCATTTGTATACATTCAGGTTTGGGCCATGGAATCCCTCAGCTGACAGCTGAACGAGTGAGGGAGTTATTGGGTGTTAAGATGCCATTGGTCGCTGGAAACATAGCCACCACGATCCCTGTGCATGAAGTTGTCAGTTATGACCGCTTCCTAGCACAAAATTCCTCCCTATGAGCCCAGGTATCTTTCTGTAAACCAGATCAGTGGTTCCCTTAAAACTGCCATTTTTTTCTGAGAACTGGTGGTAATCTTTATCAAGTCTGTTACAACCAGATTCCTAAATTGCTGGAAATAAGAACCACCTGAATCTGACACATGTGTTCGGTCTTCTGCACTGTTATGCCAGAAATTCAGACGGAAACGGTCCGATCAGATTATGTTGTCGAAAAATCAGATCGTGTGTGGGCTCTATTGGCCTTTTTCCATCGGAAATTCAGACAGAAAAAGTTTGAGAGCTGGATCTAAAATTTTCCGACAATAAAATCCGATTGGACTTTTTCTGATCATTTGTAGAGAATTCCACGCATGCTCAGAATAAATGACGAGATGAAAGCTATTGGCTACTGGCCTCTACGTTGTGCCGGCGTATGCAACAAACATCACCACGTTCAGAACGATCGGATTTTCCCACAACTTCGTCCGACCGTGTGTATGCAACACAAGTTTCGGCCAGAATCCGTCGGAAAAAATCAGACAGATTTTGTGGTCGGAATGTCCGACCGTGTATACAGGGCTTTACAGTGCTTTTCTGAAATAGGTGTAGGCCATTTTTCGTACTGCTAGAAAAGTGTTGTAACTCCTTAATGAATTGCCCTCGGGATGTTTTTGTCTTTTCTCTTGAGAGATATGCCATCACTTCTTGTCATGAGAGGATTTGATTGAAGATCTCTACAACAGGGACTTAGGCAACAAATCACAAAGGATCTGACTTTTCCCTGTAACACAAAATAAAATAAAATAAATCAATAGCGCTTGGCTTTAATTTGTAAGTTTATGAACACTTCTGAGAAGATTAGGCCACAGTCGTAATTCATTTTCTTCTTCAAGAAAGAATTAAAGAGGAGTAGTTGAATTCCACTCTAACAAGACGAACAATTTTGTTCAAATCCAGTTTTCGGGAAACTTACAATATCAGCTCTTTACTGCTGCCTTTCCCAAGGGACTATGACCTATTCCTGGCCACCCAGCAATACTACATCATCGGCGTTTTCCAGGGAGCTCTTAAGGAAACTGGGAGATCTCGTGGAAAAATGTCATGAGATTTCAGACCTCACAAGCACCCCTTTAACCAAATAGTAAGAGCCTCTTGAAATAGGAAAAGGTTAATTAAATGAGACCGCAAAAGACAAACTATTAGGTCGTGAAATTCATCAACCTCTCTTGAAACTTTATCACCATAAACAAACCAAGTAATTTTAAAATAAACCTCACAAACCAAAGCTCAGTCACTAAGACTCAAGCTGAACGTTGAGGGTGAGATCAACGGTTGTTGGCCATGATTGACCACTGACACCCACTGATCGGCGAAGAGGATGACAAGACAGAGGTCTGAATGTAAACAATACAAGGCTCTGTCCTGTCAGTGGGGATGTGCCAGTTTTTTTTACCTGCTCATCCCTTATTAAAAAGAGCACACAGTAAATGCACCAAGCAGTGTTAGGCAAACATTTAACCCTTTGATTGCCCTAGATGTTGACCCTTTCCCAGATGGTGTCATTAGTACAGTGACAGTGTATATTTTTATTACTGATATTTAGTGTCACTCGTTTCTACAAAGCGTCAGTTAGTGTCAGATTCCCTGCCATACTATCGCAGTCTGCTATAAGTTGCTTGATCACTGCCATTACTAGTATAAAATAAATAAAAATTCCAGTAAGTTTACCATAGTTTATAGATGCTATAACTTTCGTGCAAGCTAATCAATATACTCTTATTCAGGCTTTCTTTTACCATAAATTTGTAGCAGAATACAGCGCTTCCAGAAAGTATTCACGGCGCTTCACTTTTTTCACATTTTGTTATGTTACAACCTTATTCCACAATGGATTACATTATTTTCCTCAAAATTCTACCAACAATACCCCATAAGGACAATGGGAAAGAAGTTTGTTTTGAAATCTTTGCAAATTTAAAAAAAACTTAAAAAAAAAAATCCCATGAACATAAGTATTCACAGCCTTTGTTCAATACTTTGTAGAAGCACCTTTTGGACCAATTGCAGCATCAAGTCTTTTTGAGTACGATGCTATTTTTGGGCAGTTTTTCCCATTCTTCTTTGCAGGACCTCTCAAGCTACATCAGTTTGGATGGGGAGCGTCAATGCACAGCCATTGTCAGATTTCTCCAGAGATGTTCAATTGGGTTCAAGTCTAGGCTCTGGCTGGGCCACTCAAGGACATTCACAGAGTTGGACATTCACAGAGTTGTGCTGTAGCCACTCCTTTGTTATCTTGGCTGTATGCGAAGGCTTGTTGTCCTGTTGGAAGATGAACCGTCGCCACAGTCTGAGGTCCAGAGGGCTCTAGAGCAGGTTTTCATCAAGGATGTTTCTGTAAATTGCAGCATTCATCTTTCTCTGAATCCTGACTAATCTCCCAGTTCCTGCTGCTAAAAAAACATTCCCACAGCATGATTCTGCCGCCATCGTGCTTCACTGTAGGGATGGTATTGGCCAGGTGATGAGTGGTGCCTGGTTTCCTCAAGACATGACACTTGCCATTCAGGCCAAAGATTTCAATCTTTTTTTCATCAGACCAGAGGATTTTGTTTCTCGTGGTCTGAGAGTCCTTCAGGTGCCTTTTTGGCAAACTCCAGACGGGTTGTCATGTGCCTTACTGAGGAGTGGCTTCAATCTGGCCACTCTACCATACTGGCCTGATGGTGGAATGCTGCAGAGATGGTTGTTCTTCTGGAAGTTTCTCCTCTCTCCACAGAGAAATGCTGGAGCTCTGTAAGAGTGACAATCAGGTTCTTGGTCACCTCCCTGGCTAAGGCCCTTCTTCCGCGATCGCTCAGTATAGCCAGACGGCCTACTCTAGGAAGTGGTTCCAAACTTCTTCCATCTGATGCAGGCCAACTGATGGAGGCCATTGTGCTCACTAGGACCTTCAATGGTGCAGACATTTTTCTGTATCCTTCCCCAGATCTGTGCCTCGATACAACAATCCTGTCTCAGAGGTCTACAGACAATTCCTTGGACTTCATGGCTTGGCTTGCACTGTTAACTGTGGGACCTTATATAGACAGGTGTGTGCCTTTCCAAATCATGTCCAATCGACTGAATTTACCACCGGTGGACTCCAATCAAGTTGTAGAAACATCTTAAGGATGATCAGTGGAAACAGGATGCACCTGAGCTCAAGTTTGAGCGTCATGGCAAAGGCTGTAAATACTTAAGAACATGTGATTTTTTTTTTTTTGTTTATAAATTTGCAAAGATTTCAAACAAACTTCTTTCATATAAATAATTGAATTTAATCCATTTTGGAATAAGGCTGTAACATAACAAAATGTGGAAAAAGGGAAGTGCTGTGAATACTTTCCGGATGCACTGTACATACTTGGTACTAGGTATTAGGAAGAACTTCCTTTTTTTTTTTTTTTTTTTTTTTTTTTATTGGATATGTTTTATAGCAAAAAGCAAAAAGTAAAAAAAAAATATTTTTTTTTCTCCATATTTTTTGTTTTTTTGTAGTTTATAGTGCAAAAAAAAAAAAAACAGCGATGATCAAATACCACAAAAGAAAGTTCTATTTGTGGAAAAAAATTTTTTTATAAATTTAATTTGTGTACAGCATTGCATGACAATGCATTGTTAGCTAAAGTAACTCAGTGCCAAAAAGCAAAAAATGGCCTGGTCATTAAGGGGGGTATATATTCTGGCAGTAAAGTGGTTAATATAATGGGCGCCATTATCCCCAAAAAGTATAGCTGTGACTAAGGGAAACCAGGAGACCTGGTCTTGATTGAAGATCTATCTGTTGAAAATGATCTCAGGAAGTAGATATTTAAATTTGAATGAGAATCCAGATTGGGTGACAGGTTTCCTTCCAAAAGACCATAGCCAATCCAAGGAAGATGAGCAATTAGCTCATATGCCTAGCGACAGCTGTAAGCTGAAATCATGCCTGGATACAGGAAAGGGGTAACCTGAAGCAGACGACAGGAAAGCCAAGAAACTGCCCTGTACAAAAACTCTAGCAACAACTAAAATGGGCTTTAATTAATTTTACCAAACTGTCCTAGGGGCTCGCAATCCCATGGGGTCACTTCATAATACTTGTGGCCCTGACATTGTTTATACATTGCTGTGGCGCAAAGAAGCCAGCCACTGGAAGAAGCCAGTCCCTGTTGGCATCTACTAGGCAAGATGGCGATGTGGGTTTGGGGGAGACGAGGTACAATAGCACGCAGCAATATCGAGCATACACTTTCATTTTATAACATCTGCATAATAGCAATACAAACATTTGTTATATTATTATTATTATTATTATTATATATATTTGATAAGCCAACATAAATCTACTTGGGAAAATGCCTTTTAATGTTGTAAGTTCCTCCTGTCTGCTGGGCCTCTCTTTCCACAAGCTCCTGGAATTGCATGCTATACAGCTTCTCCTCTGCTGTTTACTTTCAATTTCTATGGACTACACATCCCATGGTACCTTGCTACCTGCAAGCCATGATTCCTTCACTGACTCCGCCTCCTGAGACACCTCCTCTCAGCTCCTAGTTCAAAAGGCAGGCTCTGTGAGATTTGTATACAAGATAATGGCACTGCAACCCAATAATGCAGTCAGGGCCAGCAAGAGCTCTTTGTTTCCACTCACCATGCTTGACTTGCAGTTTTCACCCAAGACAAGAGTCCCTCCATGTGTATAAAGTCGGCAACCAGGTGAAGTTGAATAAAATGTATCTTTATTTCATCCAAGAAGTACACATGTTCCAAACAGAGCCAACACTAATGCGTTCCAGCCTATCAAGGTCCTACTCATAATTCAACATGGAAGGTCTCTGAAATGTGTGACACAGCAGTGCCTACTCACAGGGCATAGTGACTACGTCTCCCAGAAGTCAAGGAAGTTTAAGTAAATGTGTGTGGGGGTTCTTCACAAAGTAAGTTTACTCATTTAAAGATGAGTCCGATTAATAGGAGTAGGTTAGAAATCGGTGAAATACAATGTGGAAATGAATATGTGACTTTACATTTTGACCATAGAAACTCTTTTAAAATGATTGATAGACAATGGAACTTAAACTTGCCCATTTCTCTGCAGAATCAAGGACTTTCAAAGCTAAAGAACTGTGGGAGAGGAATGGAGCCGTGATAATGGCTGTACGAAGACCTGGGTGTTTTTTGTGCAGAGAGGTAAATGACTAGTAACACAAGTTACATATCATACTTTTGTATTCATTACTTACCTGTGTTCATTATAATCTAATATTATAATAGGAATATTGTGCTGTGTACACTACAATGTAGGGATATTAAAGTCCCATGCAGAGCAAAGCAATGTGTACTTAAAGCGGAGTTCCACCCAAAAGTGGAAGCTCTGCTTAGCAGCCTCCTCCTTGGGGGGAGGGGGGCGGCAGGTACCTCTTTTTGACAGGTACCTGTCCCCAAACAAAACCTTGACGCAGTGAGATCACTCGGAAGTTTGGCTCCTTTTCCCGCCATCGGGCCATTCAGAAAGCGCGGCGCGCTTTGCGCATTTGCAGTAGGGATCCCTTACTACAAATGGCGGCGGCAGCACCCGAGAGCATTGGCTGGGGTGCTTACATCGCTGGATTACAGGAGTGTTCTAATATTATAAGTCAGCAGCTATGCAGTATGTAGCTGCTGACTTAATTTGCTGGGGGGGCGGAACTCCTCTTTAAATGCTAGCCCTCTGCCCAGCTTATACTGATTTTTCCCTTTGACACCAACTACTGTGCAGTATTGCGCAATGCATGCAGTTCAGTGTGGGTCAGTATTTTGAGGATTAAAGCCTCTGTTTCCCCAGTCAAATGCAATGCGAGAAGCTCTACTGCAACTGACATTGCTGTTAGGATTGCACTGAAATCACACCGCAGCATTGTCTCACTCATAGGATAATCTTTCATTTAGTTTGAAATGGACTTTATTATTTTATTATTAAAATGTGTATTACTTTAAAAAAAAAATATATATATATATATATATATATATATATATAGCCGTTATATTATATACAATTTTTAGGGCTTCCAAATGTAGGTTATGCACTTATGCCCTCTATCCATAATGTCTTTCCTTATGGGGAATATCCCCCAACATTTACTTCCACAAAGTAAAGAAAGAAGAAAGGGGAAAAAAAAAAGAGAGACGATCCTCCACCCCAACGTCGAGACGATCCTCCACCCCAACATCGAGACGATGCTCCAGCCCCACGTGGAGATGATCCCCCACCCCCCCAATATCTGCTAGTACAACACTATTGCAGTGCAGCTGTAGAAAAATCCACGCAATCCACTGTACCACATTGGGGCCATTTTTAATAAAGTTCCCCCCAACAAAAGTAAACAGTGTGATGCAGCTCTGCTGCCCACGCACCAGGCTCTAATGCAGCTGCTGGTGTAAACGGTCCTTAAGTTATGCTCTTGCACCTCCTGACCAAGAATTTACTCATGGCATTTGTATCCAAAAGGCTTTTAACGATGCCTGAAGTTAATCATAACATTGATAAAATATGAATATTTTCCATGCAGATTGACAAATCTGTACATACTGTACAATGTAAAAGGGCTCGAACTCTGCTCAGACTTATGTCCCATACACACAGTCGGATTTTCCAAAGGAAAATGTTCGATGGGAGCTTGTTGCCGAAAATTCAGACCATGTGTAGGCTCCATCGGACATTTTCCATCGGAATTTCCGACGCCCAAAATTGATCTGGATCTCAAATTTTCTGACAACAAAACCCTTTCTCGTAAATTCCGATCGTGTGTACACAATTCCTACGCACAAAGTTCTACGCATGCTCAGAATCAATCAAGCAGCAGAGCTGCACTGACTATTGAACTTAATTTTTCTCGGCTCATCTTATATCTTGTACGTCACCGCGTTCTTGGCGTTCAGAATTTGCGACAAGATTTGTGTGAACGTGTGTATGCAAGACAAGTTGCCAACATGCGTCAGAAAAAAAACAAAAATGGATTTTGTTGTCGTAAAATCCTATCGTGTGTACAGGGCATAACAATTTATACCATGGCAATTTGGGTTATCCTACTAGCAGTTGATTTCCTTGAGCGGCATCTAGAACAGGTACTATGAGTTCCCTTTATAGCTTACATGCCAGAAAAATTACATTCTGAAAGAGATTTATTTTAAGAACTGTGCAAGATATTACCGGTGTTTCTCCTTTATTACTCTAAAGACCTGAGATTATGACAACAAAAAGGCACGTCAGGAAAAAGCATGTCAGAAATCTGCTCATTCAGAGGGAACTTGGTAAACGATCCGCTAGTAAATTCTTAACTTAGTAACCTGGGGTGAACTTCTTACGTCTAGTTCTGTGAAGGTAGCTCAACAAAACAGGGATTCTTGTTTTGTAGGCTTTATTTAACTATGTTGTATGTGTATAAAAAAAAAAAAAAAAAAAAAAAAAAGCATTTAAAGCAAAAAACCTTGAACACAGTTTATGTACAGTAAAGCCGCGTACACACGGGGCGGACTGTCTGGCCAACTTAGTCCATCAGACATTCCTACGGACAGTCCGTCATACTTTCGAATGAACGGACTTGCCCACACACGGCACTTTTTGAGCGGACTAATACGGTGTACTAAGTCCGCCATACTATCCGCCCTACTTTTGAAATGAACGGACTCGCCCACACACGCGGAGGAAAGTCCGCTCATTTAGAGCGCGTCTCCAGGTAGGCGGGGCCCGCGAAGGAGACGTCGCTGACCCCGCCGCCTGGAATGGACTTAAAGGGGAACCCCATTGCCGAAAAAAATCGGCGTGGGGGTCCCCCCCAAGTCCACAACAGACCCTTGTCCGAGCACGCTACCCGGCCGGCCAGGAAAGGGGGGCGAGAGAGCGCCCCCCCCCCCCTCCTGAGCCGTACCAGGCCGCGTGCCCTCAACATGGGGGGTGCATTGGGGAAGGGGGGGCCGCGCGGCCCCCCCACCCCAAAGCACCTTGTCCCCATGTTGATGAGGACAAGGGCCTCTTCCCGACAACCCTGGCCGTTGGTTGTCGGGGTCTGCGGGCAGGGGGCTTATCGAATCCGGGAGCCCCCTTTAATGAGGGGGCCCCCGGATACCGGCCCCCCACCCTATGTGAATGAGTATGGGGTACAATGTACCCCTACCCATTCACCTGTGAAAAAAAGTACAAAAAAAACACAGCACAGGGTTAAAATATTTTATTGCACAGCTCCGGGGGTCTTCCGTCTTCGGGGGTCTTCTCGCCGGACTCCTCCGCTATCTTCTTGTAGCTCTTTTGCTAGCGGAGGATTCCGGCTTTCTTCCTCGCCGCCGGCCTCTTCTCCCGACTTCGGGGGTCTTGTCCCCCTCTTCGGTTCTTCTGCCGGGCCACCGCGCCTTCTTATAGCTCTTTTACAGGCGGTGGCCCGGTCTTCTGTCGTCGCCGCCGCCTTGCGTTCTTCTTCTTCTTCTTCTTCTTCTCCTCCTCCAGGAGATGTTGCCTCGACAATCTCTCCGGCCGGAATGCCAGGGATGCACTGCGCGGCCACTTATATAGGGACAATGGGGCGGTGTCACATGGCTTTATGTCACATGGGTTGGTCACATGGGTTGATGTCACATGGGGACTATGACATCGTAAGGGGGCGGGGTCACCATGTGACCAACCCATGTGACATAAAGCCATGTGACACCGCCCCATTGTCCCTATATAAGTGGCCGCGCAGTGCGTCCCTGGCATTCCGGCCGGAGAGATCGTCGAGGCAACATCTCCTGGAGAGGAAGAAGAAGAAGAACGCAAGGCGGCGGCGACAGAAGACCGGGCCACCGCCTGTAAAAGAGCTATAAGAAGGCGCGGTGGCCCGGCAGAAGAACCGAAGAGGGGGACAAGACCCCCGAAGTCGGGAGAAGAGGCCGGCGGCGAGGAAGAAAGCCAGACTCCTCCGCTAGCAGAAGAGCTACAAGAAGATAGCGGAGGAGTCCGGCGAGAAGACCCCCGAAGACGGAAGACCCCCGGAGCTGTGCAATAAAATATTTTAACCCTGTGTTGTGTTTTTTTTGTACTTTTTTTCACAGGTGAATGGGTAGGGGTACATTGTACCCCATACTCATTCACATAGGGTGGGGGGCCGGTACCCGGGGGCCCCCTTATTAAAGGGGGCTCCCGGATTCGATAAGCCCCCCGCCCACAGACCCCAACAACCAACGGCCAGGGTTGTCGGGAAGAGGCCCTTGTCCTCATCAACATGGGGACAAGGTGCTTTGGGGTGGGGGGGCCGCGCGGCCCCCCCTTCCCCAATGCACCCCCCATGTTGAGGGCACGCGTCCTGGTACGGCTCAGGAGGGGGGGGCGCTCGCTCGCCCCCCTTTCCTGGCCGGCCGGGTAGCGTGCTCGGACAAGGGTCTGTTGTGGACTTGGGGGGACCCCCACGCCGATTTTTTTCGGCGTTGGGGTTCCCCTTTAAGTCCAAACCAGGCGGCGGGGCCAGCGACGTCTCCTTCACGGGCCCCGCCTACCTGGATACCCGCTTATTTTAAAAGTACAGCGGACTGGCACACACACGGGCGGATTGTCCGGCCAAATGCGAGTCCGACGGACTGTATTACGGAAATTCTGAAATACTTAGTCCGCCAGACTGCACGCTGAAAAAGTCAGCTGAAGCCCACACACGAGCGGACTGTCCGCTGAAATGTGTTTCGGCGGACTAAGTAGGCCAGACAGTCCGCCCGTGTGTACGCGGCTTTAGGGGTACAAAATAGTAAGTCAGCAAAGGATAAAACATAATGGTGATTTACTGTGCTTGAAAAAAGTACTTTTTTTGTAGTAGATTAAACTTGTAAAGACCATGGGGTTGATTTGCTTAGGCCCAGTTCACACTGGTGCGACATACTCTCCGGCTTTGGGAGCACATGTCGCATGACGTGTATAAATCAAGGGTTCCCTTAGCCCTTGTACACACGGTCGGAGATTCCGACGGAATGTGTCCGATCGGACCGTTTTGTCGGATATTCCGACTGTGTGTGGTCTACATCGGACTGTTTCCGTCGGAGTATCCGACGGACCAAGTTTTCCAACTTGTTGGTAAAATTTTCCGACAATGTTCCAATCGGACATACTCCGATCGTGTGTAGAGAATTCCGATCGGACAAAGTGCCACGCATGCTCAGATCAAATTCCTACACCAAAGCTATTGGCTACTAGCGTGAACGTAGTCCCGTCGTAACGAAATAACGTCATCACGTCAGATTTTTCGACAACTTTGTCCGACCGTGTGTATGCAACAGTTTCGGACAAAATCCGTCGGATACGGACAAAATCCGATGGATTTGGTTGTCGGAATCTCCGACCGTGTGTACAAGGGCTAAGAGAGCCGTCTTAAAGAAGAACTGCAGTCTGCTCACTTAATTTACTTAATATGTAAAAAAAAAAAAAAACATCTTTGCCATTCTGAAGCTTCCCCTCCAACCACTTTGCATATTATTTTATATATACTGTGATTCTGTACTTGCCAAATATGCTGCAGAAATCTCCCTCCCCTGAGTCTGGCTGCAACCATTTTAACTGTGGGCAGCTGAAGCTGCTGCCTGTTCACTTCCTGGATTTACAAAGACACACAGAGGCGCACCTCCAGCTCTGCAGCCCGGCCCCTGCGGCTCTCATTGGCCCTCTTATGAATCATGCCCCTCCCTTCCTGGCAAACTCTCAGGAGAGTGAGAGAGAGAGCTGTGCATGATGTCTTAAGCCTAGCCTAATGACCAGACAAGAAAGAGGAAGTGTATAAGGTATTTACTGGCAGAATTATTTTTTGTTCATACTATTACTATTTAAACAACAAGGGCAGAAGATTTAATGGATGGAAAGTTGAACAAAATGACTGAAGGTCCACTTTAACTGATCCGACATCAGTTGGTCTGACTTTAACACTGGGTTCACACTGATGCGATGCCGGAACCAGCGCAATTACAGCATTGGTTCCCACATCGCTCCTCTCCTGCAGGCAGTTCACACTGCCTTCTGCGAACCGCTATGGTTATTACATTGTTAATGACAATCCCAGATCGGTTCACAGATCGCAGTGCGAACTGTGAACTCGCACAGGAATCGGTTTGCATAGATGAAAACACCCATGTGATCTGATTCTAGTGTGGGGAAAAACAAGTCCCTGCCCTATTTTCTGTGGGAATCCAATGCGAGTTCAGCCATACAACTGTATGGCTGAACTCGCATTGCTCAGAGATCGCATGTGATTGGCGCCAATCACATGCGTTCTTTGAGATCACGCTAGTGTGAACCCAGGCTAACAGTGGTTCCTGCACTACTTTGATCCAACTTTGGTCCGACTTCAACACATTCAACATCATTGAAGTTGGATCAATGTCAGATCATCAGCTAAGCTGATCCGACTTTGGTGTGCTACTTGTGCTCCGAGGATCTTGAAGGGGAGCCCCAAGCCAAAATAAATGAAAAAATAATGGCGTGGGGTTCCCCTTCAAGATCCTCAGAGTACAAGTAGCACATCAACGTCAGATCAGTTTAGATGATGACCCTTCGGGTCTGGTATGGATTTTGTGGAAAAATCCTGTGCCAAGAAAAAACGCCAGAGACAGTTGAACCAGAAAAAGAACTGGCAAAGGAAGAAGAACCGAAGGGAGAAGAAATCTGAGTGAGAAGACATGCAGGAGCTACTTTAATAAAGGACTCAAAAACCTGTGTACTGGTTTTATTTATTTTTTTTAACTTTTTTGGGTTGAATGGGTAGGGGTACAATCTCATTCGCATAGGGTGGGGGTCCAGGATCTGGGGGCCCCCTTGTTTCCAGATTCTGATAAGCCCCCTGCTGGCAGACTCCCACAACCACTGCCAGGGTTGTCAGGAAGGGGCCCTTGTTTCCCATCAACATGGGGACAGGGTGCTTTGGGGTGGGGTTGGGGGCCCATATTGAGGGCATGTGGACTGGGTATCGGGTTTCCAGATTCCGGTAAGCCCCCTTCCTGAAGACCCCCACAACTGCCGGCCAGGTTTGTGGGGAAGAGGCCCTTGTCAACATCAACAAGGGGACAAGGTGGTTTCGGGGGCAGAGCCGCCTTTGCCCCTAAGCACCCCCCCATGTTGAGGGCATGTGGCTTGGTATGGTTCAGGAGCGGGTGCGATCGATTGTCGCCCCCCCCGCCCCCCCCTTTTCCTATATGTCATAGTTTAGTTAAGGAATGTGTAATTATTTGTCATAGGGGAAGCAGTTATGGTTTATTATCATAATAATTTAGTATGTTTTGTTCATGTACCTTTTTTTTTTTTTTTTTTTTTATTGCTTTTGTGTCATTACAGGAGGCTGCAGGGTTGTCGTCACTTAAGTCAGATCTTGACCAGCTTGAAATCCCGCTATATGCTGTGGTGAAGGAAAAGATTGGAACTGAAGTAGAAGAATTTCAGCCCTACTTTAAAGGGGAGATTTTCCTTGATGACAAGGTACATGTATAGTATAGTTTGTTCAATAACCTAGACTTCCATGGGAGTCTCTGCCTCTTCCTGTCCGGCTGCGCTATTTGCTGGGACACACACAGGTCCCAGAGACAGTGCGGACCATTCTCATTGTGCTGCGCGACTCGCATGCGCAGTAGGGTATCGGGAAGTGAAGCCGCAAGGCATATATATATCTATCCCCCTTCGTAGCAGGGGCAATAACATTTTTGTTATGATATAATTGTCGCCATGCATGAAGCACATCTAAGAAATCCCTTCAAATGTTCACATTTTGCCAATGTTCCCAACTGCATTCATTGGGCCCCTGTGTTGAACTGTTGGAGCAATTTCCAGCCCCTCTGAAAATGTTTTCAAATCTGAATACACTATACAGAGGACTAGGAAGTTATCCACAATCGTCACTTTCTGCATTCAAATTTATGTGTCAAAGTCCCTGTGTTGTGAATTCCGGTGCTTCTCTGCTATCTCTAGTTGATTATATTGTATATGATAAATGTCTTATTAGCTATTCTGTATAACTGTAAGGCTAACAGAACACAGCAGAGCCATATAACCTTCCAAATGGAAACACAGTGAGTTGAAATCATTATACACAATCTTTTTCCCACAATAACAGGATCTGTTTCTAGGAAATTGTAGCTAAAACATGGACTGATTAGACTGTTAATGAAAGTTGTGGCACAGGGGTGATTCCTGGCATTAAGTACTTTGTAACAAACTGCTTTATAAAACATGTTTTGGGTGGTTAGTTTGTAATATTTAAGTTACAAAAACTAAAAGAATAAATTCCTGTCTGAACAGTTTGATGACATTCACACAATAAACTAGCAATGTACAGGGGCGGACTGACAACTCATGGGGCTCCCGGGCAATAGGAGAAGAAGATTATGGTGCCCCCGGGCAATAGGAGATTATGGGGCCCCCAGGAAATAGATTATGGAGCCACACAGTACACACACACACACACACACACACAGATTTTTACATACTGTCCCTGGTTTTATTGAGGCTGGCAACCCTGATGGGGGCCCCTTAGTGGCATGGGGCCCTCGGGCAGTGCCTGAGTGCCCGAATGGTCAGTCCGCCCCTGGCAATGTATTGTGTACCACAAAATGATCATAGATAACCTTGGTAAAACTAAAATTAGTCATACAATTCTTGAATCCATTCTGACCCTTTCGAGTATAATTATTGACAGTTAAGCCAAGAAACAGTTAGTCTTTGTAAATAGTGGAAGTGTTCATTATCACCTGGAGATGTTTTCCAACCAAGGAAAATCTTTGTGGTTGCACAAAGAATGTTTAATTCTTTTTGTTGAAAAAGGAACTGCACATATCTGATCGCCAAGCCAAGATGGGTAGATAAGTATTGGTAGTTCACAACAGAATTTGCGTTCTAAAGCAGAACTAAACTCTCTCAATCAACAATAACTATTTTTATTAGTAAATAGATAGGTATATTAAAGTGGAACTTTACCCATATCAACAGCAAGAAACATAGTGGGGTTGAAAAGACACAAGTCCATCTAGTTTAACCAAAAAAAAAAAAAAAACAACCATACAATTCCATATACACAATCCTATACCCACAGTTGGTCTAGAGGAAGGCAAAAAAACCCAGCAAAGCCATGATCCAATTTGCTACAGCAGGGGAAGAAAATTCCTTCCTGATCCCTGGAGAGCCAATCGGATATTCCCTGGATCAACTTTACCTATAAATGTTAGTTCCCAGTTATATTATGTACACCTAGGAAAGAATCCAGTGCTTTTTAACCAGTTGCCGACCGCCGCACGCCGATGTACGTCGGCAGAATGGCACGGGCAGGCATAAGGACTTACATGTACGTCCCTTGCCTCCCGCGGTGCCTGCGGCGGTCGGTTTTCGTCCGGGACGAGGGGGCGGCCATTCATTCATGGCCACCCCCTCGCGATCGCTCCCGACGAATAGAAATCCCCCGTGACATCACTTCCTCTCCTGTAATGTAAACACAGGAGAGGAAGTGATGTATTCTCTCCTCCGTGTCGGTATTTTTCGTTCCGACACGGAGGAGAGCGGATCGGTGAGTTGCACCAACACTCTACACACACAGTAGAACATGCCAGGCACACTCACACCCCCCCTTTACCCCCCGATCACCCCCCCAATTACCCCTGCCCCCCAGTCACAGTGACACCAATGTCATTTTTTTATTTTTTTGCATTGGTGTCATTTGTGACTGTAATAACTGTTAGGGCAGTTAGAGTTAGCCCCCTTTAGTTCTAATGTACCCCCCTAACCCCCCCAATAAAGGTTTAACCCCGTGATCACCCCCCGTCGCCAGTGTCACTAAGGCTGGGTTCACATTGCAGCAGTTTATGAGAACGAATGTGATTCGCACCGCACTGCAGTGCAAATCACATCCGATCTCTGTGCGATTCGAATTCAGCCATTCGCCGCACCCGCCACACCGCCGCACCCGCCGCAAATTCGCACGGGACCCTTTTTTTGGCCCGCAGCAGAATCGGATCGCATGGGTGTTCACACCATGCGATCCGAGTTTGCAGATCGCACTGCGATATGCGAACTGATCTGGGGGTGTCAGTAACATTTCACTGACACTCCCAGCAGTTCGCATAGGGCAGTGTGAACTGCCGCCGGGAGGCATGCGATGCGGGAACCCGCCGCGGATTCGCGGCGTTTCCGCATCGCTCCAGTGTGAACCCAGCCTAATAAGCGATCATTTTTCTGATCGCCGTATTAGTGTCACAGGTGACGCTAGTTAGGCAGGTAGGTATTTAGGTTCGCCGCAGCTTTTTATAGCGCCAGGGACCCCCATATACTACCGCATAAAGCCCCCTGATTGCCCCCTAGTTAACCCTTTCACCAGTGATCACCATATAACTGTTACAGGTGACGCTGGTTGGTTAGTTATTTTTTTATAGTTTCAGGGCACCCGCCATTTATTACCTAATAAAGGTTTAACCCCCTGATCACCCGGCGGGTGTCATTTGTGACTAATAACTGTTAGGGCAGTTAGGGTTAGCCCCCTTTAGTTCTAAGGTACCCCCCTAACCCCCCCAATAAAGGTTTAACCCCGTGATCACCCCCCATCGCCAGTGTCACTAAGGCTGGGTTCACATTGCAGCGGTTTATGAGAACGGATGTGATTCGCACCGCACTGCAGTGCAAATCACATCCGATCTCTGTGCGATTCGAGTTCAGCCATTCGCCGCACCCGCCGCAAATTCGCACGGGACCCTTTTTTTGGCCCGCAGCAGAATCGGATCGCATGGGTGTTCACACCATGCGATCCGAGTTTGCAGATCGCACTGCGATATGCAAACTGATCTGGGGGTGTCAGTAACATTTCACCGACACTCCCAGCAGTTCGCATAGGGCAGTGTGAACTGCCGCCGGGAGGCATGCGATGCGGGAACCCGCCGCGCATTTGTGGCGTTCCCGCATCGCTCCAGTGTGAACCCAGCCTAATAAGCGATCGTTTTTCTGATCGCTGTATTAGTGTCACAGGTGACGCTAGTTAGGCAGGTAGGTATTTAGGTTCGCTGCAGCTTTTTATAGCGCCAGGGACCCCCATATACTACCGCATAAAGCCCCCTGATTGCCCCCTAGTTAACCCTTTCACCAGTGATCACCATATAACTGTTACAGGTGACGCTGGTTGGTTAGTTATTTTTTTATAGTTTCAGGGCACCCGCCATTTATTACCTAGTCTCACTAGTGTACCCCTAAATTTAGGGGTGTCTACTTTCCAAAATGGGGTCATTTGGGGGGGGTTTGTGCCATCTTGGCATTTTATGGCCTTCAAAACTGTAACGCCCTTAGAAAGCCTGAAGGCGGTGCTTGGTTTTCGGGGCCCCGTACGCGGCTAGGCTCCCAAAAAGTCCCACATATGTGGTATCCCCGTACTCTGGAGAAGCAGCAGAATTTATTTTGGGGTGTCATTTCACATATGCCCATGGCATGCGTGAGCAATATATCATTTAGTGACAACTTTGTGAAAAAAAAAAAAAAAAGTTTGTAATTTTCCCGCAACTTGTGGCAAAATATAAAATATTCCATGGACTCAACATGCCTCTCAGCAAATAGCTTGGGGTGTCTACTTTCTAAAATGGGGTCATTTGTGGGGGTTTTGTGCCATCTTGGCATTTTATGGCCTTCAAAACTGTAATAGGTAGTGAGAAGTGAACTCAAAAATTTACGCCCTTAGAAAGCCTGAAGGCGGTGCTTGGTTTTCGGGGCCCCGTACGCGGCTAGGCTCCCAAAAAGTCCCACATATGTGGTATCCCCGTACTCAGGAGAAGCAGCAGAATTTATTTTGGGGTGTCATTTCACATATGCCCATGGCATGCATGAGCAATATATCATTTAGTGACAACTTTGTGAAAAAAAAAAAAAAAAAAAAAAAGTTTGTAATTTTCCCGCAACTTGTGGCAAAATATAAAATAAGCCATGAACTCAACATGCCTCTCAGCAAATAGCTTGGGGTGTCTACTTTCTAAAATGGGGTCATTTGTGGGGGTTTTGTGCCATCTTGGCATTTTATGGCCTTCAAAACTGTAATAGGTAGTGAGAAGTGAACTCAAAAATTTACGCCCTTAGAAAGCCTGAAGGCGGTGCTTGGTTTTCGGGGCCCCGTACGCGGCTAGGCTCCCAAAAAGTCCCACATATGTGGTATCCCCGTACTCTGGAGAAGCAGCAGAATTTATTTTGGGGTGTCATTTCACATATGCACATGGCATGCGTGAGCAATATATCATTTAGTGACAACTTTGTGAAAAAAAAAAAAAAAGTTTGTAATTTTCCCGCAACTTGTGGCAAAATATAAAATATTCCATGGACTCAACATGCCTCTCAGCAAATAGCTTGGGGTGTCTACTTTCTAAAATGGGGTCATTTGTGGGGGTTTTGTGCCATCTTGGCATTTTATGGCCTTCAAAACTGTAATAGGTAGTGAGAAGTGAACTCAAAAATTTACGCCCTTAGAAAGCCTGAAGGCGGTGCTTGGTTTTCGGGGCCCCGTACAAGGCTAGGCTCCCAAAAAGTCCCACATATGTGGTATCCCCGTACTCAGGAGAAGCAGCAGAATTTATTTTGGGGTGTCATTTCACATATGCCCATGGCATGCATGAGCAATATATCATTTAGTGACAACTTTGTGAAAAAAAAAAAAAAAAAAAAAAAGTTTGTAATTTTCCCGCAACTTGTGGCAAAATATAAAATAAGCCATGAACTCAACATGCCTCTCAGCAAATAGCTTGGGGTGTCTACTTTCTAAAATGGGGTCATTTGTGGGGGTTTTGTGCCATCTTGGCATTTTATGGCCTTCAAAACTGTAATAGGTAGTGAGAAGTGAACTCAAAAATTTACGCCCTTAGAAAGCCTGAAGGCGGTGCTTGGTTTTCGGGGCCCCGTACGCGGCTAGGCTCCCAAAAAGTCCCACATATGTGGTATCCCCGTACTCAGGAGAAGCAGCAGAATTTATTTTGGGGTGTCATTTCACATACGCCCATAGCATGTGTGAGCAATATATCATTTAGTGACAACTTTGTGTAAAAAAAAAAAAAATATTTTTTTTTTTTGTCATTATTCAATCGCTTGAGGCAAAAAAATAAAATATTCAATGGGCTCAACATGCCTCTTATTATTTTCCTTAGGGGGTCTACTTTCCAAAATGGGGTCATTTGGGGGGGTTTTGTACTGCCCTGCCATTTTAGCACCTCAAGAAATGAGATAGGCAGTCGTAAACTAAAAGCTGCGTAAATTCCAGAAAACGTACCTTAGTTTGTAGATGTGACAACTTTTGCGCAAACCAATAAATATACAATTATTGACTTTTTTTTTACCAAAGACATGTGGCTGAATACATTTTGGCCTAAATGTATGACTAAAATTGAGTTTATTGGATTTTTCTAATAACAAAAAGTAGAAAATATCATTTTTTTTCAAAATTTGCGGTCTTTTTACGTTTATATCGCAAAAAATAAAAATCGCAGAGGCAATCAAATACCATCAAAAGAAAGCTCTATTTGTGGGAAGAAAAGGACGCAAATTTTGTTTGGGTACAACATTGCATGACCGCGCAATTACCAGTTAAAGCAGCGCAGTGCCAAAGTGTAAAAAGACCTCTGGTCATTTACCAGCAAAATGGTCCGGTCTGAAAGTGGTTAAAGCAATCTACTGAGCTGGCCAGAACCACCTCTGGCGGGAGTCTATTCCACATTTTCACAGCTCTTACTGTGAAGAAACCTTTCCGTATTTGGAGATGAAATCTCTTTTCCTCTAGACGTAAAGAGTGCTCTCTTGTCCTCTGTGATGACCTTAAAGTGAATAACTCAACACCAAGTTCACTATATGGACCACTTATATATTTGTACATGTTGATCATATCCCCCCTTAATCTCCTCTTCTCAAGAGTGAGTAAATCGAGTTCCTCTAATCTTTCCTCATAGCTGAGCTCCTCCATGCTGCTTATCAGTTTGGTTGACCTTCTCTTTTTGAGATGCATTCCATGTTAATAATTATGCTACCAAAATTAATGTGTGCTGTAAAGTGCCTCCAGCATTGCTCCTGTTTCTTCTTGCTAGAGGCTGCCATTTTGCAGAAGCCCAGAGCCCCTAAACAGCAGAAAATCTTTAGGCTGTCAGTAGATCAGCCTCTACAAATTCACCACAGTGCCAAAAAACAGAGAGCAACTGAGCATGTGCAGAGCGGGGTGAGACATTGTATTATTGAATTTTAAACCACATAGGTGCTTATTTTTAATGTTTTACATAGATATACCAACAAAAGGGGCCAGCCTGAAAAGACCCAGCTTGGACTTAATTTTAATTGTAACGTTCCACTTTAAATTTACTTGTGTTAAACTTTTTTTGTACATTTCTTCAGTTGCTTCCTGGTTTCTAGCCTAGGTCAAAAAGGTTCTCCTACATCCCATAAGTCTTATTGCCATTTTTTTGTTTCTTTCATCTGGAGGAGAGGAGGAGGGATTTTCTCAGCTAAACACACCGTCCTGGATGCAGGTCTGGTCTAAGGGATGGCTTCCAGGAAGTAAATGCTATGACTTCTGCCCTCAAGATGGCAGGAGCTAGAAATGCGAGGGGGGTATTTTTCAAAGTGATTTCTCAACAAATAGAGCATGGAGACATGGATGGATGAGTTTGCTTTGAATATTAAAAATTAATTAAATGGAATTTTCAGTTTGTTAATATAGTTTAGTTCAATTTTAACACCACAGTGTCATGGTTATGCAGTAATCTTCCTCTGTCTGCTTACCTCTCCTCATGTGTTCAGACTAAGAGGCCAGCCACTTCCACCTGGTGGTTTTTTATAACCTCTCCTCTAAGCATGGCTCCACCCCAGGCCCTATCAGGGAACCCTATATTAACCTGTGCACTGCAAGCCAGCGGTGCTGATCAACCATTGTGTATTCACTATGTTTGGCTTCCTATTTCCTGCTTGCCGTGTGCTCTACGTTTGTCTCTGCTACCAACCTTGGCGTGTTCTCGACTATTCCTGTCTGCTTGTGACCTTGACCTTTTTGGAATGTCCCCGACTATCCCTGTCTGCCTGTGACCCTGAACCTTTGGCGTGTACTCTGTTGTTCCTGTCTGCTAGTTGCCCTGACCTCTGCCTTATCCCTTTACTATCCTTGTTGTTCCAACCTGCTGTTTCCTTCTCCTGTAATCTACCGTGAGCTGTAAGACCTTAGGGGCCACGACCTGGAGCTAGACTGCAGCAAAGTCCATCCTCACCACTGGAGGCCCTGGTGAACACCTGCTGGCTCTTAGACTCCGCGCCCTGCGAAATCTATGCTCCAGCTCCCACTGGGATCTGTGTTAGTGATCCAGTAGACCTCCTTCCTGAATCTACCTGGGTACAATCCGCAGCAGTCAGTCCTAGGGTCCACTATCTTAGCGGTGCTCTTCCGATTCCTACGGAGTGCATCTGTCACCTGCTCTTAGGTGACCTTACACACAGCTATTCTTCCCAATGGGAAACCATGCTCTTTGTAGCCATCTGGGCAAAAAGTTGGCTTTATCAATAGACATGCTGCTGGTCCCAGTGTCTGTGTGTAGGTATTGGAAGACAATAATTGTTGTACATTGGTATGTCTGAAGGTTCTCAAATTGGTTGGCAAGATTGACCCCAACAGCTGACTAATAAATACTTGAATTCATTCTGTGTTCTGCTGGATAGAGAAGCAATACATATCAATTATTCATTTTATTTATTTTTTTATTTAAAACTTAAGATCTTTTTTTCTGGTGTTCTGCAGAAAAGATTCTATGGGCCTCAGAAGAGGAAGATGATGTTCCTGGGACTGATCCGATTGGGAGTTTGGCAGAATTTCCGCAGGGCCTGGAAAGCTGGATTTGAAGGGAACCTTGAAGGGGAAGGTCTTATCCTTGGAGGGGTGTTTGTGATTGGCTCTGGAAATCAGGTGACTAACTAGTGTAAATAAATCCTACTAATGAACTGTTGCTTGTTTAATTATAATACAGTTAAGAGAATAGGTCATGCTTATGTTTTTCTGTGCAATAGTCAAAACGTGTAAGCCATCCCACGATGACTATGTCAGCGCATCGTGAATATGCCTGTTTACATTTTTAGCATGAAGATTGTGCCTTCTTCTCATCTCTTGACCAAAAGTCATGGGTGGCTTTATACTGTGCACTTTTTCTTCTGATGAAGGGGACAGAAAAGCAACACTGGACTAAAGGCTGGTGCAGCTCTTGGCCAACACTCATGAAGATAGCTTTACACAGGAATGAGTTGTGTTATTTATTGATTGTAAAAAAAGAAAAAGAGCCCCAGGGTAACCTTTCTTAAAATTTCAACCATGATGTTTCTCTTTCAAGTACACTTCTTACAAGAGGAGTAAGAATGTTCATCAGAAGCCGGTTGTTACACCGCATACTGATACTCGTCCAGTTCCTGCTGAACTTGCCGAATTTTGGTATGTGTGTACTGGTCTTTTGTTGGCGTACAGTGACAGACGGAGTACCATTTTTTTAATGGTTTTTTTTGCCACCACTACCCTCCCCACCTGTCACTTGTTAACCTCTTCCCTTTAACATAGAAACAGCATATATGCAGTCCTATGTAAACACTTTTACGTGCTGACAGCGTGCGCTGTGCGCTCTCCCAGCACAGTTACGGAAACGGAGCTTTCTGTGACTTTTTATGTGACTTCTGTGACAGCCAACCAAATGCCCGCCTCCATCCGAAGGGCTGAGAGGTGGCAGCGAGAAGGGGTTAAGGATGCTGTCGACTTCACAGCCAACAGCCTCCAAGCAGCCAAGGATGCTGGCAGTGGGTGGAGCTTGGTGGAAAAGCTCACACACTAATTCTTATCAGGTCTACTCTCTCCTTTTGAGTGATAACATGCATTGGGCAGATTCTATAGCCAATAGCAGGCTGTCTGTTAGCTATGGATCTGTTAACTGCCTGATGTTGGTCACAAGGGAAGCAGACCTGATGGGGAACTAGGGCATGTGAATTCCCCCAAGATTTATGTACCGGTTTACAACAGATACATGAA
This sequence comes from Lithobates pipiens, assembly GCF_037356315.1. Classification (NCBI taxonomy): domain Eukaryota; kingdom Metazoa; phylum Chordata; class Amphibia; order Anura; family Ranidae; genus Lithobates; species Lithobates pipiens. Next base: position 143,640,980 of record NW_027507787.1, on the reverse strand, counting down.
TTTGTCCCCTGCACCAACATTTATCGTGTGGAGGCACATCTAAATTCTAATGGGTGTCTTAGATAGACGCTGATAGTATTGTCTTACATAGAGATATCCAACACAGCCAGAACCAAAAAAGTATTCATAGTTTCATATTTAGTAAGGTTGAATACCAGTCCATCCAGTTCAACCCTAGTGAGTGTCTACAATTGTCCCTATCCCTGTACATTGCACACTCACATCAGTCCCTACCCTCAAAGAGCCAACAATCCAAGGTCCTCACCAATTTTGGACAGAAGCCAATTAACCTACCTGCGTGTCTTTGGATTGTGGGAGGAAACCGGAGTACCCAGGCGAAGCCCACGCAGGTACAGGGAGAACATGCAAACTCCAGGCAGGTAGTGTTGTGGTTGGGATTTGAACCAGCAACCCTTCTTACTGCTAAGCGAGAGAGCTACCCACTACACCACTGTGCTGCCACAGTTTTTTGTTTAATTACAGTACTATGGGGTTGATTTACTAAAACTGGAGAGTACAAAATATGGCCCAGCTGTACATAGAAACCAATACGTTTCTAGATTTTTTTTTTTTTTTTTTTTTTTTTTTTGTCAAAGCTTGAACAAGCTGAAGTTAGAAGCTGATTGGCTACCATGCACAGTTGCACCCGATTTGGCACTTTCCTGTTTTAGTAAATCGATCCCTATCTCAAATCAAGCGAAAAATCGGAAAATCAAATTAATATGACTTTGTTCTCTTTACAATATTAACTCAAGTTGAGCACCTACTGAAAATAGTTTCAAATTCCTGTGTGGTGTTGTGATTAGCCCTGGGGGTTTTTAGTACAGGGGTCCTGAATTCAAATCGCAACGGGAATTTGGAGTCTGGATGGAGTCTGCATATTTTCTTTTTTGATTTGATGTTTCTGGGCACAATTCAAAACTTACGGGACATTTAATAGGCTACTATCATTGAGGGCATCTTGTTAGAACTGTATATATGGTAGGGGCATAAAATTGTAAGCCACTTCTGTATGGGTCTGGGTACTGTCAGGCCAAGGTGACTGACAATGAATAAAATAATAAATATAGTACTGGGAGTTGTCAGCTAGAATTTCTCAATAGCTCATACAGGGACGGACTGACAACTCATGAGGCCCCCAGGCAATAGGAGATTATGGGGCCCCTGGCAATCAGATTATGGGGCCACACAGTATACATGCACAGTAAACAATCACTGTATATACATTCATGTACACACAGTATGCACAGACTTGTTTCTATTGGCTGAGAAGGTACCGGAGAGGTGGGGCAGCTATAATTTCAGGACATTTCAGAGACAGATGTAAAAAAAAAAACACAGATTTTAACATACTGTCCCTGGTTTTACTGAGGCTGTCAACCTTGATGGGTCCCTCGGACAGTGCCCGAATGGTCAGTCTGCCCCTGAGCTCGTTACATAGTAAGGTTGAACAAAGACACCAGTCCATCCAGTTCAACCTGAGTGAGTGTCTACAATTGTTCCTATCCCTGTACATTGCACACTCACATCAGTCCCTACCCTCAAGGAGCCCACAATGCCAGGTCCCCATTCATATACTAGGGTCAATTTTGGACAGAAGCCAATTAACCTACCTGCATGTCTTTGGAGTGGGGGAGGAAACCGGAGTACCCAGAGGAAACCCATGCAGGCACAGGGAGTGTCGTGTTTGGGATTTGAACCATCGACCCTTCTTACTGCTGGGCAAGAGTGCTAACCACTACACCACTGTGGCACCCACTAATGGTGGAACTGTAGGCTGACACCCAAAATCAGCCGATGCAATGAGGTGGGTGGGAGTTACAAAAATATAATTTAGGAATTGTTTTATGCTTGCTTAAACAAATGTGTATTATTTTAGTCTTTCATTTTCTGTTTGGTTTTATAAACTCGGTAGATGGAAAGTTGTGCTCATCAAGATGTAGTAAAGCCCTACCTACTACTCCTCAATAGCGTATTCGCATCATTATTGGTAGTAACAAAAATACATTAGATACTGTTGCTACAATAGTTTATATTTAGGTTGGGTTCAGACTATTTTGAGGAAGATCACCCACAAACATTCCATGCTTTCCTTGTCCTCAAGGCACAATCTTGTTTACCAAAGGTGTTGAAAGCCGCTTTAACAAAAGGATCCTTGGTGACTAATTTCTGCTTTAACATTTGAGAATTGAGCTTATTATTATCATTTCAATGCAAACGCAGCTGACGGAGTGTACGGCTTCAAGGAGAAATACTTGAAATAGCACGATTGTGTTTCTTATAACATTTTGTTTCACTATTTCCAGGGAATTCTTCTGGAGCATCGTGAGAAGGAATTTGGAGATAAGGCAAACTTGACGGCTATACTTGAAGCTGCTAAGAAGATCAAGCAGTCAGGATCCCATTAAAGGCGTGGAAGCTGCCACTGAGAGCAGCAGTCGTTAAACTGTGGCCCCCTTGGCCTGTCTTTACATGATGTTCTGTGTGGAACAATAATTTACAGATGTTATTTATTTTTCTGCTGACTATAATTTTCTTTTTTTTTTTTCTTTTTTTTTTTATTAGGCAGTGTAGAGAACAATGATAATGTGAAAAATGCAAAAACCCATATTAATCAGATTTCTGTTTGCTATAGTCCATTTAAAGGATTTCTGATTGGCTGCTGACAAAAATGACAGTTTTTGCATTATCGTCTTTCTTTGTATTTGCTTACTAAATAGTCCTGTTTGTGGAATGCTAGACTTGGAACGAGGTTCAGCTGTGATATTCCAGTATCTTATATTACGACAACACAAAGATGATTGATAACTTGGGGGATTTTTTTTTTTTTAATGATAGGGATGATGGGTTTGGAGGGCATGTGAAAACACTACCTATTTTTTTTATCTACTACAGCTGAAATTTACAACCGTGCACACTTCCAAATATCTTCAAATGTCACGCCAGGCAAGCTGGATGAGATCTGAAGATGGAAGTGCTGGCTATTTATAATATAGAGTAGAAAAATACATGCCACTCCAGCCCTTATGCAAGGGTATAGAGGTAGTGCCATATCAGCAGCCCCGGAATCTGAAGCGGCTTTCTCCAAAGAATAATCCAAAACATGGCAAAATTACATAACCATCTGCTGCAACTGTATTTATTGTACAGTGCACATTAAGTTAGGTTACAGAGCCTTGGCGTTTTCATGCATTGGCATGTCAATTTTAGAATAAAGTGGAGTTCCACTCGTTTATACGTTTATTAAAAGTCAGCAGCTACAAAAAGTGTAGCTGCTGACTTTTAATAAAAAGACATTCACCTGTACTATGGTCCAGCGATGCGGGCGCCCGGAGCCCCGCTCCTCTCCCCCTTCTCTCTCCAGTACCAGTGTTTCGTCACATATGGCGACCCGTCACATATGGCTGCCTGCTGGACCACGTGACGTCACCATATGCGTTCCAATTTTTTTTCTTTTTCCAGAATTTTGTGGCCACACCACTGAGTCCAGGTTCAAGTCCCACCATCCAACTGAACATAAAGTCAGATTATAATTATTCCAAGCGAAGTGAGGCCGTGCCCGAAGCGTGGCGAGCGAAGCGAGCCCGAGAGGGGCCCTGTGGCAAAGCGGTCTTACAACAGCGTTGGAACGCATATGGTGGCGTCTCACATGCACACTCCCGCAAAATGTGATGGATCGCCGACTGTGACAAAACACCGGCATTGCAAGTTTGGGCACCAGGCTGTGACAGCTTGCGGCTTCAGAGCTGGGTGCGCATGCGCTAGTTACGCTACGCTCTTTTAGTGGGCAGGCAATCTATTGGGACCTGTGATGTGTTCCAGAAGATTGCAGAGAGAGGGAGGGAGAGGAGGAGTCGCCTAGGGGGCGAGGCAATCCAAGCAGGAAGTGGGAGCTGAGTACCTGTTAAAACTAGGAACCCCTACCCCCCAAAAAAATTCCATGCCAGATGGGGCATGTCCGGGGGCAAGGAGTGCAAAAACGGAAGTTCCACTTTTGGGTGGAACTCTGCTTTAACATGTATGTCAGGGCAATATATAAAAATATATATGTAGTGTATCTAAGCAATAAATGCACATTTCCCTATGTTTAATGAACTGCAAGTACAGAAGATATATAGCAGGGCCCTCTGATTCCTACTGTATTAAAGTGTATTGTATTTGTACTGTCTACCCTCAAGTTGTAAACTGTTGGCGCTATATAAATCCTGTATAATAATAAATGTTGGTCTGCCATTTTTTGGGGAGGCTTGAAAACACTTTTATGGACTGAATGATGTCAGCCCTGCCCAGTTGTCTTTTGATTAAATTCTAAATACCTCCCCCTTTCATCTCCACAACATAGGTAATAATTGTTCTGTAGTCCAAGATGAGAACTAAGAAGGCTAATTGGAGTCATTGAGATGACCCAGAAATTGTGCACCAGGCACAGGACAGATCGGAATTTTTCGACACAGCCAATGGGTATTTTTGCACTCATTAAATATACAATGCAGTGATTTTAATGGTATATTTAAAGGTCCAAAATCGAGCAACAAGGGTTTAGGGTTTAGATACCGATTTAAAGTGATTATAAAGGCACATTTTTTTTTGTAAAATAAACATGTTATACTTACCGTATATACTCGAGTATAGGCCGACCCGAATATAAGCCGAGGCCCCCAATTTACCCCCAAAAAAACTGGCAAACTTATTGACTCGTGTATAAGCCGAGGGTGAGACATGCCTGTCCATCCCTGTGTGTGTGTCCGTCCATCCCTGTGTGTCCGTCCATCCCTGTGTGTCCGTCCATCCCTGTGTGTCCGTCCATCCCTGTGTGTCCGTCCATCCATCCCTGTGTGTGTGTGTGTCCATCCATCCATCCATCCCTGTGTGTGTGTGTCTCCATCCATCCATCCATCCATCCCTGTGTGTGTGTGTCTCCATCCATCCATCCATCCATCCCTGTGTGTGTGTGTCTCCATCCATCCATCCATCCATCCCTGTGTGTGTCTCCATCCATGTGTGTGTGTGTGTGTGTGTGTGTGTGTGTGTGTGTCCAGCCTACCTTTGTCCCGAGCCTCCGTCCCGTGCCTTGCCTCCGTCCCGTGCCGTGCCTTGCCTCCTTGCATCCGTCCATGCCTCCTTGCATCCGTGCATCCATCTGTCGTGCCTTGCCTTGCCCCCGTCCCGTCCCGTCCCGTGCCGTGCCGTCCCGTGCCCTCTTCGTCGGCGGCCATTGTAAAGTTCAAAAGCTGCGCCGCCGCCTTCGCCTGTGATAGGCGGAACACTGAATTTCCCAGCAGCCTGTGTTCCGCCTATCACAGACGTCGTATCATCCTCGTCCGTAGTACGAGGATGATACGATGTCCGTGATAGGCGGAACACAGGCTGCTGGGAAATTCAGTGTTCCGCCTATCACAGGCGAAGGCGGAGCCGGAGGCGCGGCTTTTGAATAGAATGGCCGCTGTCTGTCTGCTCGACACGCTGATCGAGCGGGCAGACAGCGATGACTCGAGTATAAGCCGAGGGGGGCACTTTCAGCCTCAAAAAAGAGGCTGAAAATCTCGGCTTATACTCGAGTATATACGGTACCTGCTCTGTGCATTGGTTTTGGTCCTCCTCTTCTCGGATTCCCCACCAGTGCTCCTGGCCCCTCCTCCCAGCAAAGTGCCCACACAGAGCAAGCCTCTTACTTCAGGGGCATCCGTGCATGCTCGCTCTCAACCGACGCTGTGTGTACATTGATGAACAGAGCATGGCTTGGCCTGCCCCCTCTCACTCCTCACGAGCTGTGATTGACTGCAGCGGGAGCCATTGGCTCCCACTGCTGTCTCTGTCCAATGAGGAGAGAGAGAAAAGAGAGAGAGCCTCTGTTCTTGTGCACATCGCTGGATCAGGCTCAAGCAAGTATTTATGAGGGACTCGATGGGAAGCTGCATGCAGACAGTTTTTTAATTTAATACATAGAATGCATTGAAGTGTTACTAAACCCTCGACCCTGCATTCACTAGATCTGGTCTTCCACAGCACACAAATCATGGAAATGCAATTATTATAGTAAATATAAACTATGAAATATTTTTTCTCATCAGCAGTATATATATAGCAGTCTTGTGACTTCTATCAGTGTCTGGCCAAGCACTGGTTAAAGCTTGTAGGAGACATTTTTATTCTTCTCTGAGGCTGCCTGACACTGGACAGTGCTGATTGGCCCTGTTCTGATCACATGTACCCTCTAGAAAATACACACTAAACTGAGCATGTGCAGAGTGCCTCCAAGGCTCTGTGCTATCAGCAAAGGATTGGAGACTGTGGAAGAAGGGGATCCCACAGCTTTTTTACACAATGTAGATCATTAACCCCTTAGGTTCCACAGTGAGTATAACAAGCATGCTTCACTGCATATACAGACCGATTTTTACTGTTGAGGGTTTAGTAACACTTTAATATGAAAAGAAAACTTCTGCCTTTCGTACCACTTTAATACTAAATCATGAAACTTGGAATTTGATGTAAGCTTTGCAACAAACACAAGTGTGTAGTTTTTACCCAGCTTTTAGAATGACCATTTGCTGTATCAGAAATACAGTGGTATATGGTATTACAAGTCAACAGAATTTGTTCTGTAATGTTGAATCCTGGGTCTGGGTGACAGACGGTGTCACTGACCCCTGTGCCTGTTTAGGACTGGTTAGTCTAATTGAATGGCCTCCTTTTAAGATTTGATTGTCATCCACGTGTAATGCCACCCTGGTGATTTAACCACAATTATTGCAGGGGATGCCTGTAATTTGACCTCAAACTGCAAGGAAAAGAGGTTAACCAATCACACGTGTAGACAATTTCATTTTTTGAGGCATTTTCTACAAGCAGTATACAAAATGCCCCTAGGTCACTGTGGGTACACTTGAATTTATGGGCAGTATTGGAGAAATATAGTTGATGCAGACTGAAATAAAAAGGTAATTTATAATCAAATTTAATTACAACGTGGCTTATGTAGCAATTGTATATGCCATAACAATGTCTGAATAAACAGTTTTCCTGTAAACCATGCCAGTGACATTGCAATAAAGAAACATTTTTGACACTTATTAGCATACTCTGTGAATTACAATATGAGTGGCATGGTATATAATTGATCTTCCACAATGTCTTCATGTACAGGGCTAAGTGAGGACTTGTTTTGAAGCTCAGTTTCTGCACGTTAGGAATTTGTTGCATGTCTATAGTTATGTTATAAAGACCAGTAGCGGCTGGTGCTCAAGATTTTTGGGGGGGCACAAACAAACAAAAAAACCCCTATCAATTGCAGCCTCACTTTGCCCATCAAACACAGCCACTGTGCCCCAAATGTTGCCACTGTGCCCCTTGTGTGCTGCCACTGTACCCCAAATGTTGCCACTGTGCCCCGTGTGTGCTGCACTTACCTTGTCTTTACTGTGCAGTGAGTGAAGGCAGCAGGCGGCGAGCGATGTCCGTTGTCCTCCAAATCAGGCCCCGATGTCTTCTCCCGCGCTCCTCCTCTTGCCTTCTGCAATGATTGGACGCCTGGTAGGTGTCCAATCACAGCGCCTGGGATCTCAGCTAATCAGGTGACAGGTAACACAGACCCGGCAACCTGATTGGCTGAGAGGCGGGTCAGTGTTAGGGAAGCAATGTATTTGGTTCTCTAACACAACACTGTGTAAACAGTGAACGCACGGCAGCGCGCCCGCTGTTTACCCTTTTGGAAGCCTATTAGAGCCCACGGCTCTAATCAGGACGCCTATCAGAACCGACAGCTCTAATCAGGCACTTCTAAAGAAACCCTGCCGCTGTAATTCAGATGCACGGCACCCGACAAGGGGCCGGACACCTGAATAGGGGGCGGCAGCGGCGACAATAGATAGATTCATGCAATGCATGAATCTATCTATTGGTGACAGAGCGGTGCAGGAGAGGAGGGGGTGGCGCTCTTGCACCCTCTATAGACGCACCGCCACTGACAAAGACTAAAATTGAGTTGGCCAAATGTTAGCCATTTCATGTAGTATTATGACTAGTACTGTGATATAGAGAATTGTTAGCTCAGTGGCGAGTGCCTTAATGAGTCATGCCAGTCTGAACTGCAGTTAAAGTCTTTCTGGTCCACTTAAAGAGAAAGTAAACCCTGATGGGTTTTACTTCCTCTTTTGTTTCCTGCAAAGTAAAAGCATAATGGGCTACTATGCATTGCATACTAGCCCATTATGTGCCACTTACCTGCAAACGAAGCCTGCGATGTCCCCACTGGTAGCCACGTCCATCTTCACCCCTCTTCCTTCCGAGGCCGTGGACCCTGGCTCTGTGACTGTCTGGAGTCGCATGATGTCACTCCCGCACATGGGAGCCAACGGTCACGGCACGGGTCCTGTAGGAACGCCACGATCGTGCCCTTTCTTCGTATGGTAAATATCTCCTAAACTGTGCAGGTTTAGGAGATATTTACAGTACCTGCAGGTAAGCATTATTATAGGCTTCGCTGTAGGTAAAAGTGGTATGTAAGGGTTTGCAACCACTTTAACCACTTCAATACCATTACACTTCAATGTAAGTACACCCCCTTCCTGCCCAAGCCAATTTTTTTTTGCTTTCAGCGCTGTCACACTTTGAATGACAATTGCGCAGTCATACTACACTGTACCCAAACACATTTTTTAATATTTTGTCACCACAAATAGAGCTTTCTTTTGGTGGTATTTTATCACTGCTGGGGTTTTTATTTGCACAACAAATAAAAAAAAAAGACAGAAAATGTTGAAAAAAATATGTTTTTCTTTGTTTCCGTCATAAAATGTTGTAAATAAGTACGTTTCCTCCTTCAGTGATGGACACTGATAAGGCATCACTGATGAGCACTGATAAGGTGGCTCCAATGAGGTGGCACTGGTATGCAGCACTGATGGGCGTGGATAGGTGGCACTGAAAGGCTGCCCTGATGGGTACTTATGGGTGGAACTGATAGGTAGCATGGGTGGCACTGCTGGGCATCACTGATCTGGCAGGCATTCATAATGGGCACTGACTGGCACAATTTGTGGCCACTGGCATATATTGGGCACACTGTGGCATCCCTGGTGGCCATGGGGGACATACTTGGCCTTCTGTCTGTTGGGGGGCTTCCCTGGTGGGACACGGCTGATCACATGGTAAAGAGCTTCCGTCAGAGGCTCTTTACCGAGATCGGTGTAGCAGTGAGTCAGACTGACATGCCGCACCACCGATCGCCACGATACGTGCCCCCATGGTCGCACTGGCAGTTGTCCTGCTGGGCATCATATGATGCCCAGTCAGGATAACTGAACCACCGCCTGGCCGTCATTCTGCTATAGGCTGGACGGGAAGTGGTTAAAGAATGTATATAGAACCTTGTGGACTTTACTGGTACCAGAGAAGGACTGTAACACAGAAATTCATAAAAAAGTATATATTTATTACAAAAACGTAAAATATGTAAGCATTTTATTCATAAAATCATAAGGTCAATGCTCATTTTTGGATAATGCAGGTCATATAATTACACCCAACAATATTCCTTTGCTAATATTTCAAGAGTTTGACGCGTTTCACCAACATTGCTTCTTCAGGACCTTAATATCTTGACCGCAAAGAAAATTTGGCATACGCCAATCAAATGGATCACAGAGGAGAAAATCAGCACTGGAACCGGATCATGGTATCAGAATATTTAATCCAATACAGATTATTGTAACCTGGCTTAATGGTACCAACCGTAACCAGCGACAGATTCTGTTTTAGAAACTAGTTATTCCTCTAGGTACATATTTGCAAAGCTGATAACAAAAAGCATGATCAATAGAAACACTCCAAAAGATATACAGCACCTCGATGCTAGATGGTAACTATGTATCTCTTCATATGTTAAAGCGGAGGTCCACCCTAAAATGGACCTCCGCTCATCGGAATCCCCCCCCCCCTCCGGCGCCACAATCGGCACCTTTCAGGGGGGAGGGGAGTGCAGTTACCTGGATAATCCAGGTAACTGCACCCACTTCCGGGCTAGCTCTCTGCGGAAAGGGGCGTACGTTACGCCCCTTTCTGCAAGCGCCCGCCCCCTTCAGCAAGTGCCCCGCTGCCTGCTGGGAAACACACAGCTCCCAGAGGCAGCGGGGACCGTCCGGATTGCGCCACGCGGCTCGCGCATGCGCAGTAGGGAACCGGGAAATTAAGCCGAAAGGCTCCATTTCCTGATTCCCATACCCAAGATGGCGGCGGCACGAGCGAGCGATCGGCTTCGGGTGCCGACATCGCGGGCGCGCTGGACAGGTAAGTGTCACTATTTAAAAGTCAGCAGCTGCAGTATTTGTAGCTGCTGGCTTTTAAAAAAAAAAAAAAAAAAAAAACGCGGAGTCCCGGTGGACTCCCGCTTTAAGCTGACCCACTGCAACAGACAGTCCACTAAGCCTCCAGCAGATGTACAGCGCCATCCATGGGGGATTTGTGGGTAGCATTCTAGTAGATCACAGACTCAGCAATATAATGCAATTCCAGGTTGCAGCAAGCATGCATTAAAAAGGGTATTTACAGATAAAACTATAATTCTACCAATACCACTCAATCCTCAGGAAGGATGTCCTTGAACTGAAGCGAATCCAGAGAAGGGCAACAAAGCTATATATGAAGAACCACAACAAACATTAAACTTATTCTCCCTGGAAAAAAAAAAGACACCTAAAAGAGGAGTATGAGATTCACATTTTGTGAATCATATTTATCTAGGTGGATGCAGCATCAGTCCGATGCTGCATCTGTCCCCCGCCAACTCTACGAACGAGAACTGAGCGATCAAACATTGCTGATTGCTCGGTTCTCACAGCTTTCTGCCCCGCTGCGCTCACTGGAGTGCTGGGCTGTGGAAAGGGCGGAAACTGAGAGGTGGGTGCTGGTCCAGGTATGTGGGCGGATCCCGACAGCATAGTCGCCATCCTTCCCAAGCCTGGAGCTGCTCTTTGACGTTCACTGTCTGCTGAAAACAGGTCACAGGAGTGCAAAACAAAACTACACCCCTGTGATCCACAGGAAAGTACAGCCAAACAAGCTTTGGCTGTAATTCTCTTTTAAGAGGGGAAATATAGCGAAATATACAAATCTGTGAATGATGACTCTAGTATCCATAGAAAACTATTTAACCTAAGGTCAGTAAAGAAGACACTCAATTAAGGTTGAATCTTAACCACTTGCCGACCGCCGCACGACGATATACGTCGGCAGAATGGCACGGGCAGGCATATGGGCGTATATATAAGTCCCTGCCTGCCCGCGGGTGGGGGGCCCGATCGGGCCCCCCCCCGGTGCCAGCGGCGGTCGGCATTCCTTCGAGAGCGATTCGGGATGAGGGGGCGGCCATCCATTCATGGCCACCCCCTCGCGATCGCTCTCGACGAATGGAAATCCTCCGTGACATCACTTCCTCTCCTGTAATGTAAACACAGGAGAGGAAGTGATGTATTCTTTCCTCCGTGTCGGTATTTTTCGTTCCGGCACCGAGGAGAGAGGTTCGGTGAGTTGCACCAACACACCACACATACAGTAGAACATGCCAGGCACACTCACACCCCCCCTTTACCCCCCGATCACCCCCCCAATTACCCCTGCCCCCCCAGTCACAGTGACACCAATTGCTTTTTTTTTTTTTTTTTTTTTGCATTGGTGTCATTTGTGACTGTAATAACTGTTAGGGCAGTTAGGGTTAGCCCCCTTTAGTTCTAATGTGCCCCCCTAACCCCCCCAATAAAGGTTTAACCCCGTGATCACCCCCCGTCGCCAGTGTCACTAAGGCTGGGTTCACATTGCAGCGGTTTGAGAACGGATGTGATTCGCACCGCACTGCAGTGCAAATCACATCCGATCTCTGTGCGATTCGAGTTCAGCCATACAGATAGTCGCAAACTCGCACGGGACCCTTTTTTTGGTCCGCAGCAGAATCGGATCGCATGGGTGTTCACACCATGCGATCCGAGTTTGCAGATCGCACTGCGATATGCGAACTGATCTGGGGGTGTCATTAACATTTCACTGACACTCCCAGCAGTTCGCATAGGGCAGTGTGAACTGCCGCCGGGAGGCATGCGATGCGGGAACCCGCCGCGGATTCGTGGCGTTCCCGCATCGCTCCAGTGTGAACCCAGCCTAATAAGCGATCATTTTTCTGATCGCTGTATTAGTGTCACAGGTGACGCTAGTTAGGCAGGTAGGTATTTAGGTTCGCCGCAACTTTTTATAGCGCCAGGGACCCCCATATACTACCGCATAAAGCCCCCTGATTGCCCCCTAGTTAACCCTTTCACCAGTGATCACCATATAACTGTTACAGGTGACGCTGGTTGGTTAGTTATTTTTTTATAGTTTCAGGGCACCCGCCATTTATTACCTAATAAAGGTTTAACCCCCTGATCACCCGGCGGGTGTCATTTGTGACTGTAATAACTGTTAGGGCAGTTAGGGTTAGCCCCCTTTAGTTCTAAGGTACCCCCCTAACCCCCCCAATAAAGGTTTAACCCCGTGATCACCCCCCGTCGCCAGTGTCACTAAGGCTGGGTTCACATTGCAGCGGTTTATGAGAACGGATGTGATTCGCACCGCACTGCAGTGCAAATCACATCCGATCTCTGTGCGATTCGAGTTCAGCCATACAGATAGTATGGCTGAATTCGTGTCGCACCCGCCGCAAACTCGCACGGGACCCTTTTTTTGGTCCGCAGCAGAATCGGATCGCATGGGTGTTCACACCATGCGATCCGAGTTTGCAGATCGCACTGCGATATGCGAACTGATCTGGGGGTGTCATTAACATTTCACTGACACTCCCAGCAGTTCGCATAGGGCAGTGTGAACTGCCGCCGGGAGGCATGTGATGCGGGAACCCGCCGCGCATTCGTGGCGTTCCCGCATCGCTCCAGTGTGAACCCAGCCTAATAAGCGATCGTTTTTCTGATCACTGTATTAGTGTCACAGGTGACGCTAGTTAGGCAGGTAGGTATTTAGGTTCGCCGCAGCTTTTTATAGCGCCAGGGACCCCCATATACTACCGCATAAAGCCCCCTGATTGCCCCCTAGTTAACCCTTTCACCAGTGATCACCATATAACTGTTACAGGTGACGCTGGTTGGTTAGTTATTTTTTTTATAGTTTCAGGGCACCCGCCATTTATTACCTAGTGTACCCCTAAATTTAGGGGTGTCTACTTTCCAAAATGGGGTCATTTGGGGGGGGTTTGTGCCATCTTGGCATTTTATGGCCTTCAAAACTGTAACGCCCTTAGAAAGCCTGAAGGCGGTGCTTGGTTTTCGGGGCCCCGTACGCGGCTAGGCTCCCAAAAAGTCCCACATATGTGGTATCCCCGTACTCAGGAGAAGCAGCAGAATTTATTTTGGGGTGTCATTTCACATATGCCCATTGCATGCGTGAGCAATATATCATTTAGTGACAACTTTGTGAAAAAAAAAAAAAAAGTTTGTAATTTTCCCGCAACTTGTGGCAAAATATAAAATATTCCATGGACTCAACATGCCTCTCAGCAAATAGCTTGGGGTGTCTACTTTCTAAAATGGGGTCATTTGTGGGGGTTTTGTGCCATCTTGGCATTTTATGGCCTTCAAAACTGTAATAGGTAGTGAGGAGTGAAGTCAAATATTTACGCCCTTAGAAAACCTGAAGGCGGTTCTTGGTTTTCGGGGCCCCGTACGTGGCTAGGCTCCCAAAAAGTCCCACATATGTGGTATCCCCGTACTCAGGAGAAGCAGCAGAATTTATTTTGGGGTGTCATTTCACATATGCCCATAGCATGTGTGAGCAATATATCATTTAGTGACAACTTTGTGAAAAAAAAATAAAAAAAAATTAAAGTTTGTAATTTTCCCGCAACTTGTGGCAAAATATAAAATATTCCATGGACTCAAAATGCCTCTCAGCAAATAGCTTGGGGTGTCTACTTTCTAAAATGGGGTCATTTGTGGGGGTTTTGTGCCATCTTGGCATTTTATGGCCTTCAAAACTGTAATAGGTAGTGAGGAGTGAAGTCAAATATTTACGCCCTTAGAAAACCTGAAGGCGGTTCTTGGCTTTCGGGGCCCCGTACGCGGCTAGGCTCCCAAAAAATCCCACACGTGTGGTATCCCCGTACTCAGGAGAAGCAGCAGAATTTATTTTGGGGTGTCATTTCACATATGCCCATAGCATGTGTGAGCAATATATCATTTAGTGTCAACTTTGTGTAAAAAAAAAAAATATATATATTTTTGTCATTATTCAATCGCTTGAGGCAAAAAAATAAAATATTCGATGGGCTCAACATGCCACTTATCAATTTCCTTAGGGGGTCTACTTTCCAAAATGGGGTCATTTGGGGGGGTTTTGTACTGCCCTGCCATTTTAGCACCTCAAGAACTGAGATAGGCAGTCGTAAACTAAAAGCTGCGTAAATTCCAGAAAACGTACCTTAGTTTGTAGATGTGACAACTTTTGCGCAAACCAATAAATATACAGTTATTGACTTTTTTTTTACCAAAGACATGTGGCTGAATACATTTTGGCCTAAATGTATGACTAAAATTGAATTTATTGGATTTTTCTAATAACAAAAAGTAGAAAATATCATTTTTTTTCAAAATTTGCGGTCTTTTTCCATTTATATCGCAAAAAATAAAAATCGCAGAGGCAATCAAATACCATCAAAAGAAAGCTCTATTTGTGGGAAGAAAAGGACGCAAATTTTGTTTGGGTACAACATTGCATGACCGCGCAATTACCAGTTAAAGCAGCGCAGTGCGAAATTGTAAAAAGACCTCTGGTCATTTACCAGCAAAATGGTCCGGTCTGAAAGTGGTTAAACTGCGTAAAGAGGTTCTTTGCTGTTATGCTGTGTACACACGATCGGAAATTCGGGCAGCAAAAGACCAATGAGAGATCATGTGTATGCTCCATCTGACTTGAAAAATTATTTCTTTTTCACAAGCTATTATAATTAATTGTACTAGGCACGTCATATCACTAATTATTTAAGCTATTTAAATGAACAGCGCCACACCTACCTCTATTTTCTTTTTCTCCTCCATCTGACTTTTGCTGCCCGAATTTCGGCCAGCAAAAGATTGAGAACATGTTCTCAATTTTTCGGTCGGAAAAAGTTCCTAACCGAAAATGCGTTCGTGTGTATGCAATTCTGATGTGCAAAAACTCACGTATGCTCAGATTCAACTACGAGAAGGAAGCTGTTGGCTACTGGCTATTGAATTTCTTTTTTCTAGCCCCGTCGTGCGTTTTGTACGTCACTGCATTCCTGACTGGAATTTGGTGTGACCGTGTGTATGCAAGACAGCTTGAGCGAAATCCCGTCGGAATTCCGTTGGGAAAACCATCAAAGCTTTTTCCAACCATAATTCTGATCGTTTGTACGCGGCATTAAGGCAGTAACGAAGTAGAACCCCTTTCCACAGTTAGTGGTGTCAGCAGGCTTTGTTGATAAACTAATGTGTTAGAATAATTAATTAATATATGCATTTTTTAGGGATATATTCAAAAATGGTAGGGACATGTACAAACACACACACAAAGGATGGACTGTTGTCTTTATTTAACCTTACCAACTATAACCACATCACAAGGCCTAAAAGCAAAAAAATATGTAATTATTGTTCCTATAATAAATGATTAATATTGGGGACAATGGCCCTGAAAACTTATAAAGACAAAGGTTTGCCTATTATTTTTGTAAATGTATATGCACAATATTTGGTACCACTACACAAGTATCTTTAAAGGATAACCTAACTAAAAAGAAAAAAAAAATATTGCAACTTATTAGTGATTAAATATACTGTAGATGCATTACTTTCCATTTTTCAGATTTATATTCTGTTCAGTAAATACAATTATCAGCTGATTTTGCCAGAAATTCATTGTCTTTCCTGTGAGCAGAAGAGATAGCAAAAACAATCTTATTTTTGTTCGTCCAACTCTGTGATCTACAAACTGTGGCCCTGGGGCCGGTTGCAGCCCTTTGCTTACCTTTATCAGGCCCCTGAGGCATCATTTTTCCTGCCACCGACACCAACAATGGAGCACTACTCCTTCCACTGACACCAACAATGGAGCACTACTCCTTCCTCTGACACCAAAAATGGAGCACTACTCCTTCCACTGACACCAACCATGGGGTATAATTCCTTCCACTGACACCAATGATGGGGCATAATTCCTTCCACTGACAACAAAAATGGGGCACTATTCCTCCCAACAACACTATTTCTCTAGATCTGGCAATGTTTTTTCCACTGGGCACAATCTGGCCCCCGTGAACTCTGAAGGACAGTAAACTGGCTTTTTTTTTTAGAAAGTTTGGAGACCCCTGGTCTAGCCCCCAAGGAGATGAACAAAGGGGCAGACATGTTAAAGTGGAGTTCCACCCAAAATGGAACTTCTGCTTTAAGTACTGGAGACCCCTTGACATGGCACATTTGGCATGTAATATTTTTGGGGGGGAGCAGGTACTCAGCTGGCGCCATTTTTTTGGGGGGGGGAGTGGGTACCCAGCTGACGCTGCAAGGAAGATCACCTCTTCCTCCCTGTAATGTTCTGGGACACGTCACAGGTCCCAGAAGATTGCCCGGCCATTCAAAGTCAGTGGCTTGTGCATGCACAGTGCACACCCGGCTGTGACGCGCCACTGAGAGGAAGGGAAGAGGAGCGGGCCTTCATGCGCCCACATCGCTGGACCATGGGACAGGTGAGTGTCTGACAAGGGCGGACTGACAACTCATGGGGCCCCCGGGCAATAGGAGATTATGGGGCCCCCAGGCAATCAGAGATTATGGGGCCACACAGTATACAATCACACAGTATACAGAGACATGTTTCTTTTGGCTGAGAAGGTACTGGAGAGGTGAGGCAGCTATAATCTCTGGATTTTTAGACCAAAAGGATGTCGGTAAGGGACATTTCAGAGACAGATGTAAAAAAAAAAAACAGATTTTTACATACTGTCCCTGGTTTTACTGAGGCTGGCAACCCTGATGGGGCCCCTGGGCAGTGCCCGAGTGGCCGAATGGTCAGTCCGCCCCTGGTGTCTGATTGTCTACACTTTTTGTAGCTGCTGACTTTTAAATGGGTGGAACTCCGCTTTAATGTCGAGTGTGAAGGGCAATCATGGCTCCCTTCAAAGACACAGCATAAGAGTGAGTATAACCACCGACAGACAGGAAGCGCGGCATTTGCAGGATTACTAGGTTTAAATAAAGTGCAAAATGTCTACAAAATTGAGTTAATGCAACTAGCACATCTAAGGGCCGGTAAGCTGCAATATATTACATTTCCGTTTTTGGGTTTTGATAAACTTTAAAGTAAACCTGTGAAATTCAAAACATATTTAAATTGTCCAGGTTTGTGAAATTAACACTTTAACTCTGTTATTGGCCTTGAGCGCCACATTAGTAAAAGCAGATGCCACAATATACCTGCTTCGAATAAATAGCTGCCGGAAGGGGATTATGGTGTGAGTTCATGTGGTTGTGTTAGGAAAATTTGTGCATATTTGTTTAGGTGAAAGAAAAGCCTATTTTTATCCTAACTAACTATTAGCATGCATGGGATTTAAAAGTATCCAATCCTCATTTATTTTAAATGACACGCTGAAAGGATTGCTGAATTAATCTTGTTGAAAGGTTGACATCCAGGTAGGTTATATAACAAAGAGAAAACTTCACTGATACCGGTGAGACACTTGAGAATTCATCTTCAATTACTTCTTGCTCTGGGCTGTTTACTATTGCTGAGTGTACCTGACATGCCTAGGCAAAAAGATTTTCTCCAATCCTGTACATGAATACTTAACTAAGATTAAACAAATAGTTCACCTTTTCCCTTTTGAATTGAAGACCTCCAGTATTGATTTTGATCTTGGAAACAAACATAGAAACCTAAACCGGTTATTATCTAGTATAAAATCTAGCGTGAAGTACTTTAAATTCTACTGGAGACAGATGGGCTACTCTGCTGGCATCGAGAACAGTTTTTCAGATTAGATGCAATATCTGTCTGTGTTATGTTTCCAGGTAATAAAACAATAGATAAATCATGCAAATTTCATTTTTCTAGGTATTAATTTATAGCTTCAACATTGTGCAGTTCTTTTTACGCCCTGTACACACGGTCGGAAATTCCGATGGAAAAAGTCCGATCGGATTATGTTGTCGGAAAATCCAATTGTGTGTGGGCTCCATCTGACTTTTTCCGTTGGATTTTCCGACGCACAAAGTTTTAGAGCAGGATTTAACATTTTTCCGACAACGAAATCCGATCGCATAAATTCTGATCGTGTGTAGACAATTTCTGACGGACAAAGTGCCACGCATGCTCAGAATAAACTAAGAGAGTTTATAGTCCCGACGTACGTGTTTGACGTCACCTCGTTCAGAAGGATCGGATTTTCTGACAACTTTGTGTGACCATGTGTATGCATATGCAACACAAGTTTCGGACAAAATCCTTCGTAAAAATCTGACGGATTTTGTGGTCGGAATGTCCGACCGTGTGTACAGGGCATAAGAGTGCGCATAGCCATGCACATTAGCTAAGGCCAGCCATTTACTAGAAAATTCAAAGGAAAAATGGTCATTAGCAATAACTAAGTACTGTTATGCCTTGTACACAGGGTCGGACTTTCCGACGGAAAATGTGCGATCGGATTGTGTCTTTGGAAAATCCAATCGTGTGTGGGCTCCATCGGACTTTTTCCGTCGGAAATTTCCGACAGCAAAATCCGATGTTTAAATTCCAATCATGTGTAGACAATTCCGGAGGACAAAGTGCCACGCATGCTCAGAATAAATTACGAGACGAAAGCTATTGGTTACTGGCCTCTCTGTAGTCCCGTTGTACGTATTCTACGTCACCTCGTTCTGAGCGTTCGGATTTTCCCACAACTTTGTGCGACCGTGTGTATGCAAGACAAGTTTGGGCCAAAATCCGTCTGCAAAATGTCCGACTGTGTGTACAGGGCATAAGGGGTAAAAATAAGTCTGAAACTAAGATACAAGAATATTGATCGTAAAATTCTTACAATATGACATCAAATTTCTCAGTAATAATTTTAGAAATATAGAGTGGAAGCAGGATCTTTTAAACTTAGGCCGCGTACACACGGGCGGATTGTCTGCCCAACTTAGTCCGCTGAACCGCGTTTCAGCGGACAATCCGCTCGTGTGTGGGCTTCAGCGGACTTTTTCAGCGGACAGTCTGACGGACTAAGTCTTTCGGAATTTCCGTAATTTTGTCCGTCCAAACTTGGTTTCAGCGGACAGTACGCTCGTGTGTAGGCAAGTTGGACGGACTAAGTATGGCGCATGCTCAGAAAGGATTTACACGGCCGAAGGTTGCATTGCAGTGTATTGGACGTTGTATTTCTAGTCCCGTCGTACGTGCTGCATACGTCATCGCGCAAGCTTTCAGCGGACTGTCTGTTCATCGTGTGTGGTCAAGTCCGTTCATTCAAAAGTAGGACGGACTGTCTGTCGGATTGTCTGACGAACTTAGTTGGGCAGACAATCCGCCCGTGTGTACGCGGCCTTAGACTAGGATTTATAGAATCAGCAATCGCTATTAAAATATTCAAAACCATAAATAAAATTGCATTTGCCACATCTCCTGTTTTTGAACTAACATTAGTGGAGTTCCCTCCTCTAAATAATATAATATACTTCAAAAACCTCTAAAAAAAGAACAATAAAAACATATGCACACTCAAATGTCTAAAAAGTTTTTTATCCTTAAAAGCTAGCTTCAGTCTGTTAGAGGATCTTAATAAGAAAAAAAAAAAAAAACGTAG
This sequence comes from Lithobates pipiens, assembly GCF_037356315.1. Taxonomy (NCBI): domain Eukaryota; kingdom Metazoa; phylum Chordata; class Amphibia; order Anura; family Ranidae; genus Lithobates; species Lithobates pipiens. The sequence goes on along the minus strand of NW_027507787.1, from coordinate 143,621,140 downwards.
TTACATTCCAACCAAAAAGCTGTTCTATGAACAAGAGCGGGAAGCTTATAGTGAGAACTCTGCAAATGAAACGTGCAGCCACCACAGTTCACAATCAGGGCCGTCTTTAAGGCAGGGCAAAAGGGGCAGCTGTCTTGGGCCCTGTCATTGTTGTGGGGCCCAAAACAGCTGCCTCATACTTGCCAACTATCCTGGTTTAAAATTTCCTTGTCCCTTGAAGTTTTATTCCTGTGCTGTGTCCCAATATCTCAGTGTGCAGTGCTGGTACTAATGCTGCCCAGCTCTGCCCTATTGTTGTGTGCAGATGACTCACCTGCAGATCCTATGTTTACATGTAAATAACCGGCATTCGTATGTAAATAGCAACAATACTAAGTAAATAGCTGCGGCCAGCGGCATTGGTATGCAAATAAAGGCGGCATTCCTATGTATATCATGCTCCTCTGCTGTGAGGAGGTGATGTGCTGTAACCTCTAGCAACTAATCAGTGAGCCGTAATGTGTGCTGTAACGTCTAGCAACTAGTCAGTAAGCAGTAATGAAATGCTGTAACTGCTGGCAACCAATCTCAATTGCTGCCTGATCTGATACAGAAAACTGATTTTAAGTCTAGCTGCTATTTATTGTATGTCTCAGAGTAGGTGGAGAGGGAAATTGCATGGGGGGGGGGGGCAAGAAAATGTTTGCCCAGGGTCCAATCTATACTAAAGATGGCCCTGTTCACAATATTAGGTCAATCGATGGCCACTTACTAGCAAGCACCGAAGACATTGCGTTGCAGTTCTTACAATATTATACAGACTTATGCAACTTACACCCAGATTCCAATCCCCAAGCGACTGCCACTCACTGCACATGACACATTACAGACATTCTTGCCTAATACAGGCCAGAACTCAAACACTGACTCAATAAGATAATCCTCCCAATCACCATGGAAGAGCTTGAGCTATCCATCAAACAGTCAAAGACAGGGAAATGCCTAGGTGCCAACAAGAACTTTAGCAGCCTTTAACTCCATGGCTTCAAATCCACATAGTCTTCAGGACACCCTGGAAGTGCACATATCAGTGATTCCTAAAGATACCATCTTAGTCACCAACTATAGAATGATATCCCTCCTGAATATAGACCTTAAATTACATGCACAAATCACTGAAAACCAAATTTTACCTTCTCTTATATCCACAGACCAAGTAGGATTTATACCTGGTAGGAAAGCTAGAGACAACTCCCTGAAGGTCCTCAACTTGCACCACTGGCTAGCCTCTTCTAAACAAGGATGCAGAAAAGGCTTTTAAGACTACGTGCAATGCTGTGTCTTGGCCTAGGCCAGCACTTTTTTTTTGGGGGGGGGGGCACAAAAAAGCCCTTCCTCCTGAGTCCCGACTTCTGCTTCCCACATAAAAAGTCCTGGAGGCCCTGGTGGCTTGCTGTAGTGCCAGTGTTATGGTGCGCACTGGGCAGGGACTGGTGCCAGTATTATGGGCCGAGGGGCAGAGACTGATGCCCCCATAAAGCAGCTGGTGACTGGCCAGACCAGCCACACTTAATGCAACTGGCAGAGGCTCTGCCTAATGCTCCGCCTACCCTCCTCCGCAGCATCCTTACATATCGCAATTTCCTCCCGGCCTGGGCTCTGTGTAGGCACTAATGAGGCTGCATTGATGGGCATTGATAGGCTGCATTGATAGGCTGCATTGATGGACACTAATAGGCTGCACCGATGGGCACTGATATGCTGCACTGATGAAGCTGCATTTATGAGCACTGGTGAGGCAGCATTGATGGGCACTGATGGGGCTGCATTGATGGGCACTGGTGAGGCTGCATTGATGGGCACTGGTGAGGCTGCATTGATGGGCACTGATGATACTGTACTGATGGAGCGGCGCTGATGGACACTGATAAGCTGCAGTGGTGAAGCTGCATTGATAGGCACAGATGAGGCAGCACTGATAGACACTAGTGAGGCTGCAATGATGGGCACTGATGAGTAGACATGTGCAGAACTGAAAAATTCACTTTGTTTCAGATAGATTTGTTATGTTATTAATTCAGTTTCAAGGAATTTGTTTCGTTTGGTTTTGGAAACGTGTTTAGTTTAGTTTTGTTTTCGTAAAATGTTTTGTTTTCTTTTCATTAAAATTTGTTTCATTTATTAATTTCAACCTTTCAGAACGATTAGAATTCAAATCTCTTGAAAAACGATCGACCAATCCAAATTGTTTGTGAACAAATAGCTGTTTTTTTAGGCAGCAGGCCCGGAAGCTGGCCGCCAGCGTCCTTAACAACCATGAGTCATTATCTGTCAGCGGGCTTCCCTAGACAGATAAATGTAAAAAAAATAATGCTGGCAATAGAAAAATGTTTAAAATAAGTTGTACCGCTGCATGCGTTTTTTGCCTGGCTGGCCGTATTACTGAAGAACAGGAAAAAAAAAATTTCGGATAGATTTGTTATGTTACAAATTTTGTTTTGTTGATTTGGTTCAGAATTTGTTTTGTTTAGGTTATTAATTTTCTAATAATTTTCCAAATTTTTGGACCGATTGAAACTCTGTGTGAAGAATTGCTGGTTGTTAAGGAGCAGGCTGGGAAGTTTGCGTCCTTAACAACCAATGAGTCATCATCAGTCAGCGTGGTTCCCTGCTGACAGCTGAATGTAAACAGAATTGACTGCATATAAAAAATTCTGAAACACAAACCCTCCAAAATGTAGAAGAAAAAGATGAGTCCCCCCCAAAATCCACACCAGACCCATATCTGAGCATGCAGCCAGGAAAGGGGTGAGGACGAGCAGCATTTTTTTTTTAAAGTCCTGTAGGGTTTTTACTAACTGCCTTTTTTTGGTAAATGATTAATGGTACCATGTACCCCATACTCATTCACATTGGGGGTGGGGCCCGGGATCTGGGGATCCAGATTCTGATAAGTCACTCCCCGCACCCCAAAACTACTGGGCAAGGGAGGCTCTCCATCAAAATGCGGACAGAGTGCTTTGGGGGGGCAGAGCCCCTGTTGAGGACATGTGGCCTGGTATGATTCAGGAGGGAGGGGGGCATGGTTTTCCCCTTAAAATCCATACCAGACCAGAAGGGCCTGGTATGGATTGGGGGGGGGGGGGCAGGGAACACCACGCTGTTTTTGTTTTTTTTGGTGGGGAATCCCACTGACAGTCAATGAGTAATTGGATGTAGTGGCTGGTTTCCTGCTCCGCTACCTTAAAGCGGAGGTCCACCCTAAAGTGGACCTTCCGCTCATCGGAACCCTCCCCCCCTCCGGTGCCACAATCGGCACCTTTCAGGGGGGAGGGGGGTGCAGTTACCTGGATAATCCAGGTAACTGCACCCACTTCCGGGACAGCTCTCTGCGGAAAGGGGCGTAATTTACGCCCCTTTCCGCAAGTGCCCGCCCCTTCCCGCAAGTGCCCCGCTGCCTGCTGGGAAACACACAGCTCCCAGAGGCAGCGGGGAGCGTCCTTATTGCGCAGCGCAATTCGCGCATGCGCAGTAGGGAACCGGGAAATGAAGCCGAAAGGCTCCATTTCCTGATTCCCATACCCAAGATGGCGGCAGCAGGACCCGACAGACGACCTAGCGATCGGCTTCGGGTGCCGACATCGCGGGCGCGCTGGACAGGTAAGTGTCACTATTTTAAAAGTCAGCAGCTGCAGTATTTGTAGCTGCTGGCTTTTAAAAAAAAAAAAAAACGCGGAGTCCCGGTGGACTCCCGCTTTAACAACCAGCTATCCACACAGAATTCTAATCTGTTGATCATTTTTCGACCTGTCTCAATTAGAATAGTTCAAAAAATAAGAAATTTGCTAGAAAATTAATAAACAAAACTAAACTAAACTAATTCCGAAACAAATAAAATATAACTAAATTTATAACATAACGAATCTTTCCAAAGCGAAATTAAACACATTTTTCCATTCGATCCGCCTAAATGGAAGAGAGTAGACATGTGCAGAGTAAAATATTTCGTTTCGGAATTACGTTTTCGTCCGAAAAATTTATTTAGTTACTCCCGAAATTCATTTTTATTTATTTAGTTTTTCGTTCAAAAATTGCATTCATCCGAAAATCCACATGAATTACGGTCAAATCTGTCTTTGAAGGCTTATGGTGTCTGTCGAATGTATAAAGAAGATTCGACTGAGCTAGTATATAGCATACTTCGTGTGAACTTTAGAACCCTATTAAAGTCTATGGGACTCCAACGTTCAAAATCTAAAGTGCTAATTTTAAAGGCTAATTTGCAAGTTACTGTCCTAAAAAGTGTTTGGGGACCCGGGTCCTGCCCCAGGGGACATGAATCAATGCAAAAAAAAGTTTTAAAAACGGAAGTTTTTTCGGGAGCAGTGATTTTAATAATGATTAAAGTGAAACAATAAAAGTGTAATATTCCTTTAAATTTCGTACGGGGGGGGGGGGGTCTATAGTATGCCTGTAAAGGGGCGCATGTTTCTGGTGCTTAGAACTGTCCCTGCACAAAGTGTCATTTATGCAGGAAAAAAAGTCCTTTAAAATCACTCGCAGCTATTATGAATTGTCGGCTCCGTAATACAGAGAACACTCATTGAAAGTCATTGATAAAAAAAAAAAAAAAAAGCGTGGGGGTCCCCCAATTTCAATTACCAGGCCCTTCAGGTCTGGTATGGATATTAAGGGGAACCCTGCGTCAAATAAAAAAAAAAATTTACGTGGGGGTCCCCCTAAAAATCCATACCAGACCCTTTATCCGAGCAAGCAACCTGGCAGACCGCAGGAAAAGAGGGGGGACGAGAGAGCGGCCCCCCTCCCTCCTGAACCGTACCAGGCCACATGCCCTCAACATTGGGAGGATGCTTTGGGGGTCTGTGACCCCTCAAAGCACCTTGTCCCCATGTTGATGCGGAGAAGGGCCTCATCCCCACAACCCTGGCCGGTGGTTGTGGGGGTCTGCGGGCGGGGGCTTATCAGAATCTGGAAGCCTCCTTTAACAAGGGGACCCCCAGATCCCGCCCCCCCTGTTTGAAATGGTAAGGGGGTACAAAAGTACTCCTACCATTTCACAAAGAAAGTGTAAAAAATAGTTAAATAAGACAAACACACTTTTGAAAAATTCCTTTATTAAAAATAAAAAAAATTAAAAAAAAGATTCCAGCGGTGGTAATCCACTCTTGCTATCCAGCGACGGGCGATCATCTCTCCGGGGTCCAGCGATGGCTCAATCAGCGCAGCGAATCCCTCCATCTTCTGTCTCCACGGAGGAGACACTGCAGGGATTCCGGCGGCCTGACGTTTGTTATATGCGGAGGGGGGGCCACCCGTCACCTGACCCCGCCCCCCTCTGACGCAAGGGGAAACCCGGGCTTCCCCGTGACGTATGGGTGACCCCGCCCCCCTCTGATGTAACGGAAACCTGTGTTACGCATCAACATGGGGACAAGGTGCTTTGAAGGGTCACAGACCCCCAAAGCATCCTCCCAATGTTGAGGGCATGTGGCCTGGTACGGTTCAGGAGGGAGGGGGGCCTCTCCCTCTCGTCCCCCCCTCTTTTACTGCGGCCTGCCAGGTTGCGTGCTCGGATAAAGGGTCTGGTATGGATTTTTAGGGGGACCCCCACGTCAATTTTTTTTTAATTTGACGTGGGGTTCCCCTTAATATCCATGCCAGACCTGAAGGGCCTGGTAATTGAATTTGGGGGACCCCCATGCTTTTTTATTTATTTATTTATTTTTCTCATCAATGACTTTCAATGAGTGTTCTCTGTATTACGGAGCCGACAATTCATAATAGCTGCGAGTGATTTTAAAGGACTTTTTTTCCTGCATAAATGACACTTTGTGCAGGGACAGTTCTAAGCACCAGAAACATGCGCCCCTTCACAGGCATACTATAGACCCCCCCCCCCCCCCCCCCGTACGAAATTTAAAGGAATATTACACTTTTATTGTTTCACTTTAATCATTATTAAAATCACTGCTCCCGAAAAAAACATCAGTTTTTAAAACTTTTTTTTGCATTGATCCATGTCCCCTGGGGCAGGACCCGGGTCCCCAAACACTTTTTAGGACAGTAACTTGCAGAATCTTTTCTCTCTATCGAATATTTTCTCTATATAATCTTGGACTAATAGAGGTAAGGTTAGGCACATTCGACCACAGGTTCTATAGACAGATTGTTATTGTCAGAGTCACGTCGAATCTCCTATTCTATATCGAACTGTTGGAACAATGAAAACGAAAAAAAAGCATTTATTTATGTCGGATCTTTCGTTTTTCGGACTCTGTGCTTTCGTTATCGTTTGTCAAAACGAAAATAGCTGAAATTCGGATGAAAATTAATGCACATGTCTAGAAGAAAGCGGACCTGATCTGATCCGGAGGTAGGCGGGTGTAAATGGACACATTTGCAATTCACTGTAGAGCAGAGTTTAGACTAGGTGAAGGAGGGGCAGCATTCCCTCTTTCCATTTACATCTGCCTGTCCATAGGGATTATCCTGACCAAATCCCCAACTCCATCCCCATTCCAGAAATGCAGCCTCAAACTTCCACCATGCTTCACTTTTGCCTGCAGACACTCATTATTGTACCGTTCTCCAGCCCTTTGGAGAACAAACTGTCTCCTGCTACAGCCAAATAATTCACATTTTTACTCATCCGTCCAGAGCACCTGCCGCCATTTTTCTACACCCCAGTTCCTATGTTTTCATGCACCGTTGAGTTGCTGAGCATTGTTTCCATGTTGGAGGTATGGCTTTTTGGCTGCAATTCTTCCATGAAAACCACTTCTGGCCAGACTTCTCCAGCCAGTAGTACCTGGGTCCCACTGGATACCGCCAGTCCTGTGCTGATGGCACTTCTGAACATCTACCAGTGTGGTAGGGAAGTAAGCACAATTTGTCTTTCATCTGCTGCATTTAGTTACCTTGGCCGGCCACTGCTTCTACAGTCCTCTAAGGTGCTATTTTATTTGTAATACTTCAAAAGAACTTGAACAGCACATCTTAAATTCCTAGTCTGGTTTGCAATCTTTGCCTGAGAGACTTTGCTGATGCAGTAAAAATACACTGCGTCTTGTTGCAGTGGTCAGTCTTGCCATTGTGTATGAATTGTGACATGAAACTGTCTTCCACAACCTCACCATAGTAGCAGAGTTTGACTGTTCCTCATCCAATTTTAAACCTCCTACAAAGCTGTTTCTGTTAATGATTATGTTTCAACCTACATATGAAATTATTATTATACAATATTTATATAGCGCCAACAGGTTGTGCAGCGCTTTACAATGTGAGGCAGGGCCGGCCCTGCCATGGGATCCAGTGGGCCCATGGTCCCAGGTGGCATTTTAAGAGGGCGTCAACCGGTAGTAACAAGTTGTATCCATATGATCACCCAATCATGTAACAATGCAGAGAGACCAGCTGTCAAAATTGAGCGTTTATGTCAGTGGTGGGCAGGACCCAGCAGCTATTGAACACCAGCCAATGGGATGGGGTCTGGACGGGCCACTATATTTATGTGGCCCCACCCAGCCCAGTCATTGTCTGGTATTTGATAGCTGCTGGGTCCTGCCCACCCCTGACATCACTGCTGAATTCTGACAGCTGGTCTCTCTCTGCATGCAGTTACATTACATGACAGTGTCACACACAGTTTCACTAAGCGTCAAAAATGGCTTACTATGAAACTCCCTCTCCTCTGTCAGTGCCACCTACCAATGCCAATCAGTGCCACCTGTTAGTGTTTCAAATCAGTGCCACCTGTCAATGCCAATCAGTGCCATCTGTCAGCGCCAGTGCTGCCTAATAGTGCCAACCAATGCCACCTATCCGTGCCAACAAGTGTTTCCAGTGTCACCTACCAGTGCCAACCAGTGCAGTGCTTCCAATCAGTGCCACCTATCAGTGACGCCTATCAATGCTCATGAGTGCCACCTAGCAGTGCCCATCAGTGCTGCCAATTAGTGCTCATCAGTGCTGCCAATTAGTGCTGCTTATTAGTGACAATCAGTGCCATTAGTGCTGCCAATCAGGGCCCATCAGTGCCAATCATTGCTTTCTATTAATGCCAATCAGTGTCACCTATCAGTGCCAATCATTGCTGCCTGTCAGTGCTGCCAATCAGTGCGCTGAGTGCAGGGATGGGGCGATGAACTCATGCGTGGCCGGCCTGGTGGGGCACAACCGAAATCTGTTGATGTTTATTAATTCCACATGCCGATTTTTAGTATAATAGGTAATCACCACACTACTACTTACAATAAACTACTGGAGGTAAAATAAAAAAAGTGTCAGTAAAAGGCTTGCCACTAAGCACTGTTATGTGTTCCCACACCACCAAAAAAAAAAAAAAAGGGCAGCACTAAATTTACTGATCAATAGCTTAACAATAATGATGGAATCCTCTAATGTATGGAAATCTTAATAGACTTCAATATTATGACAATACCGGTCTCTGATAGGCAACTTCACCTGTAATACACATCAAACTGAAAATAAGACATACTGCATAAAATGAAACCTAGCAGGGATGGTGGAAGCCCCTCCTATAGATATTGGCTATAAAATGATGTCTTCGTCAGTTTAGGCCAATATGTATTCTGCTATATATTTTTGGTTAAAAAAAATCATAATACATGTATATTGATTGGTTTGCATCAAAGTTATAGCATCTACAAAATAGGTAATAGATTTATGGCATTTTTAACCACTTGCCACCCGCCAATTGTCAAATGATGGCTGCAAAGTGGTTTCAAAATCCTGTCCGGACGTCATAGGACGTCCTCAGGATTTAGAGCCGATGCGTGCCCCCGAGGTGCGCATCGCGGTGATCGTTGTTGCGGGGTGTCAGTCTGACACCCCGCAATATGATCTCGGTAAAGAGTCTCCAACGGAGACTTTTTACCACGTGATCAGCCGTGTCCAATCACGGGTGATCACAGTGTAAATAGGAAGAGTCGGTGATCGGCTTTTCCTCACTCACGTCTGTCAGACGCTAGTAGAGGAGAGCCGATCGGCTGCTCCTTTGACGGGGGGGTCTGTGATGATTATTAGCACAGCCCCCTCCCAGGATGCCCACACTGGACCACCAGGGATGCCACCAGACCACCAGGGATGCCCAGCACCAGGTATGCCAACCTAGACCACCAGGGATGCCAGTCAGTGCCCACAATGGATGCCAGTCAGTGCCCACAATGGGCATCACTGATTGGCATGCATTATTGTTTGGCACTGATTGGCATCCATCAGTACAAAACAAAGCGACATTGTATTGCATATCAGTGCCCATCCATGCCAACTATCAGTGCCCATCCATGCCCATCTGTGCCCCATACCCATGCCCATTCATGCCGCCTATCCATGCCCATTCATACCACCTATCCATGCCAATCTGTGCCAGCTATCAGTGCCAATTTGTGCCACCTATCAGTGTCCATCCGTGTTGCCCATCAGTGCCACTTATCAGTGCTGCCTATCAGTGCCATATATCAGTGCCCATCAATGCCACCTCATCAGTGCCACTTCATTGGTGCCAGCTCATCAGTGCCCTTCAGTGACTCCTTATCAGTGCCCGTCAGTGCAGCCCCATCAGTGCCCATCGGTGAAGGAGAAAACGTACTTATTTACAAAGTTTTGAAACTGAAACAAAAACAAACATTTTTTTTCAAAATTTTCAGTCTTTTTTTATTTTTTAGCAAAAAATAAAAACCGTAGAGGTGATCAAATACCACCAAAAGAAAGCTCTATTTGTAGGAAAAAAATGATAAAAATGTCATTTGGGTACAGTGTAGCATGACCGCGCAATTGTCATTCAAAGTGCGACATCGCTGAAAGCTCAAAATTGGTCTGGGCAGGAAGGTGTTTAAGTGGCCAGTATTGAAGTGGTTAATCTGATTTTATGATAAATTAAATTTTAGTTATCATGATAGGAAATAATGAATGTAGGGGCCTTTTGATGGGCGTAATTTTTTTTTTTGGGGGGGGCGGTGTTTATTCTTGGGTCCAGGCAGCACATTGTCTTGGGCCGGCCCTGACGTGAGGGCAGACAGTACAATACAACTCAATATAGGAGGAGTCAGAAGGTCCTGACTTTATGATTATTAGCACCTGCTCAGTATAATTGAATAACCATACACCAAACTCTAATCCCACAAAATCCCTGACTTTGTGCAAGTGTACAAAGTGTACAAGTGTAATCAGGGCCGGTGCAAGGATTTTTGACACCCTAGGCGAAACCTAATTTTGCCGCCCCCTCTGGCTCCGCCCCTGGCTCCACCGACTTTGCCAGGTTAAATGGTTTAATTCAACCCTCTAACTGCTACATCTGCAAGACAGCTCGTTCATTTGAATAAAAAACAAAAAACAGACGTACTAGAAGGATCACCAGGTGACTATAAAAGAGTAAACCTAAAAACAAAACTAATGCAGCCACCCATCTAAGAATTGGTAAGCTGCAGTATAATAACTATTTTGCTTTGCTTTAATACCACTTTAACTGGATAAAGTTAATCAAGTAATTCTGTTATACATCAATGTATAGGCAGGTGATGGGAAGGAAGGAGTTAAAACAGGAGATGGAACAGACTGGAGTAAAGCTACTTCCAGTGCTGGCAAGG